>NC_045623.1:82977355-83602355 GCF_009829155.1 Mustela erminea | reverse complement strand
ATCTTGGAAATAGGGGGACTCCTCTGGAGGAGGGAGAGACTCGTGGCATGTGAAGCTGGAGGGAAGAGCCAGTTTTACAAGGAAGAGCGAGAGAAGCACATTCCAGCTCCCCGCCAGTGACGTCCTGCCGTGGGGTAGCACTGACCTCCAAAGCCGGGGGGTCTCCTGGTGGGCAGGCGTTCAGCAGATGCTGGACGGTCACTGGTAATCAGACACAGGAGGGAGGAGATTGGTGCCCTCCACGTTGAAGGTCATGAGGGTCAGGACTTTGGGTTGTTCCACATTATTTCCCCAGGTCCTTACCACATAATCTCGATGATAGTAGATGCTCAAAAAAAATTATCTGTTGAGTTAATTAATTAATTAGTGTGAGGAAGGGTTAGAACAGGTTACCACCAAGGATCCTTCTGGAACTCTTGACTCTATGACCCCGTGGAATTTTAAATCTATGTCTCTAAAGTCCTGATTGTGTTCATCAAGACTCATTTCTTCCACTGTCTGTGCCCTTGCTTGCCATGAACAGCTTTGTTCAGACCATGCATGTCACCCTCGCTGCTTCACACGGAAGCCCCACATTGCACACTGTGATGCCACCATGTCACAAGGCCACCCACTGAGGCCCAGAAGCCGCACACTGACTGACTTGCAGTATTTTACATTTATAACATAGGCAGCTACGAGCATGGGGCTGCAAACAAACCCTTGTTTGTTTGCCTTCTCAGTTATTTCTTTGGATTCTACTTTGCAAAAGGGAAGTGTTGGATGTTGTCACCCAATGGGTGACTGCTTTTCTGGCAGATTTGGAGCCTTAAACTCGAGTTTAATGCAGCTGCTCTGCATTGTAGTGATTTCCCAGTCCCACAGCAGGCAGACAATAGGAGCAAGAAACTTCTCACTCAGACACTTGTTGTACAGATCGTCCCAGACAACTGAAGAGCCGGAGGACTGTTCTTCTATTTATTCCTACTCCTCTCTGAGTTACAGAAGCCAGGATCAATGTCCTTCCCCTTTGCACACCCTTTCCCGAAGCTCTTCCAATACAATAGCACAGTCTGGGAGCTGGGTCCCGGGAGGATGTCTCCTGGCACAAAATGGTTCTCCTGAAATTCATTGTTTATTTCCTTTCTTCTTACAGCTGGGGGCAGGGCAGGCTGGGACAGGACTGCAGAACAAGACACACAGGCATATGTCCCTCTGTGAGAGTTCTCACTTCAGATGGTAAGGTTTATAGGCCTTGGACAGGTCGTCTTGAAAGGGAAGCAGAAAGGGAAGCAGAAAGTCATGTCTGAGATTCCTAATCCAGTGCAAATGACCTTAGCCGACTCTTGCTCAGCAGAGTCAAATGGCCAAAAATTTAAATGGTTTCTGGCATGTAGGAGCTGTCCTGCCACCCAGGCCAGATTCCAGGACCACCAGCAGAGTCCAAATGTGTGTGCATCCTTCCCCACCACCCCAAAGTCAGCTCTTAGCATGGCCATCCGTCCATGCTAGTGTAACGGCCACATAACGGGACCCACAAGCTGCTGGAATGTTCTGTGCAGGCGGCGGTATATTGACGGATTGTGTGCCCTTCCCAGCAGATGGAATCGTTACAGAGGGGGACTGAATCCCCCCACGATGAGGCAGTGAGCTCAGGGTGCTGCCCGTCCCCCTGTGTTCCCTGTTAGGATACCTTCCCCGGGTGTTTGCTTCATTACAATCTGTCGTGCAAAGGTTTTTCTTGCAGTGTATTCCGGGCTAATTTTAGAAATTTGTTTTCACCTTCCGACATTGATTCCTGGGGCAGCTTGCAAGCTGCCTGGAACGAAAAATCAATGGTGACAGCAGCGAAGTGGGCTCGGGTTCCTCATTAACCTGGAGCCCTGAGCAGCCCCAGCCCCATCTCCTCCCTCAGGGCTAGCTCAGGGCTAAAATGGGCAACCGGGAAGTTTTTCTTTGGTGCCCTTGGCCTTTCTGTTCTGAGCCTTTTCAGTCTGCTCACTCCCCCCTTATTTCCCAAAGCTCACTCTCCACCAAGCATGAAGAATGGGATGCGGGAGAAAAAGCGAGATCCGCTGAGCGCCTACGCATATGCCAGACCTAGGCTAGGCTGTTTACCTGCATCATCCCGTTGAAGCCTGCCAATAATTCTCAGAGGTTGGCGTACACCCCCATTTCACAGAATAGGAAACTGAGGCACGAAGAGATCCAGAAACAAGCCCAGTGTCACACAGTTAGTAAGGTGGGAACTAGATAATGCCTCTCTGACTCTGTAATGGCCTGAGCTCTCGCCATTACACTCCATTACACTGATAACCACCACTCTGCAGAAACTTAGGAGCAGGTGTCTGGGAGAGCAGCATCCCCCAGGGACACAGAAAGCATGCTTTCGCCCTGCCCCCAAGGACACAGAAAGCATGCTTTCGCCCTGCACCCAGCCGCCCCCACACTGCTGAGTTCTACACCCAGGGACTGGCCCTAATGAAGTCTTTGGGGACATCGCGCTGTGCTCCTAAGTCTGGGCTCCACCCACGAGAGGCAGTGGAAGGGGCCAAGGAGGTTCTAATTGAGAATTCACAGATCCCCACAGCAGAATTACAGCCCTCTGGCCTGAGGTCATCTGAAAGATTGTGCAGAACAGAAAGTGGATACTGGAGGTCTCTGAAACGAGTTAAAGAAAGCAGGGAGAGAGGCAGTGAATTCCAGAACGGAGAAGGAGGTGATGCGGGAGAAAGTTAAGGTCAGCCTTGTTCAGTAATTTAACTAACATTACATTTTAGCCACATTTTTAAAAGGAAGAAGGAACAGGTGAAATTAGTATTGATGAGGTATTTAACTCAGGGTATCTCAAACGTTATTTCAACATATAATCAATATAAAAACTTGTTAATGAGACTTTACATTTCTTGTATGAAGTCTTTGAAGTCCCATGTGTATTTAACACTATATACAGGGCATCTCAGGTTGGAGGGGCTGATTTCAGGTGCTCAGTATCCCCACCCCCGCCCCCTGCTTAGTAGCTACCACACTGTGCAGGACAGGGCGAGAGCCATGATTTTTAAATTATGTCCCATGGAACCTCGCCCTCCTCAGGAGTGTTCCAGGGATTCCCAAAATGCTTGGCTTTATTTTCACTTTTAATGGATTTAAACGCTTTAAATTAGCAATGTTTAAAAATTCACACGTAGAGATGTCCTGTCCCAGATTTTAACACATTGGAGACAATCAATAGAAAACATATTCATACTTGAGAGGAAATATTAATTCATCCTCTTGCAGAAGAAGTCATTACTGTAAAACATCTCTTAATCTGTTTTAAATATGAGTGACTTATATTAGATTTCAGTTAAGTGCTAACCATATGACCAACACATACCCCACATTCGGCCATGTGCTTCATGGGCATCACCTCAAATCCTCACGACAAATCTTTGGGGTGGGTAACATTGTTCTCTTCATTTGCAGAAGAAGATGCTGAGACTGGTCTCTTCAACAAATTGCCCAAGGTGGTAGACAAGCAACAATGTCAGACTTCAAACCCACCCCTGGCTATCTACCTTCTAAAGCCAAGCCCTACAAGCACTCCAATTGAAAACAGAACCACCCACCATGCCAGTCTAAATTCTGAATCCTCCCAAACTCCAGTACCTTGTGTTGACTTCTCCCTTATACCCAGGCTAGGTCAGGACCCGCTCATAGGGTCCTTCCACACATACATACACACCACACAGCATTCTGTCTAGTTCGACCAACGCTTATTGGCACCACAATGTGTCAGTATTAGCTGTGATCCCTTTGTAGCTGAGATGAAGCTTCTATATCCTGCTTAGCGCCCAACCATCTAGGAAGAGGTTGGATCTTATCCTGTAAATGATATGAAGCCAGTAAAGGGTTTAAGGAAAGGGGGTTGACAACAAAGACCAGATTTGTGTTTTAGAAAGCCCCCTCTGCTAGTTTCAGTGAGGGTAGATTGGAGGGTGCCGGGCTGGAAATAGGAAACCAATGAGTAACTATTTGAGTGGTGACAGTAGATATGAGAGAGGACCGTAGTGGATGGAAGCACTGGGTCTCGGGGATGGAGTAATCATTGAGTGGGGGCAGCAGAGAGAAAGCAGAGGATGATTCTGGTTTCTGATTTAAGTAGTGAGCTAATTGTGGGACCATTAACTGAAATGGGAAATACAGGTGGAAGGTCTGGGTCAAAAGGAATGTGTAGATGTGATGAGTTTAGATTTTAATATTGGGGTTGATGTTGTAACGGACTGTTCAATATCCATTCAACTCCTCTGCCATCTATCACAGAAATGCAGTCTCAGGAATTCACTCTGATCCGGGATGGACCCTAACTCACCCAATCACAATAAGCCATTCCCATGATAATCCCCCATGCCATGACTGATACAGAGCATAAGTCTAAACCAATGAGCACATAGCCTTTCCCTTTAGACTTCATTGGTGTAGATATCATAAACTGACCCATGTGGACCCTAGGAAAGCGTCTTTCTTTGACAGTCTTGGGAGAGGAGCTCCCTCCTGATGAGAACAGGAAAACAAGTAGTTCTGATTGCTACCAGCAGTTCTCCAACTCAGGAGGCTTGGGATAAGGCAATTCTGGGAGAAGAGTATAATGGAGAGAGAGAAAACCCTGGACTCTGGACAACTCATTGGACCAACGGATCAAGCCATGCAAAAGCTCAAACTATCCTCTTATGTGAACTAATACATTTTTATTGCTTTAGCCACTTTGAGTTGGAATTTCTGCTATGCACAGCCTCAAGCTTCCTAACAGATATGGAGTTGGGCAACACAACATGTCCAGGGTGACCTACAGGACACAAAAGAAGTGGTGCCCTTCAGGCAGATAGATAACTCTTCAGTCTGAAGCTCAGGGAAGAAGTCAAACTGAAGGTACATTTCTGGTATCATCAGATGGGATGTAAACTTAGAGAAAGTCACCAAGACAGACCAAGGAAAACATATATAGTATGTTAAGAGGGGAGAAGGGCAGGGTCAAGGGCAGAATCCTGGAAATCACTGACTCTCTCCTTTTCTAAAGAAAACAAAGGAGTAGAAGGAAGGGAAGGAGAAGTTCTCAGTGTGGGGAGGAAACTGAACGAGAATGACCATAGAAGTGGGGAGAGGAGAAAAGTAGAAAGAAGTGAGGGCAGGGATGGGATAACTGCTGAATGAACACTTTGGAAAGAGACACAGAAGGGGAACACTAATTAAGATGCAGGTCAAGCTGCTGTAACAACGAGACTCATAAATAAAGCAGCTTAAATAAAATAGGAGCTCCTTTCTCTCCTACATGAAAATCCGGAGGGAGAGAAGGCCCAGAGCAGTAATCAGTTCTTTTCCACAAGGTCTCAAGGGTCCCAGGTTCCTCTGACTTGTTGCTGAGCCATCCACAGGGTCTTGCCTTTGTTCATGTTGATCACTGGTACTTTCCAACTTCCAGCCATGAAAAAAGGTTTCCCTTTCCATGTTCGGTGCAAATAGCTTCCATAGAAGGATGCGATCTGGACAGAAGTTGCAAGAACATCCTTTTGGCAACCACTGAGGAAGATTGGGAGAGAATGGACATTTGGGGACACTTAGCAAGCTCTGGCACTGGGTTCTAGAAGGTTGTAGTAGGTGCTATACAGGCAACATCCCCCTCTACTCTTTAAGTTTATCATCTAGGCTTATCTGCATCAATACCTTAATGCAATCTTACCAGTACGATCTTACGAGTAAGTCTAAGAATCTAACGTATGGCATGGTGACTATAGTTGATAAAACTGTATTGTGTAACTGAAATTTGCTGACGGTAGATCTTAGACCTTCTCACCAAAAAAAGGGAAGAGGAGGTAACTATGTGAGGTAATGGTTGTGTTAATTAACTTGCCTTTGGTAACCCTTTCACAATGTGTATGTATATCAAATCAGCACATTGCACACTTCAAATATATTACCACTTTATTTGTCAATTACTCCTCAGTAAAGCTGGGGGAAAACACTTAGAAGGGATAAGAAGAAAATATCTAAAAACATGAACACATGGAAGGAAATGGATAATCTTAGGAAGCCCTGAAGAATTTGAGGCTCTCCAATCCCATTTCAGCTGCCACCCCCTTGCCCACTCCGGAGATGGCCTTGCAGCCCAGTTAATGCTGCATGACCTGCTGGTGGTGTCCAAGCACTCTTGGCCCTGCCTTCTGGCCCACATCAACTCAGCTCTGGGAATGCACACCACAACCAGGCAGAAAGAGGAAAGCATCACATTCAGGTGCTTTGCACTATGTAGGTCATGATTCTTTTTTCTGCTTTTAATCTCCTCCTAACCACTGACTCTCTCCTTAAAACTCCTCCCCCTGACCTGGCTACTGCTTAAAGCTATCCCTTTATTTCAGTCCTCTTCACCAACGCAACCACCACCTGACTCCCAAACCCCCTGCAATCTGGCATCTGTCCCATCACTTGACTGAAACTCTTGCCTGGGTCATTAAATTTAATGGTCTTTGCTTGGTCTTCTTCCTGCTCCACCTGGCTGGGCCTTGTGAGACACCATTGGCCATCCCTTCCTTGAAACTCTACCTGTGTTGGTTGCTGTGATGTGCCACTCCACACTCCTGCCCTCCCTCTTCATCTCCTAGTCTTCCCTATGCCTTGTCTTTGGACTCCTCAAAAGACACACAGAGGCTGATGCAACTTCTATATGGGGCAGTCATCCTGCTATAGTGAAAAAGACATCACCTCAAACCCCAGATATTTCCCCTGTTTGCTGTATAATCTTGACCCATTATCTAGCACCTCTGAGTCCATTTCCTTCCTGGGAAACAGGGATGCAAATTTGTATTATTAGGGATGTATTAAATTTGTATTATTAGGGATGTAATTAAATTTGTATTATTAGGATGTATTAAATTTGTATTAACAGGGATGCTTTGTATTATTAGGCAAGGCAAGTGCTTAAAAAACAACCCAAAACTTGAGGGGCTTAACAATAATGTTACAGTTCAATGAATGAGGAGAGGCTAAGGGATACTACAGAAGATTACACAGGAATTGAATCCAGTGGCTCTGACCCTAGGGCTCAGCGTCCACCACTGGATTTTCTGTTTTAGGCGACGACATGAGAAAAGACTGAGCATGCATGTATAAGATTGTGCATGGTATTTTTAGGGGACAGACGGAGAGGTAACATAATATTACTCCTACTCACACTCCATGGGCCAGAACTCAGTCATATGACTTGATCTATTAACAAGGGGTGCTGGGAAATATAGTTCCAGCAGGAAAAAGAGAGGCTCTAAGGAACACATAGTATCCATCTATCTATGGGTTGCTGTGAAGATGGAAATCACAGAAGTGAATCCTGTGACCTTTCTGGAACATAGTAGATGTTATATGAACAGTAGCCATTAGTAGTCATTTTTTTTACTGTTTGCCAACTTTCCCCAGTGTTTAAAGTCTGTACAGACAAAGACTGAGATAAATAAGGAGACTGAGGGAGCAGACAGAGACTAAAGGGGAAACAACTCTTGTGGACAGAAATGCAAGTGCAGGCCAGGTTTGGGGTGCAGGTAAAAGCCAAGCAGGCAGTGTGGGTAGGGAGCTCATGGGGAACAGAGAGCCCAATGGCACTGAGCACAATCTTTGATTTTCCCACTAGCCCTGGCTCCCACCTGAGCCAGAGGGGTTTAGAAAGATCTGAGTTTCCTTGGAAACCATTTCTCTGGCCCTCTCTGCACGTTATCAGCCAAGTTGGTTGTAATCAAACCCCCACGGGGCAGAGAATGAGCTCTCAAACTGCCATCCTGGGGTTCCATCCAAATTACTTGCATTCCCTATTTAAATTGGTAATTTCCCCACAAGTGCTCTCTCTGCCCATCCTCAAGATTTGCTGGGAAGGGGGAGCTCTAGGCATGCACCCAGATACAACCTAGGGTCCTTGGGAGTACCTCCAGGCAGCCACAGCAGGCCAGGACCTTTATCCTGAGACCCCTCCGGCCCACAGAGGGAAGATCCCGGACCTAAGCAGTGAAGGAGAAGGACCTATATGGTCTGTACCCTGTGAGTGACTCGAGAATGATGGGCTCCATTATCAAGACTGGATTTCAGGGGTACTGTCTGATTTACCTTTTGCAGGTACATACTTTGGGAAGGGATAGAGCCTAGGCCAGGACACCAGATAATCTTAAAGTACTCAGAGCCAAGGCCAAAGCACTAGGGGACATCTGTGGAAGTTCCAGAGTGTCAGGCAGAGAGATTTCAGGAGCTTCTGAGGCTACCCAGCTCTATTCCTTAGTCACAAGCCAGCCCCATCACCAGTAGGATTATAGAAAGTGAGAGTGGACCTCACCCCCTTTCTTCCAGAATGGGTAGAAGGCCCATCTAAAACAAGGACAAATACCCACAGACCCATGCTTAGATAGCCATATAAATGTATGTGTGTACATGTGAGTACATACATATCGGAGAGCCATATTTGTGTACAGATAGACACATACCCATGTGCCGAGACGTCATGCATACTGATCCCCTTCACCAGCCACACCAGGTGTGTTCGTGTTCCTGCTGTACCCAGGGTCAGGCTGCAACACATGGCACACAGCCACACACACCAGCCTCAGTGTACATCCATGTTCATGCCCCAGTCCCACCAGAGATCACCGCACGATCCATGACTGACATGTGGACTCGGACACCAAGGAAGGGAGAGCTGGGCCAGGAGGGAAACCCTACTTCACAAGCGGCTAAGCTGGGGACAGTCTGGATTCCACATCACTAGACAGATCCAAGGAGCTGTGGCAAATTGAGTCTCATAACAGGGACACCTGGGAGTCCAGTCTGAACCTGAATGCAGAGGTGGGGCGTGGAGCAGCTGGGAGCTGGGGGCGGAGGGGGTTCCTTCCTGGGTGAAACAGGTTCCCAGAATTCCTGGAGAACTGCAGGGACCAGGTACCGCCACCCGCCTCCCCGCCAAGGCCTTACTCCCAAAGCTGAAGCTGGATGTTAGGGCCTTATTCCAGAGAAGAATAGGTAAAAACCAGGAACCTGCCATTGCCTGAACACCTGCAGTGAGGGGAGAAACTGGGCTGGTGGCTTCGAGTGCCTGGGGTCCCCCAGCTCTTAGATCCTGCGTCCAGGAAGCATAGTTGGTACCAGGCCCACCCACTGCCATGTTGGGCTCCGCACCCAGAGCCAGACTAGGTCAGGGTAAGCTCAGGGTGTTGGCAGGCCAGGCCTGTGGACTCTAACGGTATCTACAGTTGAGAAGACTAGGGGAAGACAGACTCCCCCCCAGCTTCTGAGCCAGCCAGACCCTGAACGCTCTATTCCCTTTGCCGTGAAGAACACAACTGGATGACTCACCCTCCATCCCAGGAACCTGCCCTTGGGGCCCCTCCTCCCCCTCAGCTCTGAGGATCTTGGTCATGCATGCTCCCTGGTGTCTCTTCTCCCTGTGAGGAAGCAGGGAGCCAAGCCACACACCTGAGTGGGATGGGGAGCAGGTGTTGGATTCAACTCTCAGAGTCCCTACCATTTCTCCCCCAGCCCCAGCACGGAAGAGAATCCCACAGAGCACCAGAGCCTGCCTGCTCCTTTCTGAACAGACAGGTGTGCGCGAAGAGATGAGAATTCCAGCAGGGAGAGCACAAGCAGCTGTTTACAGCTGGGACTCTCCGCATCTTCTGGCAGTCTGCTATGGGGAGGAGAGACAGGCAGGTGAGATTTCTGAACACTCAGTGTCTCCTTGCTACCCAGATTGACTCTCTCTCTCTCTCCCTCTCTCTGCCTTTATATATGTTACTGCTTAGAATATTCTTCCACCTCCCTATCTCCTGGAAAACTCTTATTTAACCTTCAAAACCCTGTTCAGGTCTCTCCTCTGCTATGAAACCTTTCCCTACCCTAGCATTCACCCTGCCTAATGAGTTATTCATTCCCTCCTCCAGGCTACCATATATTCCTTTGGGGATGTCTGCCTTCCCCACTTGACTGCAAGCTCTGGAGAGGGAAGAAGTGTGGAATTCGTCTCCGAATGCCAGCACCAATGCAGGCTCTGCCAGCGTATGTCCAGGAGAAGCAGTGACACCCAGCAGCTGAGACAGTGAGCTCTGGCATAAACCCAACTTGAGTCCAAGTCCTAACTCTGTGTCTTCTCCTTATGGGACTCGGTCAAGTTGTTTCAACTCTCTAAGCTTCAACTGCCATAATGAAACAGAAAGAATAAAATGAGAAGTAAAAGAGAAAATTAAAATGCAGAGGTTAGCCCAGAACTGGGCACATTAATTACTTTTGTGATTGTCCTATGAACATCTACATTGTCAATTCTTTGCTGGAAAGTCCTAATGACCGCCCCCCACAGTCCTTTTCCCAAGAAATCTCACCAGTAAATGATACAATGAAGTATGGTGAGTCCCATATCAGCCCAGAGAAGGAACCGTTTACTTTAGCCGTGGCGTGTTCTAGTGGTCACATTCATTGTCTTGGGGGTTAGAAAGTCCCAAGTTCAAATCCCAACTCTAACATTAACTAGCTGTGAACTCAGGGAAGTTATTAAAACACTCAGAAACTCTGAGATATATTGGAAAATTAACAATACAAATAATGATAAGCATGTACAAATAATACAATATAAAACATGTGGGATGCCTGGGTTGCTCAGTCGGTTAAGCATCTGTCTTCAGCTCGGGTCATGACCCCCAGTTCCTAAAATAAAGTCCTGCTTCGGGCTCCTTGCTCAGCAGGGAGCCTGCTTCTCCCTATGCCTGCTGCTTGCCCTGCTTGTGCTCTCTTTCTCTCTCTCTCCCTCTCTAACAAATAAATAAATTCTTTAAAAAAAAAAAAAAAAACTTGTTAGGGAGTAAGCGAAGAAGATTCCCAGAGAAGGCAACATCTGGCTTTCACAAATGAGTAGTTTTCCAGGGAGAAAGGGGAAGTGAGGGTATTTCCAGCAAAAGGAACAACAGGTTAAACAGCTGGTGAATCCAAAGGACAATGACAAGCGTGGTGATTCTGAATCACGGTGTGTGAAGGGGAAATGGCAGAAGAGGACCCAGAAAGAAAGGCAAGGGCCAACCACACTTATGCTAAGTGGTTCCAGGCACACACTTCTGATGACAACAGACCCTTTTCTGGAATGTGCCTGGTACCTATTTTAGAGGCTCAATAAGTATTTGTGGGAAAAACAAATAAATGGCCCAGACAGCCTGACCCACAACCCTTTTTCTCTGCTGAAATTCCAATTCTTCCATGAATTAGCTCCCCGGGCCTGGGCATGTCATACAATCTCTCTGGGCCCTGTTTCTTCCTCTGAACTTAGAAAGAGGCTGGACGGAGTCACCATGCCTTCTGCGGGAGCTGTCTGAGGGGGAGATGAGAACATGCCACTGTGAGTTACCCTCACTGTCTCTGAGAGTGACCCTTTTGAAAGCAATGACATAGTCCATTACAAACATCTTCACACCAAACTCCGTTCTAGGTACATTACCTCATTCGATCTCCATTAGGAAGACTTTACCATCTCATTTTACAGATAATGCACTCAGAGAGCGTGCCCATGTCACACAGCCAGTCAGAGTCTGACCCAAGACCCAAACCCCCATCTTCCTCACTCCAAAGGCTTGCCACCACTTTGATGATTATTTTAAATCAATAAAAATTCTTCCATTTAAAAAAAAAAAAGATGTTATCCATTTATTTGAGGGAAAAAGAGAGTGGGGGGAGGGGCAGAGGGAGAAGGAGAAGCAGACTCCCCACCAAGCAGGGAGCCCAATGCAGGGCCAGATCCCAGGACCCGAAAATCATGACCTGAGCCGAAGTCAGACGTTTAACCAACTGAGCCACCCAGGTGCCCCAACTCCTTTTTCTTAATGGAATATGACTTTGGTGGGAACCCCAATCTATAAAACAATTACAAGCAGTGCTTCTCCTGTGGAAGCAGGAGTAGAGGGAGGGGAACCCCCTGCTCACTCCTCCTTGCCCTCACTCACCCACCCAACCAGCCCCTTCCCCAACCCCTGGGCTCCAAGGACCACAGACCCACTGCACGTCTCTCCCTTCCAGCCAAATTCCATGGCCCAGAAACTTGAACAGAAGTTAGACCCACCAATGGGCCTCACATCAGAAGAGCAATTCCTGTGCCCTGCAGCTCACAGAATAAAAATGTTTTCCTTCTGATCCCTATCCAGTCTCCTGATAAGCCAGCCCTGCCATGTCTTAATATTCTTCCTGCTAAGGTGCCTGAAGGTCCCTCAGATGTCTGGTTCCAGCCTGCTAGTCTTTGAACTTGAGACATACTAAGCACCCAGTAGTTGACTTAATAATTCGGGAGACTTGAAAGGCAGTCCGGGCAGCGGTCAGCCAGCTGTCCTCCACAGAAAATCTGGATAGGCTGGACGCTGTCCCTAAGGGCTCCACTCCAGGGATGGCTGATTGAATCGAATAGTTAGGGATCATGGCAAATTTGTTTGCAGACACAATAGTTTCATGTTAGCAGGCTGTCCTGAGGATGGGGGAGGGGAGCAGGTCACCTACATCTCTATCAGAGGCCACGTCCTTGGACATGTAATAATCAGCTCTGCTTGGCTTAGCATCATCAGAGCCTGGAACTGTGCTCTATCTCAAGGCCCCATGGCCTTAAAACCATGTCAGACACAGGCAATTCCCTTGCCCTGTGGCTGAGGACAAACCACTGCCTTCAAGCTTCAGTGAGTCTCTACTGGCCCTGAATCCTTTCCTGAAAAGATGAAGGTGCCACAGGAGGGCTTACCTTCTGTTGTCTTGACAATGCCACACATCCTCCACCCCATCTCAGAGGGAGAAGGCTCCCTTCTGTCCAAGAACAGTCTTGCCATCAAGTTTGCAACTCCACACACCTCCCCTGTACCTAAAACCCTTCCCTTGCCCTTTGACAACAGCCTCAAGGACCACACCCACCCTTGTGCTAAAGGTGGCCTTCCCAGGATGGCCCTAGCCCTGGATGCGCAGATCTGGATTCAAGTTCAGATTCTGTCACTTACCAGCTGCTTGACCTTGAGCCCGTCCTTCTGTCTCTACATCTCACTTCCCACATCTGCAAAGTGGAAAGTGGAAATAACAGCTCTCATCTCAGAGAAAGGACTGCTGATAAATGAGATGGTGTGCTTGGAAGGGCTCAGCACAACGCTTGTCCTTTCCTTACTCAAGGAAGCTTGTTAGAAATGCAGGACCCCGGGTCCCCTTGAGGTATGCAAAATCGGAATCTACATTAATACTTTTAAAAAGCCACTCAAGTCTTTCTTATGTGTAGGCAGAACCACAGCACCATTTGAACCTCTAGATTTTATCTCATCTTCCTTCGGGAGAGAAATAATTGACACAAATGTGTGAGTTCCCCTGCATCTCCCCTTTCCTTCCCCTCACCTTCGCAAGGAGACCAACACCCACAGGGTGACCTCTGGTGTCCTCCCCAGTTGTAACTTACTTTATCCACCCAGCCAGTTCCCTCCACTCATTCTGCCTGGCAATGGGCACCACTGGTGCCAAATCCTTTTGAAAGACATGTTGCAAGTTTATTGGGGGATTGGAAAGGAAATACGTAATAAGCCTTAAAGAATATCTGACACGTGGAAGATACTAGGTATTATTATTACCAACTGTGTGATCTTGATATCCCTGAGCACACCAGAGCCTCAGTTTTATCACCAGCACCCAACACACAGCACTAGGTAAAGTAAAGTGGGTCTTACGGTGTGAGTTCAGTCTGACTCTCAATTCAGAAGAGATTCTCAACTCAAGAAAGATGGCCAAATCTAGGATGAGCCGTTGAAGAGGAGAGAGTATAGATGGAGATGAGCCCAGGTATAAGAGCAGGTAGACCCAGGGCATGTGTAAGGAATAAGGAGGAGACTGGCTTGGCAGGAACAGGAGAACATGCCAAGGAGAAACAGGTGAGACAGACAGGAGGGTGGTGACTAGCAGAGGACCTGGAAGATCAAAGTAAGAAGTTTGGGTTTATACCAGAGGCACTAGGGAACCACTGGGGGCTGCAGATCAGGAGGTAGAGTAGCACAGAGTGCAGAGGGTGACTGAACTAGGCAGGCTGTAGTGGTAAAGAGGGGGAATGGCTCCAAGAGATACTGCTGGAGTAGAATGGATAGGACTTGTTGACCAGTTGGAGGCGAGGAGGAGGAGGATGGAGAACTTGTCCGAACAGTCCGACAACAATGCTGATGACATCAGTGATAGACCAGGCAGCATGCAGACATGGAACTATTTTCAAGTGGAAAGTGATGGGTTTGGTTTCAGAACTTCATCCAATCAGAATTCTAAGCTCTGTGTGGGGTTCTGAGTATATCATGGTGTGCCAAACAGTTTCTGCCCTCCTGAGAGGTGCAGCCTGTTGATAGGATGATGCCAAGGTGCCTATGGGACCCCCGGCTAGAGATGTCCAGGGGAAAATTCAGAGAGATGTGAGGGCTGGAGAAGGTTTTGGTGTCATTTTCCCAACTGCCCTGGACATACATTTTGAAAAGCACAATGAGTTAGAGAAGTCATTGGAGCTCTTTTCAAGGCCAAGAGTTCACCCCTGCGTTTCTCTCAATACCCAGCCATAGCCACTGCCACCTCCAGTTGCCCTCTGCAGGGTCCTCTCTAAGGTAGGCACAGCAGAGGCAGATCCCTTGGAGGTGCCTAACATGCCCGCTGGGCAGGGGTTCTGGCCTCTTGATTACTGGCTGGTGAGGAGTCTCACCAGATGATTGTGTTCATCTGATTAGCAATTCATGCTTTCATCATCTGAGCAGAGACACGGGCCAAAGAATCTGGCTGAACAGAGTAGCCTTGGCCCTCAATGTGATGTAGGTGAGGTTCTTCTTCAACACTGCCCTCCCTTTTCCCACACACTTCTTTCCTTCCACTGTACATTCTGTTCCCTGTACTTCTCTAGAATGCCTAATGTGTTAACTGGTCAGTGACTCCTCCACCTTCCTAAACTCAGACTCTTATTTCCCTCTCTACATCTGCTCTAGCCCCTGTCTTCCAGCTCCCCCAGACTCACCACACACACTTCTGGCCCCTGTAAGCCCAGTTAAGTCAAAAAAAATCCACAGTTAATTAAATACTAAGCACTTAGCATTAGGATAGATCATTTGGAGGTAAAGTGATGAATGATACTATGGAATTGTATTTTTTGTGTGCCCTAATTTTATGCGTACAAGATATAATTCACTGTAGCTTTCCTGTGGTCAATGAGTAATGGATATTTATACCTTTTTTATGGAGTTCAGAGGCAAATATAACTAATGTAAATGATATAGAAATCTCCCTCAACTGTATGGTCAACTAAACCTCAACAAATCAGGAAATAATATCCAATAGAAAAAAGACAGTCTCTTCAACAAATGTGTTGGGGAAATTGGACAGCCACATGCGGAAGAATGAAACTAGATCATTTGCCTACACCACACACAAAAATAGATGCATTTCATCAAAATGGATGAAAGACCTAAATGTGAAACAGAAATCCATCAAAATCCTAAAGGAGAACACAGGCACCAACTTCTGTGACCTCGGCCACAGCAACTTCTTACTACACACGTCTCCAAAGGCAAGGGAAACAAAGGCAAAAATGAACTATTAGGACTTCATCAAGATAAAAAAGATTTTGCACAGCAAAAGAAATAGTTGACAAAACCAAAAGACAACTAACAGAATGGGAAAAGATATTTGCAAATGTCTTATCAGATAAAAAGCTAGTATCCAAAATATATAAAGAACTTATCAAACTCAACCCACAAAGAACAAATAATCCAATTAAGAAATGGGAAGAAGGCATGAACAGACATTTCTCCAAAGGAGACACACAAATAGCCAACAGACACATGAAAAAATGTTTAATATCACTCAGCATCAGGGCACTACAAATCAAAACCAAAGTGAAATACCACCTCACACTCATACCAAATTAACAAGTCACACTAAATTAACTCACACTAAAATTAACAAGTCAGGAAATGACAGGTGTTGGCAAGGATGCAGAAAAAGGGGACTCCTTCTACACTGTTGATAGAAATGCAAGCTGGTCCAGTGACTCTGGACAACAGTATGGAGGTTCCTCAAAAAGTTGAAAATAGAGCTATCCTATGACCCAGCAAGAGCACTACTAGGTATTTACCCCAAAAATTAAAATGTAGTGATCCAAAGGGGCACCTGCACCCCAATGTTTATAGCAACAATGTCCACAATAGGTAAACTATAGAAAGAGCCCAGATGTCCATCAACAGATGAATGGAAAAAGAAGATTTGGTATTTATATATACAATGGAATACTATGCAACCATAAAAAATGAAATCTTGCCATTTGCAATGACGTGGATAGAACTAAAGGGTATTACGCTAAGCAGAATAAGTCAATCAGAGAAAGACAATTATCATATGATCTCACTGATGTGTGGAATATAAGAAACAAAACAGAGGAGCATAGGGAAAGAGAGGGGAAAAATAAAACAAGACAAGATCAGAGAGGGAGACAAAGCAAAAGGGACTCAATCACAGTAAACACACTGAGGGTTGGTGGAGGGGAGGAGGATGGGAGGG
Organism: Mustela erminea; assembly: GCF_009829155.1. NCBI lineage: Eukaryota > Metazoa > Chordata > Mammalia > Carnivora > Mustelidae > Mustela > Mustela erminea. Next base: position 83,585,810 of record NC_045623.1, on the reverse strand, counting down.
ATGGGGTGGCTGAATGGTGGGCATTAAGGAAGGCATGTGATGTAATGAGCACTGGGTGTTTATGTACAACTGATGAATCACTGCCCTCTACCTCTGAAACTAATAATACATTCTATATTAATTAATTGAATTTAAATTTTAAAATAAAATTAAATAAAGAATGAGAAACTATTACATATTAAACAAAATAATAAATAAATAAAGGGATTTCCCCCTCCCCCCCAAAAAATAATAACATAGAAGTTTAAATCTCTCTCTCTATCTGACACAGGATAGTTAGAACTACACTCTCCTGGCATTCATTCCCTGGGCCTAAAGCAACCCCTTGATAATGTGGTGCTCCAGTGTAAAAAGACGGTCTTCTCTGTTGCCATCTGCTCTATGATGCAGTTTCCAGGAATACACCATGGGGGGAGGGGGGCGGGACTCCCTTTCCTTCAAAGCCTACTCCTCCGGCGATTCTGTCAGCCCGGATCAAAGCTTTAAAAATATACATTTTCTTTGACGCTGTAATTCTACTTCCAGAAACTTATTCTAAGGAAGACGTATGTGCAGGGATGTTTGTGGAGCACTGTTTAAAATAGCTACACATCAAAATGGAAAGAACCTAGATGTAATATACACACAGTGAGATACTAGGGGAGTTATTAATGTCTCTCAGGCCAAATCACCCTTCCATAATCTGCTCTGTTGCTGGTCTGGGGACTGCAAACACTTTACCTTCCAAACCCTGGGAGCAGCTGGCTTCCCATTAGGTTCCAGCAGTGGGAGGCACTTGAGAAGTTTGGAAGGCATGGCAAGGGGAGAAGGCACTGAGTTCCTATTCCCTGCTATCCTGACAGTCTCACCCCAAAAGCAGCAATGGGCTTCAGCCTCCCTTTGTCTCTGCACTCCCAGATCAGCCTCTTCGGACTCCCCCAAGATACCAACATCTGGCAGCATCCTCTTCTAAGGTCTGAGTGCCAAGAACTCTGTTCTGAACTCCTAGGTTCTGGTTTCCCCACATCTTTTCTTTCATTCCTCTAGCCCTACAGGGGGCACCTGCTTTCTGCAGTTATTAGCTCTAAATTACCTTTGAATCCCCTTCTTGCTCTATCTGCTCCCCAACATGTATGTAGCCAATTGCCTCTATTAAACTCCCTTTGGGTGAAATACTTTGTGTGGTGTCTGATTTCCTAACGGGGTCCTGGCTAATATCAGGGTCATTTCACCCCCATCAGCTGGAAAAAGGAATCCTAACTATGACAATACCAAGAGTGAGTTAAGATGCAGAGGACAGGAATTTTATACTTTGCTGATGGGTTGTAACTTTATAGACTAGTCTGCCCCTTATCCTTGGTTTCTCTTTCCGTGGCTTCAGTTGCCTGCCTCCAGTTGGTACCTGGAAGCAGATGATTCTCCTTTGGACATATTGTGAGAAGGCCAATATAACCTAACACTATGTCATAATGCCTATGTCATTCCTGTCACTTCCTCTCATCATGTAGGCATTTTATTGTCTCATCTCAACATGGAAAGAAGGATGAGTATAGTACAATAAGATATTTTGAGAGAGTGAGAGACCACATTCACATAACTTTCATCTCAGTATATCGTTATAATTGTTCTATTACCATTAGTTACTGTTGTTCATCTCTTACTCTTACTATGTCTAACTTATAAATTAAATTTTATTGTGGGTATGTATGCACAGGAAAAAACATAGTACATGTAGGGTTTGGTATCATCTATGGTTTCAGACATCCACTGGGGGTCTTGGAACATATCCTCTTAGGGAAGGGGGACTCCTGTATGACCATCTCAGAGAGGATTTGGAAAGCAGTACCTAGTAAAGCTAAAGACACATATACCCTCCAGCCCTGCAATTCTGGCCCTGGGTATGACCTATAAAGACATCCATACAGATTACACAAGAAGATGGCATCATTCCTTATTTGTACTATCAGCAGGACATGGGTGAGTCAATGGTGGTATACTCATATAATGGAATCCTAGATAGCAGTTAAAAATGAATAAATACAAGTTACATACAGCAATATGGATAAAACTTAAAAGCATCATTTTGAGTGAAGAAAGCAACCTACAAAGGATTGTGTACAGTAAGATATCATTATATATATATATAAAATTTTAAAGCATACAAAGCAGTGCTATGCATTGATAATGGATACATTTGGATATAGTAATGGGAATATATTAGCACATGGGGGAAATGAGCAGCCCTAACATTAGAACACTCATTACTGAAGAGGGCAGGAAAAGAAATGGAATCAGGAAAAGGAACACAGACGATTTGGCTAATATCAGCGCCACTTCATCCCCATCAGTTGGAAAAAGGAATCGTAAGTTCTTAAGCTGTGATAGTGGGTACCATTCAAAGGGCACTGTGGAAGCAGAAGCTTACAGGGTGATCATCTGTGTTTAGGAGCAGGAAGTGGAGCCAATAGACATACCAACCATCAATACCCATTAAAGCAGTTTTCTAAAAATGTGGTTTACTGACATAAAGAGCTACTAAAAAAACATAGTAAGTAAAAATAAAGTGTACAAAGAGTACTCTCTCATCACCCCCTTTGAATAAGATATATACATGTGAAGGGGCAAAGGGTGGAAACGGCACTGTGGCTCAGGGTAGGAGGATAACAGATGCCTTTTATTTGCTTCATTCTATTTATCATGTTTTCTATTTTTTCTGAAACAAATACAAACTTCTTAATATAAGACATTCCTCACGATTTTTCCAAAATGGACTCCAACAGAAAACCCTCCCTTATCCACGGCCGTGATCTCAACATGCCACCGAGGGTCTTCCCAAAGTGTGGATTACAAGGCAACTTTAGGTGGCTTCATGCAGGTTAAGTATTTCTTATATTCATAAGTATGTTTATCTTAACATATTACAAAAACAAGTGGTGTTGAAATGACTGGACATTGACGTAAAAAATCAATCAATCAATCAATCAATCTAGACCTACACCCTTCCCAAAAATTAACTAAAAATGGATCACAGATCCATTTTAGATCCATTCTAAATATGAAATGCAAAATTACAACATTCCTAGAAGATAATGTAGGAGAAAAATAAGTTAGCACTTTCAACCCCTGATTCAATGGATACTCAACGTTTTTTAAATGGGATGCCTGCCGTGCACAGGAAAGGGATTATCTTTTCAGTAATTGGTTCTGGGTCTGCAGGATAGCTATAGGAAGGAAATGTCATTTAGACCCCTACTTCACTATTCATAAGAATCAGTTCCAGGTATCCTAAATATTCATGACAAAAAAACAAAGCTTCTAGATGGCAAACACGGCAGGATCTCTTCATGACTTTGGGATGCAAAGAATTTTTTAAACAAAACAACACCTTGCTGATCATATAAAAGATGATTGATTGAAAAATGAGATTACTTTAAAATTAGAAACTTCTGATTATCAAAGGACACCACTGAGAGAATAATCAAAAAAAAAAAAAAAGAAGTGTAGAAGACGGTGGCAATACTTATAATCAAAACAGATTCCCTTCTAGGATACATAAAGCCCAACAAACCAATCATGAAAAGATAGAACATACAATTGAAAAACGAGCCTAAGACTTAAACAGGCACTTCACAAAAGGAGATGCCCAATTACCTCACAAACATATGACAAAGAAGAACTGGCAGTGCTCTCTTCCTTTATCTCAGAGGTCATCAGATGAGCCCATTCACTCTTAGATTTTCAATTCATGGAGCTGTACACTCAAGATTTGTCTACTTTTCTGTACCTACATTGTACTTCAACAAAAAGATTATTTAAGAAAAGAAATTTGGGCAAAAAATAAATAGCATTTTGGTGCTTTTGTTGACCTAAAGACAATTTAAAAACACAATAATGGATTGTGTAACTTTCAAAAAGAAACAACAGAAAAATAGACCAAAAATAAGTAAGACGGATTCCCTTTGAGGGCAAGAATGAGAATAGGAATGAAGGCGGGAATAGGATTAAAAGTTAGACTTCTCTGCCTCTATCTATTTTTTAACAATCTTAATTCACAATCATGCAAATAACCAGCATAAATTTAAATAAGTTATTTTTTAAGAAATATTAATCAATTTTATATTAAGTTAATAATCCAGGTAGGACATAGATACACCAAAAAGTATGACAGCATTAACATTAATGACTGAAGTCGTGGTATAGGAAGATTTCCAGGTGACTGGACGTGCTGTCACTGCCCATGTCATAACCATGGCAGACTTTGCTAATGCACCATAGATCTTTCCCACTGAGCCTAGATTGCACCTCAGAATCCAACTCAACACAGCACTTTAGGCAGCACTGACTCAAGAGTTGAAATATGCTTGCCATCCTTATGTGATGATAGCAGGTCTCGAAGAAATAGGTCAAAGCAGTCACAAGCCCACCTAGGTCTCCTGATCCTTCATGCTACAAATGGGAAAACTGAGGCTAAGACAGGAGTGGCTTTCCCAAGGACACACTACGTGTTTCTTTTTCCCTCTGTTACACCACCACCCAGCCTTAGCATTCCAACCTAAAGAACAGAGCCCCCTACCTTCCACCATCCCATTCACCTGAGCAGAGGAGACAGCAGAAGCAGTCAGCTGTGAAAAACTCCTCAAAAATTACCAAGTAGGAATATCACAGCTCACTCTTGTATTAAGCCTGCTCCTGATCCAGAGTTTTGCCCTGTCCTGAACAACCATGCCACTTTCTTCCCAAACCACCACGACAGAGACATCTTGCTGAATCACGGTGGCGACCCTTATATTTCTCTACTCAGAAAATTACCATGGCTCCCTATTTCCTCAGTCCTAACCCCTTAGCCTGGCATTCTAAATAGTTCATGATGAGACCCCAAACTGTCTTTCTTTGTTAATATCAGCATACTGTCCCTATAAACTCCAGCTTAATCTCATCTCCAGATCTGTGTCCATGCTGTTCCAACCGCCTTGTCCTTTCATTGAGTCCCAGAGATGGAACAGGGATATTTCAAAGTCTTCCTTCCATGCTGTGGGATGAAGTTGACCCATGGAGTGTGGCCAAGAGGCTCCTGCTAAAAGGAAAAAGGGTTCCTGGGACTGGAGCCAGGTCAAACAGCAGAAACTTTCTCTTGATCATTCCCAACCTCCTTTAGATAAAGGACCCTTTGAAAATCCGATTAAAACTATGGACCCCATTCCTAGTTAAATACATCAAATACATTTTTCAATAACTACCAAAGGGCAGGGAGAAGAGACCCCAGCTTAAGAATCACGCCCCATGATACCATGACAGCAGGCTGTCACCCTTTCTTCTGTGTTTATTATGTGTCAGGACTGTCCTAAGCACTACAGGCATTACCTCATTTAATACCCTTCATACTGCCATGATTGACCCCAACTTTACCGACAGAGAATGAAGGCACAGAGACATGGTAGCTACAGAATCAGAATTCAAACCCCAAAGTCTTTCTGACTCCACAGCCCTTGTTCTTTTTTTTTTTTTTTTCAAATCCAATTTTTGTGTGTGTGTGTGTGTTTACTAGTTTTTTTTTTTATTTCCAGCATAACAGTATTCATTATTTTTGCACCACACCCCGTGCTCCATGCAATCCGTGCCCTCTATAATACCCACCACCTTGTTCTTAAATGATTCACCAAAGTTTTTTATTCTGTACCAACTGTCAGAACTTCCTGGACCTGTCATTTAAAAATGCAGATTCCCGGGGCACCTGGGTGACTCAGTCAGTTAGGTGTCTGCCTTCAGCTCAGGTCATGAACCCGGGGTTCTGAGATCAAGCCCCACATTGGGCTCCCTGCTTAGTGGGGAGTCTGCTTCTCTCTCTCCCTCTGCTCATACTCTCACTATCTCTCAAATAAATAATGTCTTCTTTAAAATGTAGATTCCCATTGCCATGTCAAGTCTAATACATCAGAACTTCGAGAGGTTCTGCATAATTAATAAGACCCCCAATTGATTCTCAGGTACCCTAAGGTTAAAAACTGCCGCACTTCACTAGCCTGTCTTCCCCAATGAGTGGTGGCTGAGTGTTCCAGTTATCATGGCTGTGTAACAGATTACTTCAAAACTTAATAACATAAAGCAACCGCCATCTTATCTTGCTCCCATATTTGTGGTTCAGGAATTCGGGAAGGGCATCACTTCCACCAGACTCAATTGGCCCCAAGCTGGCCCATATTCAAGAGGAAAGGAATAAGACTGTGTCTGTTGATGGGCATGACAAGGTCCCTTCGTACACAAGCACATGCAATGGGAGCTGGTGTTGCAGCCATCTTTGAAAAGGGCAATCTGCCACTTGAAGCTTCTGCTCACCTGCAAAATCAGATCAAATCAACCAGGCTGCTTCGATGTGCGGTGTGGAGAGAACAATGCTTAACATTCATCAAAGTCACTTCTTCAACAGGCTTTCTCATGCTTCGTGGTTCACCCTTTCTGCTTCAAGAAGAGCTGCTGCAGCAGTCCCACACACCTCAGCGGCCACCCTCAGGAAGTGCCCTTGGTGACAATGCTTTCCCAGCAGCTCATGATCTCAGGGTCTAGTACAAAAACATGTGTCCACCCAGATTTCTTCTGCACTCAGGTGGCCTCCCCTGTGGCAGAGAGTTGAGTCTAATGGGAGACCCAGAACCAAAATGAAAAAGGTTCCACAAGGTGTCATGGGCAGAGAGAGTCAATTGGTAAAACCTTTTTCAAAGGGGAGTTTCGCCACATGTATCAAAATATAATACATGCATGCTCTTTGACCCAGCATTTCCACGACTAGAATTTAGTCCAAGGAGAGAGCGGCCCAAAAGTAAGAAGACACGTGCATAAGCAGGTGCACGTGATGTTGTTCGTGATGGTGAAAAATTGGAAACAACCTTTCCACCCGCAGGTTGGTGACGGATTGGGCAAATAAATTGTAGTTCATTAATACTAATTTTCAAAGAATGATGTAGCTCTGTATAGACTGATAGGGAAAAATCTCTAAAACATATGGTTAAGTGGGGGAAAAAAGTATTTGAACAGTACATATCATAAATCACATTTACATAAAATACTTTGTGTGTTTGAGCCCAAAGAGAGAGATGGCTAGAAGAAGGCCCCCTGGGGGGTCTAACATTTGGTGTTAGTTTTGTTTTCTTCTGCATTATTAAAATAATTAATAATGAGAAGGAGGCTTATATTATACCTATTGTGTGCTATGGACTGTTGCAAATTCCTTACCACCCATTAACCCACTTTCTCCTCCTAACACCCCTGGGAAATGGACACTGTTATTGTTTTCATTTTAGAAGACAGGAATACTGAGGCACACGAAGGTCAGTTTGCCCACCACCACACAGCCAGCAAATGGCAAAGATGGGAGCCAAACCCAGGTGGTCAGGCTCCAGAATCCGTGCTCTTACCCGTTAAGCTAATCTGCTACTCTGCAGTGTTTAATACAGCACTCTTACCAAAACAATAAAGCCCTTTTTTAAAAAGTCATCAAATTGGCCTTAAGAAGCTTTAAGTTTCCAGAGGAAGCAGCCATGGGTCCTTAGAGAGGGCCCTCCTGCCCGTTCACCCAGCTGAGTGTACACACAGCTCATGAGTTCAAGTTCAAGGGTCATGACAAGGTATGCCCCAGGAAGTCCTGTGGTGCAAATGGGACGTTAAGGAGAACCAGTGGGAGGTTTCTCCCCTTGGGTGGGAATGTGGGGTCCTTCAAGTCTGTGGGAGACCAAAGGTCAAGAAAGAGACCCCCTCCTCAAGTCTGCAGACCCAGACCACAGCCCCTTCCCACTCCCATGCAAGACCAGAAAAACTTATTATGGTAAATATCTACTTCAAATGAGTCCTTAATGACTAGAGAGTGAGACCACCAGTTGGTGGATCTGTTTGCATCCTTGGACTCAGGCATGCCTGCAGGAGGGTGAGGTAGCCCTAGCCAGAGTGGCAGCATGAAGGACCAAAGGAGTCTCTAGGGAAAACTCATCCTAAGGAAAGGGAAAATTGAAGTCCAGAGCTTGGTCCAAAGATGAAGTGAAGACGATTCTGAACCCTGCTCTACTGTGTCATAGGATCCCCCAGAGCAATCCCAACGGCCTTGCGCCTAAGACCTGATACAGGTGGCCGACACCCATGAACACATGCTGAGGTCGAAGGGGCTTCTTCTCTCCTACACCCAAGGAGCCCTGCAAACTGCTGAGTCAGCAGCCGCCCCCAGCACGCTCAGGACCCACAGCGACACAAGAGTTGCAGACCCTTCAGCCTAGGGGACACAGCTGATAATTTGGGCTTCCCTAGGGACTGGAGGAAAGTAGTGGTTGCTCATGGTTGCCAAAGGCACATGAACGAGGCAGCCTCAAGAGGCCCAAACCAGCATCAGGAGCTGCCTCGGAGCAGTAAGGGAATAAGCTGCCCTGGGGAGAGCATGTCATATGGGAAACAGGGTTAAGAGCAAGTCCTCCATGGGACAGGAGAGAAAGAGGGTATGTAAGGAGATTGGATGTGGGATCCTGTGTCCTAGGCCTGCCCTAATGACAAGGGGGATTGGGTTCCCCCCACCTCATGGTCCCCTCACCACCCTGGCCTCCACCCTTCCTCTTTTCTCCACACTTAACCCCTCTCCCCAACTGACTTTCAATGCTTGCACACGTGTGCGCGCGCACGCACACACACACACACACACACACACAGAGTTCTGAGCCCAGGTCTCTGTCTACCTTCCATCAGGGATCCTGAGGAATCAGATAGAGCTGCCAAGCTGGAGGCAGAGGAGATCTTACTCTGGAAACTTGCCTTTTAAAGCAGAGCAAGAGACAAATGGCCCTGCAATCCACCGGGATCGCCTTGGGTTGGAAATTTAAAATGCATTAAGGTTGAGAGACCTATAAACATGTCATAACACGCTCGGCAAGCTGCTGCCTCTGTGACTTGCGGGCATGGAAGCCCCAGAGGGCACAGGCAGGCACGTTCACCACACACAGATTGGCATACACCCCCATACGTACGCATCCCTGGAAAAAACTCCTTCCACACCTGTGCTCACATGTGTGTGCGTTCTCCCCACAGAGAGACACACACAATCTGGGCACACAATCCCCCAAACAGATGTCCGTAAAAGACCCTGCACACACACTCACCCCTCCTACAGGAAGAGATGTGTAACCACATTCAGACTTACCCTAGTACATAAATAAACACACCTGCTACACCCACACATGCACACAGATTCCCACAGTCACTCCACAAACATGCGCGTGCACACACACACACACACACACACACACACACACACCTACCTCCCCATTTACACACATCTCTCAGAGATAAGCCCAGGCCCAGGCTTACCTCGGATGGGAGACAAACACCGTCACTCCACACACAGACACACACAGATGTACACACTCACACACACTGATTCCACCCACATCTACATGGATGTGTGGGCACGTTCATATACACTCGTCCAAAATATAGGCCTTCGTACGCATACACACTCATCCCACACCAAATGTACGCATTTACTTTACCCAAAGCAAAGATGTGCACAAACATGAACGAATGCACACCCACCCACGGGGAGTGTGTGTACATATGCAGCCCACAGAGACACATAATCAAATAAACATTTAGCATTCCTCCCAACTCCAGCAACCATCTGGGTGACCATCCAGCAGCCTCAACTCTTCATCGTTTTAAGCTTCTCTTCTCGCAAAATGCCACCGTTTGCCTAGTGGCTTGACCAAAAAGCCTGAACATCACTCTGGATTTTTTTTTTTTAAGATTGATTTATTTTAGAGAGAGAGCGAGTGTGCGCTGGATCAGTGGGAAGGGGCAGAGGGAGAGAGAGAATCCCAAGCCGACACCCCTCTGAGCACAGAGCCCAACTCAGGGCTCAGTCCCACGACTCGGAGACCACAACCTGAGCAGAAACCAAGAGTAAGATGCCCAACCGACTGAGGCACGCAGGCACCCCCATCACCCTCGAGTCTACCATCTTCCTCTCTGCCCTCCACATCCAGGCCATTTGCAAAGGCGACCATTTCTGTCATCCCTGAAGCTGTTATTTTCCTCCAAGGCCCCATCTCTCACCTGCATCATCGCCACAGCCCCCTCCCCTCTTCCCTCATTTCCACTGTTGCTACCTACAATCCTTCCTCCACATGGCAGCCTGGAGAAAGGACCTCTCTATGGCTTCTGTGGCACTGTGAATAAAATGCAACCTCCTTCCCCAAGCCTACAAGTCTGCATGACCAGACATCCGTCTTCCGCAACTGGACCTCACCTTGCACACCACCACCCACCCACCACACTAGCCTCCTTTTCCAGTCACAAGCATGCCATTGCCCTCAGGACCTTTGCACACACCACGCCCTTCACCGGGGATGCTCATTCCCTGTCTTTTCCTCCAGTCCCCATGCACCATCTCCCCATCTCTGCAGAGATGTCTAGTCTCAGCAGGATGCTCCCCATTATTCACGATCCACTGTATTTTGTTTCCTGCATAGCACCCATCACCATAAGCAATTTCTTTATGTTTATTGTCCATCTTTCCCTCTAAACCTGCACTGTCCAACAGAGTAGCCACATGTGGCTATTTAAATTTAAATGAACTAAAATTAAATAAAACCCCCAATTCAGCTCCTCAGTCAAACTAACCCCATTTTGAGCTCTCAGAAGCCCCAGATGGCTACCGGCTACTGTCCTGGATGGAGCAACGGTTTACATTATGGCAGAAAGTTCTCTTGGATGGGCGCTGCTCCGGATAGCAACTTAGACAGAGCAAGGCCATGTCTCTTCCACTCACCAGTGTGGACTCTGTGCCCAGAATGCTGGCTGGCCCACGGAGGGGTTCAGGAAGTATTTACTGGATGAACTCACATGGCCATAAAAGGAGATCTGCCCTCTCCTATATCAAAGACCCTATTCAAGTGCCACCTCTTGCTTGAAGCCTCTTGTCATCTTTCTCCACCTTTTGGCTAGCCCCAGGCTTGTACCTCTAACATGGATGGGTCCTTCTTGGCCACAGACCTGAGTTGGCCACAGGCACTTTTACCCTATGAGAAAAGAGCAGAGAAGGAAGTGTCTGGGGCCGTGTGCACATCAAGGCCCCCTCTGTCCATGTCCTTGGGGCCAGCAGAGTACCCACATTCAAAGTACAAGCCCCAGACACAGGCAATCCCAGGTTCACACCCCAGCTGTGCTTCTTACTAGCTGTGACCATGGGTAGCTTACTGTTCTTCTCCGAGTCTCGATTTCATCTGTAAGACGCACATGACCGCACAAACTTCACGGAACTGCTATGAGGAGAGAGAGAGATGCTATCTGTGGAAGAGGTCACACGGTGTCCCTGGGAGGGTGCAGCCTGCCTCAGCAGGGGTAGGACCCATTTATACCCCGCCAGCTGAACACAGAGGATTGTGTGCAAAGTTTATTCTCAATTCATTCCAGCAAAGACTGAAATTCTTTAGAGATGGGAGCCGCAGGTCACTGCCCAGACGGTCTGATGATTAACCAGGCTCTGATCCTGGCCCAGTGGCTGCCCTTTTGAAGCAAAACAGTCAGTGGTCACATCTCAGTAATTAGTTTACGTGCTATTGAAAGGCTAGTGCTCCTACAAATATTTTGTTAAAAGCAAGCCCTGATTACTGCTGAACCCTCCATGTGGTCCCGAGACAGGGCAGGGTCCATTACGGAGCTGCCTTGGGCCTTCTGGCTTGAGTTTCCCCCAGGTCTGCTGCTGAGGGAAGAAGGTCCTGGGCAAAATAAATGGTCCGACAGGGAGGAGCATGCCCCACGAGGAAGCAGCTCGCTCGGGATGAAAAAGAAGGGGGCATCAGAGGGAAGTCAGCCATCAGATAAAATACAGCATCCTATGGGGTGAACTCATGGAATCTGGGGCCCAACGGCCTGGGTCCAGTCCCAGCCTTCCCCTTGCTGTCTGGGTGACCTTTACTGAGTTCCTTGTCCTCTCTCTGCCCTCGTCTGTGAGCAGGGATAACAATAATACCCACTTCACTGGGGTGTTTGGGAAGTCAATTAGTTAATCCTTGGAAAGTGCTTAGCATGGGGGTGTCAGGGTGGCTCAGTGGGCTGAGCAGCCGGCTCCTGATTTCGGCTCAGGTCCTGATCTGTGGGTGCTGGGCTCCACGCTCCATGCTTAGCGGGAAATCTGCTTGAGGATTCTCTCTCCCTCTCCCTCAGCCCTTCTCCTCCTCAAGAGCGCTTGCTCTCTCTCTCTCTCTCTCTTTCTCTCTCTCTCTTTCTCTCTCTCTCTCTCTTTAAAGTAAATAAATCTCTAAAAGAAAGAAAGAAGGTGCTTACCCTGGAAACTGGTGTGCGTTAAGCCCTATCCCAGGGTCTGTTAAGCTGATGGAGAGAGGAAGAGTGCTGAGATTCGGGAACCTCCCTGACCTTTGCCCTCTCTCTTCTCCCAGTCTCTTTATCAATGCTGCTTCTTCTTCAAAGTCCTCCACACCCAACCATCAACCCTGCCCCTGCCCCCACTTCTAGGCCAATTCCCTCAGAGTCCCAAAGTGGCTCTGAAGGAAATACAGGGGACCAAAAACCTGGGGAAAGATGCTTAGCCTCTCATCTCATCATCTTCCAAGGGTGGGAATCTGGACGGCATCAGAGATCCTAGAAGGGTCTCACAGAGGGCCAGGCTGTGCTCAGAATGCTTCCTGAATGAATGCACCATTTGGTTGGAAATCTTAATGCAGCATTTAACTCTCAGGGTAGACCTCACATATCCATGATTTGGTTTTTTTAAATACTGAAATAACACTGGTATACTAGCCAAAACTGATGGCATTTTAGTACTTAACAACAATGCAGGGGCCCCCGGCCGGCTCAGTCAGTAGAATATGCAACTCTTGATCTCAGGGTTGTAAGTTTGAGCCCCACACTGGGTTGTAGAGATTACTTAAAAGTAAAATCATAAAAAAAAAAATTTCAGTATACCAGAACATCAGAATATTAAATCTTTAAAAGTCTTAGAATCCCTTTATCACTCCCAGATTTCATGGTCAAGGGCTGTTTGGGAGGAGCTTGTCCACTGAGGCAACCCCTCAGTAATTAGTAAACTAATTACTGAAGGTGTGGGAGGAGGGAAGAAGTTGAGAGAGAGGGAATAAATCACTGAAAAAGACAGGTGGGCATCAAGCAACATACGTCCCCCAAAGATGTTCATGTTTTAATCCCCAGGATTTGTAAATGTTACCTTCGAAAGCAAACAAGACTTTGCAGGTGTGATTAAGTTAAGGAACTCCAGGTGGGGGAGAGTAGCCCAGATCTTGCTGGTGGATTCAATGTAATCACAAGGATCCTTACGAGCAGGAGGCAAGAGGGTCAGAGTCCAAGAAAAAGAGAAGATCCAATGCAGGAGGCAGAGGTCAGAGTGATGCAGGGCCACAAGCCAAGGAATGTGGGAAGCCTGGAGAAGCCAGAAAAGGCCAAGCAGCTGACTCCGCACTAGAGGCTCCAGGAAGAATACAGCCTGTTGGGGCATTTTAGATTTCTGATCTCCAGGCCTGCACAATGATACACTTGTTGTTTGAGATCACAAGGCTGGTCATAATTTGTCACAGCAACAGCAGGACATTCCTACAGAATCCATAGCAGATATGAGGTAATCATTTCAACAAAGGTCTGTTGAAGGCCCACCATTGCATGCCTGACACCGCTCTAGGCAGACACTAAGTGACTAAACAAATGGGATCATTTCTAATAGTTAAAAGAACGTGAGAAGAATAAGAAAGGTTGACATGACGGAAAGTTCTGGTTGTAGGGAGAGGCTATCTCAGATGGAGCGGTCAGGGAAAACCTCTCTGCAGAGATGGCCAGAGTGATGAGGAACTAGCCAGATGGAGACCTTGGAGGAGGGCCTGTTGGACTATATGGTTCAACCTTGACTCTGTAACCAACGACCCCAAAACTCAATGGCATAAAACAACCACCATTTATTTGCTCCCAATTTTTCATGTTGGTGGAGCTGAGGACAGACAATTCACCTCTGCTTCAGCTGGGATGGCCCCAATGGGAGGGTCTGCTTCTAACCTGGTTCACCCACATGGTGTAGCACGTTGGTCTGTCAGCTGGGTGTGACTAAGTTCCCCACGGGAGGCTTGGGCTTCCTCACAGGATGGCAGCTGGGTTCCAAAAGGAAAGAAGCAGAGCCACTATGTCATATCTACCACATTTTGCTGGGCAAAGTCATTGCAGGTCAGCCCAGATTCAAGGGGACAGAGAAACAGACTCCATCTCCCAATGGGAGAAGGGACAAATCATCAGGGCTCATCTTTCACCCACCACATACCTGAGGTAAGAATGAGCTTGGTGAGCTTGAGGACAGAGGTGTGGCTAGAGAAGAGAGCACACCGGCAAAGAGCAGAAATGGAGGTGAGGTCAGGGGGAAGGCAGCTCCCAGATGGCACAAATCCTGGTGACCATCCTAACCAGTTTAGATTTTACTCCAAGTTAACAGGAAACCACTAGAGCAGGGAAGTAACATAATCTGGTAGGAGTTTGGGGGGTTTTGTTATTTGTTTATTTGTTCTTAGTATTGTTCTTCAATGCTGAGTGGAGAAGGTCAAGAGGGGAAACAGGTTGTTGCAATGGGACCATTCATTGAGGCAAAAAACCATGAGGGGGCACATGGCTCGCTTTTATTGTCCACTTTCTCATTTTTTGAACTGTGATGGAAGGAGATGGAGGAAGAGTCCGTTTTAGACTAAGTGCTTCTGGGAAGTAGCAGAGAGTGGCAGTTAGCAGCAGGGGCCTTGGCCATGGCCCATTTGTGACCTTGAGTGGATAACCTTCCCTTTCTCAACCTTAGTTTCCATAAAATGGGGGTAATAATATCTGTCTTATAAAGTTATCAGGAAGATTAAGTAAGGCTATTAATTCACTCAACAAATGTATACTGAAAGCCAACTGTGTACGGGGAAAACAACCACAAAGGACTTTCCCTCCAGAGCTTATAATCACATGCAGAGTGATGAAGATCTATAAATAATTCCACGCCTGACACACAATACCGCTCAGTAGCTATTCTTAGTGTTGCATCGGAGGGGCCTGTGGCAGCCCCAGGAGGAGAGTCTCAATAGTCAGTTGGCTACCTGGCCTGGCTATCCCTCTCAGCCACTCAGCTGTCATTTACTGAACACCTACTATGTGCCAGACATAGTACTAGACTCCTCCACCGCCACCAACCCCTCTCATCTTCTCCATAGTGGAGCTGTTAGGAATCTAGGGGCTCAGGGGTCAGGTTAATTTATATGAGGCACCCCAAAGGCCGTATGATCTGGCTCCTGATGAGTCACAGACTCACAAGTGGGCAGTTTGTCACCCCTGCTCCTTCTAGAATCAGACAGTAGGAGTGTGCGAGGCGCTGTTATAAACTTTCCACGTGCATTATCTCATTACATCTTCACAACAGCCGTATGAAATAGGCTCTCTTGTTGTCCCCCTATCACAGATGGGAACACTGAGGCCCAGAGTCACAAAGCAAGTGATTGGCAGACCTGAAATTTGAACCCAGACAGGTTGACTCCAGGGACTACTGCCCTACACTGCCATATGGCCATCATTAGGAATCCCCAAATATAAGGATGGCAGGAGACCCTGCAGCCTTCTGTCTTATGGGAGGGGTCACATGAGATGAGCAGGAAAAGGATGAGCCCGGGAGTAATATCCACCTGGGGTCAAGGCCTGGCACTACCACTTCCTAGCTGCAGACCCGAGAGAAGGATCCTAGATTCCCTTTGCCTCAGCTTCCCTTCAATAACACCAAGATCTTCCTTCCTTCATTCATTCATTCAACAGATAATTAATTACTGAGAGTCTGTTACATGCCAGGAACGGTGGCATGAGTGAGACACACACTGTCCCCTGTCCTCATGAATCTGACATCCGAGCTAGGAAGACAGATGACAAAACAAGGGAACAGATAAATAAAATATTTTCCAGCCCTAATGAGCGTGGTGAAGCCAATTAGCCAGAGGCTGAGCGAGGGAAGGAGAGGAGGAGACCTGCTCTGGGTAAGAGCGGCCGCCCCAGGGATAGGAAGGAGCCAGCCTGGCAGAGAGGAGGAAAGTGGTCCAGGCAGAGCGAAGGGCCAGGCAGGGACCCCAGGAGGTCTGGGAACCACAGGAGCCCAACGTGCCTGGTACACAATGAAGGGACCACAGCGTAGGGTGCCCCTCACCTCCCGCCAGCTTGCCCTAATCAGGAAAGAGGATGGAGCTTGCCAGGCAGGAGGCATGATGCTTGACATGTGGTAGATAATAAATGTGAGTCCCCCTTACCCCATGTCCCAGAGCTGGGTGCTCTGGGTCCCGAAAGAGGCTCCTGCTCTGGGACCCAACCTCATCCCCAGCCATCTTCAGCCACGAAGCCCTCATGGCTCCTCCGGGTCGCTGAGCTCCTAGCCTGTTTGCCAGCATCGAAGCACGCACTTTCTCCCTTTGTCTAATTATTCCTAATTGGGAGAAAAATTGTTTGGCAAATCAGCCGGCATCTCCTCGGCCTGGTGTCCTAGCAACCCAGCTCTCCAGGGGGGTGACACGGGGAAGGAGGCGCTCTGCCGCCTCCACGCTGCAGGGAGCCGGGGACAGGGCGGCACCGCGCTCCCACGGTGGCCTCGCCCGCGCTGGGCCCCCACGTGCATGGCACACGGGCACATGCGGCCACGCGCGCTCTCCGCCAAGGCCACCGGAGGCCCCCGGCGCTCGCCCGGCCCAAAGCGGAGCCTCAGCCTTTCTGGAAAGCAGAAGGTGTCTCAGAAATAGATTTCTAATTTTCCAGCCACCTGCTCAGCTGAAAGATATTCTGGAGTTTATAATTACTTTTCAGGCACTTAACTAGAGTCTAGTTTCTAGGGCAACTTGATGCATCTCTTAATGTGTTTATGGCAAAATCGCGCCTGGAGGCTCAACCAGGGCGGCCCAAGCGTGGCCCAGCCAGACCCAGGGGAGGGCGCTTTCTCCAGGGTTCAGGCTACGTAAGAACCCTGATACCTCAAGGAAGGGAAAGGAGCCAGTGAGATGGGGGTGGATGGGGCTCCTGGAGTGGCAGCGAAGGGCCGTGAGAATATTTAGCAGCAGTAGTAACAGGTCTCATGAAGACAGATGGCGGGGCCTCCGCCTTCTGGGAGGGAGCATGCAGGTTCAGGGGACAGGCCTCAAGGGCAGAACCGCCCTCTCCTTGGTCAAGAGTTTGGTGGCCCCACTAGGGTTCCAATCCCAGCCATTTACTGGCTGTGCAATAATGGTAAGTTACTCTCCATCTCTGTGCCTCAGTTTCCCACCCTGGGAAGTAGAGTACCCACCTACCACCTCATGGTACCCACCTGGGAGGGTTGTGATGGGACTTAACAGAGTTAATTTCAGGGGAGCACTTAGCATAGTACCTAGCTCATACAGAGCGTGTGCTGAGTAAATATTGTATTACTGCCATTATTGAGAAATCACAGAACAGCTCCCCCAGGGCCCGGGAAGTCTTGTGTGGGCTACAGGAGATGGAGATGGCTTCAGGGAGCTTACAAACTAGAACAGAGGTCTCCCAGAGGAGAAAAAATACATACATATTGTAACTTCTAATTTGTAATTTTATCTCATCCTTTTGGGTTTATATTTAATGTATATCTTATGATGTGTCTATTTTATAAATAAATAAATAAATAGTGAAGGACCTCATTCAAGAAGGTTCCAATGACAGGGAAACAGGATTCCAAAAGGGGTAGGACAGAGAGAGTAAAACAAATCATTTTAAATGAAAGGGGCCTAGGGGTCCTTCGACCAGTCCGCACCCACGTTTCATACACGGGGACCCTGAGAGGCAGGAAGTGGGTTGCACTTCACCCAGAGTCACACCAGAAACAAGGAGCCAAAGCCCTGAGGGATCCACAGAAAGGCCAAGGAGCCAGCTCTGCTGGACTCCTGAGAGACAAGAGCTCCATGGGCAGCACAGGCAGGAAGGCTTCCTGGAGGAGGAAGAGCACAGGAACTGACCCTTGAGTGGAAGAACAAGGTTCCCTCTGGGCAAACCAAGAACAGAGAGACAGAGCTATTGCTTCTAAAGCCACTCACCATGGGCTCCCCAAGGGTCATAACACAGGCAAACACAACCACCAGGGCCAAGTTCAAACCTCAGGGGTTTTACAACAGGCAAATTTCCTCAATCTGTACGCTCCTGTGCAAGTTGGCACTGGCCTGCCCTGAAAGGACTCTGTCCTGGTCAGCTGACCCTGAGGCCTCCTCACTCTGCATTTCTACCGACCCCTGGTCCTCCCCACTGAGACTCCTGTTTTTGAGGGGAATAAGCTCGGTCCACATTTTTGTTGTCTGCCTGTCTTCTTTAGGTATCTCTCCCTCTCTCCCTCTCTCTCTCTCCATAATAGGTCATTCTTTGAGCTGCAGTGCAGAGGGGCCGGGGAGGGATCTCTGTCTTCCCCAGCTCTGCCTCTGTACATCTGGGCCTCTCAGCCTCCTTGACACCCTGCTTCAGAACACGCCTGTGGGTCTGCTTGACTGTCTGTCACCTCTCTGGGCCGGTTTCTCTCTCCAAGTCTCTCTCTGGCTCTGAATGTGTGTGAATGGGGGCGGTGTGCATCTGCGTTTCCCTGTCTCCAGTTCCGTCTATCTGTCTGCCTGCCTGTCCGCCTGACTTCTCTCTGGCCCGCTCTCGAAGTCGGTGATTCTCAAAGTATAGTCCCAGAGCCAGCAGCATTACTTGGGGATTTGGTAGGAACGATGTTCTGGGCCCCACCTCTGACAGAGTCCCTCCTTGATCTCCTAGACCAACCTCCACTCAGGCTGCTCTGGGTTCTTTTTCAACTAGGCCTCAATTTTTCACGTTCTGCACAATGCCCAGTTTTAGCAGGAATCCTGTGAAGTCCATTTAACCAGAACCACCACACACACACACACACACACACACACACACACACACACTCATACACACGCTATCTGACCAGGTTCCTCAGCCTCCGCCACCCCCCAGGTGGGGATGTCCGGTCCCCCTGGCCTGCCTCCAGCAAGAATCCCATTAAGTGGCTTATCCAGAATCTCCCCTGACCTCTAATGTTTCCTCTGGGTAATTTTCCACCCACTGACCCTACCCCGCCTCCTTGGCTGTCAGTCCCCGCTTGCCCCTGCCGCATACAGAATCAAACCCAATCTCTCCCATGGCAGGGGTCCCTACACCTGTCGGGATAGTCCCTCCTGCTCAAATAAAGTCTTCCCATCATGCTTTAACAAGCATCATGTAACACCCAGACCGACTGAATCTGAAACTCTGGGAATAGGGCCCAGCAATCTGTGTTTCTAGAAGCCCCTCCAGGTGGCCAGGGGCTTCTGCGGCAGGTCAAGTTTCAGCATGAAGATAGTCTCCCTTTCTGGCTCTGTTAGGAGGTAGGGGACCCCCTGCTCTTGGCTTGGTCTGTCCCTGTGTCCCTCTCACTTGTAGGTCCATGTCTCTCTATCACATCCAAGGCCACTGGACAGGAGGTACCTGATCTCCATGGCACACTTTGCTTGCTGCCAGCTGTCCCCAGCAGCTTGGCTGCAAACAAAGAACAGGCAGCTAAGAAAAAGAAGTCTGCCCAGTTGGAAGCACAAGGCAGCTTGCTGACTGACCACAAAGCCTGGGAAGGCTGCTGGGGATTAACGGGGAAACATCACTGCTTCCTTTGCTGGAGAAGATCACAAGACTATGGCTACATCCCCTATTACAGGGGCTCCCTCCCCATCGACCCCTCCCCAAGGCTGTGCATACAATCACCTGCACACTCCAAAGCATCCTGCATGGCAGGAACTACTCCAAGACATTCTGACTCAGTTGGTCTGGGCTGAAGCCCAGACATCAGTATTTTTTAAACACTACCTGGGTGATTCTAATGTGCCAAGGGCAAAGTCCTGATAGAAACTTCATAACCCCCTTAAAGATGGAGATCAGGATTCCTTTTTTTTTTTTTTTTAAGATTTTATTTATTTGAGAGAGAGAGAGTACACAAGCAGGGGAAGGAGCAGAAGGAGAGGGAAAAGCAGGTTTCCCATTGAGCAGGGAGCCCAATGCAGGGCTCGATCTCAGGACCCTGGGATCATGACCTGAGCCAAAGGCAGACGTTTAACAGACTGAGCCACCCAAGCACCCCTCAGAATTCCTTTTTTTTTACAGTTGGAAAAACTGAGGCTCAGGGAGGGAAAGTGCCTGACTAAAGGCATGAAACTAAAAGTGACACCGTCAGGAGTCGAGCCCAGAGCTGCAGTCCACCTTCTTTATTCCACTCCCTGCGAGGCATTTGACACATAACACTGTCATTCCCCATGGCTCCCTCTCCTCTGGCCTCCCTAAATGGCTGTATGTGGCCCACTTCAGCCAACCCAGTGGTACCCCCTCGCTGCGCACCCCAGTTCTCTGCAGCTCCAACGGCTCTGGCCGTGAGTGGCTGACCTCTCACATGTGCCCTCCCAGGATGTGAACTCTCCTCCTCGGCCTGCTGGAAGATTACTGTTTATTTCCCTATTATCAGGGAGGTTTCCATCCTGATACCCCCCAGAATGCCTCCCTACATCCCCACTCCGCATACACCCTCTTCTCCAGACCCCTGCTCTGGAATCTGGCCTGCCGACATCACGGGACATAACGCCAGTGCTGGCCTTCTCTGGGTTCCCGATAGACACAGCCTGACAACATTCCTCACTCCCTACCACGGAAGTGCCCCAACACACAGGAATGAGCCCCGACCTGCAGGTACCCAGACCGCAGGCCCCTCTCGAGCCCAAACTTCCTTTGAAGACTCTGCTTTCTCTTTAAAAGCCAGTGAGGCCTGCCTGGGTGGCTCAGTCTGTTAAGCACCTGCCTTCAGCTCAGGTCATGATCTCAAGGTCTTGGAATTGAGCCCCATATCAGGCTCCCTGCTCAGTGGGGAACCTGCTTCTCCCTCTCCCTCTGCTCCTCCCACACACTCTTGTATACCGTCTCTCTCCATCTTTCAAATAAATAAATAAAATCTTCAAAAAAAAAAAAAAAAAGCCAGGTGGACTTTGCATGCTGCTCCATAATATATCAGGGTTTGTTTCAATAAAAAAATAATGCTTATTGATTGAATTTTGACACAGAACACATAATATTTTTGTCATGTAGAATATTCAGTGAACAAGTAAGTATACTGCTTCTCACTCATACTATCAAGTAAAATTGATGATCCAGGGAGATGCTGGGTTTGTTTTGTGGCCTCATGAATTCCCAACACACCTGGGTGTCCCCAGGGATATCCATAATGTATCCATTGTTTCTTTCATTATTCATTCAACAAATACTTTTGGAGTACCTGCAGTGTCCCAGGTATGGGGCTAGAGTCTAGGAAAATAATGATGAGTAACAGAGAAATGCTCCCTGCCTCCAGGGAGCTTCCCGTCTACTCAGGGGATCAAGATGTCAATACATACACACACACACACACACACACACACACACACACATGCACACACAAAAGTATAATAACTTGTAATAAATGCACTGTAGGAAAAGCAAAGGATGTATTGAGCAAGAATAATGGGGGTTCTAAAATTGTTTCCAAGGAAGTGACATTTAAACTGAGACATAAAAGATGAATAGGAATTGGTCAGGTAGAAAGGAGCAGTGGGAGAATGTTCCAGACATAGGTAATAGCCTGTGTGAAGAGGGAAGGAAGACAAACCCAAAGCTTTCTAGAAGCTCAAAGATGAATCCTTGATCACTTGCAGCCAGAGCTCACAGGCCAAGGTAGGAACAGCACCCCCTTCCCTAGCCCTGGGAAGCAGCCAGGCTTTCTGCCAGACCCAGCCCAGCTACAGTCCCTGGGCACAAGGCCATCCGTGATCACACACCAGCACCCAGCTCCACACCAGCCCTGAAGTAGAACCTGGAGCCAGGTGGGGTAAGGGCTGGTGGGACCCAGGGACGCAGCCCTGAGGGGGATAGCATAGGACGGTGCTCAACTTTCGATCACGGCCAAGCCCAGATGAAGCCTCTAGGGCTCTCTCTGACGTCTGGAAATAGCACCTCTGGAGCACCTGGGCAGGAGGGAACAGTGTTGAGGCACTTAGGGCCAGCTGCCCTTCTGAGCCCAGGAACTAGTACCAAGATCAACACCCCATTTTGTGCACCAGTCAAGGCTCCCTGGCTCCTGGTCCTGACCTGCAACCTGACCCCCTTCCTGGAATGCCAGTCCATGTAGGATTGGGGGATGCTCTTCTCCCATCTAGGCTGGGCCCTTCTCCTGGGCCCTCTGCCATCCTGAGTATGCAGTGGCATACTCATTCTGGGGTGCAGCGCCCAAAACCCCCTACCACCACGCTCAGCCCATCTGTTCCCCAGGATGCCTCCTACCATCTGCATAGAGGCCTGGCTAGTTCCTGGCAAACCCTGGCCTTCTCCCACCCAGACTGGAACTAGCCCCTGTCTGAACTTTCAGCTTCTATCATCTTTCTCCCCGTAGCCAGAGTGACCTTTCTAAAAACACAGATTTGATGGGGTGGCTTCTCTGCCTCCAACATTTCCGTGAACTTTTCCATTGCCCTTAGGGTAAAGTCCAAGCTCCTTCATTAAAGATGGACAAGTTCTGCATGTCCACCCCAGCCCCCTCTCTGCTCTCATCTTCCAGAAAGAAGACTTATAGAGGAGGAAAGGACACAGAAAGAGACTGGGAGGGGGGCGGAGTGGGAGGAAGAATGCGGAAGCACAAGCTGAAACAACCCAAACCTTTGACCTGAGCCTCTCCAGCCCCACCCCAAGCCCCAGCAGAGCTGGAGCTAGCCCCAGAGAAGCTGGGCAGCAAGGGCTGAGCAGCAACAGTGAAGCCTGGGCCTCTGCTGCCACCCAGGGGCTGAATGGAGCAGCGCAGGCAGGAGAGCTGATCTCTTAGTCGCACAGAGACGGAGCCGGTCTCCAAGGATTCACCCAATTGTGAGCTAGGTCCAGTCAAGGGTGGGGCCAAAAGCAAAGGCCTCAGTTGCGCCACCGTTTTGGAATCCAGCCTAATTGGTCCTAAACACGCTTCTATTATGCAACTGTCATAATACTTCATAATTTACCTGTTCCTCTGTCTAGCTCCCCCATGAGATCCTGTAATCTAAGGTCCCTGCTTACAAAGCAACCTTATATGCTCTGGTCAACCAGCCTCTCCAGCCTCTCCTCCCCTTTGTCCTCTCCCCTCCTCTTCCCAAACCGCTGGGCCCTTAGGACATCCCAGGACAACCAACCCCAGTAGAGCAACAGCTTCTTCAGGTACACACTTTCTACCACCAGCCTGTTTCTCACTCCAACACCACATTTGTTCATTCATTCTTTCATTCTCCAAAAACCTACCGAGGGCTTTGTATAGACCTGGCCCTGTGCTAGACGACCAGACAGACAAGACCCCCCCTGACACGGAACTTATTTTATTTGGGGCAGACAAATGAACAAGGAAATCTCAGGTAGTGATACACTGTCTAATGTGTTACCACTTCAAGGTAGGCAGTGGGGAGAGAGATCGGTGGTCAGGGAAGGCCTCTCTGAAGCCAGGTATGAAGCCAGGCTTTAAAATACATCTACTGCCTTCAAAAAATAGAATCTGCTTTCCCTCCTCATAAGCCCATTAAATGTAGGCTGTGCTTAGCTAGTCACTGCTAACAAAAAGAATGAGGCAGAAACAATGCCATGTTGGCTAGGTATGACTTCCAAGAGAGGTTATAAAAGGCATTTTGGATTCCTCTTGATACTCTCTCTTTTGGATCACTCACTCTAGGGGAAGCCAGCTGCCATGTCACAAAGATGCTCAAGCTGGCCCATGGAGAGGCCCACATGGCTGGGCACTGAGGCCTCCTGCTAAAAGCTGTGTGAGTATGTCATCTTAGAAGTGGATGGTCCCATCTCAGTTAAGCCTTCAGATGACTGAAGCCTGTGCCAACATCCTGACTGCAGCCACATGAGAGACCCTGAGCCAAAACTACCTGGTTAAGCCACTCAGGGCCAATTCCTCCACTGGACACAGTAAGCACACTGCCCAGGCCCCATGATACTGTTAGGACCTACAAAAATGTTTTAATTTCTATTAAAATTCAGAGAAAGAAATGTTGTCACAAATATGTGCAGATTAAACAACATACTCCTGAACAACCAATGTGTCAAAGAGAAAAATCAAAAATACCTTGAGACAGGGGCACCTGGATGGCTCAGAGGGTTAAGCTTCTGCCTTCAGCCCAGGGCATGGTCTCAGGGTCCTGGGATCAAGCCTCGCATCTGGCTCTCTGCTCAGCGGGGAGCCTGCTTCCTCCTCTCTCTCTGCCTGCCTCTCTGACTACTTGTAATCTCTCTCTGTGTGTGTCAAATAAATAAATAAAATCTTTTAAAAAAAAAAAAACCTTGAGACAAATGACAATAAAAATATAAAATACCAAAATTTGTGGAATGCAGCAAAAGCAGTTCTAAGAGGGAAGTTCATAGAGAACATGATTACCTTAAGAAATATGAAGTCTCAAACAATCAGCCTTACACTACAAAGAACTAGAAAAAGAATAAACAAAGCCTAAAGTTGGTAGAAGAAACAAAATAACAAGGATTAGTGCAGAAATAAATGAAATAGAGAATAAAAAGACAACAGAGAATATCAATGAAACTAAGAGCTAGTTCTTTGAAAAGATAAGCAAAATTGTCAAGCCTTTAGCCTGACTTATCAAGAAAAAAAGAGAGAAGACTCAAATAAATTGAATCAGAAATGAGGAGTGGCTGACTGGTTCGGTCAGTTAAGTTGTGACTCTTGATTTCAGCTCAGATCATGATCTTACAGTTGTGAGATCAAGCTCCATGTTGGACTCGATGTCGGACTCCATGTTGGGCTCCATGTTGGGCTCCATGTTGGGCTTGGAACCTGCTTAAGATTCTCTCTCACTCTCCCTCAGCCCCTCCCTGCCAAAAAAATCAGAAATAAAAAAGGAGACACCACAACTGGTACCACAGAAATACAAAGGATCATAAAAGACTCTTAAGAACAATTATACACTAACAAATTGGACAATCTAGCAGAAATGGAAAACTTTCTAGAAATATACACCCTACTAAGATTGAATCATGATAAAATAGAAAATCTGAATACTAAATAACTAGTACAGAGATTGATTTCATAATCAAAAACCTCCAAACAAACAAAAGTCCAGGATCAGACAGTTTCACTCGTGGATTCTATGAAATATTCAAAGAAAAATTAATACCAATCATTCTCAAATTCTACCAAAAAGAGATGGAAGAGGAGAAAACTCTTCCAAACCCATTTTTTGAGGCCAGCATTACTTACCCTAATACCTAAACCAGACAAGGCTACCATAAGAAAATTACAGGCTAATACCCCCGATGAACATAGATGTAAAAATGCCCTATAAAAATATTAGCAAACTAAATTCAGCAATACATTAAAAAGACACACACCATAATCAAGTGAGATTTTTTCAGGAATACAAAGATGATTCAACAGTGGCAAATTAGTCAATGTGCTATACCTTATGTGCTATAACCATCATTAACAAGATGAAGGATAAAACTCACATAACCATCTCAATAGATGCAGAAAATCATTTAACTAAATTCAGCATCCATTTATGATAAAAATTATCCACATAGTCAGTATAAAGAGAATGTACTTCAACATAATAATGGCAACATGATTGCCACATATGACAAATCAGCTAACATCAGACATCAGACCCAATGAAAAGCTGAAAGCTTTTCTTCTAAGATTAGGAAGAAGACAAGGATGCCCACTCATGCCACTTTTATTCAAAATAGTATTGGAAGTACTAGCCAATGCAATCAGGCAAGAGAAAGAAATAAAAGGCATTCAAATTGGAGAGAAAAGTAAAACTGTCACTAT
The DNA here is from genome assembly GCF_009829155.1 of Mustela erminea. Lineage (NCBI taxonomy): Eukaryota > Metazoa > Chordata > Mammalia > Carnivora > Mustelidae > Mustela > Mustela erminea. Next base: position 83,559,952 of record NC_045623.1, on the reverse strand, counting down.
TTGCAGATGACATGATATTTTATATGGAAAGGCCTAAAAAAACTCCATCAAAAAACTGTTAGAACTAACAGAAAAATTCAGTAGTTCTCAGGATACAAACTCAACACACCAGAATCTGTTGTTTTTCTACATACCATGATAATGAACTATCAAAAAGAGAAATTTTTTTAAAATTTATTTATAATTGTATCTCAAAACAATCTGGGGATAAACTTAACCAAGGAGATAAAACACCCAATATTGAAAACTACACAAGAAACTAATAAAAGAAATTGAAAGACACAAATGAATAGAAAAATAACCCATGCTCGTGGATTAGAAGAATCAGTATTATTAAAATATCCATACTACCCAAAACAATATCCACAGTTGATACAATCTCTATTAAAATTCCAATGGCATTTTTATAGAACTCGAATAAACGTCCTAAAGTCTATATGGAACCACAAGAGATCCTGAATAGCCAAAACAATCCTGATAAAGAACAAACCTGGAGGATATCATGCTCCCTGATTTCAAACCATATTACAAATCTATAGCAATTGAAACAGCTTGATATTGGCATAAAAACAGACACATGGATCAGAATAGAGGGCCCAGAAATAAACCCATGCATATATGGTCAACAGATTTATTTCAAAGGAGCCAAGAATGTATAATGAAAAAAGGACAATCTCTGATAAATGGCATTGGGAAAGCTGGACAGCCACATGAAAAAGAAGGAAACTAGACCATTATCTTACACCATACACAAAAATTAACTCAAAATGAATGACAGACTTGAACATAAAACCTGAAATCATTAAACTCCTGGAAGAAAACATAGGTGGTAGATTCCTTGAGTTTTGGTGATGATTTTTTTTAATCTGACACTGCAAACAACAACAAAAAAAGTGGGACTACATCAAACTAAAAAGTTTCTGCACAACAAATGAAAAGGCAACCTACTGGATGGAAGAAAATAAGGCGGGTTCAGTTCCAGACCCCTGCAACAAAGCTAGTATCACAACAAAGTGAGTCAAATGAATTTTTTGGTTTCATGGTGGATATAAAGGTTATGTTTACACTATAATGTAGTATTTTAAGTATAAAACAGTATTATGTCTTTAAAAATGTACTTACCTTAGTTTAAAAGTACTTTGTTAAAAACCACTATCCATCATCTGAGCTTTCAGTGAGCTGGAATCTCTTTGCTGGTGGAGGGTCTTGCCTTAATGCTGATGACAGCTCACTGGTCACCCCATGCTGGGTGCTGAAGGCGGGGCTGGCTGGGGAAACTTCCTAAAATAAGACAAGAATGAAGTTTGCAGCATCCACTGACTCTTCCTTTCAGGAATGATTTCTCTGTAGCATGCGATGTTGTTTGATAACATTTTACCTACGATAAAACTTCCTTCAAAATTGGAGTCAATCCTCTCAGACCTTGCCACTGCTTTATCAACTCAGTTTATGTACTAGTCTAAAGGCTTTGTTGTCATTTCAACAATCTTCACAGCATCTTCCCCAGGAGGAGATTCCATCTCAAGAAAGCACTTTCCCTGCTCACCCATAAGAAGTAACTCCTCATCCATTCAAGTTTTATTGTGAGATTGCAGCCACTCAGACACATCTACAAGCTCCAACAGTAACATCTAAGACCAGTGATTGCAGATAGCCACAGCAAATATAATAATAACGAAAAACTGAGATACTGCGAGAATTACCAAAACATGACCCAGAGACATGAAGTAGACAAATGCTGTTGGAAAAATGGGGCCAATAGACTTGCTTGATGGAAGGTTGCCCCTTCCACTGATTGCCCCCAAACCACTGATTTATTTTAAAAAAAACGCAGTTTCTGCAATGTGCAATAAAGGAGGCACAGTAAAACAAGGTGTGCCTCTACCTCATAAGGGACTAATATTCAAAATATATAAAGAACTCATACAACTCATTAGTAAAAAAAAAAAAAAAAATCTGGCTTAAAAATGGACAGAAGATCTGAATAGACATTTTTCCAAAGAAGACGTATGGATGGCCAGCAGGTACAAGAAAAGATGCTGAATATCATTAACATCATTAATCATCAGGGAAATACAAATCAAAACCATAGTGAGATATCACCTCACGCGTGTCAGAATGGCCATTACCCAAAGACAAAAACTAACAAGTGTTGACAAGGATGTGGAGAAAAGGCACGCTTGAGGCACTGCCAGTGCGAATGTAAATTGGTGCAGCCACTGTGGATAACACTATGGAGTTTCCTCAAAAAATTAAAAAGAACTACCATGTTATCTAGCAATTCCATTTTTGGGTATTTATCCAAAGAAAACTAAAACATTAACTTGAAAAGATACATGTGCTCCACATTCATTGCAGCACTACTTACAACAGCCAAGACGTGGAAGTATCCATCAAAGGCTGAATGGATAAAGAATATGTGAGATACACACACACACACACACACACACACACACACACACACACACACTGAAATACTATTTAGCCTTAAAAAGGAGAGCTTACCATTGGCAACAACACAAATGGACCTCAAGTGCATTATGCTTAAATGAAATAAATCAGACAGAAAAAGACAACCATCATGTGATCTCTTTTATACATGGAATCTATAAAAACAAAAACCAAAAAACAGAGGCACCTGGGTGATTCAGTCAGTTAGGCATCCAACTTTTTATTTCGGCTCAGGCTAGTCTTTATCTCAGAGTCATGAGATGGAGCTCTGTGTCAGGCTCTACACTCAGCAGGGAGTCTGCTTGGGATTCTCTCTCTCCCCCTCCCTCTGCTACCACCACCCTGCCGTTGCACTCTCTCTCCCTAAAATAAATAAATCTTTAAAAACAAAACAAAAAACCAAGCTCACAGATACAGAGAACAGATGGATAGTTGCCAGGGGCAGGGGGTGAGGATTCAGATAAATGAGTAAATTTTTCAATTTTTTTTAAATTTGGGGGAAAAAAGAAGTAAAGAGAATGTGTATGAGCCCGTGATCAAATTAAAGGGAACCATTTTCCCAAATATTTTTTTAATTTTTTATTTCTTTTCAGCGTAACAGTATTCATTGTTTTTGCACCACACCCAGTGCTCCATGCAATCCGTGCCCTCTTTAATATCCACCACCTGGTTCCCCCAACCTCCCACCCCCCCACCCCAAATTTAATTAGCTATGGATATTGCTGTAAAAATCAAACTTTTTAAAAAGAAATCTGATGTTAAAGAATATGTTTTCACATGTGTTAACATCTCCATCTTTATACTAGCACAATTATAAAATATAATTTTTAATACCCTTTTAAAGAAAAAGGGGTCATTACTTCAGACAGGGTCAGAGAAAGGGAGTACTCAGACCCTGACCCCCCAGGGCTAAAGTACCTAAGTCCCATTAAAGTCCTAATGTGATCCTGGGGCACCTGGGTGGCTCAGTGGGTTAAAGCCTCCGCCCTTGGCTCAGGTCATGATCCCAGGGTCCTGGGATCAAGCCCCACATCGGGCTCTCTGCTCAGCAGGGAGCCTGCATCCTCCTCTCTCTGCCTGCTTCTCTGCCTACTTGTGATCTCCATCTGTCAAATAAATAAATAAAATCTTTAAAAAAAAAAAAAGTCCTAATGTGATCCTGAAGCTTCTCTTGAATTCTTGACTCACAGAAATTTTGAGATAAGTATTTGTTATTTTTAAGCTACTAAATTTTGGGGTAATTTGTTACATGGTAAGAGAGCACTAATAATACTGGCCTCATGAAGATCTGAGGGCAGAGCACTGCAGACAGAAAAGAGCAATGCAAAGGCCCTAGGGCAGAAGAAATCCTGGCAAGTTCAGAATGAACAGGAAATAAAAATGTCACTTTACCTCTTTAAGCCTCAGTTTTCTCATCTGTAAAATGGGAATGATGATCGTCACAGCACCTCATTGGCTTGTTGCTGGGATTAATTAATAGCACCAGCACAAAGTAAGCACTGATTGCTATTCAGCCTCGTCTTAGCCTCTCTTTCTCCTCCTGCATCATGCCTAGATCTGGTATCTGAAGGCCTGAGCCTCTTGCCATCCACCTTGGTCTCTAGCAACTGGGGATCCAGAGAGGCTTCTAGATGAGGTTCTGAGCCAGGAAAAATATGTATTTCACAGATAGGGATGAAAGGAGTTTGAGCTTTGCAGCTCTCCCCTGAAATCACAGCCTTCTTTTCCCATAACCCATTCACTAACTCCCCTAGAGCCAGCGAGAGTCTCCTACAAACCTAGAAGATTCCTGAGTCTCACACAAAGCCTCTACTTTCCACTGCAGCCCTCCATTTGCCCACACATCCACCTGTGCTCTGCTGGGGCATGAAGAAGGCCTTCCCCACCACATGAGAGCAAGAGCCCCAAAGCAGGGCCACAGACCAAGGTCTCAGCCACAGTGGTGGGGGGGTCGGGGGATGGAATTACTTTACATGCACGCACACGCACGCGCGCGCACACACACACACACACACACACAGGCCTGAAGCTCTCCCTGTGCTCAAGTTGAGTCCTTCACGTGGGATCCCAGAGAGGTAAGGAACTAGAGTGTTGGAGTCAATAGTCCGTGGACTGGCTGGGTGTCGCATTGCCGCTTGTCACACTCACTGCTCCCACCAAGTAGATGCACCACATTCTAGAATGGCAGTAACAATAACAATGATAATCAGTAGAGGGAAGATTCTTCCTCTGTGCCAGGCACTGTCCTAAGACCTTTATAGCAAGCACACTAGGAACGTACTATTATGACCTCCAATGATGAATTAAAAACACAGAAAGGTGAAGTAACTTGCCCAAGGTCATACAGTGGGTTAGGGATTCAAACCCAAGCAATCGTCAGCAGAGTGGAGACTGAGCCCTACAGGCCTGTGTGCCCCACCTGACCAGGCCTAATCTGCCTTGATCCAAGACACTAGAAGGAGCTGGGCCAATCAGTTGCTCCTTTAGCAGACTGGGAGCAATGGGCACAGAAGCCAAAAGAAACTGAGTGTCCCCACACAGTAAAGGGGACAGGACAGCCTTCAAGGCCAGATACCAGAGAGGACAGAGCAGCAATGCCGACAAAAGCAAAGATGAAATGACTGAGAAGCTACCAGGAGAGGGGCCTGGAGACAATCTCAGTCTGCTGATTCCCAAATTCCAGGCTGCTGGAAGCCTGGGGATCCGGTGGTTCCTGCCCTCTGAATTCTGGAAGTCTTCTTGCACCTACAAGTTTCCTTTATGGGGCAAGCATTGAAAAAGTCTCCCATCGTGACTGTCAGCAAAGCTCTGACCAGAACATACTGTGCAACCATGGGCAAATTTCCTAACCTCTCTGAGCCCCAGACTACTCCATGAAATGCAACTTTGTAAGAATTCAGATACTGAATATGCAACAGCAGAGGAGTCTTCTTGCATATAATGGGCATAAAATAAATGGCAGAGATGATCAGGGTACTTTGGTGTTTCCCACCATATCCTCCCAAACTAAATCCTAAAGGAACACAGTTCAGACTCTGGCTGGGGCCCTAAGTGAGTGGTACTGCCCTGACCATGGCACACTGTGTACCACAAGCCCTTGTGTGCCCCACCTGGCTGAGAATGCTCCCGTGGGGCTCCTGTGCCCCAGGGACCCTCTGGAACCCTGACCTCTGCCCAGCCCTGATCAGCCTCCTTCCCCACCCACAACCTACAGCTGGGATCTGCTCCACTGTTGTTCTTTAACAAACTATTCTGGGATCATGTGAAAATTACAGATATAGTTCAGAGAGCTCCCATATGCCCTTCACTCAGCTTTCTCTGATGTAACCATCTTGCAGAACCATGAGGTCAAAGCCCGGAAATTACTACTGGCACAATACCAGAATTTGGAGTGAACCAAACTCCAGACATACTCAGTCTGCAGCTAGGATGCTAATGCCCTCTTCTGCCTGATTTCTAAATCTTCTGAGCATCCTGTGCCCAGACAGAGAGGTCTTGGCCCAGCCGTGCCCTCTGGGAGTCCCAGCCTCAGGGAGGACCGATACAGAAATGGAACAGTTACCCTGTGAAGAGATTGAGAAGGAGGAAGAGCATCTTGCTGGTGGGGTGCCGAGGGGAAGCCTTTTCTTCCCCTTCACTCTGCCATGTCAGAGTCCCGGTCTGAGCTGAGCCTTGAAGGACCAGTAGTACTCTGTCCCTCCCAGTCACCATCTCCAGAAGCCACTGGGTACCATGTCCAGGTACCGACCAGCCCAGGGCTTACTACAACCCCTTTCCCAGGGAATTCTCAGGGAAGACAAAGACCAAACCACAGAGTGAGTCAAGATCAGGCCCTCTGGAGGCAGACAGACAGGGGCCAAACCCCAGCTTCAAAGCTGTGTGACTCAGAGCAGGTGACTCAGCTTCTCTGGGCTTCAGTTTCCTTGCACTTCCCCCTGCATCTCATGCTCCTCTATCTGAGGCAGTGTCTTCCTGCCTCTCTTTCATCTCACCCAGCAGCACCCCCGCCCAGACTTGGCCCTCCCCCCATCCCAAACCCCTTGGAGTCCCATTAATTTTGAGAGGCTGTCTGTATGGATTGCTGCCTGGCCCAGTCCTGGGGCTCAGAGAGCTGTGTAATTATCCACTTGGAGCTGAGGGGAAGCGATAACCAGTTCTCCCTCCCTCCTTCCCTGCTTGCCTTATGCTCATCCATTTCGCTCACACATCCCCAGGGAAGCCGATTATGGAGGGGCCCGCTGGGGGAGGTGGGGTGGGGATCCTCATTACCTCAGACAAGGTCAGAGAAAGGGAGTCCTCAGGCCCTGACCGCCCCCCCCCCCAGCCAGGGCCCTTCAGCCTGTCCCAGACATCACTGCTTCATCTCTAGACCCCATTATCTCCAACCGGGAGCTCCCTCCTGTGCCCTGGCTTTGTTCAGCCAACTTTCCCTGGGGCTCCTCCCATGTACATCTCACAGATCCTCAAAGTCAACACCTCCAACCTCAATGCACCACCTTCCCCCCCAAAACCCGCTTCCCCCATCCCTACCTTCCACCTCCCACACCCCACTCCTGATTGCCTGAAGCACCAGCCTCCCGGGCTCTCAGCAAGACACCTGACATCGTCCCTTCAGCTAATGTGCCACCAGCATCCATTTCCATTGACCTCTGACCACCAGGACCAGTTTCCATGTCTTAAAAGTTACCTGGGAGTGGACCTTTTCACCTGAACAGCCCACAGTCCCTTCAAACTGGCAACGCCCCAGGTCTAACTATATCATCTTACTTCCAATCTCCCTGCCTCTGTCTGGGACACCCACCCCTTCCCAATCATGGACACCAAACCTCTCTACCCCCTCCTATTCCCCTGCATACATCCCAAGAGTCCCCATGCTGGGTCAGGAGAGCAGACGTTGGGGTTGCTAAGAACTGAACAATTCCAACTCCATCATCCCCTGACTGTGTGGCCTGGATTACTTCACCTCTGGCCCTCAGTTTTATCATCTGTGAAATGGGACTAAGGATACACAACTTGCAGGGCTGTTGGGAAGATGGGGGTAAGACTATCTAGAACTACCGTCTCAAATGACTACAATGCCAAGCAAGTAACATGCATATGTGGGGAGCCCTGGTGAGGTCTAGAGCTGACTAGATAGTGGATGCCCCATCAAGGGGGGTAACAGCTGTCCATCCATCACTCCAGCTGTTGATGCCACAAGGAATATGGGTCTCGTGCTGCCGGAACCTCCTTTTTCCCAATCAGGTTTCCACGTGGAATCTCCAAATTTGTATATGTTGGTGGTTAATTGAAATGTTTCTTTAGTACCACGGAGGCCAAACAGAGCATCTGCCCCCAGGGCATCAGTTTGTACTCCTTGATGTGTGCAAGGGGTTGGCCTGGGGCTCTCTCAGAGCAATCAATAAACATGAATTCCCTTCTCTACCCTTCTTATTGATTCTCTCAACAACAAAAAAGTCTCCCCAACCCATTCCTCCCAATTCCTCCTCGTCCTCATCATCTTCAGCTGTCAGGCCCTGTCTCTCTGCACCCCTGGCAGGGCTCTGAGTGCCCCACCCAAGAAGCCCCGCTCTCCCCAGCTCCTCCCCAGACTCGTCACAGTCAACAAACCCTCTCCCTTTCATTTTCTCACGTCCCTTTCCAACAACCCATCAACGTGCATAAGTAGTCATTACTGACCAACAGAGTAGTAATTACTGACCCCACCAAGCAAATGAAGGAGGTGGGATCCAAAGGGCATAAGTCTGTAAACAAATAACTTAGGAAACTACTACGCACCAGGCCCTGTTAAATGGCAAACCCAAGGTCACACAGAGTATTCTTGGTTGCAAGTGACAAAAACAGAAGTTAACCAGGCTCAGGCAAAGCGACAATGTCATAGTTCTGTGTGTGCAGGAAGATAACATGTAGCTGGGCTCCACTGAGATAGGGAGCCAGAGACCAGTGCCTTCTGAGTATTCTCTTGCTTCTCTCTTTTTCTTCTTCCCTTTCTGTCCCAGAACCATCATCCCCAACCAGTAGATCATTTCCACACAAAGGGTCACCAGCAGACCCTGAACCTCTCTGTGTTCATCATCAGACGGATGCTGCCTCCTGTCTGGTGTTCAAAAGCCCCAGGGAAGGACCCTCAGTAGATCAGCATGGGTTCTCTTGTCACACTGGGCTGATCAGCTGAGCAATATATGGCTGATTAGCTCACCTTGGGGCCAGCCCCCGCCCTGGGCAGATCAACAGTCAACAAGACAGAAACTCGAAGAGTCAGGAGATGGTGGCTTGTTGGAGAAGGGAGAATTCCCCAGGAGTGGGGTTGCTGTCCATGCAGACAGATGTCTTAGTTAAAGCTCTCCCCAAAGCCAAGCCTGAGGTGAGGATTTACCTGCAAATTGTGTACTGGGTAGAGCCTCCCAGGAACTATCAGTGTGGGAATGGGAAGAGAGGCCGAGAAGGAAAGGGAGCAGATGAAGGGTGTGTTGTTGAGTGAGTTATGCCATGGACAAGTGAGCTTAATCCTCCTGGGAATCTCTGTGAGCCTCAGAGTTATCTCCACTAAAGAGTGTGGAAGATGGGGCATTTATCCCCTAAGTTCTATCAGTCATTGGTGGAGGACTTCTCCAGTGACGTGTCAATTTGCTGGCACTTCCAGGCCACCCCATACCCAGGCAGGGGCCCAGGAGCCCAGAGAAGCCCCAGCACAGCGGCAGGTGCTGGCCATTGGACGTTGGGCCTGCCTAGTCTACTGTAAATCACCATGCTTTACATGGTCCCCTCACTTGCCATCACGGAGCACACCCAGGAGAGATGGGGTGCATGCTGACAGCACCTGACCCGTGTACTCACTTCTTGATGAAACGAAATTTAAAACCTAGATCTGTCTGGTTGTTTGCAATGAGCCATGTGGGCCCCACACTGAACCATCACTGAGCCCAGGTCCCAGGCATTCCTGCCAGAGCCCATATGGAGCTGTCCCTGGTCCTGGAATGCCAGTGCAGGTGGGCAGAGGGGGCAGTCAGTTGTCAAAACTTTAAGACCTGCACACAAGACTCTCAATCCTGGGCTAAGGAAGCTCCACAAAGAACAGAGACAAGCTGATCCTGTGCCACAGGGCACGAGGGTTACCGTGGGCCTGGCGGGAGGGATGGGGAGACGAGGAGGTATTGGGCCCCCAGAGTCAGCGTTGGGGGGATTCGCTGCTGCCATGACCCAGCCCACCTGCAGCCCCAGACACAGTACAGAGAGACCAGCTTCAGCCACCAGGCTGAGCTTGGGAGCAGAGGCAGACCTGTGGAGCGCTTCCAGGGACCCAGGAGGAGAGGGAGGTCACTGGGGAAGGGTATGGCAATGAGGGCTCACTGGGGCCCCAGAAAAATAAAATAAGAATGTCCACACTACCAACCAGAGAGTGAAAGCCTTCAGAGCAGGAGAGTAAAGAAGGGTAAGGAGCAGGCCAACTGTAACCCCCGTGATTTCCATAGGTCCTGGCAGACTCTCCATGACACCATGACAGCTCTGTCACCCCTTCCCCCACCCTACAGAATGGAGACTAAGGCCGGGAAAGGAGAAAGGGTTTGGGCGTGGCTAGGGAGTGGGAATGGGATTGGAACCCAGGTCTGCATGGGATTCTGTCCCACAGTCCTCCCTCCTTCCCGGCTCTGACTCTTCTCCACCCTACCTGCCTCCTCCTCTTCCACCCTAACCTCCTTCTTGGACTCCTGCCATACCACAGCTCTCACCCTTCTGCAAAAGTATAGTTGAGAAGTCTCACCACAAGTCTTTCCATCTCCATAGAAAGCAAAGCTTCTTCAGCAAAGGTGCAGGCTCTCTGGTTACGTCAGCCCAGGCCTTGAGACAGGTGCTGATCACTTGTAGAGGCAGCTCTCCAGGGGCTGGACCCTGCCCTTCCCCCAGAACCAGCATGAATGGGTCTCCTCCATCCCCCTCGAGGTCATAAGCAAACGGGTAGCAGGAACCAGATCTGTGCATACCTGTACTCTTTCAGGGATGGCCATTCACTTCCCCCATGTCCCCTCAGCAAGACAGGCTCCTCCAAAGACCACCACCAAATAACAGGAGAAAGAAATTAGAAAGCAGCGTCAACCCAGACTCATTCCCTGATATTGGTCCTAGCTGAGAAGAGCAGCTGGAATTCATTAAGTATTTATGTTGGGCCAGACACATGTTTTATGTATTTTTATTCATCTACTCTTCATAGTAATCCTGCAAGGTAGGTACTGGTATGGTCCCCATGCTGCAGACGAAGAAAGTAAGGCCAGAAGGGGCTCATAAAGTTGCCCAGGTTGTGGGCCAGTGTGCAGGAGAGCTGGGGCGGGAATTAGGGCCGTGTAGCTCCAGAGCCCCTACTCTTAAGACAGCATCTCTACAACACCCTGCTGCCCACAGATTCGGTGGGGCTCTGGGCTCCTTTCCTCTTAATAAAGAGGAATAAAAATAAATAAATTTATCCATTCATCATCAAACACTCCTCAGGCAGTTGCTATGGGCAACTGTGCTGTGCCAGACAGTAGAGACAAGAGTGAGTGCAATTCCCAGGACCCAGCCTCGAGGCCTGTCCTCTCGAAGACAACAGTTGAAAGGAGGAGAGGACATGAAACACACAAGCACCCCCATAAATATAAGTGCAGTTGTAATATGATCCCAAAGTAGAAGCATGTGCCAAAGGAATGGGTAACAGAGAACACGATCTAGTTTCAGGGGTCAAGGGAGGTTTTCCCAAGAAGGACCCTAAAACCAAGATCTGGGACTTGAGTCGATGCTAGCGCAGAGAAAATGAGGAAAGAGCATTATGACACATGCAAAGGCCCTGAGGTGAGAAAGAGATTCCTATGATCTAGAAAGTGAGAGAAGGCCAGTGCAACTGGAACACAAAGGGAGAAGAGCAGAGGTCGAGAACAAAGGGCAGCGAATGGCTGAGCGTGCAGGACTTCACGGACCGTATCAGCAACATGAGATTTTATTTCAAGACACTGGAAGCTATTGGTAGGTCTTGAACAGCCTTTTTAAAACATGACTTGCATTTTCAAAGAAGACTCTGTTGTAGTGGCAATGGGAGGATGGGGAACTGTTACATGTTTGGTGCATGTAGAACATCTGGCCTACTTTCTGGCACAGAGAAGGAGCTCAATAATGAAGCTGACATTATTATCTCGTTTTCCAGCTTTTTACCTCCCTGCATTGGAGGGAATAGGCACCCCCTCAGCCCCACAGGCTGACTTCTCTTGCCAAAAGCCCAAAACATTACACTCCTTTGGGAACAGTGGTTTCAATAATCAGGGGTCGCAGGCCACAGTGCCTACACAGTCCTTTGCATGGTGCATTTAGAAGGGAGCTTGGGGGTGGGCATTGGCTGGTCTCCAGAAAAGAGTCAGCTCCCACCCACCCCACACCCCTTAACAGGGATAACAGGCAGGAAACAGGCAGAGCTGGTCCCCCAGGGATGACAGCAATGTCTCCTGGAAGTAGGGCTGAGTCAAGGGTCGGTCTGAGCCAGAGGACCTGTCAAAGATGATAAGAAAGTTCAGGAATGCCCAGGCTGAGGACTGGGGAATGTGGAAGTGGGGCTGGAGAACCAGGGTATTTACCCCAAAGATACAGATGTAGTGAAAAGAAGGGCCATCTGAACCCCAATGTTTATAGCAGCAATGGCCACAGTCGCCAAACTGTGGAAAGAACCAAGATGCCCTTCAACAGACGAATGGATAAGGAAGATGTGGTCCATATACACTATGGAATATTATGCCTCCATCAGAAAGGATGAATACCCAACTTTTGTATCAGCATGGACGGGCCTGGAAGAGATGATGCTGAGTGAAATAAGTCAAGCAGAGAGAGTCAATTATCATATGGTCTCACTTACTTGTGGAGCATAACAAATAGCATGGAGGACGAGGGGAGATAGAGAGGAGAAGGGAGTTGAGGGAAATTGGAAGGGGAGGTGAACCATGAGAGACTATGGACTCTGAAAAACAATCTGAGGGTTTTGAAGGGGCAGGGGGTGGGAGGTTGGGGGAACCAGGTGGTGGGTATTGGAGAGGGCACGGATTGCATGGAGCACTGGGTGTGGTGCAAAAACAATGAATACTGTTACGCTGAAAAGAAATAAAAAAAAAATTTTAAAGAGAGAGAAGAATGAGAGAGGAAAGGATGGCAGATACAAGGCAGGCACCATTGTCCAATGGCCCTCCAGCCTCTTCCTCTCCATTGGTTCCTGTCTCCCCAGAAAGAAACTCTTCTGCAGCCCAGATGCCTTTGCCCCGCCTTTTTCCCTTGCAAGCTTCCTAAACGGGTATAGTTTGCATGTTCCCCACCTGTTGCCCTCTGGCTTCTGTCCCTACGGCTCTGCTGAATTATTCTGCCAAAAGTCACCAGAGACCTTGACTGACCTCCCTGCAGATGGTTTCCTGCAAGACACGTTCATGACATTGTCCCCTCCCGTGTGCCCCAGTCTACCCTGCCACAAACAACACTCTTTCTCGCCTGCTTCCTAAAGTCAGCTCTCCCTAGAGCTCTGTGGACCCTCTTCTCTTGCCACCCAGCACGCACTCCAAGGCCACATCCTGGGGCTCCCATCACACCTTCGGGGCTGAGGACTCCCAAACTACATCTCCAGCCATTGCTGTCAACTGCTGGCCATGGACAGACCACATGATTGGCCTCTAACCCCTCCCACTCAGCACAGGAAGCACTGAACTCACTAACTCCCAAAGATCTGGAAAGAAAACCTATGCACTACCTTTCCCTCTCCAAACAACCTGCTTTTCCTCCTGTATTCCTTACTTCCATCAGCGGACCCAGCACCTGTCCAATCACCAAAACCAGCAGCCTGGGAATCAGGGTCTTCCTCCTACCTACCCCCTGCATCCACTCAGACCCCATATACCAGCTGTGCTTACAACTGCTTCCCAAATCCATCCCTCTGGCTCCTTTCTTGCTTAAATCAATTGTGGTAACTTGTACCTCACATCTCACGTGCCTCTCATCTTGAACAGAGGGAGTGTTCTAAACATGCAGTCGATCCTTATTATTCACGGATTCCATATTTATGAGTTTGTCTATCCACTAAAATGTATTTGTTTAACCCCCAAATCAATACACCCAGTGCTTTTGTAGTCATTCTTGGAGGTGCACAGAGGAGCCGAGAATTTGAGATCCCTCCCTTCCCGACGTGCAGGTTCCCAGCTGCGATTCCCAGCTGCCGTCTTCTTTCAACTCTGAAACTTGGAACAAATGTCCTATCTGAAGGCAATTTATGGCCACGTTTTCTCCTTTTGGGGCTTTTTGTTGGTGATGTTGCTGTTTAAATGGGCCCCCAAGCTTAACATTGAGGAGCGGTCCAGTTCCTGAGCACAAGGAGGCTGTGATGAGCCTCAGGGAGAAAACCCATGAGGTCGACAAGCTTCGCTCTGGTGTGATGTATGGTGCCTTGGCTGTGTTTCTTAAAGAAAAACACATAAGACAAGGTTATGGGTTGATCGGCTGACGAACATTTAACAACCAGAGCCTCACAGATCCTAACACTGCCTTTCCCCCACTGGCCACGATGCGGTTTTTGCTAACTCCATGTTTGTGGTGACTTTACAGAACGTGAGAACCACGGATAGTGCGAACCAACTGTACCAGTATGAACGTAGCTTCCTTCCTTCCCTCACTCCTCTCTCTGCACACAAGACACAGCCAAACTCCTTAGCACAGGGTTCTCAGTCTTTTATGGTCCAGGCTATCCTTGCCAAGCTTCCAGGCACCTTCTGGTGCCCCCACCGCCCCCACTCAGTCTGCTCTCTAAAGCTCTTCCATTGTCTTTCTTTATAAGATTTGTTTATTTATTTGGGGAGGAGGCGCAGGGAGAGAGAGAGAAAGACTCTCCAAGCAGACTCCCAGCTGAGCATGGAGCCCAGCTCAGGGCTCAATCCTACAATCCTGAGATCATGACCTGAATGGAACCAAGAGTCAGATGTTTAGTCAACAGATCCAGCCAGGTGCCCCTCTTCCATTAAGTTTCTTTTTAAAAATTTTCTCATTTATTTATGTGAGAGAGAGAGAGAGCACAAGCAGGGGGAGTGGCAGGCAGAAGGAGGGGAGCAGGCTCCCCTCTGACCAGGGATCTAGATGTAGGATTCAATCCCAGGACTCTGGGATCATGACCTGAGCCAAAGGCAGATGCTTAACAGACTGAGCCACCCAGGGGTCCCTTCCATTGTCTTTCACAGAGCTCCTCTGCAGCTCTCTTCTTCAGAGGCCTCTCCTCCTCAGCATTTCTTGGTGAACTCCTATACATCCTTCAAGAACCAACTTACCTTGTCTGGATCTCCCTTTGACGGAATTTGACACTCCCTTCTTTGTTGGATGTCGCTTACAGCACCTCTCCCAATGTTGGACCTAATCCATCCAAGCGTTCCCCCCTTTCCTGTGCTTTTTGAGATTTGTTTATTTATTTGTCATCATTATGTTTGCTGAACCAATGATGTGTTTCCAACATCATTGGTTCAGCAAACATAAATGCAGCCTCACTCGTTTCCAAGCACCATCCCGGTGCCAGGAGTATAGCAGTGAATAAAACAAAGCATTGTCCCATGCACACAACACTGTGTCTAGAAGGTGTGGCCCGTGGACGGGTGTGTACATGTGGGGTTGCATCGTGCTTGCTAGGGATAGGTGGTTTCTGTGGCTCCTGGACACACAGTCCTTTGAATTCTGACTCTGTGTGATCTGATGATAAAGGACATCTTAGAAGCTCAGTAGGATAAAAGGCTGTGTCTCTGCACTGATGAGAAGCTCTGTAGGGGTGCCCCCTGTGCCCCCTGCCTACCCCTCTGACAGTCACTGTCTGGCCTGTGTTTTGCCTCTCCAAACCAAAGTCAACACTCACCCACAGGAGACTTTCCCTAGCGAGTATGTCTGCCTCCTCCTCCCTTCTCTGCCTTCCCTCCTTCTCAGAGAGAAAAGGCCTAGGAATAAGGAAAAGAGAGGAAGTCACTTTCTGTGAATGCCCACCACGTGCCAGGCATGGTGGGAGGGGGGCAGTTCAGTTCCCACACATCAGAGGTAATCATAAAAAGGGCTTCCTTCTTGCCAGGCTCTGTTCTAGAGCTGTAACTCTTTGAGCTGGGTTAACCAGCACTGCAGCCCTACCAGGGAGGCAATGTTACTGTCCCACTCTGCAGATAAGAAACGGAGGCATCACATGGTAAGGAAGAGGCAGAAGTGGGATTCGGGCCCCACAGGCTGTGCTCGGTCACTGGGCAGCATCATGCTTATTCCGTGTCCCCCATCCCCCGTGCCGCCTCAGGGGCACAAAATGTCTCACTGTACTTTGGAGGAGAGGGAAATTGCCCAGATCTCAAAGTACCAGAGGTGAGATTCAAATCCAGAGGTATGAGATTCCCAGTGCAGGGTGGGGGTCCAGAGGCAGAGATCCCCTGCCTTACAACAGTTCCCTGAAATGCCTCCCCCATCAGACATGGAGGCCCCAGCTCTGGACAGGACTTGTCTGTTCCCAAGCGCTTCCTGCTGGGGCTCACCCTAGAGGCCGTTCTGACACCAGGGTATCTCCGGGCCCCCATCTGTGTGCCTGCCCAGGCTCTCCAGATCCTTTCTTTATCTGAGTAGCCTTGTACCAAACATAATACCTGGAACACAGCAGTGTCTAGGCAATGATTCTTGAATTGAGAACAAGGGTTATTTTGTGTGGTGTTGAGGATGGAGGGGTCCATGTATGTGTCTCTTTTGGGGAAGGGGTGGCTCTCTGCACAAACCCTCATGTCCCCAGCATAAGGGTACAAATACTGAGCTGGAGTCCAGCAGCCACGGGATGGTGGGGGAAGGCAGCCTGGGCCCAGAAGCCTGCTCCATGCCCCCTTGGCCATCGTGAGAGGCTCTGTACAGCTGGTACTAGACTTCTCAGCAGGCCACCAAAGCCAGGTGGGTGATTTCCTGGCCAGGGGCTGGTCTGCCTTATGCCCTGCTCACTAGTCCCTTTTGGTGTGGATTGATTTGTTTATGCAACAGATAGGTCCTACTTGGAATGAGCTCAGTTAAGACCAACTATTCCAATACAGTCACAATGATGGGGAAGTTCAAGGCCATGGAAGCTCTAAGCCACGTGGAACAGCAGTCAGGGAAGGCTTCTTGGAGGAGTACCAGGTGCTGAGAAAGGCAAGGAAAGGGTATCCAAGGGTAGGCAGTGGATGGGGCAAATGCATATGGGCTGGAGACAGAGTTTGCAAGTCATGGTGTTTCGGGAAAATAACTGAAGCCAGAAGAATGGAAGGCCAGAGAGCAGCCCCTAGAGTCTCAAGAAGGAGCATGCGGACTTTTTGGAGAAGGCTGAGAAAGCAGGACAGACCTCAGCTCCTCCCACACAAGGCCAGAGATGAGAGGACAAGCAGGGGCTCAGAACGGACCTATGTTTCTCCCCTCACAGGATGCCCGGACTCTGGACTCAGCGCCCCAGGAAGAGTGAACCATGAACCCTTCAGTGTCTGGGCCTCCTCAGAGGCAGTCTGGGGAGGCTGGGGCCCAGCCAATGGCAGTGGCAGGCGCAGCGAGCCCTCCTCCTCGGCCAGCGGCACACCCAGCTGCTTGCTGACTCCACAGGCTCTGTCCCAGAATGTGCTGCCCCAAACACCCTCCCTCGTTCTGACATGAGTTCCAGCTGCCTACAGAGTCTGATTTCCAGCGGCCAGGAGCCAGTACACAGAGAGCCCTGAGGAGTAGCCCCCCAGGTAAGATCACTTGTGTCTATATGGACCCTTGGCATATGGGGCAGAGGGAGACTTCTCCAGTGGCAAGGCGAGAGGGGGTTCTGGACATAGCTACCATCCTGGGTTCTGATGGGACAGGAATGGAGGGTTCCTCCCTCCTCTGCCCTGCGTTCTTCCTGCTCTCCCCGCTCAGAAGAGGTGGGAACCAGGGACGGAGTGGGAGAGGGGCTCACAGGGGTGCCAGCAGCTGAATGAGCAAGGGAGGCAGCGCTGTCTGGGCCTGCAGAGTCCCACCCACCACACCCCAGGTGGGATGGGCCAAAAGCCTCTGGGGACTAAGGGCTGGAGTCTCCCAGGCTGCTCCCAGGAGAGCTGCCAGGAGTTCCGCCCACACTGGGTGGGCCTGAGCAAAGGCAAGCCCATGACTCACAACCAAGCGGTAGGTGGTATAGACAGAGCAGAGGAGAGATAGGGTGAGAGCGAGACACTTCCAGCCTCCCTTCCCTGGCACCCACCTGGCGGAGGAGAGGGTGGGCACAGACCAGATGGGCAAGCAGCTTCCTGAAACTTAAGCAAAGGGGCACAGGCCCAAAGTGAGGTTCAAATCCCGGCTCTGCTGCTTCCCAGCTGAGCAACTATGAGCAAATTAATTAACCTCTCTGTGTTCCACTTTCCTCATCTGGAAATTGGGAATAAAAAAATATCATACCCTGTCATAGAGTTGCTGTACTGGTTCACACAAAGTGCTGAGAACAGTGCCTGGAGCGGTGTGACTAACCCATAAGTGTTGGCTCTTACCACTTCCCTGCCCATCCGCGGCAGATCCCACAGGCCATCAGGACCGCACAGTGACCAATGCCTACAGGTGCCCTGCGAAGGGCATCAGGAACCCCTCAGAGCAAGAGGCTGTGCAGTCCCCCTGAAGTCCCAGGGGAGGCCAGCAGGTGAAACCACAGTGCCTTGGTCTCGGGGGACCCCCCCCCAGACCTAGCCCCGCCCCACCAGGAACCAGGCAGAATTCCAAGACAGGAAGTGAAAGTCTGGTTCTGAGAGGCGGTCACATTCCGTAAATGGAGGTAGATCTGATACCTGTGTTCATCCCGCCGAACTCAACAGCGAAAGTGACCAGAGCAGCATTTCCCATTTTGCAGTTGATGAGGCGGCCACACCATGATTTAAAAAAAAAAAAAAGGTTTTGTTTAAAGGAGTTCAGGCAATGCTTCATATTCCTTCCCTTTTGGGGATTCAAGTGTCTGTCAATGTATTCGCTTGGTCAAGTAAGGGCCCTATTTAACTTTGCTGATCGCTTCTCGGCCCTTTTGGCTAAGATCAAGTATAACTTTGCTAAACCTACGTTTGCCTACCTTTCTTGAACGCAGAATCCTTTCTTTCACTGTTCCAGTTGCCAAACTATGGGCAGGGTTCCACGGAACACCAGTTTAGGAATCCCCAGAACACCAGGCTACTCTGGGAACATTATTGGAGAAAGAGAACAATTGTCCCCTACTTTATTTTTCAGCAGGGTTGCCACTGGCCTTGCTTCAAGTGACCTGCATGTGAGCAAGACATTGCCTGGGTATTTACAGAGTGTTAGACCAGATGGGAGTTTGGGGACAAATTTCCTGCAGTCTCTCCCACCAAACCCCCTAAGCCAAGTAAAGGGCAAGGAGCAGGTTCCCCTTAGGAGAGGCTAAGAGGAGAGGGGCTCAAAAGGAGAGAAGTCTTCCTAAGGCTCTGCCCCCTAAGGAGAAGGACCAGAGTTGGAACAGAGGGAGAGGGCAGAATGTCCCATAACTCAAGCTTTCATGCTGCAGGACCACAAGACCAGAGCCTCAGCCCCGGGAGGAAAGAGTAGCTCCCTGAACCCACCTTCCCCCACTTTTATGGATTCTGGATTTAATTACCTGGGTTCTGACCCCAGCTCTGCCTTTAGTAGTTGTGCAACCTTCATAGCCCCCTGAACCTCCGTTTCCTCCATCTGTAAAATGGGGACAACAATAGAATCTAGCTCCTCTGTGACTGTGGGAATTGAGTACAGATAATATATTTCCATAAGGTGCTCAGAGTCAGTATTCAATAAATGTGAGAAATCATTATTTCCCAGCAGGAGCGGCCAACGCCTGGGTCCACTATGAACTGGGGGATCTTCGAAGGGCTCCTGAGCGGGGTCAACAAGTACTCCACTGCCTTTGGGCGCATCTGGCTGTCTCTGGTCTTCATCTTCCGCGTGCTGGTGTACCTGGTGACGGCTGAGCGGGTGTGGAGCGATGACCACAAGGATTTTGACTGCAACACCAAGCAGCCGGGATGCTCCAATGTCTGCTTTGATGAGTTCTTCCCCGTGTCCCACGTGCGCCTCTGGGCCCTGCAACTTATCTTGGTCACCTGCCCCTCGCTGCTCGTGGTCATGCACGTGGCCTACCGAGAGGCTAGGGAGAAGAAGCACCAAGAAGCGGTGGGGGAGGACGGCGGGCGCCTCTACCTGCACCCCGGCAAGAAGCGGGGTGGGCTCTGGTGGACGTATGTCTGCAGCCTGGTGTTCAAGGCCGCCGTGGACACCGCCTTCCTCTATGTGTTCCACTCATTCTACCCCAGATATACCCTTCCTCCTGTGGTCAAGTGCCATATAGCTCCGTGTCCCAACACAGTGGACTGCTTCATCTCCAAGCCCTCAGAGAAGAACATCTTCACTCTCTTCATGGTGGTCACAGCCGCCATTTGCATCCTGCTCAACCTCGTAGAGCTGGTCTACCTGGTGAGCAAGAGGTGCCGTGAGGGCTTGGCGGCGAGGAGAGCCAGGGCCCCAGGCATGGGCCATTGCCCGGATGGTGCCACCTCTTCCTGCAAGGGGGACGACCTCCTCTCAGGTGACCTCATCTTTCTGGGCTCGGATGCTCACCCTCCTCTCTTACCAGATCTCCCTCGAGACCACGTGACCAAGACCATCCTGTGAGAGCCGCCTCATCAAACCCGGCATCTCCCACAGTGCAGCCTTGGGGGCAGGCAGCAGGGAGGGTCCGGCACCTGCCCCACTGTGGGGCCTTGGGCCAGTGACCCCTCTGAGTTGAACCTGCATTTCCTTTTATGTAAGACGGAAGTGAAGCCCACGTCACAGGGTGTTGCTATGAGAAGCGGTTTCTTTAGAAAATGGATGTGCAAGTACATTGGGGGGGCGGGGCAGGGGACGGTCAAGGCTTAATAAAAGTCAACTCATCCACTTGATTCAAGGTGCCATTCACTCTTTTGGCCTTTGTGACCCTTCTCAGGTCACTGCTCAACCTCTGTGTCCCTGCAAAAGGCTGGACCTGACCTGGCCTTGTGAGGGGCCATTCCTTCCCCCAGCAAAGTGTCCCCAGAACTCCTGGGGGTCATGCCACCTGCTCATGCTCTAAACAACCCTTTATCCCAGTTGCAAATTGAGGTCCGAGGACTATCTGAAAATATAATGGGGCTTGGCCTGTGGGAAGCTGTGTGTTGCCATGGAAAGTTCATGAACTTTTGAGTCAGAACACTTGAGTTCGAACCCATGCTCCACTGGGACTCTGGGAAAGGGACTTCAGCTCCTCTCCAAAATGGGTTAATAATACGGAGCCTGGGGGCGGTGGGGGAATGGATGAGTTCATGGCTATGGATGGGGTAAGCCAGCTGTAAAAGGCCACATAAATGTTAATCATTGGTATTAGGAAGTGCTCAATAAATGCTTGTGGGAAATGAAGCAGAGGAGCCCCTCCCGGGCTGCTCGTTAACCCTCACTATCCCAGCCACCAGGACAGCCGGGATGCAGGCCCAAGGCCCCTCTGCAACCCCCACTGGGAAGTATCCTGACTTTCCCAGAAGGCTTCCCCAGAGGCCCATAGAGGACAGACCTCCACTGGACCCACACCACCTGGGACACTTCCTGCTGCCCGCCTGCATTCTTTATCTCTGCCAGGGCAGCAGGTGTCCTCCTCTAAAAGAACCATATGGGATCAGCTCCTCCCATCCCCTCCACAGCTCACCAGCAGCCCAAGCTCTAGTCTCCAGAAATGTCCCCGCCAGGGTGGGATGTGATCCTGGGCTGGATCAAGGTTGCCCCTCTCCGTGGATGGCAGCTGCTCTGGACCGTGCTTCCAGAGCAAAGGGCAGGAGAGAGGACTAGGGACAGAGAGACCAGGGACAATAAGGTAATGGGAAGGGGGTGGGGCAACAGATAGGGACCACTGGTGCTGACCCGGACCCTGTCATAAGGATACCCTCCTGCACTGCTCCCCCCAAAGACAGCTTCACCCACATACCTGCCAGCCCAGGGAGCCAGACCCAGCCATGCCCATCGAGGCTGGAAAGAAGGCGTGGGCCAGGGGAGAGAGCTGCAGGTGTTTGCTCTGAATATGTGCCCGGGGAAGTCCGCCTGCCTGCCCACCCGCTCACTCTCCCTTGGCTCATTGGCTCAGAAAGCTCCACCCAGCACAGGAGTGAGGAACAAAAGCTGCCTCCGGGAGGCCCTCAGGCAGACAGACAAGCCCAGGGACCGGAGAGCCGCTGCTAGACCCGAGAAAGGTGAGGCCCAAATTGGGCAGCAGACCGGGCTGGGAAGCAGGGACCGGATGGGCTGAGGATCCCCGGAACACGGGCTGAAGCCTGGGCTCCGGGAAGGAGAAGTGGGGGGGTGGGGGGGACAGAGGATCCCTGGAGAAACCCCAAGGAAGTCCCAAGGAGGGGGAGGGATGTCCTGTCAGTCCAAAGGGAAGATAGAGAACCAGAGAAGAGACAAGGAGGTGGGGGTCTGGAAGAGGGGGTTTCAGTTCAGCAAACGTCTATCCCTGTGTTCACCGGGCCTGGCCAGGTGCTGAGTGCTAGGGAAACAGATGCGTGAGCTGTAGAAGCCTGCCCTCCAGGCACTGACAGTCTGGCATGGAGGCAGGGAAACAGACCATCTGAGTACCGTGATCGATTCCACAGAGAAGGGTCCTCAGAAAATGTCCCAGGGTCACAAGCTCTGAAGATCCTGAGGTCAGAGTCAGGACAGGGGAGGGGCACGGGCCAGGATGGAACCTGATGGCGCTCCAGATAAGGGGGTGTGGAGAACTGAGAGCACATGGAGAGGGGCCTGACCCGGAGTAATGGGGGAGCTGGCTAGCACAGAAGGAGGGTGTTCCTGAGAGAAGTAAGTGATTGGGGGGAGGACCGAACCAGAATCCAGAATCCTGCCTCCGTCCCTTCCCCAGTCCCTCCCTAAAGCTGAAATGGTTGGAATTCCAGAGAAACCCAGTGTGGTCAGGACAGTCGGCACTGGGTGGGGGAGGGGTGGGGGGGGAATGCCAAACCCCAGGGTTCCAAAGAGGTGCTTAGTCTGGGAGGAAATGTCGGGGCTGGGGTTGTCCTGGGCCTCTTGCTAGGTGAGGTGTGAGGGGAGGACGGCTATCACTCAGGGGGCCACCAAAGAGGCCAATAGCAACACGCCCAGCACAGGGCCAGGCTCCCATTGGCACTCCGTAGAAGTTGCAGGAAGATAAAGACACACCACCCTCCCCTCCTGACCCTGTCCAGTCCTGGCAGCTGAAAGTCACCCAATCCATACCGTCTTCGTCCTGTTTCTATAGAAGCCGTGTGATCCACAGGGCTGAAACCTGGGGTCGAAGAAGTTGGCAGGTATGTGCATGTGAGATGATTACCCTTCACGTTTATCTATGACTTTATAGAATAAACTCGTCCCTGGTTTTAGAACTGGAAGGTGGGGGTTCAAGGCCAGCCTTGCCACTTCCAGCTGGGAGCCTAGCTTGGGTGCCTCGCTGGGCCTTAGCTTCCTCCCCTGCGAGATGGGGATAAGAGCCATCCTGACCCCACCAAGTCATGGCAAGTGAGGACGTGATGACAGAGGGTTGGTGAAAGGGTTTTGCCAATTGCACCTTTAACAAAGGACACCCACTTCCAGGCTCTCCCGGCCTCGTGGCCCCCACGCCCCGAGTGGGTGCTCCCCGCTGCAGACGGTCCCCGTGAGGAAGCAAGGACACAGTCGTCATGAACTGGGCGTCCCTGCAGGGCCTCCTGAGCGGGGTCAACAAGTACTCCACGGCGCTGGGCCGCATCTGGCTGTCAGTGGTGTTCATCTTCCGTGTGCTGGTGTACGTGGTGGCGGCCGAGGAGGTGTGGGACGACGAGCAGAAGGACTTCGTCTGCAATACCAAGCAGCCAGGCTGCCCCAACGTCTGCTACGACGAGTTCTTCCCCGTGTCCCATGTGCGCCTCTGGGCCCTGCAGCTCATCCTGGTCACCTGCCCCTCGCTGCTCGTGGTCATGCACGTGGCCTACCGCCAGGAGCGTGAGCGCCGCCACCGCCTGAAGCACGGGCCCAACGCCCCGTCCCTGTACGACAACCCAAGCAAGAAGCGGGGTGGGCTCTGGTGGACCTACCTACTGAGTCTCCTCTTCAAGGCGGCCGTCGACGCCGGGTTCCTCTACCTCTTCCACCGCCTCTATGAGGATTACGACATGCCGCGCGTGGTGGCCTGCTCTGAGTCCCCTTGCCCCCACACGGTGGACTGCTACATCTCCCGGCCCACCGAGAAGAAGGTCTTCACCTACTTCATGGTGGCCACCGCTGTCATCTGCATCCTGCTTAACCTCAGTGAGGTCACCTACCTGGTGGGCAAGAGGTGCCTGGAGACCTTCAGCCCAAGGAGCAAGCGGTCTCGGCACCGGGACCACCTGCCTGACACCTGCCCCCCGTACATCCTCTCCCAGGGAGAGCACCCCCAAGATGGGAACTCTGTCCTAATGAAGGCTGGGTCAGCCACAATGGAGGCAGGTGGGTTTCCATGACCTGTGAGGGCAGTGGCAAAGACCACTGGGGCTGTAGGCTGTTCCCTAAGGCCACACCAGGGCAGTGGCATCTTTTCGGCCGCACCGCGGGGGAGGAAGATGGTTGCGGGGCTCGGGAAGCCTGCCCCTGGAGAGCAGTTTGGTCCCTGTGTCCTGAGTCCCAGGGGAGGGAGGTTGACGGCTGGTGGGAATTTTGTATAAGGCAATGGGGTGTGTGAAAAACATTAATAAATGTGATTTTCCCAGTATTTTATAGCCTGGGTGGGGCATGGCGGGTAGAAGCATTGGGGGGTTCAGCACAGACCTCAGTAAGGAGGCCACAACCACTCAGTGGGCGCCTGAGCCCCGGGACCTCAGATCCAAGCTCATCCATCTCACACACACACACACACACACACACACCACAACATACACCACAAAAAGGGCACCCCCACGACACGGTGGGAATATGGAGAGGCCACTCCAGGGGCCTCTGGACTCTGCAAGCCGCTAGCCAAGGCAGGAGGAGTGGGACCGCAGGAGACTCTGGGCCCAGCACAGGTCTGTTCTCCAGTGAACGCATGTGGTTCAGGAGGCCCCTGCCTCCGGCATTCCAGCCTCCCTCACCCTGTCCAGCACGAGTCTCAGGGAAGTGAGTCTCCTCTGAGGGGGGGAAGGGAAGGCTTAGAAGAGGTACAATGGTGTTGAGAGCAAGCCCAGGATGGGGAGTCTGCCAGGGTACCCCACGGGGTTAACCCCACAAGCCAGAAACCTACCGAGAGCATCCGAGCTAAAGGTCCCTCCCACAGCCTCAGATCTGAGGCATTTCCCTTCTCTTCCCCAGACTCGCATACCCTCATCTTCCCACCTCCACCCCCACCAGACCCTAACCAGGCCCAGAGCCGCACCTCCAGCCCACACCTGCCTCTGAGCCCCAGAGCCTCCCACCATCTGCCCAGGGATCAACCCTCCAGGAGGCCCCCAGGTGTCCGAGCCGGGAGCCGGGAGCTATCCTGACACCCTCATGCCTTCCCATCTTCCAGCCTCTCACGGCGCACAACCCAGTGCAGTATCACATCCCCCCGATTCCAACCCTAAACTCCGGAGTCAGCCCCCCCTCTCCCGCCTCTCTTCCACTGCTGGGACAGGGAGGCTTTCTACACACGCACCGGACTGCGGCGTTTCTCCTGCTTCAGAAACTTCCACGCCCACCACTGTCCCCCACTGCCCCTCCACCTGGTCCCTGCTGACCTCCCCGAGGTCACCGCTGCTTCCTCCCTCCTTGTACTCGCCAATAATACCAAATGGCTTACGGGTCCCCAACCAGATATCACGCTGCCTCACGCCTCGGGCCTTCGGATATGTGTTCCGGACACCGGGAATGCCCTTCCTTCCTCCTCTGGGACCCTTCCTCAGATCCCAAGGTCCGAACACTTAAGTCTAGCTTGTTCTTGGGCCGTTCTCCCCATCAGTCTGTGAGCCCTTCATGAGCAGGACGCTGACTCACCCAGGTCCCCAGCTACCTTTAATAAATTATTCATTTGGTAAATTTATTTGGTAAATTTTTATTTTTAAATTATTTAAACAATTAAATTTTAAATTAAATTAAAATAAATTTTAATTTATTATTATTTATTTGGTAAATAAATAAATTACTCATTTGGTAAATGAGTAAATGGGCTATGAGCTGCTCGGGAAAGGGACTTGTCTTGTTTACCTGAATCCTTCACTACACCTTGGCCAGAGAGTGCAGATAAGTCGTCCTCTTGTGGATTTGTAAGTTCCATCATTGTTGATGTTTTAACTAAATCTAGCCTAACCGTTTCATTTATGGTTGAGGAAACTGGCCTAGAGTGTGGGGGGGGGGGGGACTTCCACGCCCATGCAGATGGGCTGAGTCTACAGGGGGCTGGGGTCTATAGAGAGCCTCTCTGCCTCCCCCTCCCCGAATCATGGGACAAGATCAGCAGTCACTTCGTCTTAGTTCAGGGTCCCTGAAAGCAGAGCCGGTGGCAGGAATTCATGTGCCTGAGGATGAAGGAGTAAGGGAAACAGGCAAGGGAAGAGACTGAGCTGGGTATGGGCTCAGGGGCATTTAGCCTTTACCCCTGTGCAGTGACGGGCCTTCCGACCATACATGCTGCCACTGAGTTGTTCCCGCTGGAGGAGAGGGCACCAGGCGTTGAACTCCCGTATCAGTCAGTCGTTGGCTTGAGTCCAGCCCGTGGGCAGGAGGGCTGACAGGAAGGGGTAGGTGACTCCCATTTAATCAAGGTCAAATCTCCAGGGGCAGCCATAAGCCATGAGAATCCTATATTCACAGCAGCTAGGGAATGGGTGTCCCCAGCTAAAGGGGATGTAGGCACGGCACCAATACCATCTACTGAACTCCTGATCCCAGGAAATAAGGGTAGCTCTACCTCCAATCCAGACCAGAGCTGTGACCACCCAATCCTAGAACATAGGCTGGCGCTCTCAATCGGTTCAGAACCACTCAGACCCAAACAACAGCCAAATGCTAGCCAGCAAACCAGCCATAGCCCACTCCCTGTGGGATACCAGAGTCCCCATCCCAGTGTCCACCTCGGGGCCAGCATCGGGGGAGGGCATCCAGAGACCTGACTCCTGTGGCAGCCCTCTTCATGGGATCTGCTCCCAGAGGTCCCAAGTCCTGAGCCAGTGAGCCATACAGAACCGAACACCATCTGAGCAGCCCAAGGCCTCAGAGAAGCTGGAAGAATCCTCTAGAAACACATCCGCCAGGGCATTTTCATCCTCAGTCTCACCCACTCTCTCAAGAACCCCCCACCCCTAGGGGCGCCTGGGTGGCTCAGTCGGTTAAAGCCTCTGCCTTCAGCTCAGGTCATGATCTCAGGGTCCTGGGATGGAGCCCCGCATCGGGCTCTCTGCTCAGCAGGGAGCCTGCTTCCCCCTCTCTCTCTGCCTGCCTCTCTGCCTACTTGTGATCTCTGTCTGTCAAATAAATAAATAAATATATAAATAGAACCCCCCCCCACCCCAGTCACTACCACTCTCAGACTTTCCCACCTTTCTTGAAATCTCTTCACTCAGCTGGGCCCCTGCCATCTGCCCCTCCACCTTCTACCCCACCCCCATGGCTGCCCCCTCATTGCTCCTCCACTCATGAAGGACTCGAGGAGTCAGGGTCTTGGGGTATACTCTCACATCCCAGGGCGGCTGGAACCATCTGGGCGTCACTCCATCCTTTTCGTGCCATGCCCTCTGTGTCTCTCATGACCTCCTCCTCCGCTGCATTTAGCTACCCACTCACAGGACCACACCTGGGACTTTGTCTTCACCCAGAACTGCTCCACCTCAAGAATCTCTCATTGGATTCAAATCAACAAATATTTATTGTTCAATTTTACGTGACAAGCCCCATGCTACGTGCCAAGGATTGATGTGGGAAGACTCAGATACAGTCCCCGATCTCATGGAAATTACATCTCATGAAGAGGACAGCTTATGGCAGGCTGGGGAGCACAGGGTGCTGGGGAGAGTGGGAAGGTGTATCCAACAGCCAGAGATGCAGGAAAAACTTGCCTGAAGCTTCTTTTTTTTTTTTTTTTTAAGATTAAATTTATTCATTTGAGAGAGAGAGAGTGCATGCACCCAGATTTGCAGGGTGGGAGGGAGGCACAGAGGGAGAGGGAGAAGCAGGCTCCCTCCTGAGCAGGGAGCTTGATGCGGGGCTCCATCCTGGGACCCCGGGATCATGATGGGAGCCGAAGGCAGACCCTTAACCGACTGAGCCACCCAGATGCCTCTTCCCTGAGACTTCCTTAAGCGGATGTCTAAAGAAAGAAGAGGACTTTGCCAAGCAGAGCAGGAGCATGCCAGGTGAAGGGAGAGCAAGCTTGGTGAGGAGGATGGGAAGTACTCCAGGAGGAGGCTCCTGGGAGGACTCGGGCTGAAGCAGGCAGGGGCTGCGTCTGCAGCACTTTCTTGGTAAAGCCTTGTTCATGATCTTGGACTTTATCCTCAGGACAACAAGAAGTCACTGGAGAGGCTGAGCACTGGAGCGATGTGATCTAAGGCATGGTGCCACTGGTTAATGTGCTGAGGGGCCCGGGCGGGGCCACCTACTTGGAGACTGACACAAGCGGTCCAAGTCACAAACAACAATGGCCTCAACAAGGGTGTGCGCTGCAGGTGTGAAGAAGTGGCTGGATTTAAGGAAGATTTATGAGATGGGGTCGGATCGATTTGGCGATCTGAGTGGGTGTGGGATCGGGTGGAGAGGCACCAAAGGAACACCCGGGTTTCTGCTCTGGGTGACGGGGCCATCTCCCAAGGGGAGGAGCAGGTTTGCAGGAGATACAAGGAACTTCCGTTGCAGACACGCGGAGTCGGAGAGCTAGGTAAATTATCCTGGTTATCCCCTCTCTCTGCAGGACCAGCTCAGCCCCTGGAACCCCCTTCTCTCTTTCTCTCTCTCAAATACTGTACTTATCACCATTTCCGGTGACTTCACCTCTAACACCTACCTCTCCGTGCTTTGACTTCCTTGTTTCCATCGATCTTTATTCACCTGTGACACCCACCCACATACACACTCACACCCCAGACCTCGGCAGTACCCAGAGCTCATCACCTCCTCTCCCTCTGCTTCCCGCTCCAGCACTCCCTCTGCCACATCTGTGGGCCCTCCCCATATGGCTGTCCACCACCCCCTCTATGACCTCCCTTCCCTCTTTCCCCAGCTCAGACTCCCAGGGCCCTCCGTAGATGTATCCCGGATGGCTCCCTTGCCTTTGACTGTTGCCGTAGTTACTCAGTAGGCAAGACCCCAAGCCCAGTTCAACCCCATTCTCCACGTGGCACCCGGAGCATCTGGAGAATGCAACCAGAAGGACTGGTTTCAATGGAAACTTCTGATCACAAACCTTGAGTGAACACTCAGCCCTTCTAGCAAATTCTACATTTTCCTAAAACCCTAACCCTAGTCCCAAGATGGCTGTATCATACTTTCCCTTCCCCCAAAGCTCCAGTCCCTGTACCCTTAAACCTCTTGGGCTGACAGGCAGGCATTATGTGCCCGTTCATCCTGCCTTCTCCCCTGGGACCTGGATGAGTGTCCCTGCTCCTGGTACCCCCCTCCACTCAGACACTGGAGCTCTCAGCTCTCACCGACTCTGGACTGTGCTCCACAGTTTTTGCCCTACAATTCTGTAAATATGCTAGAATGTCCTCTCTCTTTTTTTAATTCCCTCTTGACACCACATCCTTCTCCAGCTACCACCACCTTCACAAAAAACCAAAACTCTCTGAAGGTTGTCTACACTTGCTGTCTCCATTCCCTTACCGCATTTACCCATGGGAGCCAGAGATCTCTTCTACCAAGATCAGTCAAGTCCCTCCCCTGCTCAAGACCCTCCAGGTGGTTTCCCATAATGGCCATGAAAACGAAAATACACCAAACTCATTGCTGTGGGCTGCAAAGCCCTACATGGATAGGCCTTGGCTGCCTCTCCAGACTCATCCTCTTCAGCTTTCCCCTCTGCACATCCCCACCCACAATGGTCTTCTCCCATCTCGGAGTCTTTGCACTGGCTTCTGTTGGCAACGCTCTTCAGAGCTTTGCCTGAGAGCTTCACGTGACTTGTCTCCTTGTCATTCACATCTCAGCTCATACATCCTCTCCTCCAGGAGGCCATTTCTAACCCACCCTTCCCAAAGGAAGCACGTACACAACAGTCGCTCTCTACCGCATGACCCCATTTTATCTTCTTTGGAGCATTTACTAGTACATGAAATGTACTAGTGATTTGTTTACATGTCTGTTCTCAGTATCATCCCGCTAGGATGCACTCCTGAGAACGGGAACTCTGTCCTGTCCACCCATTTATCCACCAGCACCTAGAATAGCGCTTGACACACAGCAGCCACTCAATAAAAATACACCCAGGTGGCGATGTCTAGTAGGCTGTTGGATGCTGGGGGAGGGAAAGGACTGATCAGGAAACAATGATTAGGGAATTGTCGGCAAAATGTCTGAATATAGCATAAGATTTTGCTCCAGAATTATCCCTCAAGTAGGAAGGTTTTGTCTTATACCCAAGTCCTTACGAAGTCTCCCATGTTGTGGGGCATACTCTCAATTACTGCATTTCGAACAACAGAATGCTCTTTGGGGAAAATTCATTAGCCTGAAATAACCCCAATCAATGAAGTCCTGGATATTCATGGCAGCCACTGGGTGGACACAGAAAAAACGGAGAGAGACATTTTATACAGATTCAATCATTACTCCTGGTGCTATGACCTTACAATAGCAAGTATTGTCTTTCTAGGCAAGCCCTTAAGGAAAAAAAAAAAAAAAAATTTTGGAGAACAACAAAGGAAATGATTACGTTGTGGAGAATGACAAATACACACCTACCATATGATTTTTTTTCTAAGTTATGCAACCTAGTATTAAGCAACCAGGCTTTTATGGCAGAGAATAAAGTTTCCAGTATCATTCACAGATTTGAAAAGCACTATGTCACTAATAGCTTGGGCAAAAATAAAAGTTTGTGCATTCTATAAAAGGTTAATGGTAACAAACCAAACTCTAATGATGTTAACCCAGGTGTCGCGGAGACATGTTCGAAGTTTAAATACAATTGCTTCATAAACTGTTCAGGGAAGGAAAAAATAATAGGTTCACTACATTGGTTCTATATAATATGTGACCTTAAGATAGGCAGCGAACTCTAGAGAGTATTACACTAAGTGAAAGAAGTCAGACAGAGAAAAACAAATACTATACGATTTCACTCATAAATGGAGTTTAAGAAACAAAACGAACAAACATGGGGGTGGGAAGAGAGAGAGACAAACCAAGAAACAGACCCTTAGCTATAGAAAACAAACTGCTGGGGGCACCTGGGTGGCTCAGACTGGTAAGCGTCTGGCTTCAGCTCAGCTCATGATTCCAGGGTCGTGAGATGGAGCCCCACTTCCCGGCTCCCTGCCCAGCAAGGAGTCTGCTTCTCCCACTCCCTCTGCCCCTCCCCCTGCTTGTACTCTCTCCTTCTCGCTCTCTCTGAAATAAATAAATAAAATCTAGAAAAGAAAAAGAAAACAAACTGAAAGTTACCAAAGGGGAGGGGGCGGGGAGGGGGGGTGGGTGGGGCAGATAGGGGATTATATAAATAAATAAATAAATAAATAGGATTAAGGAGTGCAATTGTTGCATGAGTACCGGGTATTTTATGTAAGTGTTGAATCACCAAAATTTACACTGTATGCTAACTAGAATTAAAATGGAAACTTGGGGGGCGCCTGGGTGGCTCAGTGGGTTAAAGCCTCTGCCTTCAGCTCAGGTCATGATCTCAGGGTCCTGGGATCGAGCCCCGCATCGTGCTCTCTGCTCAGCAGGGAGCCTGCTTCCTCCTCTCTCTCTGCCTGCCTCTCTGTCTGCTTGTGATCTCCGTTTGTCAAATAAATAAATAAAATCTAAAAAAAACAAAACTTATTAAATAAATAAATAAATAAATTTTAAAAAATGGAAACTTGGAAAGAAAAAAAAATAGGTAGCACACTAAGTTAATAAAGTAAATTATTATTTCAACCACACTGAAAGTTTATATATTCAAATAGACCCCCAAACTTTTGAGGGTCTCCTCACTGGGAACATAGGGGGTTGTTGCCTTTTATTTCGAGTCTTCTGTCTGGGCTTCCATGGTAGGTGGTAACTCAAGCTGTGAGGGTGGCTGAGACTAGACAGAGTCTTTGGGGGATAGAGATGAGAAGATGCCCTAGGATGGAGACTTAAAGGCCAAATAGAATTGGGGGTAAGTGAGCAAAGCGGGCTGCAGAGTAAATTGATATCATAGAAGCCAAGGGAATATGTCATAGAGAAAAAAGATGATGTCACAGAAGCCAAGAGATGAATGTTCTAGAGAAGTTTCTAGAACTTCTAGAATTTTTTAGAAGTCTCTAGAGAAGGACAAAGTGATCTCCAGGACCAGACGTTGCCATGGGGCAAACTGGATAAGGACTGAAAAGTGCTGATTCAATTAACAAGATGTCTTTGGCACCTATGGCAGGAGCATCATATGTAAAGAATGGCGTGCAGAAACCAGGTCCCAGTGAAGTGTGGGTGGGGGCAGAGACAATGATGATCAAGTAAATGGAGATAACAAGTGTGGACAACTGGTTGGAAAATGGTGACTGGGAGAAGAGTAGAAAATGAAACGGTGTCATTGCCAAAAGAAGGGAGCAGTCAAGAATTAATTTTTACAGTGACAGAGACTTGAGAATATTTAAAAAATGATGAACTGAATCCAGTAAAGGGGAAAGGTCAAGGTCCCCATAGAACCAGAGGAATGGGACACAGAGGGCGGATGGAGGCTCGGACTTCAACAGGAAAAGGACAGGTCACCTACTATAACAGGAGGGTAGGAGGGAAGGGTGAGACAGGTGTAGGTCACCCCCATCTCTGACCACAGCTTCCCCCGGCCTTCTCACCCAGCTCCTCCCTTAGCATCTGTTCATGTTTGTTCAAAAAAATCCCCCAGGGAGCCACATAGACACCTCCTGACCTGACCCGTGATCTTCTCCCAATCTGCCAGCCCTTCGTGCATCCCCTCCTTCTGCATCCAGCCTAGGCTTGGGATCCACAGTGTCTCCCATCACCCTCATGTCACATGGGAGCTCTTAGATGGATGTCTGTCCTTCCTTCTAGACTGCAGTCTCTCTGAGGGCTGGAACAGTATCCACCCGGTTTGCCAGTATATCCTCAGGCCCTACAGCATGTCTGGTGTATATATACACGGTAAAAGGGTAATAAATATTTGCTGAGATGACTGGAATGACCTGCTGCCCAGCCAATATCCCCATAATCTCTCCACCCCTCCTGCTTAGCCCAGACCAGTCCAACTGTACTTCCCATGGCTACACCCCATGCTGGGCTCTGCTCCAGTGAACCCGGCTGCCAGGCAGAGTGAGGTCACTACAAATCCATGTTCTCTAGCCCCACCTAACAGCCCTCCTTCTTCTCTGTTTCATTCTTGGCCGTTGTTCGTGGTGGTGTATGGTATTCTCAGGCTTCTCCACTCTTCTAGAAACTTCTAACCAGTTCTATCTGATCTTTATCCCACATCTCAAAGACAGCAAAAGCTTCCAAGAATCCTCTCCCGTTGACAGCCACCAGACCTGCAGACCAAACCACATGCAGACCAGCCCCCCCCACTCCCCCCGCAGAGTGAAAATGGTGAGCCCAGTCTTGGGCTCACCACACCCCATACTCAGGAGCCCCTCTCTCCCACCTCTTCCTGCCCTCCTGTTTCTTCAACGTCCAGCTCTCTCCTGGCTCTCCCAGCATTTCAGCAGGCTCACATCTCTTCCAACCAAAAGCCAAAACAAAACCCTTCCTTGACCCCCACGTCCCACACAACCACCTCCTTCTCTCTCTCTCTCGGCTTTCCCAGCAGTGCGTCCTGAAACAGGTCTGCATTCACCATCTACACTTCCTCAGCTCCCACTCCCTCCCTCCCACCAGCTATGATCTGGTCCTTGCTCCATCACCCCACCTAAGCCACCCTGCCCTTACCAAGCATACCTAAGTTTCCTTCACCATCAAGCCCAGTGGAGGCTCCCCATCCTTGTGCCGTGAGCCATTTCCCAGGGTGCACTGCCTTCCTGCCCAGCATGGCTCCAAATGGAGGAGCTATAGATGACTGTCAGTCATGTGACCTGGCCCCTAGACCTCAGGTGGGTATGCGCTCCAGATGGGGCCACTCGAGCTTCCTCCCCCACATTATTTGAATCTTTTCTAAGGGAAGCCTGGGAAGATGTGAGTTCGGAACTGGTGACCCTGGGCAAAAGCCTGTCAGCATGTGGAGAGGAGGAGCCAACAGTCAGAGAGGAGCAGAGGTGAGGCAAACAGGAGAGACACAATCAGACCTCCTCCAGCCGGGTGCTTCTGGGGCTCCTAGATACCCCTTCCCTCCCCATGTTTTTACAAACCAATCAATTCCCCTCTGTGCCGAAACTAATTCAAATCAGATTTCTGTCATTTGCAATCAAGAGCACTGACTAACATGCCCAGGCTTCTTCTAGCCTGGGTGAGCTCCTCCCTGGGTGAGCTCCTCTGTTCCCATGGCCTCCATTACAACCTGGTCACTCCTGATTCCCAAATCCATAGCTCTTCACCGATTATTTCCTTGTCTCCTATTTTTCCGTACTATCCCTTATTATTCCTAATTTTCCTGAATATTTTTATTGTGATAAAATATACATAACATGAAATTGCCACTTAACCATTTTTCCGTGTACAATTCAGTAGTGTTAATTCCATGAACAATGTTGTACAACTATCACCACTATTTCCAGAGCTTCCTCATTACCCCTAACAAAAACTCTGTGCTCTCTAAAATAACAACCCCTATTCACGCCTCCATCCAGCCCTTGGTAGCCTCCAACAACTTCCGGTATCTCTGCATTTACCTATTCTAGAAATCCTAGATTTCTATCTAGAATCTATCTACTGAGAATATCTATCTACCTAGAATCCTACCCTAGAAATCCTACAATTTCTGTCCTTTGGTGTCTGGCTTATTTCCCTCGACATATTGTTTTCAAGATTCATCCACATCGTCACATGGATCAGACTCGATTCCCTTGCACAGCTGAATAGTACTCCATTGTATGGATATACCACATCCTGTTGCTCCATTCTTCCTTTGATGGACATTGGGGTTGTTTCCAAACATTTGCCTTGGCTATTATGAGTGGTGCTGCTCTGAACATTCACAGATGGGTCTGAGTTTCAGATCTTCTGGGTATATACATAGGTGTGGACTTGCTGGCTCATATGGTCATTCTACTTTTTTTTTTTGGTGGAACTGCCAAACTGTCTTCCATACCATTTTGCATGGGCCCCAGCAACGGACAGGGTTCCCATTGTGCTTCTCTCTTCCATCCCGTACATCCAGCTGCCCCTGCACACCCAGATATGTGTGTTCCGCAGACAAACCAGCAAGGCCTTTGGACGCACAGGAAAATTTGGTTGCGTGAAAACAACGGACACTGAGCCCCATCCCATGCCCGAGGCTCTGGCATGGGCTATGTTGGGCATCAGGGGACGCTCAGGAATGGAGTATGGGATGGGACGACACTGTCTGATGCACCCTCGCATCATAAAAAAAAGGGGGGCGGTTTACAAGTCATGTCAGAATGTTCTGATGGCCTTGTCAAAACGGCTGCGCTGGACTCTCATTTACAAACACACACATCACTTAGCCAACTGCAGACATGATGACCCTATCATTTCTTTCTGCTTCTCCCAACCTGCTTCTGCTTCCCAGCTCAGCCGATGGCCAGTCACCTACTCAGGTGCCTATGTCAGGACCTCCCGAGGCTGTCGGAACAGCGAGTTCAGGAACCATGTCCCTGCAGCCCAGACTCCGTCTAGGCTCTGCTCCCTGATGCCTGGTGCCCAGCACCTCTTTGACCCAGGATCAAGGCCCCAGAAGCTCCCACAGTGCAGGTGGCGTGCTGATTTCAGGAATCTGGCACATCCCTCACCCCAGGCTGGCTTCCCCAGCTGCCCTGATGCCCACACCCTTGCAGCTCAAAGGAGAGCTCTGGCAAAGAGCTTCTTCTCCTGGGAGAGCAGAGGCTGGGTGAAGACAGACACAGTCAGCCACACAGACGGCTCACTTGTAACCTTGAGTACCAAACCAGGGATTTGGGCCTGGTGGTAGGAGAGAGGGGAAAGAGATGAGGCCAAGTCAGGGAAGGCTTCCTGGAGGAGGGAGGTGGTCAGAGAGGGACTTCTAGAAGGTAGGTGGGTGGGATGCTAAGATAGAAGGAACTGATCAAACAGCCACTCTGTGTCAGTCTGGGACAGGGCTTATTCTGTGTGATGGGCTTTTTCCCTCATCTGGCAAGTACTTTGTCTACAAAGTGCCAGGCACTGTTTTAGGTGCTGGGAATAGAGCAGTGGACACAAGAGACTCCCAAAAATGGCTGTCCTCACAGATGCCAGTGATGGGACAGACAATTAAAGAGAAGAATAAGCAAAATATAGAATAAGTTGCATGATCATAGTTGCCAAGGAGAAAAATAAAGCAGGAGAGAGAGAGGGTGGGGAGGAAACCTTGTAGCAATTCTAGACGAGAAGGCCAGGGAAGGCAAGGCAGCACACGGTGCAGAGAGGGGGAGAAGTGTGCCAGATGAAAGGAAAAGCACGTGCATTGGCACGGAGGCTGGGGAAGAGCCCAGGCACACCCACGGGCCACAAAGAAGCCAGTGAGGCCGAGCAGCCAGAGAGCCAAGAGGCCAGAGTGTTTAGAAGAGGCTGGAGAAGGACCAGAACACATGGGATCCTCAAACCTCTGGCCTGTCCCTCTGAGTGAGCAGAACGCCAGGGACGCACCGTGGGGGAGAAAATGGAGTGGCATGATCCCCTTGGTGGTTGTGTTCACAGTAGATGCATGGGGACAAGGCGTCAGGAGGGCGATCGTTTGTAGGACACCAGCAATAATGCAGGGAAGGAATTATCTTTGGCTTTGACATTACCAGGATAACATCCATAGTCAGTGAGAAGCGGCCAGATTTTGAAAACATTTTGAAAGGAACACTACAATGATTCGGTGGCAGTGAACGTGGGGTAGAAATAAAAAGGGTCAACAATGACTCTTACGTTGGGGGCCTTAATGAGTAGATGAGTACAATTGCCATGTACTCATTCGGGTGAGTCGAGGATGGAGAACTGATGGAGAGCGACGTAGGCAGCAGAGTGTCAGAGGGCATCAGGACTCCTAAGCAAGCCTCATGTACGATCTGAAATTTAAATTGAACAGAGCACATGCTTTGGGTTTTTTGTTTTGTTTTGTTTCTGGGGTCTTTGCTTGCTGGCTAGGTTTGGTTCTAAATCCAACAATCCTAATAAGGAAGGAGTTTAATGTGGGACGTGGTCAGTCTGCAGTCCCTGCTGGACTCCGGCAGCAGGCGAGGGGAGTAACTGCTGAGCCCAGAGTCAGGGCAGGGGGCGTGGCCTGGATGGAGACAAGCAGTCAGGCCCGGTCAGCCTAATTCTAATATGTTAAATCCTGAGACTGGATAACATTGCCAGGAGAATGAGTGGGGACAGAGAAGAGAAAGAGCCAAGGACTGAGCCCTGGGGCACCCCAGTACTTCAAAGTCAGGGAGATCTGGAGACAAAAAGGAAACCCAGGAAGGAAGAAAAGTCAGAAGAGTGTGATGTTCTGCGACCAAATGCTGGAGCCCCAGCAAGAGGGCCGGGGGCTGGGGTAGGGGAAACACACGGAGCAAGGCCCCCCCGATGAGAGTGAGCTCCAGGGGGGATGCAGAGAACCGATGGAGATATTCTCCTGAGTTTTGACTACAAAGGAATTGAAAGAGATGAAGCAGATGCTGGAGAAGTGGGGTGAGGGAGGCTTGTTTGTTTCTGAGGACAGGAAAGTACCAGCGCATTTACTGTCAAGGGAAAGATCCAGTAACGAGCAGAAGGGAGAAAGTGGAGGAGAAAGGGGTGGGGAGTGAGGTCTGGGGTGTGTGAGAAGAGGTGCGATTCGGGGCACACGTGGAATGCTTGAAGCTTGACAGCAACTCAGAAAAGCCGTGTGTTACCTCCATTGCTGGAGGTGTGGGCAGAATTTCCAAGTAACTCTCGGCATCTTGGAAGGAGAACAATGTTCTAGCCTGGATCCTGGGGTATTTCTTCCTTCCTACCCACCGCCCCGGACATGCTGGAGCATGGCTGGAAAGTCCCCATCCTTCCACCTGAACTGCTTCCCAGTGGGTTCTGCTCCCCCAGCCGCTACTGCACAAACACAAAGAAAATCCCAGCCAGAGAGGGAAGCCCCTGCCTGAGGCCCGGGCAGAGTTTCAGACACAGGGGGCAACCTGGGACTAAGACCAGCCTGTGCCAAGGCCTGGGCCAGAAGAAGCACGGGGCCAGGCTTTAAGCCTGCCACCCCCAGAGAACAGGTGTGTAGGCCCTCAAGGGAGTGTGGGTGGCCCGGCAGCTTCCAAGCCCCGGCAGGACACAGCCTTGCCCCGAGGCGAAGGGATGGCCTACATGGCCTCCCACACATTCCCTTGCTCTGGGAGCAGAACCTGGAAGTGGGACAGCAGCCTCACAGCCTCTTTCTGAATGGGATTTCTTCCAGATCCCTCCAGAAGAAGCACAGGGCAGGTGTCGGAGGCACTGCCTCATGTCAGGAGTGAGGGAGCAGCGCTGGCAAGGCCCGAATGATAGGACCGAGGCCATCCGGTCACCCGGGCAGCAGAGCAGAACAACGAACAACCCAACCACACACAGAGACACCAGCCTCTCACAAAACCCTGCCAGCCACCTTGGGA
Source organism: Mustela erminea (assembly GCF_009829155.1). Classification (NCBI taxonomy): domain Eukaryota; kingdom Metazoa; phylum Chordata; class Mammalia; order Carnivora; family Mustelidae; genus Mustela; species Mustela erminea. The sequence goes on along the minus strand of NC_045623.1, from coordinate 83,521,667 downwards.
AAATCCTACTCATTCATAACCACACGCACCAAACATACCTACCTACTCCCCACACTACCTGTTAACACCCAGTGCCCAATCGCACAGCCAGACAGTTCGCACGCTTAACTTTCTGCGCTCCCAAGACTGACTCTGCAAACAATCACTGAATGTCTGAGTGCTGGAGGTGCTGCAGGAGCGCCCCCACCCACCCCCCCAGCTCTCTGCTCTCAGAGGGCATCTCCGGGAACGTTCTGAAGCTCCACTGCTGAGGAAGTGGGCAAAGTGGCTTCAGAGGGGGTGCCCGGGGAATAGCAGGGGATGAGCCGTCCAGGCAGAGGGAGAAGCAATCGCAAAGGCCAGGAGGCTGGACTGGACGTGGCGTGTTTGTGGAATAGAATGAAGGCCGTGTGGCTGGAGAAAAGCGACCAAGGGGACGTGTGGTGGGAGGCAAAGCAGGAGCAGGTGGTTTGGGCTTTGTAGGCCAATGTCAGGAGAGTGGGTGTTAGTATAAAAGTAATGGTAAGTCACTGCAAGGATTTAATAGGGGAGTGACAACAATCTGATTTATATCATTAAAGTACTACTTTAGCTAGGAGAAACCATGGGAGGAAAACTCTTTGGGCTTTCAGAGTGGGGAAGGCATTTCTAATTATGACCAAACCCAGAAGCCATAAAAGATAAGATTGATACATGTGACTACATTAAAAATGTTTTAATTCTGCACGGCAAAAACTCCACATACAAAGTCAAAATGCAAGTGTGAAACAGGGAGGGAGAGACCTTTTTTATTTGTATCATAGACAGAGGGCTTCTTTCTTGAATATATAAAGATCTCCTAAGAAATCTCTAATTCAAAAGGCAACCATCCGGTAGAAAAACGGGTAAAAGCAAAGGACAGTTGATAGAAAAATAAAATGGGTGTTGAGTCTATCCAAAGATGCTCGTGCTCACTCGTAGTAAGAGAAATGCAAAATAGAAGTATAATGAGATATCACTGGCAAAGATTGCCACAGGTGGTTAACACTCCACCTTGGCAAGGAGTCCAGGAAACAGGCCCTCATGGCTGGTGGTAGCAGAAACGAATACATTTCTGGAGAAGATTTGACATTATCTATCTGAAGTACAAATGGGCATACAACTTTAACCCCAAAGTTCCACTTCTAGGAATATATCCTATAGACCTAATTTTAAAATGTGTTAAATGATGTTTGTCCAAGGATGTTTATTACAGTGGTGTTTATAATAGAAGGAAGGAAATTCACAATTAGAAGCTGCCTTCATTTTCATCAATATGGGACTGATTAAATATATTATAGTAAATAGTATGGAATACTAGTCAGCTGTTTTATGAGAAAAAAATGAGGTAGTTCTGTATCTACCAATAGAGGAAAAATATCCTATATTTTGTTAAAAATAGCAAAGGGGGCACCTGGGCAGTTCAGTGAGCTAAGAGACCAACTCTTTGTTTCGACTCGGGTCATAATCTCAGGGTCACAAGATCAGCCCCTGCATAGGGCTCCATGCTCTGTGTGGAATCTGCTTGGGATTTGCTCCCTCACCATCTCCCTCTGCCCCTCCCCCCACTCACTTGCTCACGCTCTCTCTCTCTCTCATTGTTTCTCTCTCTCAAATATATAGATAAATAAAATCTTTTTTAAAAATAGCCAAGTGCAGGGGAGGCTGGGTGGCTCAGTCTCCAAGTGTCTGCCTTTGGCTCAGGTCATAGTCCCAGAGTCCTGGGATCTAGGGCAGGCTCCCTGCCCGGTGGGAAGCCTGCCTCTCCCTCTCCCACTCCCCCTGCTTGTGTTCACTCTCTCACTGTGTCTCTCTCTGTCAAATAAATTTTAAAAAAAAAAAACTTTTAAAAATAAATAAACTACATAATCCTTCTTAAAAAATAATTTAAAAAAATTTTTTAAATAGAGAAGTACAGAACCAGGGGCGTAGTGTACCTCCCTCAGGAAAGCATCAAAGAGTATCTCTACAGTCAAAGATGGAGAGTTGACCTCGGGAAGGAAAATCAAGTAACTGGAAACCTGGCGGTCAGGTGGGCAGTCTGGTGTTCTGGGAGAAGTTAGGGGGAGCACAAGAAACGCAGGACTTATCAGCAGGGGAAAGTATGGAAAGCCCCCAGGCTGGATGAGCTCGCATAGAAAGAAAAGGCTGAGTCCTGGGACATGCCCACACTGGACAATAGCTTGTGAGGCCTCCAAGGCGCCAGGAAACTGGGAGTGTGGTGTCAAGGAAGCTGAAGGAAGAAAGCCTTTTGAGAAGGAAGCAGTGGTCAACGGTGTCAGGTGCTTTTGCAGGCCCAGGAGGGTGGGGACAGACTGTTTGATGTCGCATCATGGAGATCCGTGGTGATCTGGACAGGGCTGTCTCTGTGACCTGCTATAGGGATGGAAATGTTGTTCAAAACAAGAAAGGGTGGGGGGGTGGCCTCCGGGGTGGCTCAGTTGGTTAAGCAACTGCCTTCTGCTCAGGTCATGATCCTGGAGTCTGGGATTGAGTCCCACATGAGGCTCTCTGATCGCCAGAGAGTGTTTCTCCCACTGTCCTCTCTCCTCTCAAGCTCTCTTTCTAAAATAAATAAGTAAAATCTTTAAAAAAAAAACCAAGAAAGTGGAGAGCAGGTTTGCTCTGAGACGCTGGAGAGCAGCGCGTGGTAGGGAACAGATGGCAGAGTCCTGCACCTTCACAGGACAGTCACACCCACACATCCCACCCCACTCCTGCATCAACAGAAACACAGAAACACCCGGACCACCCCAGCCCTGAGCCTCAGCAACGATTTTCAGGGGCCATGGCCCACTAAGTAAAAGATGGTCTCTGCCCTGTGGCTCTGTGCCATCCAGAAACCACACAGCCAAGACCTCCAGAGGCCGGTCTGCTCCTTATTCTCTGTAGGATCCTGGGCAAGTCACCTAACCTCTCTGTACCTGGTTTTCTCACTCTGGGGAAGGATCATGCCTTCCTCATCCAGGGAGGAAGAAATAGTCTTTGGGCCATATCTGGCACAAATATGTTTCTGAGTGTCCAATGCAGGGTTAGTTCTCCACCAAAATGAGCAGTAGGTAGGGTGATCTTCCCAGGTTTGGGATACTTTTGAGAGTGAGGGGGTGATGTTAATTACACTGGGGCCACAGGTGTGAGCCAGAACAGTCCTGGGAAATTGCCACGCAGAGTCACCCTTGTGTTAGCAATACCATCTCTGCGGAGACTGAGGGCTCAGGACCCAAGGGGACTAAGATCCCAGGACTCCCCGGGAGGTCAGAAACCCTGAGGTTTCTCCAAGGAGGCTGGGAAGGTTCCTTGTCATAGCACACTAATAACTAAGACAAAGCGTCCTTGTCCCCAGAGCCCAGCCCAGCTGCAGCCCAGCTGCTGGCCCCCCTCCTTCCGCAGAGTGTCTAGGGCAAGGGATCTCTCTGCCCCCAACACCCCCACCCGCCTCTCACAAGATCTGCTTCTGGACATAACTCAGGCAACCACCCCTCTCCCTCCTGTCCTCACCCCTAGACAAAAGATCCCCCCACCATCTCCTTTCCGGATTCGCCTTGCCCCTTCCAGTGTGGACGCAGAGTCGGCTCCCCACTTGGTTCTCCAAGGTGTGGGAGCCTCCGCTTCCGCGGAGGACACAGCGCCCGAGCGGGGCGCCGCCGTGAAGGGCCGTGGTGACGGGAGGGCAGACCCCCAGGGTGCCCCCCTCCACTCCCCAGCCAGGTCCAGGCCGGCCACCGGGCGGGCACTGCGCCGGGCAGGGCGCGGACACGGTAGCCCTGGTAACGCGCGTGGGCGAGTCAGGATTGCAGGCCGTCCCGGGCCACGGCACTTCACAGTCTAGAGTGCCTCCCGCCCCTGATCTCATTGGAGCCTTCGCCCAGCCCTGCCCATGGCCGCCGATGCCCCCATTTCCCACATGAAGAAACCGAGGCTCCGAGCAGCGACGGGGCCCTCGGAAGGCGGCCCCGGTAGCGGGTGGCCGCGGCACTAAACGCGGACCCCCGGCGGCCCGGCGGGCTCCGAGGCTCCTCCCCGACCCTCCCTCCCTCCGCGCCGCCCCCAGGGCTGCACCAGTCGCCCAGTGCCGGGTCGCCGCTGGAGAGTCCGGCTCCCACCTCCCCGCGCAGGGCTCCCGGACGCGGGCTCCCGGTGAGTGCGGGTGGGGGTCCCGGGACCCGAGCGCTCCCGGGAGACCCCGGGTGCTGTTGGTGGGGGAGAGATGGTGCAAGGGGTCTCCCCCAGCACCCCCACTGCCTTTTCGCCCCTCGATCCTGGGTGGGGTGGGGGCTCCAGGGGCTGGAAAGTTCTGGGACACCCTCCTCCCACGTCCGCAAGCTCGCCAGCCGCCCGGAATGGAGGGAAACTGGGGAAGGGAGTGGGGTCGGTGGAGGAGAAAGCTCAGTTGGAGGGGGAGGGAAAGGAGGTGGTCGCGGCGGTGGCGTTCCGGAGTGTGGCGACAGCTCGGCGAGGACTTGGTCCCCGGGCTAGGAAAAAGCGGATGGCCGGGAGGTGGTGTTGGGGGCAAGCTGGGGGTAATCAGACTGGCTCCACCAGTCCCGGTTCTGGGCTTGGAGGGAAATTCTTTGCGGGTGAGTCGAGTCCCTGGGGTGTGTCAGACGGGACTGGGCAGACAGGACCGGAAGGTGGAACGTGGGGACCCAGAAGGGGGCCGCCCCCGATGGGTGTCCGGTGACAGGGCCCCTCTTGTCCCACGGCTGGAGGAGGGCCTCCAACCACCACTTCAGTTTTTTTGAACTGCCATCAGGTGAGTGGGGCCTGGGGAGGGAATGGTTTATGACTCTTAGAACAGCTCAAGAAAGTAAGAATTCTTTCCCTTTAGAGATAAGGAATGGAGGTTAAAACTATCAAGGGATTCTTAGAAGTCACTGGGCTAGTAAGTGGCAGAGCTGAGACTGGAATCCAGCTATGATTCCTCTCCATGCACATTCCATGGCCCCTCCCCAAAGGCCAAGTCTCAGGGAGCAAGTGGGGGAGAAAAGGAGGGTCTCTCAGTCACACTGTCCTGTTGGAGATTCCCAGAGAAGAGGCATCAGCAGAGATGAGGGGTTGAGAAGCAGCTGTGCCTTCTCCTTCTGTCCAGAGTGGAGAAGTCCTTGTCCAGCTACCATTGTTCCTGGAGGTTCCTGCCCACACCTCACAGCCCTTCCCTCCAAGCTGCCTCTCTGAGAAGTCACCATGCATTTGTTTATTTACCCAGTATTTATTGAATATCTCCAATGCGCCAAGCACTAGGCACTAAGTATAAAGCAGTAAGCAAGACAGAGTTGACATTCTAATAAGGGAGACAGACGATAAATAAGAACAACAACAAAAACTATTAATTTAATTTCAAATGGTGATTAAATTCAAGGAAGAAAATAAAGGGGACGGGAGTGGAGTGACCAGGAGGGCAGGGGCTCCTAGATCCAGAGTAATCTGTGGAGGCCACTAAGATGATGCTTGAGCAGAGAGGCCTCAGGGATGAGAAAGACCCATCCAGCCACCCTCCAGGGTTCTGGAGAAAGAGCATTCCAGGCAGCAAGGATAATTGCAGAACTCCCAAATCTCCCAGTGTGGCCAGAGCAGAGATAATTAAGGTGAGATAGTAAGAGATGAAGGCAAGAATGTAGAATCTGGGGTTTCATTCTAACTGTAACATGAAGCTAGTAGAAAGTTTTAAACAAGTGAGTGACGTGATCCAATTTCATGGACTCTAAGGGTCCAGGACCGGATGCTGAAAGTCCAGTGAGGAGGCTCTGGCAATAATACCAGCAGGAGTGATGGGGCTTGAGGCAGGGCAGTAGCAGTGGAGGGGTGAGAAGCGGTCATGCAGGGTTGGGACCCACAGGCAGCATGCATGCTCAGAGTCACAAAGCCAGCTCCAAGAGCGCCCACATGTGCACACAGGCCCACACACGCACATGGAGACACACGTGTTCCCACACCCAAGGCAGCATCCAGACACTAGATGTACTCATGCAGACCCACCCGTCCACACCCTCTGAGTCATTCCAGAACTGGGAGGAAAATGTGTGATTCCGCGGCCTGAATACAATGTCTCCCTATCACAAAGCCTTGGTATCCGGCATGGCTGGGGGAGCTGGGTCTCCCCCCAGCTCTGGCAGGAGCCCCAGCTTTGGCACAGGGAGGGGAGGTTGTCTCTAGAGTTTCCCTGGATCTGGTATGCTGGGAGCCAGACCATTATTACCTCCCACATTCACCCCCAACCTGATCTGGTCTCCCAGCTTCACCACCTACTGACTGTGAGACCTTGGGGACGCCATTTCTCCTCTCTAAACCTGCTTCCTCTCTGTAGAATGGGGTTATCGGGGAGGAAGAATTTCCTCCTCCCTTTTAAGTTCTTCTCTCTGGACTAAGAATGAAATTGACTAAGAATGAAGGAGAGAGATTATCAGGAGAAAATTTAGTTCAGTAAGGGAAATCCACACAGATAAGAAATTCCAAAGACAAGCAAAATGAGATATATATGTCATCCTGAACTAAAGAGAAGGGACTAGGGGTCAGGGACTTCAAAGGGAAGGAATACAATTCACAGGTGAAAATGAGTAAATATTTGGGAAGCAAATATTTGCCAGGTCCACTCAAAAACAGTGGGATGTAGAGGACTTTGATCAAATAAGCCTTGCTAGGTTCCTCCTTGCCTACCATACCTAGTTCATATAAAAATGTAGTTATCTGGGGGCACCTGGGTGGCTCAGTGGTTTGGGCTGCTGCCTTCGGCTCGGGTCATGATCTCAGGGTCCTGGGATCGAGCCCCGCATCGGGCTCCCTGCTCCGCAGGAAGCCTGCTTCCCTCTCTCTCTCTCTCTCTCTCTCTCTCTCTCTGCCTGCCTCTCTGCCTACTTGTGATCTCTGTCTGTCAAATAAATAAATAAAATCTTTAAAAAAAAAAAGAACTTCTCCTTAAAAAAAAAAAAAAATGTAGTTATCTGTGCTGGTAGGTCTCTTCCTGGACTAGGTCCTCTGTCTGAATTCTTTCAGGCAGTTGAAAAAGAGGTAAAGATCTTTTCCTGAATCTAATGGGTTTAAATTGCTTTTAACTTAAAACAATCTTCATACCAAAGTGCCCCCATTTGGGGGTGGTCTGCCCTTGGCCCCGAGAGGCCCATGACCCCCACCCTCACAAGATGGTAGGTAGCAAGGCATATAAGAAAGTTGCAAGAATCCAGCCTGGGTCAGGCATCCAGCAAAGGGGAGGGGAGGTGGTGGAGAGCACAGCCCTGGCACCAACAGCCAGACCTTGAATCCATTTATCATTTTAAGAGTGACTTCTCTCTAGCTCTCACAATGAGTGGCCAGCATTTACTGAGCATTTACTATGTGCCCAGTGCAACTGTTATCTTCATCTGGAAATGAGGAGCACCATAGTATCTTCCTCGTGGGGTCATTCTAAGGACTAAAGGAAATAACAAGGCACAGAACTTTAACTCGGTGGCTGGCTCACAGTAAATGCTGCATAAATGGTGACTGTTAATCAGCAAAGGCACATTCCCTTCCTTCGGGCCTGCATGCTCTGTGACTTCTGGCAGGTCACTTAACGTCTCTGTGCCTGTATCCTACCTGTGGTTTGGAAAGAACAGTAACGGTCCTGACCTCAGAGGGTCATTGGTTGATCACACGAATCCATCCGCATAAAGAACTCAGAACAGCACTTGGCACATAGGAAATGCTCAACAAATGTCCCCTGGTCACGAACACCTTTTTTTCCCTTTATCCTGTCAGGTGGGCACGGCCCCCGGCACCCCCACCAGGCACCATGGACTGGAAGACGCTCCAGGCCCTCCTGAGCGGCGTGAACAAGTACTCTACGGCGTTCGGGCGCATCTGGCTGTCGGTGGTGTTCGTCTTCCGCGTGCTGGTGTATGTGGTGGCCGCAGAGCGCGTGTGGGGGGACGAGCAGAAGGACTTTGACTGCAACACCAAGCAGCCGGGCTGCACCAATGTCTGCTACGACAACTTCTTCCCCATTTCCAACATCCGCCTCTGGGCCCTGCAGCTCATCTTCGTCACGTGCCCATCGCTGCTGGTCATCCTGCACGTGGCCTACCGCGAGGAGCGCGAGCGCCGCCACCGCCAGAAGCACGGCGACCAGTGCGCCAAGCTGTACGCCAACGCGGGCAAGAAGCATGGCGGCCTGTGGTGGACATACCTGTTCAGCCTCATCTTCAAACTGGCCATCGAGTTCCTGTTCCTGTACGTGCTGCATACACTGTGGCACGGCTTCGGCATGCCGCGCCTGGTGCAGTGCGCCAACGTCGCTCCCTGCCCCAACATCGTGGACTGCTACATCGCCCGGCCCACCGAGAAGAAGATCTTCACCTACTTCATGGTCGGGGCGTCGGCGGTCTGCATTGTGCTCACCATCTGCGAGATCTGCTACCTCATCTTCCACAGGGTCCTGCGGGGCATAGCCAAGAACAAGTCCTCCAAAAGCCGCAGCCTCCCATCCTCCACCAGCCGAGCCTCCACCTGCCGCTGCCACCACAAGCTGGTGGAGGCCGGGGAGCTGGGCTCTGACTCTGGTGATGACAAGGGGCACGCGTCAGCGCCCACCATGACCCCCATCTGACCACAGGGTGGGGAGCAGCCCTGGGGCTACCAGGGGGGAGAGGTGGGGGCAGTACTGCACTGATAGAGGGGCCCTACAGGTGCGGGGTGCACCCCCCTCCTTTTGAATTCACTAATCTATCTAATTTCATTGCTGGCAGACTTCCTGTGCACTGGGCACTGTGCTGTCGACCTGGGTAAAATTCTCCCAACCCAGAGCCAGGGGAGACAGAGGTTGAAACAAGCTAATTCACTACTGCATGCAAGGGGACACTTAGGGGGCTCGCAGAGGGCTTCTACCTGACCCAGGAGGAGGTGCTCAGGCCCGGCTTCACTGAGGAAGTAATGTCAGAGAGGCAGGAGTGCTTCTTAGCAGAAAGAACAGCAGGTGCAGAGAGAAGCCTGGAGATCACAAAGAGGGAGATGCTTGCCCTGGCTGGATGCACCAGATCCAAGGGAATCTCCATTTCCTTGGGAGGAACACCCAGATTTCTGGGGTGGGAAGGAGGTAGTCTCTAAGCAGTGGGAAGTCTGTAGGGCTGAGAGTGAACTTGTGAGCCGGAGCGGGAGGAGGCTCTGCTGACACCAACCCCTCCTGAGATACGCAGGGACCTTCCCAGTCCCCACTGCCTTCAGGGGAAGCCCCCTTCTGCCCAGTCCTCTTCCCCCCAGGTTCAGACAACTTTGCTCCCATCTTCTCCCCACAAATGTGCTCAACTTAGTGCCAGGCTCTCAGACCCGAGCTCCCAGAGACTCAAGATAGATGTTTCTTGAAATCAATAAAGTTTGTGTTTTATACAGGTTGGCTCCGACCTCTGTTCTGCACTCCCACCCACAAGACCCTGAGGGCAGGGAAGGTAGACCTCAGGAGTGGAGAGAGCTCCGCGCCTGTGGCCAAGGCTGGAGCAGAAGTTAGGCTGCGGGGAGGGTTCATCCCCGTGGGGCTGTGGGTTGGAACCTCCCGAAATAAATGTTGTGATTATAGGGGTGGTCACAAGAGGGCGCTGTGCTCCCAGTGCAACGGGCCTTCTAGCCTTTATAGTCAGACTGCCTTGAGCACACACAGTAACTGCCCTCTCTGTAGACAACTCAGACTCCCACCACGTTTATAAGCCAGTCACTGCCATCAAGAACCCACATCCCCACCCTGTGTACACAAAATCCCTGTTATTCATACTCTGACTCCTCATATGTGCTCACAGCGGCCCAGTTGTCTCCTCTAAAGACCTGAGTCCCAGGGTCACTCAAACATTAACCGGCTCCTTCCACATTCCCTGAGCATTTCCAGCACACCAGGGTCCTGGCTGGATGCTGAAACTACACAGAGGGTGGGAGCTGAATTCCAACAGCCCAGAGGGGAGCGCGATGGGGGTGGAGGAGTCATGGGGGTGGGGAGGCACAAAACACCCTCATCTCTGGCCCTAACCAGATGCTGGGGTGGTTCACAGCCCCACTCCCAGCACCGTGCGGTGACCTGCAATTTAGAGGACACCAGCATCCAGGACAGACCAGAATGGAAAGCAAAAGGGAGTGTGGGGCTCTACGAATCCAGAAAAACATTTAGTGACTATCAAAGCCAAGGCCAGCAGCCAGAAATCTAGGAGCAGTGAGCCAAGAGCCAATGCAGGCAAGGAGAGGGCAGATCACGGCCATCCACAGAACAGGCTGCGGCTCACCTTTGCTCTTACATGTGGTCATTAGTGGGGTGGGTAAGCCCGCCAAGTTTCAAGGGCCTGGGGTTGGGCTGACACCCAGCCCCCAGGTCGGAATCATAGCTTAACCACTTCATGACCATCGTCACCACACACACTTGCACGTGGGCAAACGTTCAGGATTTCTGTCTTGTCATCAGGACAGTGAATTGCATCAGTCAGGGGCCCAACAGGAAACAGATGGCACATTCGAACCCAATAACTTAGAGTTTCCTTGAGGGATTATTTTAAAAGGGCATGCGCATGATTGGGACACCTGGGTGGCTCAGTTGGTTAGGCATCCGACTCTTGATGTCGGTTCAGGTCATGATTTTCAGGGTCATGAGATCCAGCCCCACATCAGGCTCTGCACTGGGCATGGAGCCTGCTTGAGATTCTCTCTCTCCCTCTCTTTCTGCCACTCCCCCTGCTCATGCTCCCTATCTCTATCTTTCTCTCTCTCTCACTCTTGCTCTCTGAAAAGAAAAAAAATAAATTGAAAGGTATGGGCATAATTAAGGAAACCTACAAAGACCACTTCAGTGCCCTGAGTCTAGGGACAGGGTTATCATAGGCAAGGGCCACATTGGAGCTGCAGGATGCATTCAACCCCGGCAACCAAATACCCCAACTTCACCATCACATCTCCTGCTTGCTGGCCAGCGGCTCCCACCGACCCAGCCCAACCAGAATCTGGAAGGCAAGGGAGCCCAGGGAGGCATTCGGTAGGGCTCAGCCTCCAGGACACAGAGCAGGGTAGATAGTTGATCCGAGGGACAAGGGAACATATGCAGCCCGGCACTCAGAACAGTACCTACTCCTCGGCTGGTTATACAGATAGGAGGTCCTTTAGGTAACGCAGCAGTACTGTGCTAATGTGTCCAGTAAATATCTAAGCAGCAGTGTGCTCCTGGCCCAGGCCACATCATAGGTCAGTCCCAGCTCCGACTGGATGATTGCAAAGGTCTCAGGGAAGGCTGATCTCTCCTACTTGCTGCCAGACATCCCAACATCCTCCAGGACGGTTTCAGCTGCTTGGTCACGGGTGGCTTGGAGGTCAGAGCACCTGGAGGATGTCATCAGCTATCCCAGCACGACTGATCTTCTCCAGGTTGTGGACGAGGACTGTCGATTAGGGACTCTGCCTGCTCTGTGTGTCCCACGTGTGGCCTGAGAGCTGTTCTGAGCCGGGCAGCTCAGGATGCGTTCACCATCCAGAGTCCCCGGCAGACCGGGCTGTCACCACAAGGTGGCTCTCATGCCAGCCTTCTCTTCTCGGGATCCACGCCTCTATCTCCTCCTTCCTCATCGGAGGAGGATTCACTTGCAAGCTTCCTTCAATCGTGGATCGGATAGATTTGGATTTCAGATACACGACCCTCACAGGCCCACCTGCTGCGTGAAGTCACGTGGGCCACCGTGCAGCCCAAGGTCCGCATTATCTCATATTCATCACCCTGGTCCAAGCCTCCTATTGCAGATGGAGTGTTTGTGTCTTCCCAAAATTCACACATTGAAATCCTAATTTCCAATGTGATGGAAATGGGGCACCTCGAGATGGAGCCCTCAAGAATGGGATTAGTGCCCTTAGAAGAGACACAAGGAGGATGACCTTTCTCTCTTCACCGTGTGAGGACACAATGAGACGACAGACCTGCAAAAACTGGGAAGCAGGTCCTCACCAAGAACCCAACCATGTTGGCTCCCTGTTCTTGGACTTCCAGCCTCCAGAACTGTGAGAAGTAAATGTCCATTGTCTGAGCCCTCCCCATCTCCCCCACTCCATCCCCCAGTCCATGCTATTCTGTTCTAGCAGCCTGAGCTAAGACAACCACATCATCTTACCCCCTGGATTACTTCAACAATGTCCCTGCTTCCTGCCCTGAGCCTGGGAAAGCAGAAGAATGGGAAGGGGAGGAAGCAGGACCGAACAACAAGATCTGTCCCAGGGCGCTGTGTCCATTAGACAAAGATGGCCCATGAGAGGAGTCCCTGACCACCACTTGGCTCCGTCCCCACCTGGGGCCATCCCACAGAGTTTGGCCACCTGGACAGTGGGGGCAGACCTGCCGGTGCCAGCTGCGGGAGGCTGTCAGCTGCCCAGACTCCCGCAGCTGAGCAACAAGGCCTGTCATGAAGGGCAGTGGAGTCCGCATTCGCCACTCACCCCCTCAGTCTATTCTCAGCAGCACAGCCCTGATGAGCCTATAAAACCCAAGTCAGGCCATGTTGCTCCCTGACCCAAACCCCCTCACCCACGCCGAGACACCTCCCACAGGCCTTAAGGGGCCTCTAAGATGTGTCCCACCCCACACCCTCCGTGTTCCCCAGCATGCTCTCTACCCCTTGCTCACCTCACTCCAGCCACACTGACCTCCTGCTGTCCCTCAAGCAGGAAACACCAGGCACGCTCCTGCCTCAGGGCCTTTGCACTCTCTGTTCCCTCCTCTGGAAGACTCTCCCTCAGAGAGCCACAAGACTCCCTTCTTCCTTCAGGGTATGCATCAAAACGTCAGCCCCTTAGAGAGAGTATCTCCTCTCTTCTGTTCAACATGGAAACTGCCCCCCCACCCCGCACCCTCTCCCTTCTCCCCCCTCCCTGCTTCCCACATAGCATTGATCACCAATCAGAAGGTTCTGTATTCTGTCTCCCCATAGCTAGAGTGTCCTATCTACAAGGGCAGGGACTTTGGCTGTCGTCCCCTCGATGGTCTCCGGTGTCTAAGTGCCACAGCTCCAGGGGGTGCTCAGTACAAACTTGTTGAATTAGTAAATTCATACATGAGCCTGGGGTCCTGCTAGGTGCTGGGGATATAAGCAAGACCCAGCTGCCCGCCCACAGGGGGCCCACAGTCCAGTGGGGCTGGATGGGAGGGGGTAGACACAGGGAAATATGCACCTAGGGCAGGAGGAGGGCAAATAGGGAGTTATTTAACTGGTCCAGAGTTTCAGATTTGCAAATGTAAGAAGTTCTGGAGCTCTGTTCCTCAACAGTGGGAACGTACTTAACACTACTAAATGGTACATTTTCAAATAGTTAAGACGGTAAATTTTATGTTATGTTTTTTACCACCATTATGCATAAAATTTTTAAGAACAACAATGAAAAACCCCAAAATAGAACAGTGTACCCTGGGGTAGGACCTGAGCTGCTGAAGGCACAAAGGCTCCCGAGTAAGCCAGTGGAGGCGGAGGCCAGCAAGGGGACTGACTTCAGGGAGAAGGTGACGTGGAGCAAAATCCTGAAGCCCTCGCAGGTTCAGCATGTGAGGGTGCTGCAGGGGGAAGGTGCAGACCCGGGCAGAGTGCGCTGAGAAACAGAGTAAGGAGGAAGACTGAATCACAGAGGAAATTGGAGAAGGCAATGGGGAGCCACAGAGTGTTCTAAGCAAGGCACTGTGCAGTCAGCTCTATGGGGAAAGGTGGAGGCTGGAGGCCAGGAGACCAGCTAGGAGGCCATTGAGACAGTGGCCCGTTCAGGGTCAGGGTAATGGGAACAGAGGGAGATGTGGGGTTCCATCCCATCCAGGGATGTCTCCCAGGCGGAGAGAGCAGGTTGTGGGGATTACTGTCTTGGCTGATCCCGCCCTGGTTTTCCTTTGAAAGGGGCCTGGTCATTCAAACCCTGACCCCCCAGAGCCCCTAAGGAAGGGCTGAGAACAGGGGTTGGGGCCTTGCGGTCTCTACCTGCTCCTCCCTCCTTCCAGTAGATGGGATCAGAAAGGCTTGGGAGAGTCTGGGCCCAGCAGCAGGAGAGGAACTCTGGGAGCAGAGGCTGTCTTGGGGGTGTGGTAAGAACTGGCCTCCAGGGACCTCCGTTCTCATGCCCTCAGGGGTCAGAACTAAGTGGGCGAGGTTGTCAACTCTGGAAATCCAGGAGGCTCTGCTCAGCCTGGCCCAGAGGGACAGGCCTGGAAGGGGAAGCCAGCTCAGCCTGATCCTGAAGGTCTGAGATCTGAGCCAAGCCCTCCACACGGGCTGCCCCAGAAGTCTCCCTGCTAGGGTCTGGAGGCAGGATTCTCAGGGACCCGGCGCTGGGGCACTGGGAGTCCAAGGACTGAATCTTATTGTGGAAAAACAAGGACCTTTCTGCCACCTGCCCCCAGGCCTCAGCCCCCACCTCCCACATTCCCTTTCCTTAGCTGCCCTGTTTCCCCCACCAGTCCACCCCTGAGCCCTGTCTGCTCCCACCAAGACCAATCCACAGACCCCTTTTGGCCACAACTATTTTGTCACGTTCTGAGCCACCACTCACTTGAAAACTTTCTGGGTACCGATACCATGCTATGTGCTGACTGGACCTCCTATCAACCCTACACAATAGGAACCATTACTATCCCCGTTCTACAGAGGAAGAAACTGAGGCACAGGCATCAGCAGCAACGTCTCAGCTTCTAGGGTCTTCTGCTTCTGCCCAGCAAAGTCTCAGCACCCTAGGGGCAGCAACCCAGGTCTTTGCAATCCTTGACCTTTGCTCATGTTGCCCCTTCTTCCCAGAACGATCCCCGAGCCCTTTCAACCGGCTGATCCAGTCCTCTCTGAGTCCCCCTGGAGTTCTCCGGAAAAACCTTCCATATTTACAACATTCCCCTTACCCAAGGGCTGAGATGCTCAACTCCTGCCTCCTGTACCAGCCAGTGAGAGCAGGAGGCCAGAGCCTACACCTGGCTGGTTTATGGTCTAATTCCCGCCCCGCCCCCCTTACAATACTTGGAGCACAGAAGACCCTCATTAGCGGTCATCCACAGGGTGGTGCCTAAATGACCCCGGGGCAGGTTCCACCCACCTCCTTAATTGCTTTGGGTGCCCTCCCCTCCTGTAGAGGCATGAGAGTGGGATCCAAACTAAAAGTAGGGAGCCCCTCCTCTACAGTCTCCAGTGACCTGTGGGAGCTGCTTAGTGACCTCTGATTGCCTGCCCAGGAGTGGGGATGTTGGAGAACTCGGCAAGAATTCAGGCTGGGGTGAGAGCCCAGATCCACCACAGCCTCCAGGGAGGGCAGATATAACCCGTGTCTCCCAGAGTGGTTCCCCAGCCCTGACAGCCTCCACTGCCAAGTCCTCGCACAGTGCGGGGCACCCTGAGGCCACCTAAAAATTGAGTGGCCTTCTCCCTCCTTCCAACCTAGGACGAGAGGCCCCCAAGGTCAAGGAAAGGCCCTTCCCCAGAGGCCCCCACACCCTCATCCCCATCTGCCCATCCCTCACAGCCCTCAGGTCAGTTGCAGGATCAAAAAGTTCTCGCTATGATCCTTTCAAATCCAGCCACCCTGGAAACACTTGGCCCCGGAGAACTCCTGTTCCAGAGCCGGAGAAACAGGCTAGGAGGTTTACCGGCCCGAAAACCGCGCTGAGGGTGAAGAAGGGGCCGCCAGAGGCTTCTCCAGCCCCTTCCACACCCCGAATTCTCACGGCCACCTCCCGGCCCCTTCCTCGAGCCTGGCTTCGCGGACGCTGCACCTCCTGGTCCCCGCCCCCCGCTCTGAACAGCGCCCCGCCGCCCTCCCGCCGCGCTTCCTGCCCCCACCCCGCCCCTCCGCGCTATTTAAGGCGCCCCCGCCGCCCGGCGCCGTCCAGCAGGGCTCCCGCGGGCGCTGCTCCGCCGTCGGCTTCCCCGCTGCCACTGGGCCGCCCGCAGGCAGGCAGGCGGTGAGTGGGGCTGGGGTGGGGCCCGGGGCGCCACCTGCCAGCGAGCGGGGGACACGTCCGCCACCGGCCAGGGGCTGAGGGGGGCTGTGGGGTCGGGGGGGGGGCGCCCCCACGGCTACGCTCACCCAGCCTGCCTGCCGCCAGGCTCTCTGCTAAGCCGTGTTCCAACCTTCTTTCACGGTGTTCTTAAAACCCTGGGAGGTGAGAGTATTTCGGTCTTACAGGCGAGAAGACTCAGCTGCCAAGGCTGACACTTACTTACCCAGGGTTAGTTAGCAAGAGGGAGTGAGACCTGGCTCGAAACAGCTTTGATCTGAGGAAGAAGGACCACCCCTGCACCCTTCCCTGCTCCCCTCCCCTGCCCTCCCTCCCCAACTTTCCCCTCCCCAACCTTCTGGGAACTTTGTGGCCTGCGCCTCCACTCTGCTATGATAATTCTTTAGAGTCTAGAATGAGGCACCACCACGGGCTTGGGGCCGGTGAGGGGTGGGGGGAGGGATGGAGAAAGAGGGTAAGCTCAGTGTCCACACTGAAGGGGCAGGTGGTCACTATTGCTGACAGGTGGAACTGTTACAGGGTGCTGCCTTTAGCATCTAACCCCCCTCCCACACGCTCCCCCACCACAAGCTCAAAGGCTAGAGTGAGGGCAGCTGGGTGAGCTACAATGGACAGGAGAGTGGGGACCGAGGCTTTGGGCCCCCTGAGAAGCTGAAGATAGCACTGCCACCACCCCCACAATCTGGGGACACACAGCCTGTCACTGGCAAAAGGAAGGAGGGGCATAGCACAGCTGTGTGACCTTAGGTAAGTTCCTCAAATTCTCTGTTCCCATTAGTTCAGGAGCCTCAGCTGGATCCAAATCTTGAGCTGTGTCATCCTGGGACTCTGGCTGGGAGCAAGAGGGCACAGATGCATGACAAGACAAGGACCCTAACATATTTTGTCAGAGCTTAGTAGCCCTCATCCAAAGATCAGCCTTTGTCAGTCCTGACCGCCCTGCTGGGTGTGAGCCCCCACACCAGTCCCTTCCTGTCCTTGAGCCTCAGTGTCCCTATAGGCACAATGGGCACAGCCCCCCTCCCCGCAGATTTGTTGCTCGTTTGACTGAGGTGGATGTCATGCTGACCGTGTCCTCTGTCTTCCTGCAGACGGAGGCCGGGGAGCCATGGGCGACTGGGGCTTCCTCGAGAAGCTGTTGGACCAGGTCCAGGAGCACTCCACCGTGGTGGGCAAGATCTGGCTGACAGTGCTTTTCATCTTCCGCATCCTCATCCTGGGCCTGGCTGGTGAGTCGGTGTGGGGCGACGAGCAGTCCGATTTCGAGTGTAACACGGCCCAGCCGGGCTGCACCAACGTCTGCTATGACCAGGCCTTCCCGATCTCCCACATTCGCTACTGGGTGCTGCAGTTTCTCTTCGTCAGCACGCCCACCCTGGTCTACCTGGGCCATGTCATTTACCTGTCCCGGCGTGAGGAGCGGCTGCGGCAGAAGGAGGGGGAGCTACGGGCGCTGCCGGCCAAGGACCCACGCGTGGAGCGGGCACTGGCAGCCATAGAGCGCCAGATGGCCAAGATCTCGGTGGCGGAGGACGGTCGCCTGCGGATCCGAGGGGCGCTCATGGGCACCTACGTGGCCAGCGTGCTCTGCAAAAGCGTGCTGGAGGCAGGCTTCCTGTACGGCCAGTGGCGTCTCTATGGATGGACCATGGAGCCTGTGTTCGTGTGCCAGCGCGCACCCTGCCCCTACCTCGTAGACTGCTTCGTCTCTCGGCCCACGGAGAAGACCATCTTCATCATCTTCATGCTGGTGGTCGGACTCATCTCCCTGGTCCTCAACGTGCTGGAGCTGGCTCACCTGCTGTGCCGCTGCCTCAGCCGGGGGATGAGGTCACCGCCGGGACAGGACACCCCCCCGACTCAGCGGAACTCCTCGGAGCCCTACGCTGACCAGGTCTTCTTCTACCTCCCTGTGGGCGACGGACCCTCGTCCCCGCCATGCCCCACCTACAACGGGCTCTCATCCAGTGAGCAAAACTGGGCCAACCTGACTACAGAGGAGAGGCTGGCTTCTTCCAGGGCCCCCCTCTTCCTGGACCCACCCCCCGAGAGTGGCCAGAAATCCCCCAGTCGCCCCAACAGCTCTGCTTCCAAGAAGCAGTATGTGTAGGGGCCTGGAGCTCCTGTTACCCAGCAGAGGGGCTCCAGAAAATGTGGCTGTCTTGGATACCCCCTCCAGGAAGACTGCAGGGATGAGGGGGGCAGTGGAAGCCAGTGCTTGCTGGCCAGGCAGCCTCATTGCAGCCTGTTTTTGAACATCCGGGGCCTTCCTGGTGAGCAGAGGGCACCGTGGTTTCCCCGCCAGAATGTGACTTTGCCCCAGGCATGGACCAAGCCAGCTTGGGGTGCTCTTGGCCGAGGCTGTTGTGGCATCTCTGGACTTTTTCATCTGGTTCAGAGCAAGCCTGGAGCCGGTGTCACCCCACCCTCTGCCCACGTGCCCCTCACAGGAGAAGGCTGGTCGAGGCTGCTGGGTCGGCCTTGATCACATGCACGGAGCCTGCACTGGGTCTGGCCCTGCCCGGGGGACTGGTGTCTTGTTCTCATCACTCCTTCCTAGTTCCACTGTTTATGCTTCTAAAATAAACAAGACTTGATCACAGGCTAGGTGTGTACTGATGCTGTTGTGATGTCCCTCCAAGGGTTGGGGGGGCAGTTGCTTTGCCCATCTTCCCTTTCTTTGGAGTCCTGTGTGATCTTTGACCTCCGCAACCCCAACTCCACCCATACCTTAAACCCTCACACCACTATATCCTGCCTCTCAGCAGCCCTGAGTCTGAAACACTTTTTGAAATGCCTCTGACATGGTTCTCCTCTCTCCATTCCCACTACCTAGCCCCCCACGCGCCCCGTGGCCATCCAGTGCCCCGGCCACACTGAGCAGTGCACCTCCTTACCAGACACTCTGCTACCCAAGCATACCCGCCAGCCGTGCTCTTTACAGTCCAGCTCCAGTGGGCCCCGCACTCTATCCCTCCTCATCCTGGGCCCCTGGGTATTTGGGGAGGCAGGCTTAGATCACTTGCCCCTTCCTACCTTGGTCCTTTCTACTCTGCCCACCAGAAAGAGCAACTTCGGGGCCTGAATCATGTCTCTTCCCCATGCACCAAAAACTCAGTAAGAACAGACGATGGCAGTACAGAGAAGTGGGAAGAGACTGTGAAGGGACCAGATCCTGCCGGAATCACATTTGCAGAAAAGGAAACAGTGGAACTGGATCTTGACAGGTGGATTGGAGTTCACCGGGAAGGTGAAGAAAACACGGAGTACTAGAGCAGAGAACATTGTTTCTGCAAAAGCATGGAGAAGAGGGATGGTCAGGGGCTTCAGAGGGTGCTTATGGCTTGAAGAGCCATCCAGAATGTGGGAGGTGTGGCTGGGGATGAGCCCAGTGTTGGCAGACTTGACCTTTCATGGAAGGTGACATGGGTGGAAGAGAACACTTAGATAATGGCCTTCAGAAGCAAGCTGGTTGTCCTTCCTGCCCAGGGAGATCTGGGGCTGGGGTTGGAAGGGGGACTGGGTCCATCTCAAGGGGCCACGTGTCTCTCCTTTTGAAGCAGGTTGGCAACTTGTCTCCACTTCCATCAAGATAGGTCTCCAAAACACCAGTCCTGCACCCCTCACCCCAAAACTAACTTACACACTACTTACCTGCCAAGTCTGAATGCTCAGCCTGGAAAGTTACAGCCCTATAACTCCTCCAGCTCTGGTTCCTCTTGTTCCCTCTGAATCCCAGAAATCCAACAGACCATCCTCCTCATGGTTCCCCAGACTCATCTGGGTGTGCTCCCACATTGGTCCTTTGCCAGTCCAGAGCACTACTTCCCCCCACTTCCAAGCTTCACCGGTCCTTTAAACACTACACCACCCTGGAAAAGGCAGTACCTGATTGCGGAGAGAAAGATGATTTTTGACATCAGAGGGTCCTCAATGTCCATGCCGCTTCTGACATGTACAAAGCCATGCCGTCTTAACTCAGTCATTTCACTTTTTTGAGTCTGTTCTATCCTCTATAATATGCAGATAACATTACCTGCCTCACAAGGAACAAGACATAAAAACAAGAGGAAGCACAATCTTGTCCCTGGCTCCTAGTAGCCATGCAACAAAATTCAGCTCAGCCTCCAACAAGGCTATCACAGGTCCTTCTGCCTCAGGGAAGCCCTCCTTGATTTCTCCAGCCAGTCCTCAGTGATGATCTCTACCTCAGGAAACTGAACTACTGCTTAGTATGAGTCCATTCCATCTCCCCAGTGAGTCTCTAAGGATCACTGGGGAGTTGCTTTTATTCCCCATGGGCCTAGCCCATCATTCACTATGAAATGAGGGACCAAGTTAGACTTGGCAGAAAGCAAGCTGCTTGTGCTTAAGAAGGGCACAATCCAAGAGGCTGAGGTCCTCTTCCAAGGGATTCTCCCCGAGCCAGGGTGAGAGGGCAGATCTGTGGGTTAGAGGATAGTCTCTTAGAGCCATCCCAACCTGAAGGTTGTAGAAGCCTGTGCTTACAGTAGGTATTCCCTACCCATCCTAATTTGGAAAGGAGAAAGAAGAAAGTTTTAGATGAGTGAGGAGAGTATCCTTCCCTTCCCTCAAAGTTCATCCATTCCGAGCTCGGACTGGTGTCCGGGGTCAGGCCAGGGACTTGGTTCTTGGGCAAGAACTGGAGTTGGGTCCTAGGCTGGTGGTCAACAAACACGAAGGCAAGTGGGCTGTCGTTTAAGCATGAGAATACTCGGGGCGCCTGGGTGGCTCAGTCGGTTAAAGCCTCTGCCTTCAGCTCGGGTCATGATCCCAGCGTCCTGGGATCGAGCCCCGCATCTGACTCTGCTCAGCAGGGAGCCTGCTTCCCTCTCTCTCTCTCTGCCTGCCTCTCTACCTACTTGTGATCTCTGTCTGTCAAATAAACAAATAATACCTTAAAAAAAAAGAATGAGAATACTGTCCTGGGATGGGAATGGGGCCGCACAGAGGCGGTGGGGGCAGAGCAGTCGGGGGAAGACTTACGGATGAAGGATGGCTAAAAGCTCCAACCCACCTTACTCTTTTCCTAGGGCTTTTGTAACAAAGCACCACAGACTGGGTGCCTTCAACAGAAACCTATTCTCTCAGAGTCCTGGAGGCTGGGAGTCTGAGATCGGGCTGTTGGCAGGGTCAGTTCCTTCTGGGGACTGTGAGGCAGAGTCTGTTCCAGGCCTCTCTCTCCTAGCTTCCATGAGTTGCCGGCCATCTTTGACATTCCTTGGCATCACCTCCATCTCCGCCTTCGTCTTCACGTGGCATTCTCCCTCTGTGTGTATCCGTATCTGTGTCTACATTTTTTCATAAGGACGTCAGCCATATTGGATTTTAAGGCCATTCTAATGACTTCATTTTAACTTGATGACCTCTGTAAAGACCCTATTTCCAAATAAGGTCACATTCTGAGGTACTAGAGGCGAGGACTTCAGCATACCTCTTTGGAGGGGGAGGGCATAACCCACACTGCCACCCCACCCCCCCCACCTCACCTCGAAGCACTAGTGGGGTGAGGCCAAGGAGAATGTTAAGTATGTACTGGACTCAGGCGTCTCCTTGTTGACGTGGGCCTAGATGGAACCCAGCACATTCCACCTCGCTCCTTCCTCCCACCTGCCTATTCCTCACCACCACCAAAATCTAAGATGGTAACAGGCAGTTCTCAGTCACAGAAAGAGTCCTATATAGGAGGCTTGACTCCTGCCTCCCATTCCTCACACTGATTTGACTCTGGTCCTTTTCCTTCTCTGGGCCTCAGATCCCCCCGCAACTGTGAAATGAAAGGGTTGAATGAGAAACAGGTATGTGGCAATTAGTTATGAGGAGCCTTGCAAGGAAGTAACCTGTGACTAATCACTGGTCTAAAGCTCATGAGTGATGTGCTATTTTCATCAATCAGAACGGATTCCAGATTGTTCCTATAATAAGATCAGTTCCAGTCACTTGAATTCACATTGCCTTCCTGAGTAGGAAAGAAAGGGACGGGGTTATGCGGAGTGCACTGGGAATTTTGCATAACCCAAGGTCATCTTATCTATGACCCGGGGGAGCATGTGAACGTCATGGGTCGTACAGAAACAGAGCTGTCGGGCTGGGTGATGTCAAACCTCTTCCCAGCTTAACATGCTGGTTCTGCTGTGCTTGTTCCCTGGCCACTGGGGTGCTGACCTCATGATTCTACCACCAGCCTCCAGTGACTACGCTGAGGATCTTTTGTTTCCTTTTTACACTAACCTCAGCATGACCGCTGACATTTATAGAAAGGGATCTCTACCACAGATTGTTAGAACTTCTTTTTCCATCTTACAACTTTCCCCACCAGCACTGGTTCTGACCCCAAGTGTCACACAAGGCTCAACCATTTTGTCCTTCCCAGGCAAGCACCGTAGCCACGAGCGAAGAGCCACCAAGCTGGTGCACATTCTGTTCTTCTCCTATTCTTCCAGCTGACTCTGATTTCCAGAAGTCTCTGGCCCATCAGCAATCTGTCTACTTTCCTCTTAACGTGTGCCTCACTCCCCTGGGTGCTAGACATGATAGTCAAGGTGGTCAGGATCCAGATTATCACCTCCCTTGACTCAAAACTTCTACCTCTATTAATGCAATATAGGATTATATTAACTTTTCTATTTTCTTCCCTTTTCCATATCTAGAAAATTTTTTTAGATTATAAAGATCATCCATGATCATTGTAGAAAATGAGATCTCACCCATGCAGGCATAATAACTATCAATATTCAGAAATAATTCCTTTCGGGCTCTTCCATGAATATTTTTAAATGAAATCTGAATGAAGGTGTACCTATAGTTCTGTATTCTATTTTCATTTTACATAAATCATAGGCCTTTTCTCCATGTCATCAAGTTGGAAACACTACTTAATGACTTTATCATTATCTACTTAACCATGACCCTGATATTGGATTTTCAGATTGTTTGCAATTAATTATCCTCTATTATAAATTGTATTGTGATGTAGACGCCTGCACATAAGTGTTTTCCAAATTGCCTATTTCCTTTAAAGAAAGACATTCCAAGAAGTAAAATTACTGGGTCAAAGGTACGGCATTTTTCATTTTAAAAAGTTAGGGGCTTTTTTCTGATTGTGGAAGTAATTCACTATGGGTG
Source organism: Mustela erminea (assembly GCF_009829155.1). Lineage (NCBI taxonomy): Eukaryota > Metazoa > Chordata > Mammalia > Carnivora > Mustelidae > Mustela > Mustela erminea. The sequence goes on along the minus strand of NC_045623.1, from coordinate 83,498,572 downwards.
ATTCAGAAACGCAGAAACGCACAAGCAAACCCTAAGAAGGAAAGGCACCAGCCACCTCTGAGCGTGGGGGAGAAGAAGGTGAAACTGAAAACAGGAGCCCTGACTCAAGGCACAGGGACTGAGGATCTTTCTTCCCCCACCCCTGGGGGGTTGGAAGCCTGTTCTCAGGGGACAGCAAAGCAGAGATGGAGAGGGAGACACCATGCAGAGTGCAGGGTGGAAGCAGCATAAAGAACATAGGGGAGGGGAATGGGGTGCCTGAGTGGCTCAGTCATTAAGTGTCTGCCTTCAGCTCAGGTCATGATCCCAGGGTCCTGGAATTGAGCCCCACATTGGGCTCCCTGCTCAGCAGGGAGTCTGTTTCTCCCTTTCCCACACCCCTGTTTGTGTTCCTGCTCTTGCTGTCTCTCTCTCTCTCTCTCTCTCTCTCTCTCTCTGTGTGTGTCACATAAATAAATAAAATCTTAAAAAAAAAAAAAAAAAGAACATGGGAATTGAATGGAAGTTTACCTACTTAATGGTGAGACCCTCCCCCACAGCTGGTTCCCAGAATGCTGGTTCTAGATGAGGCTATAAAAAGAGAATCTGATCTAGACTGCAGGCAGTGGAAGGCAGCTATGAGGAAGTGAGCCTCAGCACCCGAAAGGTGAGGAGGGAAGCTCGGGGAAGAGATGGGGAGAGCACCCCAGGCAGAGAGAACAACCCTCTCCAGACCCTAAAAGGAGGAGGCTTGATACATTATTCGTTTTCAGGTCATTTTCAGGACTTTTTTCTAAATGACCTGCAAATTCCTCTCCAGAAAAAAAATGATTTATATATTCAATAGTGCTGTACAAATGTGCCCATTCCAAGGCACCCACACATTATTAAAATTGTTTAATTCCTCAGTTATTTATTAACCAGAAAAAATATATATCACTTTTTAATACAGAAGTCTTAATTACTGGTGAAGCTAGACATTTTTAAACTACTTCTTTAGCACTTTTCTTCCATGGATTTTTTTTGTCCATTCTTCTCTTGGGTTTTGGTGTTTTCTAATCAATTTGTTTAAGCTTTTTATAGAGAGACGATATCAACTCTTTAACAGGCATATTATAAAAAATTTCCTTAGTGTGTTATTTTTTTCCTTTCTAATCTCTATGCAGTCAAATTTATCAATTTCTTTCTGTATAATGATTTCATGTTTATACTGTTTCCCCCCTCTGGAATTATTTTTCAGCTTCTAATGTTTGACCTGTCCTGAACATAATAGGAGACAAATAACTAATTGTTGAATAAAATAATAAACAAATAAACTAACTTTAGCATACAAGGTGAGGTAATAGCTTTTCTCCCCCACTAACTAATGATTCCAACAGCACTTACTGAATGATCCTTCCCACACGAATTTATGATATCCACTTGGCCATACACTACATTTTTATACATAAAACAATCCATTTCTGGACTACCTAAAATGCCATTCTATTGATTTATTAATTTATATGATACTAACACTCTTCGCATTAGTGTAGCTTTGTAACACATTCTAAAATCTGGTAGAGGGACGCCTGGGTGGCTCAGTTGGTTAAGCGGCTGCCTTCGGCTCAGGTCATGATCCCAGCGTCCTGGGATTGAGTCCCACATCGGGCTCCTTGCTTGGCAGGGAGCCTGCTTCTCCCTCTGCCTCTGCCTGCCACTCTGTCTGCCTGTGCTTGCTCTCGCTTCTCTCTCTATGACAAATAAATAAAATAAAATAAAATCTTAAAATCTGGTAGAATACCTTCTCCTTTGATTTTTTTCACTTCTCTTCAGAATCCTGGAAGCCATGTATATATTTTCTAGGCAGGTGTTTGGAAGATCTGCTCAGTGGAATCTGACAGACCCATAAGAAAAGACACAGAGATGTGGCCAGTAAGCGTTGCCGAAGGAAACAGTCCTCTCCGTGGCCTTGTGATGAAGACCAGTCAGAAAGCCCCACCCATTCACTTAGAGCATCCCAGGTTATTGTGGTGACCCTTCCTTAATATGAGCACACAGCCAACGATGCCAAGCGTTCAAGGAAAGCATCTTACATGAAAGAGTCTGAAACAAATCATTGACCACCCAGCCAAATGGACAATATATAGGTTCACACTACTGAAAATTTTCAGAACACCAGAGACAAAGAGATGAGCCCATAATTTTACAGAGTACAGAGTTCCATATGTGGTCTCAAGAATCAAAATAGCATCACACTTTTTTTTTAAGATTATTTATTTATTTGACAGAGAGAGAGAGATCACAAGTAGGCAGAGAGGCAGGCAGATAAAGAGGGGGGAAGCAGGTTCCCTGCTGAGCAGAGAACCATGATGCGGGACTCGATCCCAGGATCCTGGGATCATGACCTGAGCCGAAGAGGCTCTAACCCCCTGAGCCACCCAGATGAGCAAAAGAAAAAAGAGAGAGAGGGAAAGACAAATCAAGAAACAGACTGTACTGTAGAGAACAAACAGATGGTTACCAGATTTGTCTTTCCCTCTCTCTCTTTTTTCTTTTGCTCATCTGTTTTCTCAAATTCCACATGTCAGTGAAATCATATATTATTTGTCTTTGACTGTCTTATTTTGCTTAGCATTATACCCTCTAGATCCATCTGTGTAATTGCAAATAGCAAAATTTCATTCCTTTTATGGTTAAATAATATTCCATTGTATATTTATACCACTTCAATGGACACTTGGGCTGTCTCTGTAATTTGGCTATTGTAAATAATGCTGCAAGAGACACGGGAGTGCACAGAACCATTTGAGTTAATGTTTTTGTACTTTCGGATAAATACCCATAGTGAAATTACTTGATCATAGGATAGTTCTATTTTTAACTTTTTGAGGAACCGCCATACTCTTTTCCACAGGGGCTGCACCAGTTTACATTCTCACCCATAGGGCATGAGGGTTCCTTTTTCTCCACATCCTCCCCAACCCTTACATCTTTTGACTTTGATTTTAGCCATCCTGACAGGTGTGAGGCAGCATCTCATTGTAGTTTTGATCTGCATCTCCATGATGATGAGTGATGTTGAGCATCTTTTCATGTATCTGTTGGCCATCTGTATGTTGTGGTTGGAGAAATGTCCATTCATGTCTTCTACCCATTTTTAATTGAATCATTTGCTTTTTTGGTGTTGAGTTGTATAAATTCTTTATATATTTTGGATACAAACCCTTATCAGATATGTTATTTGCAAATATCTTCTCCTGTTCAGTAAGTTGCCTTTTAATGTTGTTGTTTCTTTTTCACTGTGCAGAAGCTTTTCATTTTTATGCAGTCCCAATTGTTTATTTCTGTTTTTATTTGTCTTGCTCAGGAAACAAATCTAGAAAAATGTTACTAAAGCTGACATCAGAGAAATTACTGCCTGTGCGCTCTTCTAGGATTTTTATGGTTTCAGGTCTCACATTTAGGTCTTTAACCTATTTTGAGTTTATTTTTGTGTAAGAAAATAGCCCCGTTTCATTCGTTTGCATGTAGCTGTCAGTTTTCCCAATACCATTTGTTGAAGAGACTGTCTTTTTCCCATTGGATATTCTTCCTTGCTTTGTCAAAGATTAATTGATCACGTAATTGTGGGTTTATTTCTGGGTTTTCTATTCTGTTCTATTGATTTATGTGTCTATTTTTGTGCCAGGATCATGCTGTTTTGATTATATTACTTTGCAATGTAACTTGAAGTCTGGAATTGTGATAGCTCCAGCTTTGCTTTTTTTTTTTTTTTTTCCCCAAGATTACTTTGGCTATTTGGGGTCTTCTGTTGTTCCATACAAATTTTAGGATTGTTGGTTGAGGTTCTGTGAAAAACACTACAGTTATTTTGATAGAGAGTGCATAAAATCTGTAAATTGCTTTAGGTAGTATAGACATTTTGAAAATACTTGTTCTTCCAATCCATGAGCATGGAGTTTCTTTCCATTTCTTTGAGTTATCTACAATTATTTCTCTCATCAATGTTTTATAGTTTTCAAAATACAGGTCTTTCACTTCTTTGGTTGGCTTTACTCCTAGGTATATTATTGTTGTTGTTGCAATCGTGAATGGGAGTGTTTTCTTAATTTCTCTTTCTACAGCTTCATTATTAATGTATAGAAATGCAACACATTTTGAACATTGGTTTTGTATCTGTGACTGAATTTATTTATCAGTTCTAATAGATTTTTGGTGGTCTTTCAGACTTCCTTTTTTTTTTAAGATATTTTTCTTATGTATTTATTTGACAGAGAGAGAGTGAGAACAAGCAGGGGGAGCATCAGTCAGAGGGAGAAGCAGGCTCCCCACTGAGCAAGAAGCCTGATGTGGGGCTCAATTCCAGGACTGTGAGATCACAGATCAGCCGAAGACTGAGCCAACCATGTGCCCCCAGGATTTCTATATATAGTCATGTCATCTGCAAATAGTGGAAGTTTTACTTCTTCCTTACCAGTTTAGATGACTTTTTTTTTTTTAAAGATTTTATTTATTTATTTGACAGAGAACACAAGTAGGCAGAGAGGCAGGCAGAGAGAGAGGAGGAAGCAGGCTCCCTGCTGAGCAGAGAGCCCGATGCGGGACTCGATCCCAGGACCCTGAGATCATGACCTGAGCCAAAGGCAGCGGCTTAACCCACTGAGCCACCCAGGCGCCCCCAGTTTAGATGACTTTTATTTCTTTTTGTTTTTTGTCTGATTGCTGTGTCTAGGATTTCCAGTACTATGTTGAATGAAAGTGCTGAGAGTGGACATCCATGTCTTGTTGCTGTCTTTAGGGGAAAGATCCTCGGTTTTTCCCCATTGAATATGATGTTCACTGTGGGTTTTTCATATATAGCCTTTATTATGTTGAGGTGTTTTCCCTCTAAACCTACTTTGTTGAGGATTTTTATCATGAACAGATATTACACTTTGTCAAATGCTTTTTCTGCATCTATTGAAATGACCATATGGTTTTTATTCTTTCTCTTATTGATGTGATATATCACATTGATTGATTTGCAAATATTGAACCATCCTTGAAGCCCAGGAATAAATCCCACTTGATAATGATGAATGATTATTTTTCACTGTATTGTGGGATTCATATTGCTAATATTTTGTTAAGGATTTTTGCATCTATGTTCATCAGAGATACTGGCCTGTAGTTATATTTTTTTTGTGGTGTCTCTATTTGGTCTTGGTATTAAGGTGATCCTGGCCTGATAGAAGGAACTTGGAAGTTGTTTTTCCTCTTCTGTTTTTTGGAATAGTTTGAGAAGAATAAGTAACTCTTCTTTCAATGCCTTTTTTATGTCATTCTTTAAATTGTTCTTACTGTCTACAGCAAATATTTGCCTACTCAGATTTCCTTCTTCACGAATCTTAGTACTTTATATTTTCCCACAAAAAAAGAAAAAAGAAAATGCTATTTGAATTAGGTGTTTGGGCAGCCTTAGGTAATCATGCCATTGATTCTCACTTTGCTTACACTTCAACCAAAAGCCCTAAATAAATTGTCCCTTGGCTTCTTTGTGTGCCGTGTGGAGACATTTTTTATCAGAGTTATACTAGTCTGGTGGGCTGCCACTAAGCTATTACTAAGCATGAGCTTATGCAGTTGGGAATTTGGGCAATAAAAGTGACACATCTGACATCTACAACAGCAAAATGCCATCATGTCTACTTCAACCCATTATGCTAACTAACAAGAACCATCCTCTTAAATCTGGACTTTCATCCAGAGTATTAGCCACTTTTAGCTTTGATAAATCGGATTTATCCTTCATCTGGTAAGTCTGAGAGTTTAATACAATTAAGTGGCTTTCTCTGGTGGAGTCTACATTTATTCCTGGGCCTGTATGTTTAGGGTCTTTGTTAAGTGCAAAATACTATTTCTAAAAGACCATACCCTTGCTCCACCCCACTGCATAGGAGGGAAGGCAGCACAGAACAGCAAAGTACACAGAAAACATGAGCATGTGAGAGACCAGATTACCTAGGCCATGTCCTGGACTTGGAGAATCTCAATGAGCATGGCTGTGGCCCAGAGGATCTCTAAGAGCAGAAACAGAAAGTCAAGGATTGGGGGATAGTGGATTCTTACAAGGGGAATGAGGGACACACATGGAAAGTCAAATTCAGCACAGGACCCATAAAGCTTCTCAAGACTAGATGCCCAGGCATTACATTAGGACCACAGGTGCCCAACCCAAACTTTAGCTATAGGAAAAAATCATTCTCAGCCTTATGGAAGTCAGTTCCTGCATAGAACAAAATGCAATATGGCAGGGAGCCCAGATAGCTTCCTGGGATTGGCTTGAGAGAGACCCCCAAAGGAACTGAGAGATAACAGCAGGGCGTATCTGAGCCAGACCTAGAGTACCTGGAGTAGAAACAATGAGGGGACAAGCCTAGACTGAGAATACCAACCCAACAGTAACATCAGCAGAAGTTTGGACACTATTTCCAAATGAGATTATACATACAATGTGCTTTAGCATATCTATGAAAAGCATTCAAAATTCACATCTTTGAAGCATACCATAATATTAATATATAATTATTTACTATCTAATAAGCAAGAGCTTCAAGAAGTAAAAACAGACCAGGCTTTTCAACTCCTGAAAGACTTTAAAAAGAGAAACCCAGACAAAGGATTTTAGTAATCTGAGTTTCTAAGTCTCTTCCACTAGACCATAAGATCCCTGAGGGCCTGGACTACGCATCTACAAAACCCACAATCAGGAAATTCCCACAAAAAGTATCCATTCTCTGAACTAGAAAAAATGGGTTCATTAAGGTTTATAGAATTTAATTGAACTGAACTCAGAGATTCTGACAAGGCACAGGAGGCACACTTCCAAAAGAATAAAGTCCATGAGTTTTTCTGCAATATATGAAGAAGTAGAGAGCAAGAGATTTACAACCAATTTAAGAGGAGAGGACTCCAAGATATTGCATGAAGGCAGGTAAGTGTCACAAAAGGAAAGGAAAGGAGAGGAGAGGAAAGGAAAGGAAAGGAAAGGAAAGGAAAGGAAGCTACATTCCTGGAGCATGGGGCAAAGGTAGAGGGAAATAGGTGGGGCAGAGACCCAGGCAGGTAAGAGAAGTTCAGCCGCCTCTGAACAGGCATCCAACCCCTTCCCAGTGGAGAGGGAGTCCTAGGAGAAAACTGATCTACCTCCCATCATGAAAGCTGAAGTGAGAAAACACCTTTTCCCTGGAACCTTGCAACCAGTGACCATGACTTAAGTTCAGTCAATCAAATGTTTCTGCCTAGCTCCCTCGTGGTAGTGCTGCCTAACAGCACAGGTAAAGATGAGCCCAGGGGTATGATGGTGTCTTAGTCAGTTTGGGGTGCTATCACAAAAATACAATACATTAGGTGGCTTAAACAATAATTGTTTATTTCTCACAGTTCTGGAGGTCAGGAAGTCAGAGGTCAAAGTGCCAGCCTACACTTTAATAATGATATGGGAACAAGAATAGGAGACAAAGGCTTTGGGCCCACTTGTGGCAGAGTTGGAACTGAGACTCCTGATAAAGCCAGTAGTGTCTCTCTCAATCTCTCTCTCCTCCCTGGTGCTAGTAGTGGGGTGGGGGTGGGGGTGGGGAGGATTGTCTCCCTTGAGATTTAGTAACCATAAACCTGTTCTCACACATTTATGGAATTCAATTTCTGCTCTTTGTGACAGCCAGCTGTCCCGAGCTCAGAAATGAACATAATGAGTAATCTTTAGCCAATATGAGCCCTAGGTACCTGGAAGAAACTGAAAATAAGTCACTGTTGAGGGATGTTTCCTTAAGCAAAGCCACAGGGAAATCCCACAGATAAAGCACCTCTGTATATGAACACACAATCCAAAATTATATAACACACAAGAAAATAATACACTATAAATTAGAGTAAGCAAAACAACATACAAAGGATTTGACCTCCCAAAAACTTCAAATCATTGGGCCATTGGATAGGTTCAATAGATTGAATTGTGATAGATTGAATGAGTGGCCCCAGCACTTTATCCCTCCTTGCATCTACACCCTTGCAATGGCCTCATTAAAGGCAGAGTGTACTTTTACACCCTTTGACTTAGAACTTAAGTAGATGCCTTGTTTTGACCAACGGCATGTGGAGGAAGTAACCATGGGTCAGTTCTCAGACTAAACCTCAGGAAGCCTCATGTATTTCTGTTTGTTCTTTTGTGCCTCTTCAATCATCATGAGAAGATCCTCCCCTCAGTGGCTGTTGCCCTTTCGACCAGGGCCCTGAATAAACACTCCAGAAGCAGATCTGCCCCAGCTGACCGCAGTTCTGCAGTGAGAAATGGAGCCATGCCAGCCACCACAGTGTTAAGCAGAGGCTCCCTGTTGAGCCTAGTCTCCCTCTGCAGAGCTGTCCCAGCCAATCAACAGATGCATAAGAAAGCCACTAAGTTTTGGGGTGATAATTTACATGATACTGTTACGTAACTAGGTAAGTTATACAAATAAATATGTTTAAAATGATTAAGAAAAAAAATGAAAAGAAATAAAAAGTAAGCAAAAAAGATATTGTTAAGAAATTAAGGTTCACACATTTGAAAGAACCAAATCAAACTTACAGAATAATTTTTAGAAGTTACTGAAATTTAAAACTAGTAGAGAATTGTGCTTCTACTCACAAAGAATCAACTGCTATGAAAAAATCCCCTCCCATTATAAACAACTAGAAAATCCAGTTAAAATATATGAATCCACTCCTTTGGACTTTGAGCAACAGGCAGTAAAGGACTGTCATCTCTAAGACAGGGAAAGTAACAAGGTGGGCGCTATGACTGTCCCATTTCATTGTGTGGAAACAATTCTCAGCCTCCAGAGCAGAGAAGCAGATCAGACAGAGACCAGCAGTCTTGCTGAATTGAGGAGAAAGAGATTAGAGTTAAGGGACACGAAGACATGTAGGGCAGAGTAACACAGAAGATGGAGCCTCACAGAGAAAGAACTCAGAAATCTTCAGAAGGGTCCTTTGAGTCCATGGTGACACTCTATGAAGACAAGTCAAGAATCACTAGAAAACTCTAAGCTGGACAAATCCTGGAACTCCACAGGTCTAGGAAGAGTTCACACTTCCACCAGCCAGATTAGAGAGACTGCAGAAATAATGAGGCAATGAAAAAAGTCCCAGCGAGAGCATTGCATAGTAGCTGCATATTAAAGGATCCTCTGGACCCACCCTAACAAAACTTAAAAGTAAGCTTCATAATGATCTAACTAATCCGAAGTAACTTAGTTGTATGCTAGAGCAATCTGAACTTCGTTTAAAGGAATATAATTCAATAAGAATTACTAGGCAGGCAAAGAAGCATTAAAATATGGCCAATAACCAGGAGAAACTTTAATAAATAGAAACAGACCCAATAATTATAGAGATGAAGGAATTATCAAAAAAGTAAGTTAAAAGATATATGTATATATACATATTTATACACACACACGTATACTCAGGATATAAAGGAAAACATGAACATACTGAAGACAATGATGGAAATATTTTTTAAAGATCAAAATAAAACCTGTATAGATCAAAATCAAAAACTTATATAGAAAAAATGCAATATCTGAAATTTTTAATACACTGAGATTTATATTAGATTAGACATTGTAGTAAAAATTATGAGTAAAACTGGAGACATACCAAGAGAAACTACTCAAAATGAAGTGCAAAAGAAACACTGAAAAAAAAATTGAGCAGAATCCCACCACCTATGGGACAATATCAAGTAGTCTAACAAAGAAGTGGGAAAATACTACAAATGAGGAAAAAGAGGGGCGCCTGGGTGGTTCAGTGGGTTAAACCTCTGCCTTCAGCTCAGGTCATGATCGCAGGGTCCTGGGATTGAACCCCACATGGAGCCCCACATCAGGGTGTCTGCTCAGCAGGGAGCCTGCTCCCCCACTCTCTCTGCCTGCCTCTCTGCCTACTTGTGATTTCTGTCTGTCAAATAAATAAATAAAATCTTAAAAAAAAAAAAAGAAAGAAAGAAAGAAAGAGGGGCACCTGGGTTGCTCAGTGGGTTAAGCCTCTGCCTTCAGCTCAGGTCATGATCTCAGGGTCCTGGGATCGAGTCCCGCATCGGGGTCTCTGCTTGGCAGGGAGCCACTTCCTCCTGTCTCTTTGCCTGCCTCTCTGCCTACTTGTGATCTCTCTCTGTCAAATAAATAAATAAAATCTTTTAAAAAGAAAGAAAAAAGAAGGAAGGAAGGAATAGAAAAGAATAAAAAGGGAAGACAGGAAAAATAGTTAAAGAAAAATATGACCAAAAAAATTGAAGTTGATGAAAGCCATAAACATCTCAATGAAAAAGCACAATGAAACACAAAAAGAATAAATATAATCACACCAAGGTACATAATAATCAAATAGTTGAAAATCAGAGATGCAGAGATGATCTTAATAGCAACCACAATTTTTTAAAACCATTCCGTATAAAAGAACAAAAAATGAGAGAAAATTTCTCATCAAAAACTAAGCAAGCCAAGAAAAATGGGACAATATTTCTAAAGTTTAAAAAAAGTGTACTCCTTAGTCCCCATCACCTATTTAACCCATTAAGAAGTAGACTTATCATGATGGGAAAAAGAGAGAGAGAAAGAGAAGGGAACTGGTTTGGGAAAGGTATGCAGATTCATTTCAACTGAATCAACAAATTGTTATTTTTTTAAAATATCTACAGTACATAAGTATTAACATTTGTTAAATACTGGGAATGGATTCCCAGCCACTCTACTATCCTATATATTCCTGAAGGTTTGAAATGTTTCCTAATAAAGAATGATAAGTAATAATAAAAACAAAACAACAACAAAAGTACTATTAATCTAGAACTCTAAACTCAGGGAAAATAGATTTTGGTGAAAATGAAAGTGAGACTTCCAGTTTCCGGTCCAGCATGTTAGGAATTGGGAAGTCACCATTCCATCCAAACAAGTAAAAAGCTGAACAAACTGAAAAACTAACAACTTTCCTTGGATCTGTAAGAGAATTGGGGTCATGAGGCAAACTGATACCCCAAAAAAAGAAAGACCAAGAGGTGAATATAGAAAATCACAACAGATAAGACCCACCCACTGAAAACTCTGACAGAGCCAGTGCCAGGGTAGGAAAACCTAAACAATAATTGGCAAATTCCTAGAAACTCAGTATGGACAAGTCTGAATCTAAAATTCTAGTGGGACCCAGTCATGGAGTACAGAGGTCCCCAAACTTCTGTGAGTTTTACCTTCAAAGGCTCAACTAGGTTCTCACCATGAATATCAGAGAAAAATCCCCTCATACTTCCTGCAATGAGAGGGGAAAGTAACTATTGTGAAATACATCAGAGAGTTCCCTTCTTCTGAACAAGTTCTGCCCTCAGAGAAACTACTGAACCAGAACCTAATCTGTTGGCATTTCATGGGAGCCTAACTGACCCGGGGGAAGAAAAATACTCAACCCTAGCCCACTCTAGCCAACTTGTCCCACTTAATGGGGAGAAGGGGAGATGTAGACATAGCTGAGAAGCATTTGTGAACTTCACAGTCTAGAAGCACAGGCTCATCAAGAGACTGAAACTAATCTTAAGACTATAGAACACTTCCCCTGTATCCAGACCTTACCGCCACATTACCGAAATCCTACTCATAGCAATACCTTTTACCCAGTACATCATGACCAGCTATCAGGAGAAAAATCACAAGACATACTGAAAAGCAAAAACACAATTTGAGGAAACAGAGCAAACATCAGAACCAGACATGGACCTGATAGGATTTGTCAGCCTGGGAATTTAAAACAACGATGAATAATATTCTAAGAGCTCTAATAGATAAAGCAGGACACAAGAATAGGTGGGTAATGTAAGCAGAGAGGCATAAAGTCTCTCATAAAGACATAAAGAAAGAATTAAAAAGAAATAGTAGAGATCAAAAACACTTTAACAGAAATGTAAAATGCCCTCAATGGGCCTTTTAGTAGACTGGACACAGCTGAGGGAAGAATCTCTGAGCTTGAAGATATCTCAATAGAAACTTCCAAAACTAAAAACAAAATGATGAGACTGGGGGGAAAAAAAACCAGAACAGAATATCCAATAACTGTGGGACAACTACAAAAGACACAACATACACATAATGGGAATGCCAGAAGAAAGAAAGGAACAGAAGAAATATGTAAAGAAATAATGACTCAGAATGTCCCCCAAATTAATGTCAGACACAAGCCACAGATTGAGGAGTCTCAGAGAACACCAAGCAAGATAAATACCCCTCTCAAAAAAATTTTTTTTAAAACCACTAATATTTATTTTTTGGTTTCCCACAATTTGAATATTATATGACCTAGACATATGAAATATATAACCTAGACATATCATATTCAAATTGCAGGAAATCAAAAAATAAAGAAAATAATCCTGAAAGAAGTTAAAGTAAAAAAAAAACCCTTACCTAGAGAGAATCAAAGCCAAGAATTATACCCAATTTCTTCTCCGAAAGAAGAGAGTGGGGTGAAATATTTAAAGAGTTGAGAGGAAAAAATCACCAAGCAAAAATAAAGGAGAAATAAAGACTTTCGTGGACAAACAAAAATTGAGGAAATTGTTTGGCAGTATACCTGCCATGAAAGAAATGTTGAAAGAAGTTCTTTAGTGAGAAGGAAATGATATAGGTCAGAAACTCATAGAGAAAAAAAAAAAATCAGAAAAGGAATAAGTGAAGATAAAATAAAAACTTTTGTTTTTCCTATTTTTATTTGATCTAATGGGTTTGTTCAAAACCAATAATAGTGAGGCACCTGGGTGGCTCAGTGAGTTAAAGCCTCTGCCTTCGGCTCAGGTCATGATCCCAGCATCCTGGGATCGAGTACTGCATCAGGGTTCTCTGCTCAGCAGAGAACCTCTTTCTCTGCCTACCTCTCTGCCTGCTTGAGATCTGTCAAATAAACAAATAAAATCTTTAAAAAAAACAATAATAGCAAAATATCTATTTGTGTGTGTGTGTGTGTGTGTGTTTATATGTGAAATGGGCAGTAAGAAAGAACTAGGATTATTTCACTATTGTAAACTACTCACACTGCCCATGAAGGGGTATAATACCATTAGAAAGTGGATTTGGATTAGTTGATATTGATATTGATAGGAAAATAATAAAATTATCTCTGATCACAGATGACATGATTTTGTATGTCAAAATCCAAAAGAATCAACCAAAGAAATTCCTAGAACCAATAAGCAATGTAGCAAAGTTGCCAGGATACAAGTTTAATATACAATAATCAATCACTTTCCTATATGCCATCAATGAACAATTCAAATTTAAAATTAAAAACACAATTACATTAGCACCCCCCCAATTATATATTTAGGTATGAATCTAACAAAATATGTACAAGATTTATGTGAGGAAAACTACAAAACTCAGATGAAAGAAATCGAAGAATTAAATAAATGCAGAGATATTCCATCTTCATGGACAGGAAGACTCAATGGTATCACCATGTCAGTTCTTCCCAACTTGATCTACAGATTAAATGCAACCCAAATCAAAATCCTAACAAGTTTTTTGTGTGGTTATAACCACAAAGTTTATAGGTAGAGGCAAAATACCCAGAAGAGCCAACATAATACTGAAAAAGAAGAACAAAGTTGGAAGATTGACACTACCCAACTTCAAGACTTACTATAAAGCTGTAGGAATCAAGACAAGGCAATATTGATGAGAGAAGAGAAAAGTAGATCAGTGAAATAGAATAGGGAATGCAGAAGTAAATCCATATAAATATGGTTAATGTTTGAAAAGGGAGAAAAGGCAATACAATGGAGAAAGGACAGTCTTTTCAACAAATAATGAATGAATTGGATATCCACAAGCAAAAAAAAAAAAAAAAAAAAGAATCGAGACACAGATCTTAAACTCTTCACAAGAACTGGCTCAAAATGGATCATAGATCTAAATATAAAGATGCAAAACTATAAAACTCCTAGAAGATAACATAGGAGAAACTCTAGATGACATTGGGTTTGGCAATGACTTTTTAAATAAACACCAAAGGCACAATCCATAAAAGAAGCAATTGAAAAGCTAGACTTTATTAAAATTAACAAGTTCTCCTCTGTGAAAGACACTGTCAAGAGAATGAAAAGATAAGCCTCGGACTGAGAAAAATTATTTGCAAAAGATATCTAATAAAGAACTGTTATCCAAAAGATACAAAGAACTCTTAAAACTCAGTGATAAGAAATCAACAAGCTAATTAAAAAATTGGCCAAAGACCTTACTAGACATCTCACCAAAGAAGATATACAGATGACAAATAAGCATATGAAAAGATATGCCACATCAGATGTCTTAGGGAAATTAGGGAAATGAGATACCACTACACACCTATTGGAATCTCCAACGTCCAGAACACTAACCACCAAATGTTGATGAGAAAATGGAGCAACAAGGACTCTCATTCATTGCTGGTGGAAATGCAAAATAGTACAGCCACTTTGGAAGACAGTTTGGTGGTTTCTTATAAACTAAACATACTCTTACTATATGATCCTGCAATTGTTCTCCTTGGTATCTATCCAAATTGGAAATTCATTTCTACACAAAAACCTGTATGTAGATGGTTATAGCTTTACTCATAATTGCCAAAACTTGGAGACAACTATGATGTCCTTCAGTAGGTAAATAGATAAATAAACTGTGGTACATCCAAATAACATAATATCATTCAGCACTAAAAAGAACAAGTTATTAAGCCATGAAAAGAGATGGAGGAAAGTTAAATGCATATTACTTAGTAAAATAAGTCAATCTGAGAAGACTACATACTGTATGATTTCACCTATGACATTCTGGAAGAGGTAAATCTATGATGATAGTAAAAACAGCAGTGGTTGCCAGGAATTAGAGGGGGAGAGAGAGAATGAATAACCCTGAATAGCAAAGATGAATAACAAACAGACGATTTTAGGACAATGAAACTATTCTGTATGATACTACATGTCCTTATACAATTGTCAAAACCCATAGAATATACACCACCAAGAGTGAACTCTAACATAAACCATAGACTTTGAATGATAATGATGTATCAGTGTAGTTTCATCAATTATAATAAATGTACCACTCTGGTGAAAGATGTTGATAATGGGAAAGGTTTGGGGGCAGGGGCAGGAAACAGGAGGTATATGAGAACTCTCTGTACTTTCTGCTTAATTTTGCTGTGAACTTAAAACTGCTGTAAAAAATATTTTTTATAAATAAAAAGGATGGAAAAAATATACTGTGCAAATACTAATAGATAGTTGAGTAGCTATACTCATGTCAAACAAGATAGACTTTAGAACAAGGAATATAACCAGGGATAAGAGGGCATTGCAGAATGTAGAGGTAACAATTCAAGAAGATGTATCAATCCTAAATGGGTATGCATGTACCTAGTAAAAGTCTCAAAATACACGAAGCAAAACTGATAGACCTGAAGGAAGAAATAGATAAATCTGTACTTATAGCTAAAGATTTCAATCCCCTTCTTTCAATAAATCTGATAGAAAAATAGACCAAAAAATGCATTAAGGATATAAAAGCTTTTAACAAAATTATCAACAATATTATCAGCCTTGGTGGCTCAGTCTGTTAAGCAAGACTTCAGCTCAGGTCATGACCTTGGGGTCTTGGGGTAAAGTCCCGCATTGGGCTTCCCACTCGTTGGGGGGCTGCTTCTCCCTCTCCCTCTGCCCCTCCCCCTGTTTGTGTGCTCTCTCTCCCTCTCAAATAAATAAATAAATTCTTTTTTAAAAATACCATCAACCAGTTTGTCCCAATTGACATTTATAGAACTCCCCACCTAACAAGAACATAAAAATTCAATTCACTAAATAACATACCATTTAAACTTATCATTTAGCTATTTTGTTGGGTCTTGAATTTTTTTATTTTAATAAACAAGAAATAATTCATTAAATAAAGGTGAAGAAAAAGAAGAGGAGGAGGAGGAGAAGGGGAAGGGGAAAGAGGAGAGGACGAGGGGGGAAAGGAGAAGAAACAAATATCAAGAACAGCCTTATAGCTGTTAAAGAAATAGAATTTATAGTTTCAAACCTTCCTGGAAAAACAAAATAAAAAACCTCCAGACCCCAATGACATCATTGGTGAATTCTACCAAACGTATAAGGAAAAGATATGAACAATTCTACAAAACTCTTCCAGAAAATAGAAAAGGAGGGAATATATTCCAGCTCACTTTGGGCAGCAAGCATTACTCTGATAAAAGCAACAGATAAAGAGATTCCAAGGGGAAAAGGGGAAGGGAGTGAGCGAAGGAGGGGGGAAGGAAGGAAGGAAGGAGAAAAGGAAGGAAAGAAGGAAGGAAGGGAGGGAGAAATGAATTACAGGCCCATACCCTTCATGAATATAGACAACAAAAATCCCTAAGAAAAGTTTAGGGACATACATAAAAGAGAGAAGTCACTTTATGGGTGAGCTTTATTCCAGAAATGCAAGTTTGATATAACATTAGAAAATCAAAACCACATGATCATTTCAATAGATGAGGGGAAAAAAACGTTTAGTAAAATTCAACGTGTATTCATGATTTAAAACTTTCAGTAATCTTGGAATAGAAGAGAATTTCCTCAATCTGATAGAATGTCTACAAAAAATCTATAGCTAACATCATACTTAATGGTGAAGTAGACAAAGATGTCTGATTTCACCACTTCCATCAACATTATACTGACCAACGCAATGAGGCAAGAAAAAAAATAATAAAAGGCAGCTTTGTAAAGAAAAAAGTCAAACTGTCTTTATTCTCCAATGACATGATTATTTAGAAAATCCTGAGGAATCTTTAAAAGAAGAGATAATAGAGCTAATAAATGAGTTTATTAAGATCTCTACCTATCAGTTCAATACACGAAACTCAACTTCATGTTATATACCACAAAAAATAAATGGAATTGGGATTCCTTAAAGTGCCATTTGCAACAACATCAAAACTATGGGAACCTAGGGATCAATTTAACAAAATGTAAAAGAACTGTACCCTGAAAACTACAACATACTGCAGAGAGAAATTAAAGAAGGTCTAAATAAGTGTGAGATATATCAAGTTCATGAATAACAAGACTCATTGCTTTTAAGATGTCAATTCTCCTGAAATTGATTTCTAAATTAAATACAACATAAGTTAAATATTATATAGATTAAATACAATCACAATAAAAATTCTAGCAGGCTTTTTGGGTAGAAATTGACAAAATGATTCTAAACTTACATAAAAATGCAATAAACCTAGAAAAAGAACTAGGTTGGAAGACATACATTACTTGTTTTCAAACCTCACTATAAAACTATTATAATCAACAAGTGTGGTATTGGTATAGGGATAAACATATAGATCCATAAACAGAATACAAAGTCCAGAAATAGATCCATCCATACATGGCCCATTGAGTTTTTGCAAAGATGCCAAGGTAAATAAGTGGGGAAAGGATAGTTTTTTCATCAAACAATGATGGGACAATTGGATAGGGAAGGGAAAAAAGCCTCACACCATATGCAAAAATTAATTGAAAGATCATCAAAAATCTAAACATGAGAACTAATAGTATAAAATTTCTACAAGTAAAAAGAAGAGAAATTTGTGGGTTAGGTAAATATTCCATAGAACATAAAAAGCACAAATCATAGAAAAAAAAGGTGATAAATGGGACTTCATCAAAAGCAATAACAAATACATGAAAAGATGTTCAATAGCATTTTGGAAATAAAGGAAATATAAGTTAAAATCATAATGAGATGCCATTACAAAACCCAACCCAGAATAGCTAAAATTAAAAAAAAAGATTATACCAACAACATGATGAATCTCAGAAACACATTAACTGAAAGAAAAAGAAAACATAAAAGACGATACACTATATGATTCCATTTATCTGAAATTCTAGAAAAGGCAAAACTTTAGTGTGAGGAAGCAAATCAATGGTTGTTAATTTCCTAAGCTGGAAAGAGTAAAGTCCTCTCCATTAGTACCAACCAATCAGGGTTGTTGCAAGGATCAAATGAGATGACTTCTACAGAGAACTTAGCACATTATCTTCATTTTTTTAGGATCCTAATACAACTTAATTTTTAGAGAGCAGGACCCTCATCAAAATTTTAAACCACTAATTTATAAGATGAAAATAAGTACTTCTCTATATGAAACCAATTCAGATTTTTAAAATTTGATTATTATGTGTATGTATTTTTGTTTCTGCTTTACTATATTACTAGTGATTAAAATCACTAGTTCTTCTTGATGGATGTGAAATCAATTCAAATAGCAAAGCAAAACCCAATATTTCAGATGCTCTTCCACTTTAAAAAAGGGTGACCCAAACTTTATTAGTTGATGTGGCAGGAAAACAAAACATTGAAACACATGTGGTTCTATCCCTAGATGCCTAGATGGGCTATTTTGACAAGGGACAGAAGAGCAAGAAGGTGAGGAACACAGCCAATCGAGCTGAAAAACTTGGCCTTTAATCCCAGCTCTGCTACAATAAATTAGGTAGGAAAGATTTTGCATGCTTTGAATCAAGATGCACTAGGTCCACCTCACTAGACAAATGAGAGGATATAAACATCACCCAGTCAACATATGCCTAGAACATATATGGTCCAAGCACTTTATCATATGGGACTCTTCAATGGTAGTGGATCCAAAAAAAAAACAGTCAACATATGTTGTAATAAGCTTTTCTGCCTAACGATATTAGATATTAGACACCTTTCATTGCTCTACAGAGAAAAGACAGCTGAAAAAAAGCATACAATTTTGAACCCTTTAATTTTTTCTGGGTAATGGTTATTAAGTCTATAATAAGGTTATTGATTCTGATTAAAGAAGTGTTTTCATGGAAGTCTTCAGAGCTCAGTTGTAAGTCATATAACAGGGAGTAGTATTGAATTTGACCTAAGACTTCATCCTTATTAACAGGCTTCAAGAAATCCTTCTCACTAGCAATTTTTTGCCCTGTTTTGATGGCAAATATACCAGCTTCTGTGCAGACACTTCTAATCTCAGCACTAGTGCTATCTGGACACAGCCATGCTAACAATTCAAATCTGATATCTCTTTCAATTTAAAAATGTGAGTCCAACCCTCTAGATCAGGTAAATTCAATGCAATCTTTCTATCCAATCTCCCTGGCCTTATCAGTGCTGGATCTAACATTTTTACAACAATTCTATGAAGTACTTATTCTACAAATGAGATAAGTAAGGTTCAGAGAGGTCAAGTAACCTGCTAAAAGGTCAAGTAACCTGCTAAAAGCCAGAAGGTAGCAGAGCTAGAAATTGAATTATTCATTAGCTCAATCTTTCCCTGATTCAGTCAACAAATGACTTCTGCTATCTGTTCCGTGCCCGGCCACGCGCTGGGCCTGAAGACGTAAGATGGAGGGAGACAGAGCCCTCAAGGTGCTCTGGGGAAACAGACTGCAACTCCTTAGCTACTGTCCCAGGCATAATGGAGCCTGTGCAATGCCTATCCTTCTCTGGTTCCCTCCCCCAGTTCTGATACCTCCCAGAGCTGCAGAACCCCAGCAACACGCCGTAGACATTTCCTGAGGTTGCTGTTTTCCTTGGCCCTGTGATGGGAGACAGTATGCCCAACAAGGTGGAAAACAAGATGGGGTGGGGGAGGTGAGCTGGGAGCAGACCTCCCAACAACCTGCCCCTTTCGCTGATGGGAGCAGGGAACAGAGAAGGCTGCCCTTCCACCCACCCACCAACCCATCCAGGCCATTGTTCCCTTGTTGTGACAGGGGGTTCAGAGAGGGCCTCGCAGACCGGGGGCTTCCTCCCCAGCCAGCCATGCTTGGACAGCTGGAGGAAACAGGCGGCTGGAGAGCCAGCTATCCCTCCAATAACAACAGGCTGCTGCCCACTGGCAGCCTTGCTGGGGGGCGGGCCTGGAGCCAGAGAAGCCACCCCACTCCACCCCGCCACTGGCAAAACATGTTTTCTTGTTTTCTGAGGGGGAGGAGGAGGCCCGTGCCCATCCTGAGCAAACACAGGAGCAGATAAGCGTGGACAGGCCTGGCTGCCAGGCTGTTAGCTGGGACCGCACAGGCAGGGGCAGGGCCAGGCCCACTCTGGAGGTCATTCGGGCCAGAATGCCAGGTTCAGAGTCAGTGTGGGAACAGTGAGAGACAAAGCACCCAACTCCAAGCCTGCCTTCCCTAGAAAGAGAAAAC
This sequence comes from Mustela erminea, assembly GCF_009829155.1. Classification (NCBI taxonomy): domain Eukaryota; kingdom Metazoa; phylum Chordata; class Mammalia; order Carnivora; family Mustelidae; genus Mustela; species Mustela erminea. The sequence goes on along the minus strand of NC_045623.1, from coordinate 83,478,354 downwards.
AGGGGCTGCCAGGCCACGAGCACCCTTGCTGACCTCAGCAGCACAGCATGCTTAACTTGGAGAGCCCAAGGGCCCACATCCACTGGCGCCTGCTTCTCAGCTAGTCTCTGTGACAGCTCCCTTCCCAGCATCACCACTGTCAATGCTATGAAGGATATAAGAAGGATTGCTCCCCATTACATTTCTAAAATGATGACTGAGGTTCAGAAAGGCCAAGTGACTTGTCCAGAGCCACACAGCTCACGGTGAAGAGTTGGGATATAAGCCCACATGTGCCAGCCCCCAGAGCCCACCTTTTTTTTCTCATGCTCTAGTGAGCCCCACAGCCCTTCATATTTGTAGGGGTCTCTGGTTCACAAAGTACTTCCAGGCTCCTGTATTCATTTACTGGGACTGCTGTGAGGCTTTTATCAACCTGCCATAGCTACCCCACATTTTTTATCCAGGAGCTCACAACAGACCTGTGAGGTTCATGTCTCAGTATAGGATCCCCCCAAAGCAGACCCTTAAGTAAAGGGTTTGAGTGTAGAGTAGTTTATTCAGGAATCGAGCCCAGGAAACTCCCATAAGACATATCAGCATATCTTGTCCCATAAGACAAGATAGCTGTGGGCAAATGCGAGTCAATCACACTGGGGACTCTGGAACACAGACAGAACTGTCCCCCAGAGATGCAAGGGAGCTGACATAATTACCCACCACAGCCACCCATCTTTGGCTGTGGGCTGCTCCTGATACCTTAGTCCCCTGAGACTGTGCTCTGAAGGGCTCAGCATGCTCCTGCAGCCAGACAAAACCCTCAGGAGGAGGTGTACAAGTTGACAGCATGCGCATGGTCAGGGCCCAGGGGACATGAGTGGGGCCCCAACAGACTCTGCCACTGTTAGTAAACAGAGAAATCACCTTCATTTTGTACATATAACTACAAAATGTCCCCCTCCACCAGATCACACTATGCCCATACCCTCTGCATATCAGGACCCGGATGCCCTGAGTCCGTCTTCAACTCCAAGTAATTTAATGACCTCTCACTAAGGGTCACAGCCCCTGAAGTCTACCCCACAGAGTCTCAACTCCACCCAGAGATAACAAGTCTCGCCTTCCTCACCCATTCTGACCCCGTCCAGAGAGAGCTGTGTCCCTGGATTCCTCCCCTCTTCCACCTTTGTCTTCCATCCCCATCCAAGACCTTCCCCTCCAAAAAAGTAGGGGCAAGATTTATTTCCTCCTTTTGGGGGAAGACCTTTTTTTTTTTCTTAAGTAGGCTCCATGCCCAGCCTGAGCCCAATGCAGGGCTTAAACTCAACCCTGAGATCAAGACCTTAACTGAGATCAAGAGTTGTACACTTAACTGACTGAGGCACCGAGGCACCCCTGAGGCGAAGGTCTTAATATTACTGTCCAGGCCACAGCAACTTCTGACTGGACATGTCTCCAAAGATAAGGGAAACAAAGGTAAAAATGAGCTATTGGACTTCATCTAGATAAAAAGCTTTTGCACAGCAAAATAAACAGCCAACAAAACCAAAAGACAACCACATAATGGGAGAAGATTTTTGCAAATGTCTTATCAGATAAAGGGCTAATATCCAAAACCTATAAAGAACTTATCAAACTTGATACCCAAAGAACAAATAATCCAATCAAGAAATGGGCAGAAGACATGAACAGACATTTCCCCAAAAATGGCCAACATGAAAAAATGCTCAACATTACTCGGCATCAGGGAAATACAAATCAAAACCACAATGAGATACCACTTCACAGCAATCAGAATGGCTAAAATTAACAAGTCAGGAAACAACAAATGTTGGTGAGGATGAGGAAAAAGGGGAACCTTCTCAACATTGTTGGTGGGAATGCAAGCTGGTGCAGCCACTCTGGAAAATAGTATGGAGATTCCTCAAGAAGTTAAAAATAGAGCTACAATATGACCCCGCAATTGCACTACTAGGTATTCACCCCAAAGATATAAATGTAATGATCCAAAGGGGCACATGCACCCAAATGTTTATAGCAGCAGTGTCTGCAATAGCCAAACTATGGAAAGAGCCCAGATGTCCATTAACCGATGAATGGATAAGGAAGATGTGGTGTATATACACAATGGACTATTACTGAGATATCAGAAAGAATTAAATCCCTCCATTTGCAACGACATGGGTGCAACTAGAGGGTATTATGCTAAGCGAAATAAGTCAATCAGAGCAAGACAATTATCATATGATTTCACTCATATGTGGAATTTAAGAAACTAAACAGAGGTGCATAGGGGAAGAGAGGGAAAAATAAAATTAGACATAATCAGAGAAGGAGACAAACCATAGGAGACTCTTTTTTTTTTTTTTTTTTTTTTTTTTTTTGACAGAGAGAGAGAAATCACAAGTAGGCTGAGAGGCAGGCAGAGAGAGAGAGGGGGGAGGAAGCAGGCTCCCTGCGAAGCAGAGAGCCCGACATGGGGCTCGATCCCAGGACCCTGGGATCATGACCTGAGCCGAAGGCAGAGGCCTTAACCCACTGAGCCACCCAGGCACCCCCCATAGGAGACTCTTAACCATAGGAAACAAACAAACTGATGGTTGCTGAGGGGAGGACGGGAGAGGAGATGGGTTAACTGGATGATGGACATTAAGGAGGGCATGTGATATAATGAGCACTGGGTATCATATAAAACTGGTGAAATACAGGGCGCCTGGGTGGCTCAGTTGGTTAAGCAACTGCCTTCGGCTCAGGTCATGATCCTGGAGTCCTGGTATTGAGTCCCGCATCAGACTCCCTGCTCGGCAGGGAGTCTGCTTCTCCCGCTGATCTCTCTCCTCTCATGCTTGCTCTCTTGCTCTCTCTCTCTCAAATAAATAAATAAAATCATTAACAAAAAATTTTTTAAAAAACTGATGAAACACAGACTGTACTTCTGAAACCAATAATACATTATATGTTAATTAACTGAATTTAAATTTTTTTTTAAGGGGGAAAAAATTACTGTCCAAGAGCCATATAATCAATCCCCAAATTCTCTTCACCATTTCTCTCATGAAGCCCAAGGGCTCTTGTACAAACCACCCCTGGTGGACTAGTCACTAGTGAAAAGTGCCCAATGCTGCTATACAAACGGTACCACACTGGGCACTTCACTGCACAGATGAGGAAAAGCTCAAAAATGCAAGTGATTTGTCCAACTTCAATACAGCAAGTTATGTTTGTTTTCTTGTTTTTTTTTTTAAGTAGGTTCCACACCGAGTGCAGGGCTTGAGCTCACAAGCCTGAAATCAAGACCTGGGGTGAAATCAAGAGTCAGACACCTAACCAACTGAGCCACCCAGGCGCCCCGTAGGGCAAGTTATCTTCTGATTCCGTGTCTTTGGAAAAGAGGCAGTATGCACCAGTCACTGCGGGCTTATAACAGATGCCAGAAAGGGCTGCTCTGCTCTGCTTTTGTCCTGCCACTTGCATGTGTGCAGAGGGATGCCAAGAAGGGGTGTGGGTGGGTGAGGTCTACCCCAGGTGTGGGCAGTAAAGGGGTGCATTGTCTACAGAAAATTTTTAAAAATAATAAAACTGATTAAAACTCAGCCTGCTTTTTATTATCACCAAGCACTGGCCATTCTCAAGAATATTAGTGACAAAACAGCCCCAACCCAGGTGGACGGCTCCCACCCCCACCCCACTCCCTGTGCTATACCCCTCCTCTCCCATTCTGTATCCGCAACAGACGTTTTGATTCTGTCAGGGCTCTTTTCCATAGAAGAGGGGATGCTGCCTCAAAACCCATCCTCCACACATGACTCTAAGCAACCGCGTTCTGAGCTGGCATCAGAACTGATCCCTGGGACCCCAGGCTTCTTAGACCAGACCCCCCGTTCGAGAAGTATTCCACAGGCTGATCGCTAAGGTCTGGGGTCTGAACCCCATCTTCTAACACATAATCCAGGGCCCTACCCTGACCTCTGATGTCACAATCCTCACTAATCTTCTCTGACTGTGCTCAGTGCTATTTTTGCTCTGCTTCTGTCCAACACTGCACCTGCTTCCTGCCCCCAAGGCACCTAGGGCCCTGGCCTGAGAATTCAATCCAAAAAATGCTTGGCTTCCAACCAGTCTACCTCTGGGCCATGATCTCCCAATGGTCACACAATACAGACCCAGAGGGAGCACTGGAAGGTGACTTCTCACCTGTGGGCTGTGTCATCAGCACAACCTTGAACCTTCTGGGAAATCCCCTGAATGGAGACCTGACCCTTAGCATTTATCACTATCTGAAGTTTTGTTATGGATTTGCTTATACGTTTGGTGTCGCCCTCCACTGGAGAGTAAATTTCAAAAAGGCCGCCCCTGGTCCACCTTCTTCCCTGCTATGTCCCTACTACCTAGAGCAGTGCGTGGAACAAGAGAGGCACTCAGTACCTAGCAGTTGAAAGAATAAGCAGATGAGTTTTCGCAAGCCCACACTTTGGCCACAGAGGCCCAGACTCACATAGGGTAGCCTCAACACTCATTACGACTCTGTTTCCAGGATCTCACACTCTGAGCCCCCTGGCAGCACACATGCCCTTCGCCCCAGATTGGATCTCAATCTCTTCTGCCGCCCCACCCTTTGTCCACCAGCCCTGCTGGGCTCTCCTGCCAGCTCCCCATTTGAGAGCCAGGACTCTGGGATCAGACATGCTGATTGCTGGACCTCGGGGAAGTTCAGTGTCTTTTCCCCCAACAAAATGGGAAAGTAATATCGCCTGTCTCAAACATTCCTATGGGGATTAACTAGGGCGATGCGTAGAGTACTCAATAGCGTTGATCGTCACTAATGCCAAGTTAATAACACATTATTAATACGAAGTTAAGAGGCTTTTATAACAATCGAGAGAAAAACTTCCAACCCATTCACCCTCCCCCAAGCCTTACAAGATCCCTGAGGAAAATGTTCAAAATGTAGGTTTACAGGGAACTCAGACTTTAAAACAATGGGCTAATCCGCACCCATTTTGCATTGCTTTCACGACTCTAAAGCTTTACCCCTCCCTGGCCCCACCGCCTTGTATATGACTTTGTAGCTTTTCTCACTAAAGAGAGAGTCTGTTTCCCCACCCCTTGAATCTGGGGTGGGCTCGTGGCCTGCTTTAACCAACAAAATGCAAGAGAACTGTGTGCCAGCTTTGAGCCTGGGCCCCCAGAGGATTGCGTGTTTGTCTCTGCTCTCTTGCATTGCTACCACAGCCAAGACAGCATGCCTGCGCTAGCCCAGGAGGATGAGAGACATGCGGAATGGAGCCAAACCACGGCAGTCACCCCAGCCGAAGCAGCAACCCCAAGACTGAGCCCGTCCAAGATTAGCAGAGCTACCTAGCCCACCCCAATGTACTCCAGACCTGCGAGCCATGCATCCTTATTATAGTATACCACTGAGGTTTTACTGCACAGAAAAAGCTCACTGATACATGACACAACCAGGTATTAGATTATGGTCTGGCCTTTCAACCAACAAATGGCTGGCCAGCTTCTGATCATACACCTCCATTAAGGGGATTCCAATCACCTTTAAAGACAGTTTATTCCCAAAAATCTAATCCTATTTTGAGTTCAAATCTCTCTCCATGTACTTAACCCTTAGGCCAAACTCCTAGATCCATACAAAAGTAGTCCAATCTCTCCTTCCTGGACCCATCTGCTGCTTCCAAGTCAGGATATCCAAAATCAAAAGTTTCTCTTTTCTCTGTTTTGCACAGGCCAAGACCCTCTTGGGTCTCTGAAGTCTTGCTCTTCCTCAGCCCCTGCAGTGTGAAAGCGTGGCAGGGTCATGAGACACACAGCTCCCTCCAGTGCTGGGACAGGGATCTCACCCCACCATCCCTTCCTCCACACCAGCTACCATGCTCCCTCCATCCGTCTTCATCAAACAATGCTACCTCGCATCTACTCTGTGCCAGCAGCTGTGCTAAGGATGACAAGATAAAAGGCACAATCCCCGTGCTCAGGGAGTCCATCTAGGAAAGGGGCTTATATGTCCTGCAAAGCAATCCACTGATGATATTATGATCTTTTATTGGGTGCCTACTATACACTAAGTACTTTAAACCATATATGACTCAAACCCTTGCAATGATTCTACTGAGTTTTATCACGTGCCTTTTTATAAATGAGGAGACATGCTCAGGAAGTGACCTGCCCGAGCCATATAGTTCCCAAGTGGCAACATCCGGCTCTCAGTCCCCAAACCCAGGCTCTTCCTGGGGTGCCAAGCTGCCTTCCAGGTTGTCATCATGCTCATCCCCTGCTCAACACTTCAGCAGCTCCCACAACTAACAGAATAAAAGCCAATCTCTTTAGCATAGACTCCAGAGTCCTGCCTGTTGCTGTACTCAGACCAGGCTTGCATGCTCCAGGCTTGCCCATCTCCCTTGGCTTGTGCTGTTTTCTCAGTCTGGAATGTTCTCCCTCACATCCTGACCTATCTGTTCCTCACAACCCACGCCAGGTGCACCAGTCTGAGAGGTCTCCTTAGCTTGCGAGACTCTGTTTTCCTGCAGACTCTATCAGGCCCTCTGTGTTGGCACAGGGCAGTCTCCCTCCACAGACTTAAGGGCCCTGGGAGACAGAGATGGAGCCTGACCCATGTCTGAATTCCCCTGCTGCATCATCTCACACAGGGTCTGTCCTCAGGAGTTGTGGTACTAGACCAAATTGGATTGGATGGCTGAAAATAGGAAAGTGGGCTCAGTCGTGGGTCGGAAATGGGTTGTACAGATTCATTTGACCGATATTTACTGAGCACCTACTGTGTGCTCAGTCAAGCAATTCCTGGTTGTCAGCAGAGATAACAACTCTGGCTAACGTATGTAGGAAAAATTATTGGGGGAATATATAGTAGTAATAGGAAGACTGAAAACTGAGGCTCAGAGAACCACCGAGAATCCAGGGGAGCTCAACAGCAGGAGCTCCAGCTGGGGTGACACTGTAGGCAGAAGATCCATGCAGAATCCTGCCACAAGTGCCCTTCCCTCCTGCATGCAGGCTCAGCCTCTCTAAATAAACCCACTGATGTCCCTTATCTTTGGGCCTTTCTCTCAGGATTCAGTCCTGAGCCTAGATCATTCATCCCCACCCAAGCTGCCAGGCAGGGAGAGGAGGACATATCTTGCAAAGGGAGGCCTCTGTAGTGGAGACGGAGCTTTGCTTCCCTCCAAGATTCATTTGTGATTCCTTCACAATGAAGAGGGAGCTTGGCATGTGAGACAGCCAAAAATATATGGCAAGCATCCTTTGCCTCAAGCTTACATTTTGCAAGAAGAGGTGAAGAGGGACCTTAGAGACCATCTGTGCCAGCATTTGTGTGCTCAGTGGGACACTGAGGACAGGAGTATGAGAAAGGCCAAGTGAGAGACCCTGGCTACCTTGGGTTTCTTCATTTCAGGAATTCTCAGAGTCTCTAACATGTCATTGGGCACTGCGAAAGTCCCGGAGCAGAAGAGCTCACCAGCTTTTCCCCCATCTGACCATGCAACCCTTTTCTTGGAGAATATTCTGTAGGACTGGTGTTCAGTAGACAGGGAAACCCCAATCTAACTCAACCCTCATTTTTAGACAGGGAAACTGAGGGACTTTCCTGGCCTTACTGGGTTCTTGGCCTCCCGACTGTCAGCGCAGGACTCAGGGAGAGGACCCATGCCCGGGTAAAGGCAGGGACCAGGGCCGAGGGAACTGCTCAGGCCCTCCCTTGCTCGGTGCTGCCTTCTCTGCTCTGTCTGCAGACATGAGCTCACCCTCCAGGTGCAGCTAAACAATGCACACCCTCTAGGGCTGCAGGACCCACTTCCACCTTCAGGAAAACCCTTTGGAGAAGAGGGGGAGAAGAGCCCTGGGCCTCACTCACAACCCAGGCCCAGCTCCCAGCTGTCCCAGCACCAGACGGAAGGGGACCCAGCAATTAGCAGCCACTCAGGGTCTGGCTGAGAAGCAGGTGTGCTGGAGCCCAGCTGTGGGACCTTGGCCATGGGACCTTGGGAAAAGTTAGCCAATTCCCTGAGCCTCAGTTTCTTCAGCTGGGGGAAAATAAAAAAAGATCGGTTGAGACATTACAAATGATTCAGTAAAGTGTGAAGCATTCTTCTTCAGATGTGAAGAGTTATTCTTCTACTGGAGATCAGATATGAAATAAACTTTCCCCTTTTTCCTAATGAGAGATGCCAAAAAACTTCTCAGGTAAGTCGTGGCAACTCTGGCAGGGGACTTCCACAAAAGGAGGCATCTCCTATTTAGTGATGTTTGGCAGGGCCATGACCTGCCTAGAAACACAGACTGGACAGCATGAATGCTGAAGTACTCCTTCCAGAAATATTCCCTGAGTGCCACTACTGCAGCAGGACCTGTGCTCACGGTTACTTACACACACACACACACACACACACACACACACCCTCATGCTGGCTTGTATCCTCATCTCCATGTCCTCGCCCTGACAGTCCAGGCTGCCTGGAATATGCTTTCCCACCTTCGCAGGGCGAATTCCTTCCTATTCATCCTTCAAAATTTGGAGGAGGTCTTCCTGGTCTCTTCTCTCTCCAGACTTAGTGGAAGGCCTCTTCTGTGCCCCGTCTGTGTAGATCCTCACGACTGACCTGCCTATCCTAGAATGAGCTTACCCATTCGTATACCTGTCGCCCCCAGGAGATTGTGAATGGTTTGAGGGCCGTGAGACTGGATGCCTACCCCGGCACATACAGGTTGAGTGAACAAATGTGTAACCCAGCTTTCGGCTCTTTCTGTTGTGGGAAACCTGGAGTTTTTCCTCAGGCCAACGCTTGAAGCAAGAGTCTGTGTGTCTTCACACCTGCCCCAAGGAAAATACACATAGTGTCCAAGTGCTGGAGATTTTGTAAGAAATACAGAGGACACACACATCCCACAGCAAGATCCTCCCCCAAACCCATCAGACATGTTTATTTCCAGGCTCCTGCCCACCACACTAGTAGACCAAGGTGGTAGGCCAAATGATATCCACCCCCATCCCAACATCCACATGCTGATCTCCAGAACCTGTAGATGAAGGGTAGATTAAAGTCACAAGCAGAAGTAAGGTCATAAGTTAGCTGGCATCAAGGTGGGGAGATTATCACAGGGATCATAAAAAGTGGGAGAGGAAGGCAGAAGTGGATATCAGAGTGATCTGATATGAGGACTGGAAATAACTGTAAAGATGGAGAAAAGAAACAGCGGGCATGGCCTCTGGAAGCTGGAGGCAGAAAGGAAACAGATTCTCCTCTAGAGACTCCAGAGAGAAACGACGTTGGACCAGTGAGGCCTGTTGCACACTTCTGACCTCCAGAGCTGTAAAAATAAATGTGTGTTGCCTTAGGCCACTAAATTTGCAAAATTCGTTTCAGTAGCAACAGGACACGGATACGTCCTCCTCTTGCCCCAGCCCCTTATCCTGTGAACTCTCTCATCTCAAGCAATTCCACTCTGGCCCCAAATTTGCACGGCTCACCCAGCTAAGTGCAAGGCCTACAGTTGCCCCAACCCACACTCATCAAAAGGCAGATGAGCAGCTGTCTATTGTTATGCAAGGATATATCCCTCGACAAGAGGGCTCACTCCAGAGCAGCCTAGGCTCTCATGTTTCACCATCTGGCCCAGAGGCAGAGACCCATTCATCCACACAGTGCAGTGCTCTGAGAGCACCCTGCTCAGAGCTCTGGGAGCAAAGGGGAGGGGAGCCCAGATGGGACAGGAGGGCTCAGGGAAAGCTTTCTGGAAGAGGTAGCACTAAGCTGAGTTTTGAAGGGTGTGTAGGCAATCGCCAAATGAAAGGAAGCCAAAGACAGTGGGACCAAAGGAGAAATACAGAGACAGAAGAGAGACAGGAGAGACAGAGAAACACTGCAAACTATAGAGCCAAAGAAAAAGCCACAGAGAAAGAGGCTGAGAAGAGCTGACTGAGTCGTGACTGGCTGCTCCCAGCCCAGCCTCCCTCTGGTTCTGGGACAGAAAATAGCCTGGCTGACCCGTGGTGTGTAAAGCATTTCCTGTGCAGCCCTGGGGACCCCTGAGCTGTACTTTCTCAGGGGTGGGGCTGGCTGTGAGGGGGGCGGTGAGGGCAGAGGAGGAGGGAACAAGAAGTCCTGGGCTTGCATCAACTGTCCAGGACAAGAGTAGCTGAAGATGGGAAGGAAGTGGGGTGCCTGTGCCTGTGCACAAGCACAAGGGTGCCCAGGGTGAGGGTGAGGCACTTGCATGTGTGCACGTGGCCAATCCTGGACTCTAGGTCTCTTCATGGAAAGTGAAGCCTGGATGGACAGACGGTAGGTCCTGGTGGACACCTCCATCTTACATTCCCAGAGTGGAAGGCAGCTCTGAGAGCCTTCTTGAGGACACAGCCATCCCCTCTGGGAAGCCACCAGCTTCAGTGTTCGAGAAGCAGCTTCCAGCTGACTCTGTCCCATCTGCTCCCCAAGGGCACCACTTCTGTGTGCTCCCTTCAGGAGTCAATGACCTGGTCTCAACTTTGGCTGGGGAAGGAGTGATCCATCTAGAACCTTCTCAGAGGGCCTTTTCCAGGAAACAGGGGGAGAGGTCAGGGGATAGTGAGGTCTAGGTCCAGAACAAAGAGTACCTCTGAGCTTCCTCTGGGGGAGACCCAAACATTGCCCAGTGACTTCAGCCTAGACCCTTCTTCCGCCCTCCTCACTGGTGCCGGACCCACCTTCCCAGGGCTGTTTCTGAGACTCTCTTTAAACCATTCTCTTTTTGTAGTTTCGTTGCCCTCTACCTCTGCTAGATACTTATCACTACATCATGGGGAGATGTCTCTGAATGGAGAGCACACCTCACTTCCCGAAGCATTCGGGAAGCTGCCTGAACAGCTGTTGGCCGTGCGACTACAGGGAGGGTTCCTGCCTGGGAGGGAGGCAGAGTTGGGGTTTCCAGCTGGGCAGCTCTGCACACTGCAGAGGTCACCTGGAAAACAAGGTAGTTTTTCACTCTCTTAGGCCTGAGTTCTCAGCCAGGACTACCTTCCGTGACCCTTATGCTCAAACTCTGGCACATCTCACAACCAGCCAGGACCTTTGATGGCGCCACACTGGGACATGTGAAGCTCATCCCAAAAACCCACAAAAAAGCTGCTAGGCTGGACCTATGCTGGCTTTGTGTGGCCGGGCCAGGCTGCTTCCTGGCCCTAGAGGACCTGCTCCCCAGGCAGAGAAGAGGTGCCATCATCCCTGCCCTCCCAAAAGGAGACTAATGAATACCTGGCTTCAGGAAAGGGAACTACCGTTTGCAGAGCACCCATCATGCACCTCCCGTAATTAACACACCAACCCTTCTAAGAGGGAATTCCTGTTCTGGCGAAGAAGGGATTTCCAGGGTAGGCTAAGTAAGGATTCAGAGGCAGGTGGAAAGGACCGCGCCCTCTCCTCCTCGTGTCCCTCCACAAGAGGAAGGTCGGGGGAGTTGCGAGCCAGGGAACTGCCTGCCTCTCCTGGCGGATTATGTGACAGAAGGCTCACAAACCACACTGTCTTGATTTGGATTTGGTGAGGGGACCCTTCTCCCTGCTTCTTCACACAATTCCCGTGGCTCCGGTGCAGCCAGGACTGAGGGAAACATGAGGCCACCTGGTCCCCTGTCAGAGGCTTGAGGGCACTGAGGCAGCCCTGAGTTCAGGATCAGGGTTCCCATAGCCCTTCTGTGGCTTGCAGACCAGGGCCCCTCATGCAACGGCTGACTGTGAACACATGAGATGTGTCCTGGGGACTCTGGGAGCAGGGACAAGCCCAGGGTCCTCACAACGGGGAGCTCTGAGGCAGAAAGCATGGGGCCTTAACATCAACGCAATTTCATTTGTAGCCACAGGTTGGTGAAACCAGGGAAAGCCACCTCTCGTGAACTTTTAGGGATGCCCATCGAGCTCAAAGCGGCAAGTCCCTTGCAGAGCTGGCAAAGCCAGCACCACACCTGGGTCTCCAGCTCCACAGCCATGATCTTTTCAGGGAGCTAGTCCACCTGGGCACCCCGGATGCCCACTTCAATGCCAAGGTGCCAGAAATCCTCTTAGTCATCCCACTGCACTTCCCTTCCTAAGGCCGGTACACCTGTGCTGAGCCATCACCACAGTAGAGAGGCCTGGGGCCACCTTGCAGACCCCTGCCCTGCCCTAGATGCACCATCACAGTGCCCTCTCATTGTGCCACCTATGAAGCTGCCCTGCCACCTCTCCCCTGGGAACTTTGGCACCATTCCGTGGGCCTGCAGAAGCCACATTCTCACCTAACACTTGCCCTTTCCAGGGATGGGTACCTGGGGCCAGTAGGCCTCCTCTCTGGATTTTGGGGTTTGGAAACCAAGGATCACGGTGGGTCCTATGATAGAACCTGCCCAATATCAGCCTTGGGAGCCCTTGGCAGCCCTGTTCCTCCACGTGGAAGAAGCAGGTGTGCAGAGAGCGGTTGGAACCACCACAGAGAGAGACACAGAGGGGTAGAGGCACAGAGAAAGTACTGGTGACCTTTGTGGCTCCCACTGAAGCTGCTCTACAAACTAGGAAGGTCTTCTTTCGGCCTGAAAAGACTTGCTTTGGACTTGGGTCACTTGTCTACAGTGCTGCCCAGCCCCCACGTGCCCTTTCCCATCTAGCCCAGGAGAGGCAGGACCAAGTAGCAGCACCAGGAAGAAGGAAAGTGGGAGAGGGCCCCAGCCAGGCCATCCCTGGGGCTTCTCCTGCACGGGCGGCACATTGTTCCTTCTGGCCTGAGACGCCTCCCCAGATAACCCCACTGCTCAGCCAGCGGCCAAACAAGGCCAAGGCAGGAATGGGTGCTAGAGGCAGTTCTGTGTCTTCAGAAACCTGAAGCCCGTGGACCACCACTCTACCGCTTCATGAGGACAGATAGGGAAAGAGGTGAAGTCAGACGGGGGACAGGAAAACAACTCCTTCTGTGCTGGGGCGGGAGGGACCCCAGGCCCAGATGGGGAAGGGGATCGACAGGAGCAAAGATGGCTGCCTGGCCCCCACTCAGACCTCCAGTGTGGCCTAGTGTCAGTCGGTTTTCTTTCCTCTCCCTCAGGCTCCCCACCATGAAATATGCAATGGGAGCCAGATAGACTCTGAGCTAGAGAACCCTCTCCCAACTTGGCCTCCCACCAGACCCACTCCTGACCTTAGCAGCTGCCAGGCTCCTCTGATTTCTAATTGTTGTGACTGTACCCACTCAGGCAGGCAAGGCCACAGGGCCAACACCGCTGGCCTCAGGTGCCAGGCCTGCTGGGACTCTGCTGTTGGTGCAAGCTGAAGGGAAAGGACAGGAAGCCAGGACCTGAGCAGGGAGGCCGAGCTACACCAAGGCAAGATCCAGTCCAGTGCTGATATCTTTAGGCCAGTTTGATGCTCAAAGCAGACAGACTCCAGAACTGGAGTTTTAGGAGATGGCTGTGTTCTGAACAGGACTCCAGTCCACTGCTTATGAGCATGCAAATCAGCCCAGCCTCTTGGAAGAGAGAGGCAGAAAGGTAAGGAGACACGAATGAGCCCAGTCAAGGCGTCAGGAAGCAAAGCAGGGCATATAAACCATATAAACTGGAAAAGTGGAGTTGGAGTCAGACAGCCAAGGCCCAGGAGTGCCCAGGACTCACACACATCAGGCTGTTGGCAACGAAGCTGATTCCAGAGCCCTGCAGCCTGCCGAGTCCAGGCTGCATGGTGGGATCGGCCCCTGCAGCTAAGCGCAAAGTAAGAAGAGACTGAGTCACACGCAGACGACGCCTGGGAGAAAGCTGTGTCCTCACAGGCCAAGTGAATGGCCCTGCTTCCTACACCAAGGGTGGCAAGAGGGTCCAGAGCAGCAGCTTTGGGATAAAGAGTCTTAGAGCCGTTGTGGCTCCCCTGGGCCTAAGCAGCCAAAATTCACATCTGCACGGCAGCTGCGGCGCACGGGGCAAATTGTCCATAAGGGCTGGGGATAACCCAACTTTGGAGCCCAGGGCCTACATGGGCAGCTTTCTCCGCCCAGCCTCAGAGGTCCCTGGCATTATAGCATCCCAGTAGCAGGGAGCCCATGTTTGCCTCCAAGCCGCTCTCCCCCACGTATTTCTCTCCTTCCACTTCTCAGTATATACCTATACTGTGGTATAGCACACCCTCCCACTCAGTGCTGTCCAACAGAACATTCCACAGTGAGGTCCACTACGGTGCTACCAGCCACATGAGGCTAGTGAGGAACTAAATGTTTAGTTTTAATGCATTACTTTGTACTTGTCATTGTCACCCATGGCTAGCGGTCACCATATGGGGTAGCACAGTCTTGGCTCTTACTCACGGTGGAGCAGAACCTTCTGAGATCCAAACATTTCACCGTGTCCATGTGCCAGGAGCAAATGGCTCTCTGTTGGGGTAGGGCTGAAGTGACAGGGACAAGAGGGAAAAGGAAAGAAAAGAAAGCCATAGTAGGCATTCTTATTTTGTCCTCACAGAAACTCTGCAAAGTAAATATGATCGTCCCCACCTTAGGAATGAAAACACTGAGACTCAGACGGGTTTAATAACCTGCCTCAGGTCACACAGTTAAGGCCAGAGGCAAGGTTTGAACTCTAAGTGTCTGACCTCAAAATCTCTAGTTTTCCACTTCATTACATAGCTGAGGAACAAAGTGCTCCTTCCTGGCCTGACGGGTCAGAGTGGAGCAGGGCAAGGCCATGGGTTGCCCACAGTTCTCTAACCTGCCTCTTCCTGCTCCAGCTGCCCTGTTACAACTTCATGCTATGACCCGAAGTGAATTTGTAGAACTCAGGCACACCCAGATTCACACATGAGGCCAAAGGCACATGGCCAAAGAAAAATGATCTGCTTCTGTGTCGTCCATTAGTGCAGATAATTAACAGTGGATTTGATATTCTTGGCATAGGGGAAGGTAGAGCTCTGCTTTGTCTGGGCTGATATTAAAATCCCTCTCCACCTCCCCCTGCACATGCTGATTCGCTCACTCGCAGCTGGGCCAGACGGCGGGGTCAGAAGTGAGCTGGAAGGGAAGGAGATGAGGGTGGAGAAGGAACTAGCATTTCTTAGACATCTCACTTCGTGCCAGGCACCAAGCTAAGAACCTCAGCAGACCGTCTGATCACCCGTACAAGGTAGTGACGACAATTCTTGGTTTATAGGAGCAGGCCTGAGGCTCAGACAGGCAAGGCGACCTGCCCAAAGTCACACAGGTGACAGTGGCAGAGTCTGACTTCAAAATCTAGGTCTGCCTGACTCCCAGCCTGTTTTAGATCCCAGTGGCTCTTAGCAGAGGTCTAGAAAACGCACCCCAGCTAGTAAAGGGCTTCAACTTCTCTCCCGCTCTGCCCGGCACTGGGCCCGAAGCCAGGCTCCCACTGTAGGCATCCCTTCTCCAAAGTTCAGGCTCCCATGAACAGGGGCAGACCCCAGCCCCCAACCCCATTGTGCAGTCAGTGACAATGAGAGGCAGGCGTCCCCTTCTTACCCACCGCTTTCCTCCCCACCCCATGGGGTGCTGCCAGTTCAGCACAATAGTGCATTCTGTGTCCAAGAGCCTTCGCTGGCGGCCCCCCGGCTTTTGCAGCCCCTCCAGACAATGGCAGGGCCCACAAGTCCTGATAGCCGGTGACAAATGTATGTGAATGACCAGCTCACAGGAAGTGGCCTTCAATAGTCCGATAGCTTCCTGTATCCTGACATTGTGAAGGCCCACTTCCTGTGCTGTCTCTGAAAATACAGCTCGGCAGGTCTGAGAGCAGAGGCATTGGCAGGGCTTCCCCGCCTGCGCCCCCCTGGCCCGGGCAGGATTCAACTCTCCACCCCCCACCCCAAGAAGAGTACCCATCTCACCTCATTTCTGATGCAAGGGTCAATTCCCTGCTGGTCTCTGACCAGTTCCTCCACCTCCTGGCCAAACCCCACCCAAGCCCAGGCAGAACAAAATGACCTATTTTTAAAGATTGCGTGGCCTTCTTCAATAACAGCCCCCACCCCCAATTCCAGGATCTCAGGCCTCTGCTGGGAAAGGCTTTCCCATGTCTCCTCACATTCCTCTGGTGCACACCGAACACAGCTCTCCTCTGAACGATGACCTTCGACAGGCTTACAAATGTTCCTTCAGTCATCCTTTCGACCTTCTCTTCCCGGAGTGGATGGTCACCATGACGCTGGCATCCTCTGCGTCTCAAAAAGCCCAGCGCAGCAAGAGAGTGGGGAGGCCTCCTCTCCCTCCAGGCTCCAGCTAGACTCGAGAAAAGCCTTTCCCAGGGTGTGCCTCCCCATGCACCTTGGCTCCCCACAGAGACTGATTAGGGAGAGCAAGACTGGGGCAACTAGGAGCCAAGGCAACTGAGCAACTTCGGTGGAGTCGGGCAGCAAGTAAAGAGCTTTTCCTTCTATTACCTGGGGACATTAATGGTAGAGCCTCATGCTCAAGACAAGGGCACCGAGAAGTTAAACCACTGGCCCCAGGTCACCCAGCTGAGAGGAGGAGCCGTACCACCCTGGCCTTGCTTGGCACTGGGAGATGGGTTGGGGTCTCGGGCAACCGGGAGGGTACCTTTTATCCCCTCCCCTCACACACCCTCTTGGGACTTGCACCCCAGACCCCCAACACTGAAAGTCCTTCCCCAGCTTCCTGGCACTGGTGAAGCAACTCTAGGGAGGGCAGGGGGCTGTACCCACCCTGCCAGGAGCCTGCCCCTGAGTATTGTTCTCCACTCTCGATAAAGGAGGCACTGAATCAGCCTCAGGCCATTGTGGTTGCCTGGGTGGTGGGGGCTGCAGCGGGGAGGCAGGACAAGAGGTCAAGGGGTGACAACCCATTTATTCCCGGCTGGCCGCTGGAGACCTGAGAGCTGCAGCTCAGCTGCTGAGGAGACCCAGGCCCACCGTGTCCAGGAATAGGGAGAACAAAGAGGTCTCTGGGGATGAAAAGGAGGGAGAAAGCTCCCATCAATTTCCCCCCTCCACCCTGCCCCCTCCTGTCTCTGGGGAAAAAAGGCCAAGCGCACAGTGAAATCAAGAGGGACAGCCAAGCCTCCCTGGGGTAGGAAAGAACTCGGAAGTCAGCAGACCTGGGCTTAAGTGCCACCACCTTCTCCAGCTGTGACTTCGAGGGTAGCTTGGCCTCTGAGTCTCAGATTCCAACGTCCTTCCATGGAGACAAACCCTGCAGGCCGCTTGGGAGGATTAAGTGAGATGCAGTGAAGCATCCAGCCCAACCAGGATGCTTCGCCTACAGCGCAGCAAGCAAGTTCGTCTCCCTTTTCTTGGCTGGGATTTGTCTGCCTTGGGTGCCTGAGATCAGAGAGGCCCACAGGAGAAACAGGGTGCCCATCAGCTTGCTCTTCTCCAAGAAGCCAGAAACATCGCAATCCTGGGACTCATGGAATTAGATGGGCAAGAGGTGGCTAACAGCCTGTCCTAAAGCATCCTGTTACCCCTGCCCGCACTGCTGGCTCTGCCCACCTGAGCCCCAGGGCCACGGGGCCTGGAGGGACATACCGACGACTGGGGAAAGGCAGCATACCATCAGAGACCCCTAAAATGTTCGCTAGTCTATCTAATGGGGCTGCATGAAAAGTGACATGGAGGTGGGCTCCAGACCAAGGCAAGGTGCTGGCCTGTTATCTGTGACCAATTCTGAATCCCATCAAACATCTGAGTCATTTTCCCACCCAGCTCTGCTTTTATCAAAAAAACACATGAGCTCAAAGGAAAAATTCTATATGAGAATATCAGCATGAACCTACCCAATCAGGCAGGTATATCTTCTGGAAAAATAATAGAAACGATACTCGGATTCTTGGTGCCTTTCTACCACTCCCAACCTGAAACGGTACTGCTGTGAGTTGCAAAGCTCAGCTAAAACAAGGGCAGCTGAGTTATCCCCGCAAAGCCAGCCCCCACTGGGAGAGCCTGGGGCCATGGCCAGGCCTGGAGCGGCTGCCTGGAGGCGGAAGGGCGTCCAGGCTCTGATAAGGTAGGGGAAGGACAGGACCCATGCCTGGGGCCCGCTGACTGTTCCTTCACCCCAGAGACCACAGGGATAATCAGCTCGCAGAGTCTTCCGGCCTCAGGCATATAGTTCCTACCCTAGGCCCCTTAGGGAGAGGAGTTGGGGGGGCAGTACTAGCTTCACCCCAGGACCAGGGCAGTGCCTGAGACCAGTGGGCCCCCACCTCAAGGGGCTGGGTACCCCCTGCCCAAGGCTCTCTGCTGTGGCTGAGGCAGCCTCTTCCCACCCCTGCCCTACTCTCCTGTTACAGGCTCAATTGTGTTCCTGCAAAACTCCTATGTTAAAGCCGTGACCCCCCCCCCCAACCTCATACTCTGACTACATTCGGAGATAAGGCCTTTAACGAGGTGATTAAATTAGATGAGGCCATGAGAGTGGGTCCTAATCCAACCTGACTATTGTCTTTCTAAGAATAGGAGATTTGGACACAAAAGACACCAAGGAGTTGTCAGGGCCCAGAGGGACCACCATGTAAGGGTAGTAAGTGGGCAGCTATCCCCAAGTCAAGGAGAGAGGCCACACCTGATCTCAGACTTCCAGCCCCGAGAACTGAGAGGAGGTAATGTTTGTTGTTGAAGCCACCCAGCCTGTGGTATGGCACTGCAGCAGCCCTCGCAAACTAAGAGCCTCCCCTGGGCTGGCGGAGCAGGAGGAGGGCTCTGGCAGGGCTGCCCCTCCGAGAGCCACAATAACCCCAGCAGGAGCCCTTCGGCTTGGCCCTACCCCTCGGATGCCCAGCTTCTACAGCCTCCTCCAGAAACCTCATCTGCCTGCAGGCCAATCGGTGGGCCACCCAAGGCAAGGCTGTGTGGGGATCGGGGACCCAACCAGAGTCGTGGGTGCTATGAGATGCCAAGGCAGTACGGAGGGAACTGTCGGGTGAGGGCGGCAGGGAGCAAAGAAGCATCAAAGCGCAAAGCCGAAGGGCGAAAGGGCTAAGGACCAGGACGCCCCAGCCTGCTGCCGGCCCTCTCTGCACCCGTTTCCCCTCTACCCTCGGGCACTCCCTTTCAGCCCAGAAGGAGAACAGGGTCTTGAGGCAAGAATACCTGCATGGAACGTAAAAACTACCAACTAAAATAGCTGCCTTTCCCCAGTGCTGATCATCAGTGAGCCTTGGTTCCAAATGCCTTGCGTATTGTCCCTTAGTCTTCACAATAACCCCTCTGAGCCAAGTCGCACATTAGCCCATCTGACAAGTGGGACTGAACCCGAGGAGCCAAGCGGCTTGGCAGAGGCCTCAGAGCTATAGGGGGCAGTAGTGGGCTTTGAACCCAAACAGCCTAACTGCAGAGCTGCGTTTCTTGGAGGGGAAAGGGAGGGCTGGGTTCTGAGCCCACAGAGGCCCCAGCACAGTCAGGGGGATGATAGCCAGCCAAAGACAGGAATTTAGGGACCACGGCAGATAAACAATCCACCTTGTCATAGACTGACCAAACTATAAACACACAGGGCTCCATCTGTGGGAAAGACTGTGACCTCCTACCCTCCCGCACGTGGGGTAAACAATCTGGAGAGCATCAAAGAGGCAGCACTACCCCTAAAGGTTTATCTTTGGGCTGCGTATGTACGGGGAGGGGTAGGCGAGGCAGGCGGCAGCCTCCGTCCCAGCTAAGTCCCTGGAGCCGCCCGCAAAGGGAGGGCCTGAGCTGCACCCGAGCTGTGCCCTCTGGCCAGCAGGCACTCAAAGGGTGCTTCCCTCATCAAGTCAAAGGTCTGCAGGCCACCTGACCTCAGTCTGGTGTGATGACAATACGTAAACTGGGAAGGGGAGGGGGCACAGGGTGGCTAAAGCCCAGCTCTGCCAAGAATTCCTGGTGTTATCTGGGGTGAGCCATTTCCCGCTTGGAGCCACCAATGCCCTTTGTTAGCATGAGGAGAACCACTGCTCTTCTCCCTTCTGACTGAAGTCCTTGGGGATGAGGGACAAGTGAAAACGGCCTCCTGCGAACACAGGAAGGTTTACATCAGCTGTGAGGTGAAACGAGGAAGCTAAAGGGCGCCTCGCCGATCAGCCCGCCCCCACCCCACCCCAGGCCTAAGGGATAAAGGCAGATGAAGCGGGGACACTCCAGAAGCAGGGGCTCCCTCAGACTCCCAGGCATTCCCAGGCCTCCCCAGGATTTCCGTGTCCCCCCAGACTGGCCCACAGTTCTGCGAAGGCTGAGGGAGCTCCCCACCTGGGAAGGGCATTAAGTGACTCCCTGGGCTCCGACCCAGGGCCCTGCTGGCTCCTTGGAGCGTCCCATGCACCCTGCTGAGCCGCCGCAGAGCTTTGATCACTACTACACGAAGGGTTTCCTGAATGCTTTCCTGAGGACATTGTTCCCCACTACAGAGTCATCAGGGTCAAATTCATCATGGGCTCTACCAGGCCAGGTCCCACCCAGTGGGGAAAGCCTGCCCTCTGCCCAAGCCCCTCTTCCCCTGGGAAATTTAAACCGGAGGTCTCTTTGGGTTTAGCTTATTACCAGTCGCGGGGCAGGCGAAGACGCAGCAGAACACTGCTGCCATGAGCTCAAGGCTGTGGGCAGCCCTGCTCCCTGTCTTCCAGAGGGGCTCTTCTCCACGCCCAGCCCAGTGCCTGCTCCAACCCCAAATCAAACTCGAGGACCTCTGCATTCACTCCACATTGATTTGAAAGGACTCTGTGCCAGGCCCTCTGCAAAGGGCAGAGAGGTGACTAAGACGAGGCCCCTGCCCTGGAGGAACTCACAGTCTTGGGCGGGGACAGGGGGGACAGACACACACCTGTTACAGTGCCTTGTCATAAATGCCACAGTAGCATTACCCCAGGGCTGGAGAAGCAGGAAGGGAGGTGCAGCCCCTGCTTCGGAAAGCGGGTACGGACCTACACCTGACAAATCTTAGCACGTAACAGTAGTTCGCCAAAGAGCCAAGGAGGCACAACGCATGGTGCACATGGAAGCACCCAGGTTTGAACAAGCACAATGAATTCAGGAAGAGGTAAAGGCTGGCTTCTGTCCCTGGGATGGTGGGAGGGAGGCTGGGGCAAGAGGCTCAAAGGAGCCATGGAGGTCTTCAAGCAGTGACCTCAACAAAGATGTACTGGAGAAAGAAGATGCCAGCAGGAACAGGAAGTTTCCAGGGAGAGACTGAACGTTGAGGCAAGATAATGCAGCCCTGATGCAGGGACAGGAGAGATGGGCCAGGCAGAGGAGGGTGGCCGCAGGCTGTTGAGGGAACCCCCAAGGGGACAGGGGAGTCACAGATAGCCTGAGAAACAGGACAGGGGGGATAGGCTCCACACCAAACACCATGCTGGGTGTTTTCCAAACATTCCCTCGATCGTCCCAGCTCTGTGAGGGAGACAGAACTAACCCCACTCCAAAGAGGACATTCGGAGAAGCAAAGGGACTTCTCCCAGTCACACACTAGATTACGGAGCTATCTGCAGACCCATCGTACAATATGGGACGGCCATTCAAATACTCTTTTTTCTTAAAAGCTGATATACCAAAGACTGCTTTTTAGCAGATACTTGGAGAGACTGTGGACAGAAAAGGAAATAAAGAGCATTTATTTTGATTTCATTACCCAGCCTGGCTACCACCCCGATGCGCAGTGAGGCTTCACTGGGCTAGAGCCTAGCACTTGCACATTTCCAAAACACTCTCGGATCTAGTTTCCCCCCTCTTTTTACACCATCAGCAGGGAACACACTCACATCCCCAGTTTACAGGCAGAGAAGCCAAGGCCAGAAGTGAAAGGTCATGTCCCAGGTCACCCAGTTTCCTTGCCCTCAAATCCATGGCTCTTTCCTCTACCTGTGCTCCTGATCCATGACTCCTGGGCATTCTGCTCCCCACTTTCCATCTCTCACCCCGCAGACAGCACCAGTGGGATGCCTACTAAGCAACACAGGTCTGGCCAGCTGGGTTCTTATGCAACATGGTCCTTTCTGTAAAGCTTTCCTAAGCCCCCTCCACTGCCAGGCCCATGAGGGTCCCCATCATCAGTCTCCCAGCCAAGGCTGCTCCTGCCTCCGGATCCCCACTTCACCGGGATCACAAGGATACAGGCCACTACTGCAGGAAGTGGAGGCTTTTCCTACAGTCAAATGAAAGCAGCTAACATCGACACCTACTGGTTGCCATGGACTCTGCTAAAAACCTCACATAAGTTACCTTAGACTTGCTACGACCCAGCAGAAAATAGGTATTCATATGCCCATTTGACAGATGAGAACAGTGAGGCTCAGAAAGGCCAAGTGACTAGCCCAGGGTCAGCTAGTCCTTGAGGCAGCGTTCATAACTCTGGTCTGTCTGACTGCAGAGCACACTCTATTCTCCTCTGCCGCACAGCCTGGCTTGCCACTCTGCCAGTGCACAGGCAGCCACACCAACATTGAAAAGGAAAAGGGAGGCAAGACAGGAGCTGTTCCATCTCTGCTGCCCAGCTCCCAGGCAGCTCCAGGGAGGCCCATGCCAGAGCGTTTCACCCGGCCACCAGCCCCAGCAGCCTGGAACCCTGGGAGGCCGACAAGGGTCAAAGGGCTCCCTGGCAGGCTTATCCTGGCGGCCGCCCAGCTGACTTGTGCTAACACAGCAACAGGCACAGGAAAGGCTCTAGAGAGTGGAAAAGCACCAGACACTGGGCGGCTGAGGGGGAGAGAAGTGAATCCTACCCAGCTCAGACAGGATAACCCCCCTCTAAAGCCACCACCTTCACTGGGCCAGGAAAACACCCAAGGTGGGGGGGCACCAAGCAAAAAGCACCCAGCGCCTCTACTCACTAATGTGTTTCAGTGAATTGTGACTGTTGAGCCAGACCAACAATGGGACACATGCCTCCAAGGTGAATCAGCAAGCATGGAAGAAAACCAGTACCCTGGGGCATCCCAGCAAGCTCAGCCTGCCTTTGCCCACATCCTCAGAAACCCTGCTACCCTGCCTCTCCCAAGCAGAGGCAAGAAATCACGCACCATGTCCACGCCCCCCCAACGGCAGCAGGTCCCAGACGGCCGTGGGAAAGAGAGACCCAGCTGCGGATATTAATAGACTTGCCAGAGGAAGGGATTCAGTGAGGGCAAGCCCTAGGAAATGAAATTACTTACAAGGGGGCATAAAGTGAGAGGGATGGAAGGGAACAACTTGGGTTTCCAAAGATGGGGCTCCCGTGGCCAGGCCCTGGGAGGAGGCACAGGAGCCATGACAGGCTTCCTCTGAAATATCTGCAAGTCCAGAAAAGTCTCAGGCCATGGGAAAACTCTGCTGCTGCCATTTCTGTAGGTTTTCTGTCCCCCAGTGTTCTGCTTAAATAGATATTAAACAACACACGTGCATGACACCCAGAAGTGTTTCAAGAGAAACCACTCCTGGGCCCTAATATTTGCCACCAAGTTGTTAGATTATTGGGGCGGGGGGGAATTGGATACCTCTCAGACTTCACTGGAAGCACAGGCGGTTTGGGAGGTCATAAAATCGGTAGCCCTTGGGTCAAATTAATGCCATGGGTATGTGAGCATGCTTAGAATTTAAAAAGAAACAAAATAAAATGCCAACACTTATAAATCAAATTTTTTTTTTTAAATGCACAAAAATCTAAATTTCCAGCATCTTTTAGGAAAAAAACTGAAAATTTTAGCATCATTGGGCAAACAGCATACATTGGAAAAGGCCATATGGCCACCACCCTCTTTAGGCAGGCCTGTCCATCTAGTTCCCGGCCTGGCCTGCTCACTGAAGTCACCCGACTGACCCCTGTGGGCAGGTCGTTGTTACTCCTCCTGAAGCCCAGGGAAGCGATGCCAGGCTTCTTCACTCTCAGAAAGGCCACAGGGGGGCAGCACTGGGCTGTCACTGAAGCCCGCCCACCAGCCAGTGACTAACCAAGCTGAGGTTGGCACACCCTTTCAGAACCAGAAATCTCACCCTTACCTCAGCGGGCGACGCTCGCCCCTCCAATCCCCATCAGATTTATTCCCTAAAAGCAACAGCAGCTCATTTCAGCCTGCCCACTAGCCGCAGGGACGGAGGAGGAGCCACTAGCGACTTACTCTCTCCTCCTCTGGCTACCACCTTCCACATCTTCCCAGCGACTCCCACTCCACAGCTAGCATCTCTACTCGTTCAGGCTTCCCACCTTCGCCTGCCTGTTAACACCATCAGGCCTCAGATCCTGAGATAAGAGAAGCAGGACAGACATCCTCCCCCGTTTTTAAAGACTGTGCATGCTTCATCATGCGCTCCTTCCTTCCTTCTCCTCACTTAGGTTACATGTCAGTGGACTTCCCGAGACAACAGGTCCTCCTGCCTCTTCCTGCCCTCTGCTCTCACTGCCCTTCCAACAGCTCCAGTAACATCTTAAGCGGCAGCATTTAGTATAAACCCCTGCAGCCATGCAGAAAAGACATTTAGTACCTTGAAATGGCTCGTCCCACTTCATCCAAAATGCCATTTACTGGTCCTGCTATTTACTGCAAACGCAGGAGAAGCCTTACAAAAGACAGTCATGGTGATACTTACTTACACTAGTGAACAATCAAAAACAACCCAAGTGTCCAGCAACTGGGAAATTATTAAAAACAAACTATGCTTTATTCCCACTTCATGGGCAATCATGCAGCCATTAAAAACAACTACGATTATGGAGACCATGTGATAAGACAGAAAAATGATTACAATATAAAACACTATGTAAAAAATATATAAAATTAAAGGGACAGTAACGGTAAGAATCTTAAAATAACAGGGCATCCGGGTGGCTCAATTAGTTTAGCGTCTCCCTTCGGCTCAGGTCATGGACCCAGGGTCCTGGGATGGAGCCCCAAGTCAAGTTCCCTGCTCAGCAGGGAGTCTGCTTCTCTCTTCCTCTACCCCTCCCCTGTTTGTGCACTCTCTCATTTGCATTCTCTCTCTCAAGTAAATAAAAATCTTTTTAAAAAAATTAAAAAACTATGCCAAGAATTAGTGAAAGGTAACAAAATGCTACCTTTTTAGTTGTACTGGAGCCCTGGAGTAGGGGCAACCATTTTTTCAATCTCTACCAAATGTTCTTTCATGTATATGTATTACTTTTACAGGAGAAAATGTATGTCTGTATATAGTTGAAAATTTTGATAGCAACTGTTAAGCTCCCTGATCTACACTGAATTCACATTTTTGAAGGTCCTATAAACCTCATCTCATCATGACAAAAAGGTTCCTGGAAACCTGCACCTCCAGGACTCAGTGCCTGGGCCCCAAAGCCCTTGGTTAAAGGTCAATGTTATCCAACCCTGAGATGCCTGCACTTGCGTAACTCCTAAGGAGACCCCAACACCATCTGGAAGATCGGATTAGATCAATATGGTTGTCAGGTGCAACTTTAATGAAGTTCTGTACCATACAGTGATGGGGGTGGGTGTCTGTTTTCAAGCAAATTCACCTGTCCCAAGGCAAACAGCCGGGGCTTCCAAGGACAGTAAAAGGCTTTTCTCCCCAGGGAGTCTCATTCCTGAGCTGACAGGACAGGATTTCAGGAAGAATGAGTACAAGAAGAGGGCAAACTAGTGAAGGGAGTCAGGCAGCTTTTTGAATTCTTCCCAGTGTACACTGGACCTAGGCATGTAGGCATCCCTCTTAAGGCAGCATGCCAACCCCAGCCACTCCCACTTGAAGCCAAAGTACCTCCCCAAAGAAACAGCCAGCCATCATTCATTTCATGACACTCCTCCCCGAAGTGCGCCCAGAAGCGCAGAAGCCTGAGCAGTTTCGGCCACATACAACACATGCAGCCTTCAGGCCAGAACCCTCAAGGGCCCTCCTCTCCCCGGCCCCTCAGCTGTTCACGTGTCCGCCTGGCAACAGAAGAGCGGCCAGTGTATGCGGGGCTGGGTGGTATGGGAGGGGCAAGAATGAGCAACACAGCAAATCCCATGTGGGTTCTGGAGCAGGGTAGACATGGTGGCAGGGCCAGTCATGGCCCACACAAGGACCCATAGGGCTCTGTGTCCTTCGTTAATTCTTCTCCGGGCGGTTTCTGTTCAGGACAGCTTTAGGGGCAAATTCCAGCTTGTCCTTAAGGCTCACCACCTGGGTATGGTCCTTGCCTAGCAGTTCATCCAGCTTGCGGTCCTCCCGGCGCTCAGAGATGCTCTTCTCCTCCTCCACAGGCTGGGGATCCTTTCCCCGGATGAACCATTCCAGGTGGTAACCCACAGCCCCGACCACAAAGGCCACAGGAAATGTGACATAGGGAGCATAGGTACGCACCACGGTCCAAAGCACAGGCCACATGACATCTGCAGAAGAGCACAAGGCAGCATTAGGGAGAAATCAGCATCCCCCTTCCCACCGAATACAGACAACCCACCAGGGCTCTCCTTTCGCTAGGCAGCCTGGCACAACTGACTGAGCATCTACCACACAGTCATGCAAGAGGGTACCTTGCTTGGGCAACAGTTAGGGCCCCAAAACAATCTAGAAAATTCTGAAAGACATGATTGTTGAGGAAGAGGGCAAGAATCTCTATTTTATGTACTATACTCTTTGACCATTATGCAACCGTGTTTGACAGTGTTCCCCACAAGAGAACCTCTGAGCTTACCTAACAAAGCTTCAAGCCCCAGGCCCTCCCTCCACACTTTACCGACATTTCAGGAATGGAAAAGAGCCTTCCTCTGCTCTAAGCAATTTCTCCATGAACAGAGCCAGCCACACTTTTCTCACTGTGTATAGTCCCACTGTGACTCTCCTGGCTCCCAGATAATGAGAAGTAGTTCCTTTACCTCACACACAGAATGGCCAAAACCCTAATCCATTACTCAGCCATTCTGGATTTTAGATAATTATTTTTTCCTATTCTGAACTTGATCTTTCTAAAAATGAGACATACCTACACTTTGCAAAACTGCTGTCCAAACCCCTTTCAAAATACATTCCCTCCAACCAAACCCATACCCTCATATTTGCATAATAACCTCCTAAATATATCACCAATACATTATACATACTCTGAACATGATAGGCCTTGAATTATTCTGTTTTAAAACACACACACACACACATTGTAAAAGCCATGGCAGGGTGCAGGGGAGAGTGGAATGGCTCTGGAGCACCCTGAAATGAAGACATTACCAAAAAAAAAATACAGAAATACACAAACTGGTTCACTCTAATGAGTGAACCAAGACTATTACCAATTAACAGTTATCAAAGATTATTCACGGGCCACCTGGGTGGCTCAGTTGGTTAAGCCTCTGACTCTTGATTTAAGCTCAGGTCATGATTTCAAGGTTGTCAGATAGAGTCCCGAGCCCAGCTCCATGCTCAGAGTAGAGTCTGCTTGTTCCTCTCCTTCTATTCCTCCCCCTACTTGCTCTCTCTTGCTCACTAATAAAGTCTCTTAAAAAAAAAAAAAAAAGATTACTCACATTATCATAATAATGATAGCTACAATTTACTGAGGACCTATGTGCCAGTCCTTGGGCTAAGCACTTTAAATACAGTATCTCCTTTTACCCTCATGTCCACTCGATGAGGTAGATGGTATTATCAGAAGGTTAAGTAACTTGCCCCAAAGTTTCAAACAAAAGATCACTCACTCCATTTGCACCTACGTAGGTGTTTCTCCAACTTGGCTATCTCTAAAGTGTACAACTGAAATCTCACCAAGAACAGAATGATGCTCTTTCTTTGGTTCCAATTCTCTTCGAAGAAATCCCAGCATTCTGTGGACCCAAGACTGTCACGGACCATTATCAGGGAAAAGCTTGTAGCAGCTCCAATGTTCCCCCCTGGGTCCTTTGTCTCAGCACCAGGCCTATGCTGGACAAGTCACCCGCTGTTCATTATCTGATCTTAACAACATCTCTATGAGGTAGGAATTATTAGCCCAGGTTTGCGTCTAAGGCCACAAAGGCTCAGGGACATTATGCGAACTTGTCCAAGATCACTAGAACTCACAGAACCACTGCTTCTGAATCCAAGTCTCTCCAAACTTCAACGCTTGCGCTCTTTCTAGTGGCAAGAACACACTGCAGATAGGTGTACTGTTTCTGTCCAAATATTGGACTTGGGGAGTGCTTCCTGCAATTTTTCTCCATCAACTTGGCATGTCACTACATGGAAGAGTCTCCCTTTTGGCAAACTCTAAGATTACTCAGAGATATGTGAGATTATAGGACTCAGACGATATTAAAAGAAACACCCCTGAAGAACCTCAAACCTAATACTTTATTTTCTTTTCTACCTTTTATGCAAGCTATGCATAAGTAAATATGTACCCTAAACAGCAATCCTACATTCAGATCCCCAATTTGTTGTAAAACAAACCAAACATGAGTCCATAATTCACAGCATCTCCCACATGCAGCAAAGGGCTCTCTCTGATGTCCCGCCCACATTCTAATCATTCCCAAATAAGTCAGTGCATTCATTTATTCAACAGTCAGAACCACTTTCTCCTTGTGAGACCTTACGCTGGAGGCCTACCCCACCTGTCTGCATTTCTCAAAACACTGAAGCTCCAAAAGAGCAACGACCATGTTTCTACGGCCCTCACTGTGACCTATCCATGCCCCACCTTCCTGCCCTGTCTGCCATAAAGTGCTCCCAGAAAAGTTTGCTAAGTGAATGAATGACAGCTCTAACAACGCACCAGTGTAAAACCTCAGCAGACGCCCAACCCCTCGCCCTGTGAGGGCAGGAATACAGCAGGCTACTTTGCTGATGCAAGAAGTTAAACACTCCCTAACAAGTCATCCCCAGGGTATCAAAATGAAGGCGGCAAAAGCGTCCCGCAAATACTCGAACGTCTTTCCAACCCCGCTCAGAGGAAGCCTGAGTGTCCGGTAAAGGTCAAGTGGGTTGCTAGGAAACCTGCCCTTGTGCGGGCGCCCCTGAGCTCAATGAGACCCGAAGCCGCAGTCCGAGGGACAGAGGAGACCCGACAGGGTGGAAGGACTGGCCCTGACCGTCACTCGAGCCCGGCCCAGGGATGCGAGAACAACTGAGGTCCGAGTCCCAAGGATCTGGCCTTCTCCCTCCTCTGGGTTCCCGGTCCCCTGCCCGTATCTCACCACCCTCGTGGCCTCGGCAGCCTCCGTTCTCACCCCCGTGCCTGACCCCGAGAAGCGCTGGCCGCCGGGGGTCTGCTGGGCTCCCAGACTCGGCCCCCCGAGCCCTGGGAAGATGTCAGGCCCAGCCAGGGCCGGAGCCGACACCCTTCCTAACTCAGAGGTCACTCACTGCCAGGAGCCGTCACCTGACAACGGGCGGCCCCGGCGGCCGCTCGGGGAGAGGGAACTGCCCGCTGGGACCTCGTGCTCACCTGCGCCGCAGCCCGCACTCCACGGTCCTGCCCCCGCCCTCCGCCCGCCTTCTCGCTAGCTCGCTCGCTGGGAGCACGGACGTCGCCCCTCCCAGCGGCCCGCGGGGCTTGGCCCCGGGACCCCGCCCACCGGCGCCAGCTCTCTCCGAGCGCTCTGATAGGCTGAGCTCCAGTCAAAGGGCCGGAGGGAGCTGAGCGTACGCCCCGGGCTCCGCTGCGTGGAGATGGGGACTGCGCCCCCTCGTGGCTTGGAGGGTTTCCCAATGACGTCAGCACGTGCTTTCCGCGTGGAGAAAAGTGGAACGTCATCCATTCATTTATTAAACTGATGTTTATTGGTCGTCTCTAAGTCCTAGGTCTAGACACACAAAAATAAAAGACACGTTCGTGGATTCCAAGAAGATCTCCTTAGCAGGATATAGTCTAGACTCTAAGAACTCTTCGATGTAGGCCAGTTTTCTAGCCACGTGACCTTGGGAACACTATTAATCGGCCAGAGCCTCCTTTCCCTCTTATGCATGAAGGTAATAACACCTATTTCACAGGATGTTGTGAGGGTTTGATGAGATAATGCATGTTAAGTGCTGCGCCAGGTACATAGCCACAGGAAATAAAATGGTTCTGTTGTCAGTATACAAAGAACTGAAATACAGTGAAACCTAAGTCTTTCCTTAGCCCTCAGATACAAGTACTCACTCCTCCTGTGTCCTCCCTATGCCCTGTACAGACATCTATTTCATCAGGTACAGCTGACCTCTGAACAACAGGGGCTTAAAACTGTGTGGATCCATTTACACGTGGGTTTTTAGTTTGTTTGTTTTTTTTTCCAATAAATGCAGAATAGTACTAGAAATACATTCTTTGTTATGATTTTCTTAATAATATTTTCTTTTCTCCAGTTTATTATATTGTAGGAATACAGTACATGATACATATAACATACAAAATACATGTTAACTCTTCATGTTATCAGGAAGGAATCTGGTCAACAGTAGGCTATTAGTAGTTAAGTTTGGGGGGTGTCAAAGTTATACATGGATTTTCCACTGTTAGGGTGGTGGGTGCCCTTAGCGCTGTCATTGTTCAGGGGTCAACTGTATAGAGGAAATAATGCCTCCACTAGCCCTGCCTTCTCACCTCTATTCCACAAGTCTCAGCCAAGCGTATTTCTTTATCTTTAGTAACACAGGCTAAACCCCTCATAGTCCCCCATACAGACTGTTTCACACCTCTGTGCCTTCATTTATTATGCGTTTTCATCTACCTGGAGTGCCTTTCTTTACCAAAATAGCTCTGGCTCATTTTTCAAGCTTAAGGGATACCTCCAGAGGAAGCCTCCTAGATTCCATCATACATTAGATGCCCTTCTTCTATGATCTCAAAGAGGTCAGTGCTAAGCTCTGGCAGCGGAGATAGAAAGGAACAGCACAGAGAACTATGTAAGAAACTATTACTAGCAGAACTTGTTCCCTAAATGAATGTGTAGAAAAGAGAAGTGAACACAATTGCCCAGAGCAATTAGCATTCAGCCAGCCAATGGACACGTGCTAGACACTGAGGATGCAAAAATGAACCACCCCTGCCTTCAGGAGTTCTCGGACCAACTGCTGGGGAAGCAGAGGGCTCTACAAACTGCCAAGGGATTGTGAGAAACGTGACCACAGAAGCATGCATAGGTCTCGCAGAGGAAGCACCCAGGAAGAATCAGGGAGGGCTCACCAGAGGAACTTGCCCTTGAGCTGAGTCTCAAGTGAGGGCTAGCAGTTCAGTCAGGCAGAATGGAGTGGGGCTTGAGAGCACAGACCTAGGAATCAAAAGTGGGTTCAAATCCTGCCCCTGCTGCCTGCTAATCTCAGAAAGGCAGTTTACACTCTTCATTTCAACAAATGCAATGAGAGTACCTGTCCTCAAGGATGGTTCTGAGTCCTAGCGACCTAATGTGTATAAAAAGCTTGGCATGATACTTGGAACCCCCTGAGTGTTCAACAAATGGTCACTGGTATGTTTAGTATTCCCCAAATTGATTCATCCTTCTGTAATGTCCTATGTTCACTTATGGTTTTACTTATTCACTAAGCCAAAACCCTAACTAACATTTCCAAAATCTCATCTTTGCACTATTTCCCAAACTCATTTCAGAGCACCTGTCTCTCCTGGACGTCTCTCAAGTTCTTCATCACTCATCTCTTACATGAACGACCTTAGCGACTCCCTCAATGGTCTTCCACCTTCCACCTTCCATGGCTCCCTCCAGTCCATTTCCATTCTTAGCCAAAGGGGTCTTTCCAAAACTTCCATAAAACCATGAAATTTCCAAGGAGCCTGGGTGGTTCGGTTGGTTAAGCATTGACCTTCAGCTCAGGTCATAATCCCAGGGTCCTGGGATTGAGCCCTGTGTTGGCTTCCCTGCTCCGTGGGGAGCCTGCTCCTTCCTCTTCTACTCCCAATGCTTGTGCATGCTTGCTCTCTCTCTCTCTCTCTCAAATAAGTAAATAAAATCTTTTTTAAAAAAAATGAAATCTCAGGGGCACCTGGGTGGCTCAGTGGGTTAAAGCCTCTGCCTTCGGCTCAGGTCATGATCCCAGGGTCCTGGGATCGAGCCCCGAGTCGAGCTCTTTGCTCAGCGAGAAGCCTGCTTCCCCGTCTCTCTCTCTCTGCCTATTTGTGATCTCTGTCTGTCAAATAAATAAAATCTTTAAAAAAAAAAAATGAAATCTCCAGTTTAAACCGCCTCTCTTCCCATGGGTCCCCTCTGGCCACGTCTCCTCTATACCCTCTCCACCGGATCCAAGCCTGTCACCTCCCTCCAGTCTCTGCTCCTCCCACGATCCTACACACACAGACCCTACCGTGCACTTGCCCAAGCTGATCCCTTTGCCTGAAATGAATGTCCTCCCTCTCTTCCTCGGCTGCAAAACTCTATCTCAACCAGCAAGACCCAGTTCAAAAGGCCCTCTTGCAGGAAGATTTCCCAGACTCAACCAGCTGCTAGAGGTTTCCTCCTCTGGTCTCCTCAGCATCTCTGGGAGAAGCTCCCTCTGTACATGCCATTCTGTTTATGCGCCTGGCTTTGGCCAGCTGGGACCAATCGAAAGCACAGGGACTGGACCTAATCCTTCACTTGTCCTAATCCTTCACTTGCTGGGCTCCCCAGGGGAGATTCCCACATGGGGAGATTAAGATGCCTTGTCTATAGCAAGATGTTAACTATACTTGTTCAGGGTTGCGTTGCTCCTCTGTCCGCAGCCCATTTATACTTCATGGTCCTGGGAAACCGAGCCCAGATTCTGCGAAAAGACATAGACCCATAAAGAGCTGTAGAGTGTAGAAGGTTAAACACAGATTCAGCCACTTCTTGGCTTTGTGATTTGGGATAAGTTGTTTAAACTCTCGAAGCCTTAGTTTTCTCACCTGTAAATGATGGTAACAACAATATCGGCTTCAAGGATTACTCTGAGTACCATCTAGTGCAAACCTTGCCCACGTCCCAGTTTTAGAGATGGGAAAACTCAGTCTCAGAGAGGTGAAGTGACCCAGCTAAAGGCTCCCTTAGCAAGTCCAGGGGAAATAGACAAATGGGCATTTCCAGTGGAAACTCTGGGACGGTCATCCAACCTAAGTGTCTCAAACCTGGCTGCCCATCAAAACCACCTTGCACACCTGTTAAAAACTCACTTGGGGGCAGAGAGTCTATTACCAGTGTTAGACAGGGCCCAGGAATCTGTGTGAGAGCAGCTCCAAGCTGACTCACTTGCGGGAATTTGGATCATATGGGGTTCACTCCACCTTCTGGCGATCTCATATAAGTGTGTGTGTAAGATTTCTTGCTTTTCAGGTGGCCTCCCACAGTGGCCCATAAAAACCTATTCAAAACCCTTCCCTGCATGGCTCCCCGTGGCTCTGAGGCCCAGGCCCACCTGTCTCAAGCTGACCCAAAAGCCCAGCATGGTCACGCCTCTGCACTCCCGATGCTCTTTCTTCTCCTGGCCTTTGCACAACTGTTGTCTGATCTTGGAGCATTCTTCCCAGAGCTGGCCCTCCTCCAGTAGCTCTTTCCAGCACTCACCCTTATTCTGTAACTGCTTGTTTACTTGTCTGTTAGCACCAGAAGTGTAGAAACTACACTTGTTCAGGGCCATCTCCCAGGTGCTAGCCAGTGCCAACAGTGGTCCTTGATAAACGCCTGCTGAATAAATGAATGAGAATGGCCTAGTCCAGTGTGGCCCAGAAGGGCAGTCAAAGCCTTGGGTGGCTCTTCTTCCTGCCTCAGGGTGACACATCAACCCCAAGCACTGGATGGGGCTGCCAGACCAGGTGGGGGCTGCCATCAAACCCTTCCGGGCTTGGAAAGCTGTAGAACTAAAAGCTCCCGGTTTGGCATCAGACAGACCTGGTCCACCACTCCTAGCCCTCCCTGTGACATTGGACAGGTCACAGAACCCCTCCTGAGCAGCTTTCTTACCTGTCCTAAGGATGAGCTACATTCATGTAAAGCCCTCCCCCCTCCACCCCACCACCTGGCCCAGAGAAAACATCCCAAAAACATTAGCCTGCACTACTAGCTCAGGGTTGTTACTTAACTTCCCAGGAAAGCTCCTTCTCCCCTGGGAACCCCCACCAAAGTGCCCACCCAGAGGAGTTATCAAAAAAGGTGATAACACTAAATCGAACAGCGTTTCTGCTGCTGATCAGGTGGGGTGGAGCAGAGGCAACACCAGACGCTTAGGGGAAGGGAAACCAGCATCTATCAGCATCTAAGAATAACAGCACTCCCTGTTTATGGAGCACAGGCAGGTTGGCCAGGGCTCTGGGCTGCCTGTTGCGGAAGGAGGAAGCCTGGGAGCAGTGGGGAGCAGAAAGAGAAATGGATTGAACTAGGAGTGGTAGAGAGAAAACCCTTCCCTCCTCAGCCCTTGGGTCCCTCCAGAAGGGCTCAGGTCCTTTTGCGGCCTCCAGGGGGCCGAATCCCCTTTGCCCCAGCTGGCCCAGGCTACCACGCCCTCCCCAAACAGAGAGAGTGGCTCCGGGCCTGCCTTCCCTCCATTCCCCCCACCCCCTGCCTGCCCACCCCCCCCCCCCCCGCCGTTCTCCTACCCACCCCACACACACTCC
Source organism: Mustela erminea (assembly GCF_009829155.1). Lineage (NCBI taxonomy): Eukaryota > Metazoa > Chordata > Mammalia > Carnivora > Mustelidae > Mustela > Mustela erminea. The sequence goes on along the minus strand of NC_045623.1, from coordinate 83,443,966 downwards.
TGGCTTCCACACACGGGGCAGAGGTGGCTCCTTCTGGAGAGAGCAGCCGGCTCGAGTGCAGTTCTGCCGTTTTATTTTTCCTGGGATACTCAAGGGGATGTGGGAACAGCCACAGGTGTGGTGAGGGGAAGCCCCATCTCCCCTCCCCAGCAGCTGGGAAAGGGGAGAGGCCCAGGCGCCCTGGTCCTGGGTTGGTCCAGCCACTGTGGTCCCTGGGCCCGATGGGCTGAGGGCTGAGGGTGAGCCCCTGGGAGAGTGGGGCAGGCTCCTAGGTGGGGTTCGGGATTCTTCATAAAAAGCCACGAAGCTTGATCCCCACGAAGCCCAGCCCCGCGGGGTGGGGAGAGGGGACGCAGAGCCCAGATGGGGGACCCGGCCCGGCCTGGCCCGTGGGGGAAGGGGGAATGGCAGAGATGGTGCCCGTGGGGAGGAGGTGGGGACGAAGCGTCGGACCAGGAGAGAAGGGGGTCCAGGTGGGGGCGCAGGGCGGAGAGGCACGGCCCCCAGCCCAGCCCGGGCGCCTTCGCGTGGGGTCAGGAAGGTAAAAAACCCACGAGAGTGTGACGGGCAGGAGGAGCCGGGGCGTGCGGTGCCGGCGGGGCGGGCGCACGGGGCGGCCCGCGTTCACAGTGACCTCGACGCTGGGTGTACAGTACGGGTAGAAAACCGCGGGCCCGGGCCCGGGCCGGGCGGGCCGGGCCGGTCACAGCCTGGTCTGGGCCTCGGGGATGTAGATCTCGATGCTGTCCGCACTCTCGGTGGCCGAGCTGTGGCGGAAGGAGGCGGCGCGCTTGGCCGCCAGGAGCCGCTTGCGCGCTTCCTGCCGCTGCCGGTCCACCGAGTCCAGGGAGCGCTCCTTCACCGGCACGCCCCGGCCCCGCGAGGGCTTCTTTGGTATCGGCGGAGGGACCTTCTTCTCCTCCTGCCGGGAGAGGGGGTTGGCGGCTCAGTCTGCGGGCGGGGCCCCCCCATCCCCCGCTCGCGCCCCTGCCGCCCCAGGGGACTGACACCGCGCAGCTCCGACGCGGGAGGGCGGCCCGAAGCCCCAGGTGTGTCTGGGATAAGGTCAAAAGCCACTTTTCATTAAAAATTACGAATCCGGGCGCCCCCTGGTGGCGCCGTTCGCGACAACTCGCATCCGAGCGCTCGTTCCTCCCGGGCTCCTCCAGGGACTTGGGTGGGAAGTGGCGATTTCCCTCCAGTCGAGAGGAATGCATTGGCCTCGACTCACGCAGGGCAATGGGGGTTCGCTGCCAGGCATCTGGGCCTCATCACAGACAATGTCTAGTGCAGTGAGTGCTGAGGGGCCCCCCAAGATCCCCTCCGTGCCTAGGTCCAAACTAAGGGCAGTCCCCTCTTCTGGAAGCTTTAGTTCTGCTTCCTCAGACTACAGCTGGTCGGAGGTGGCTATAGGGTTCTGGCAGCTCAGGCAGTGATGGGCACAAGGCCAAGCAGATGGCCATGATCAAGAGTGTGGTCCTATTAGAAGCAGACGGTCACCATCACCGATCCAGGACTGCCTTTGCTGCCTGTGAATGCCCTTGGCTCCCTTCCTCTCCCCACACAGGCCCTCTGTGGGGAAGGGCATTTTCCAGGGTCTGGCCTCTTGGCTTGAAGGGATTCTCCCCCTACCTTGGGCTCCAGGAGTTTCCAGCTGTTGGCCTTGAGTTGCTGTAGCTCCAGGAACTTGAGGGTCACATCCTCTATAGAGAGCTGCAGGAGGTCCCAAAAACCCGCCAGGTCCTGGAAGGTGGGCACGGGGAACGCAGTGGGGTCCTTCAATAGAGGGAGACAGAGGAGAGACAGCTGGTCAGGAAGGTCTGCACCCCAGCCAGGTCCAGAGAAAGCCCCATCCATCCCCACCAGGAAGTTCAGCCTGGGAGAATGGGGTCTAGGGGAGAGGGAGGTAGGGAAACAAGAAAGAACCCAGGCCACTCTGTCTTGGGCACAAACACCTGGTCTCACCTCCAGGCATATACCTTCCTGGGGGGCTCCAGTCCATGGGCACTCACCATGCTTTGCTGACACAGCCGGAAGAACTGCTGAACCTTCTGGGACAGGAGAAGCTGTGTGCTGCCCACGGCACTGCGGATCTTCTCCAGGACTGGGGAGCAGAAGCAGATTCAGAGGAGGGACGGATGCCTCTCATATCCCAGCCTCTGAGAAGTCTGCCCGGAATGACTCAACCTTGCCTTATCTGGCACTCTCTGTTTGTCTGTCCCCTCCAACCCCCTCCCCATCCCATCCCCAAGTCCCTAACAACTGGCTCCTAACCCACGGCACCAAGAAGGCTGGATCCTCGGACACCAGCGTTTCTTCAGACAACCTCCATTTCGTAAGCACTTAGCTTCCTGTGTCCTCCCTTCCTCCTGTGTCATGGAACCGGGGGAAACCAGCCCCCACCTGGCCCTGCAGGCTTACCCAGGCACCAGCTCAATGACCACCCATTGGCAGAACTTCGTCACTCATCAGTAGGTGACTCTTTGACTCATCAAGAGTTACTGAAAATTTCATGTGCATGACTCTCATCTTCGTAGTCACCATCCCATCAACTTAGGGATTCTGAGGTATGGCTGTGTCTCCCCTCAGATGGACTTGCAGGCAAGGGCTGTGGCCTCCCTCAGTCCAGAGCTATGTCTTGGGACAGAATGTCCTTCACCTAGGCCTTAGACAGTGATCTGACCTTGTGCACTGCCTCGCCCTCCACCTTATAATGTGGTCCCTCTCCCTGGGTCAGTCCTGAATTCCCACACCAGCGAGATGGGAACAGAGTCCCCTTGACCTCCATGGGCTGGGTGACTTGGCCCTGCCATGCCCTTCCACCTGGTCCCTTGCCCAGTCCCACCCTGTCCTCTGAATCTGTTTCCCCGCTTCCTTCCAAGAGCTCCCAGCACGCCGTGCGGCCAAGGAGGACCCACGGAGATCCAGGTCAAAGAAGCAAACCGCGAGGACGCACACGCAAGCCCAGGCGGAGGTCTCTCCCGTTCCACTGCTCACCACGCAGCCCCAGCCACGATCCCTTCGCGCACGCAGAGCCCCTCACTCACTCTCCTCGGGCAGCTCATAGTCCTCCGCCTCCCGCTCCATCTGCTGGCACCAGTGCTCCAGCTTCTCCACCTCCGCCCTCAGCATCTTGATGAACCACTCGCCGTCCCGCGGGCAAGGGGACGTGCGGCCTGAGTCGGGGAGGCTACGTGAGCCGCGCTCCATCCAGGAGTCACGGCGGCTGGACCCAGGGCCGGGGGTGGGGGCAGGGGCAGGGCCTGGCGACCCATCAGTGGCCGGCGGCTCATACGGCAGTGGGTAGCCCTCGCGGTAGGCCCACTGGCCCTGCGTGTGGACCGTGCGGAAGACTGAGTAGGTGGGGGCCCGGGGCCCGGGCTGGGGCTCAGAAGCGTGCCTCTGGAAGGAGCGTCCAAACTGCAGGGCCTTGTCTTCTGTGGCCACTGTGGCCAGGCCGGCCAGGCCCTCCAGCTCCAGGTCCGCCTGCACACCTGCGGTCACACTGTTGGAGCGCTTGAACCTTGCCCGCCTGGTGAGAGAAGTGGCTGTCATCGCTGCTCCTGCCCAGTCACATCCCCGCCCCCCAGCCCTGGCAACCTCCCTTCGCCCCGCCTCAGGCCAAAAGGAAAAGGAATGAGAAAAGAAACCTACAGTGGGATGGACATTAACTCTTGACCTTTAAATACAGAGTCCCTGCAGGGGGGTACAGAATTCCTGCTGCACTGCCTCTGGACAGGGCTGATATTCAAAATATCTAACGATCTGTACTCCAGGGGCAGAAGAGATGCTGGCAGCACCGACCAAATCAGAAGGGACACACCCAGAGGGACGGAGCAGGACCTCCAGAAGCTGGACTGTGGGGCAGAGCCAAGAGGCGAGAGGAGGGCCTGGTTAGCAGCTCTTTCCCAGTGACCACAGAAGGATTTCAGCATTTTAACAAACAGTAACCCTTTGCTAGTTTGCACCAACGGCAGGAGTTTGTCTTCAGAAATGGGTAAACTAGAACGGGGAGAGGACTGGGGTCACCTCGCTACAGAGTAGCTACCCAGCGTGGCTGACTTCACAGCCCAAGCACTTCCCACCACACCAGCTGCTAGAACATCAGGAAGAACTGCCTGGGAGAGGCTCGAGAGTGGGAAGAGCTCGCAGCTGAAAGGACTGCTCCTCTAGGGACCCCCACAGCCCAGCCCAGAGCCTGGCCAGACACAGTCAGCCAGAGCCAGTGGAGGTGAATTAAGTTGTTGGCAGGAATGACATGGAGCCTGGAAATTTCTTGTCTTTGAGTTAATATGCAAATCCTCTGCAAAACAGAATGTCAGTTGGCCTTGTTCTATGTCACCCCCCCCCCACTCAGTTCAGAGTTCTTTCCTATGCAGAAGCCCATGGTCCCTGAAGCCATGGAGCTGGGGTCAGACAGTCCTTGAAAAAGTGGGAGTCAGGAGATGTGGGGGTGGTGGGGAGAGGTAAACAAAAGTTGGACATCTGGAAATTTCAGGAGCATAAAAGACAGACCCATCTGTCCTAAGCCACCACCTCCATCCCATTATGGTCTGAAAAGAGAGGGAGTGAGGCGGTCTTGGGGGACCCCTCTAGCTTCCCTGGAGTGTCCTCCAACCCCCACAACTTCAGCCTTCCTCCTGCTGCCCAGGCCTTCTCTCCCTGCCTGCCTTGCCTGCCTGCTTCCCTCCAGCTGGCGGGCTGCCTGCTGGGAGCCTGTTGTCATAGAAACCAGGCCCAGAAGGATGCTGCAGGACCCAGGAAAGAGAGATGCACTCATGTGCAGTCTCCAACAAGCCCTGTGTCCCCACCCCCACCCAGAGAAAGAGAGAGAGAAAGCGAGAACATATCCTCACTGCCTCCCACATGGTCTTCACCCCGGCATCCACCCTGTCCTGCCCTGGTCAGGATTAGTTCCTCTCTGCCTTGCCATGGAATCAGCCTCCTTTCAAGACACTTCTGCCTCCACTCAGCACAAAAGGAAAGCACCGGACGAGGAGTGAGATCTGAGTTCTAGTGCTGGCTCTGTTGCTGTGTGCCTTTGGGAAGTTGCTCACCTTCCATCTAGTGTGTGTGTGTCTGTGTGTGTGTGTGTGTAAAATATATTACATGAGATATGACTATATATAAATACACACGCACACATACATACTACCTAAAATGATAGAAATGAACCAGTAATCACCAAAGTATTACCTCTCTCAAAAATTATCCTTTTCATATTTTCAGATCAGGGGCCCAACATTCCCTCACCAATCCAGAGCAGTCTTCCTAAAGCTGCCCTTTGCCCAGCGCATTCCCCAGCCCAAAACTCTTCCCCAGCTCCCTGCTGCCAAAAGAAAAAGTTCAATCTCCCTCCGCTGGCATTCACCCAATGCTGACATCTAGTCCGGAAGCAGTCCTCCTCTCCAACCTCAACCCCCCTGGCCCCTCGCCACATTCTTCTTGTTCCTCAAGTAGATGATATTAGCCCTGACTCGGTGCCTTTGCACGTGCTATTCCTTTTTCTAGAATGGCCTTCCTCCTCCCCCTTCTCTGGCCATTTCCGACTCAAGTCATCTCGTCCTTAGCACTGTACCGCCCTCAGCAGCCTTCTTGGGTGTGCAAGGAGCCCCAACTTTTCTGCTTAATTTGTTCTCTGTCTCCAGTGAGAGTCTCATGTGTCTAACTGAAATGTTCTGAGGCACGTTGGCTCTACCGCCAATGTTTTCGTGTCTCTGAGCTCTGGTCTGCCTTTGGCTCCTTCAGAGCTCCAGCAGTTGCAAACCACACAACGTAAAGGTGGGGCTTGCCCCAGTGAAGACATCATCGAAGGCCTGCCTTCCCTGTCTGCTTCCCTGGTCTCCCTCACAAAACATGGATCTCTCAGCCCCACTGCATGTGCTGCCTTCCACCTTGCCTCTCAGGGTCCTGAGAAGATCACATCCGGTCTGGATGGTGACAGGCCACATGGTCTGGAACAGAAGCATGCCTAAGTACCCCACACTTCATGGTTCTCAAGTCACGACTTCCATGAGATCTCCTCACCATATCTACCTCAAGGAAGACCAAAAGAGTTGAGGAGCTCGTGGGATGCCTAGAAGCACAGTCTTCACCAATACTCCCAACTGATGGCCAGAGATCGGCACGGTCCCAATAGGAGTTTGTCAAGTGGTATTTAAAACCAGCAGTGTGAGGCAAACCATAAGAGCCCCTTAACTAGAGAGAACAAACTGAGGGTCACTGGAGGGGGGTGCAGGTGGGGACATGAGCTAAATGGGTGATGGGCATTACAGAGGGTTTGAGGTCATGAGAACTAGGTGTCGTATGTAAAAGATCCATCACTAAATTCTACTCCTAAGGGTGCGTGGGTGGCTTAGTTAAGCGTCCGTCTCTTGGTTTCAGCTCAGGTTATGATCTCAAGGCTGTGGGATCAAACCCCACATCAGGCTCCCCGTTCAGCACGGAGTCAATTTCAGGTTCTTTCTCCATCCCCCTCTGCCCCTCCTAGTCACGTGCTTCTATCACAAATATATAAAAATCTTTAAAAAAAAAATCTACTCCTGAAGCCAATTCTACACTATATGTTAACCAACTTGAATTTAAATAAAAATTTGGAAGAAAAATAAAATAATAAAACCAGTAGTGAGAAGCACCTGGCTGGCTCAGTCAGTGGAGCATGCAGCTCTTGATCTCAGGGTCATAGGATCGAGCCCCATGTTATTTATTTTAAAAATAGTATTTTAAAAAATCAGAATTAAAAATAAATAATAAAACCAGCAGTGTGGAATGTGGTCACCCAAGAAAAGAGCAATGTAACAAAGCTATAAAGCCCTGGGGAACATGGACATTTCACCGGCTGGTGGAGACAATATAGCCCCACAGGCGTTTAAGCCAGAGAGGAAGAGAAAGGAAACCAGGGCAAAGGCACCTAAAAGCAGAACAGAGACAGAGAGTCTGAAGAAGGAATAAGTAATCAACATGGAAAATGGCGTCCGTTGATTTAGCAAAATGGAAGCCACTGGGGACCAAGGCAAGAGTCAGTTTGGTGGGGTACGGGGCTGACACAGATGGAGGAGGTTGGCAGGAGGTCTAGAAAACTAGGCAAGACAATTCTTTCAAAGAGCTTGGTTGAGAAAGGAGGAAAAGAAAAGACGGTGTACCTGTAAGGGAGGGATATTTTGGTTATTTTTCAATCATATCTCAATAAAGCTGGAGGAGGGAGGGAAAGAGAGGCATGTTTTATTTAGGATGGTGTTCCCATTCCATATCTCGAGAGGAGAGAAGCTGCAGGGTATGCAGAATAATGATTGAAGAGGTCCACATCCTAGCTCCTGGAGGCTCTGAGTAGGTTACTTTCCACGGCAAAATGGACCCTGCAGATATGATTATGTTAAGGATCTTTCCATGACAAGAAGAGTCTGGATTTTCCAGGTGTGTCCAATTTAATCACCAAGGTTCTTTTGAGTGAAAGAGGGAGACAGGTATGTCCAAATCAGAGGAGATGGGATGACAGAATCAAGGTTGGAATGATGGAGTGTAGGGACTCAGTCTGCCACTGGGGCTCTGAAGAAAGAAGTGGGCTTCGAGCCAAGGAATGTGGATAACCTCTATAAACAGGAAAAAGTGACAAAATGGATTTTTCCCAGAGCTCCAAAAGGCATCAGTCCTGCCAACACCTTGATTTTAACTCAGTGAAACACAGTTCAGACTTCTGACCCCTAGAAATGCAAGATAACAAAAATGTATTATTTGATGATGCCAAACTTGTGATAGTTACAGTAGCAATAGGAAACTAACACAGCACTGTAAAGAGAAATCGATTAAAGATGGAGAAGAAAGAGGCGGTCGTCCAAGGACCAACCATAAGGAGTATAAAGAATAACCAACATCCTTTGAGCACTTAGTATGCGTCCAACTAAGTATTTTGCATAAACACATGCTCGAAACTCAGAAGCGGTTTCACAGTAAGAGTGTTAGTATCATCCCTATTTACAGATGGGAGAACAGAGGCGAACGAGGAAAGGTGGATTCTTACGATCCGACAGTTACCAATTTAGTCCAGTCCGGCTACGGAGGCCAGTGCTTTCGCCACTCCAGTTCACTCCATTGCCTCCCCAGGACTGAGGGAGAGGGGCGGCTGAAACCGGGGGGACGATGCCTAAACCTCAGGCAGGACGGGTGGCAGAGGCAGAGGCGAGGGAAGGGAGGCAAGGAAGTTGGGGGTTGGTCCAGAAGTGGAGAGAGCTCCCACCGGATGACCCCAACCATTACAGTGAAGTGAGTGGGGAGGTGTGGTCTGCTGCAGATGTGGGGGTGGGGGAGGGTCAGGGGAAAAATGAGAATGAGCAGCTTGGTGGGAAGTCGCCCCGCAAAGTAGCTAAGCACAGGCACTGCCTGGAGTGAAAACTCAGCTCCACGGCTTGTGCCTCGGTTTCCTTGTCTACCCATGAGAATGATCACAGAATTCTCATGAGATAATATATTGTAAAGAATTGAGACCGGCACCTGGCCTATCCATTGTAAATGTTAGCTATTATATGGAAAGGCCCGGAGGTTCGTAGCTCTCCCTGAAAAGAAAGGGGGCTGGACAAACACAATGATGGGAATGTAGCACTGAGAACCCAACGAGGGCACTGTGGTTATTAATTATTGTGATTGCCGCTGATCACTTCCATCTGTTCTCACACAGCTTTCGGAATAAAACCTCTTTTATACTCCAAAGCACACTGTATTATAGTTAGTAATTTGCATTTGTCTCCCTTATAAATAGAGCCATTCCTCACATAAATGTTGGCTGAGTGGTTGGTTGATGGGGGTGGGGGGGTCGGTTGGTGAGTTGGTTGGTGGGACTGGCTGGCTGGAAGGAAGGATGGTAGAGACCACCACTCATCCCCCAATATCCCTTCTCCCTTTTGTCCTCAGTAATAGGATCCCACAGTTTGAAGCTGGACACATGGCCACTTCGAGTAATGACTCTGTTACCAGTTTCCCTGGTATAGCCATATGGCTAAGTCCTCGCTCACAGGTTATAAACAGAAGGGTATGAGCAACTTCCAGGAAACGTTCTTAAAAGGAAAATGTGCCATTTTTTGTACCTTCCTCCTCCCTGCTGACCAGAATGCAGACACGATGGCTGGACTCAAGCAGCCATCTGGGAATATGAGTTGGAAGCCAAGTGCTGAGGATGGAGAAGGAACAAGATAGAAGGAAGCTGGGTCCTGACACTGCACAGCACCTACCAGCTCTAAATGAATCTCTGGACTTCTAAGCAGGAGAGAAATAAACTTCTGTTTATTTGGGGGCTTTCTGTAACTCACAGCCAAATCTAATCCTAATGATATCAGATGAATTTTCAGGGTAGTGAAGTCCAGAGCTTATGTCCCTATCTAGTTCTGGATTTGGCAGTATTTGCTGTGGTCTTCCCAACAGCTGTAAACACAGGACAGAAACCGGCCTCCGTGGTTAGTCATCACTAATTCACAACAAGGCCTGTCACAATATTTTCTCCCCGAGCTTTTTAACAAGGTTGAGGAGGTCCCCCCCGCCGCCCGCCTTCGAGCTCTTTGGGGGTGACAATGATCACATTCCTGATGATTCTGGAAGTTCTTATCTGGTTATTTCAGGATGATATTTCTACTGTGATTCTCTAAGGGATAACACAAAGGGCTCTGGGAAAAAACTGGTTTATCCCAAGAGACACAGTGTCCAAAGAATGTTCCACATCCAGGAGTTGTCAAAAGGCTTTACCAGGAGTATTTGGCAGCAAGCTGGCAGGGAGTAGGGAGGAGGCACTGGGCGGGGAGGGGGAAGGGCGGTAGCATTGCAGCAAGGCACAGCCATTGTACTAGCTGAGTACTACATGAGAAAGCATCTAAGGGTTTAAACATATGATCAATCAATCAAGTCCTGAGTCTGTCACCCCAGTCTGGGGGCTGTGAGAGTGATGCCAAGATGGGGTCAGGGTGGGAGATTTAGGAAGAGTGAGTGAGTCAGGAACTGTCCTTCAGTAGAAGTCTGAGGAATGGAGGCAGTATCCACACCCACGGCTTGTGGTCAGTCCACAGTGCATTGCTTTCACATGACTGTTCTGGGAGTACAAACTCATGAAGGGGCGCCTGGGTGGCTCAGTCAGTCAAGCGTCTACCTGTGGCTCAGGTCATGATGCCCTGAGGGACTTGCATCCTTGCAAGTAGGGACTTGCGTCCTTGCTCAGCAGGGAGCCTGCCTCTCCCTCTGCCTGCCACCCTCCTGCCCACCCCCTTGTGTGCGCACGCACTCTCTCGCGCTCTCTCTCTCTCTCTCTCTCCCTTTCTCTCTGACAAACAAAATATTTTTTAAAAATATTCATGAGGATGGAAGCTTCCTTCCCGGGCCTCAAGGGGCCCTTTTCTTTCAGCCCAAAGCCAGAAATTATCATGATGCTAAGGAAAGAGTGATGGGAAGGGGGTGGCCTTCCTACATAGAGTTCTCCTGCTGGCCCTGTTTGGGCTTAATTGGTTATAAGTAGGGTTGCTAGATAAAATACAGGACTCCCTTTTAAATTTGAATTTCAGATAAATAACAATTTTTTAGCATATTTCATGCAATACTTGGGAACTACTTACAAAAAATTTTTTCAACATGAGCATTCTGGTGTTTGCTTAATTTGTTTGTTTTTGCTAAATATGGAATTTAAGATAAGGTCTTAATAGGAAGGCTCTAGAGGTAAAAGATACAAGGGAATCCCTATAGTTAAGAGTTTGAGGCAAAAACGATGTGGTTTCTATGTTCTTCAAGGACCCCAGGAATAGTCTTCTAATGTTTAGCAAGGATATTTTGTGCATTCTTTTATTCTGACCCAGAGTTAGAATAAAATGCTGGGTCTACATAGACAGATGCTGTAGGATGTGACAGTGCTGATAACTGTTCCTTAAGTATGCTCCCTCCCACCACGGGGCTTTAGCACATGCTATTCCTTCCACCTGCAACACTCTTATCTCCCACTTCCACCTAGTTAATTTTTGTTCACCTTGTTAGATTGCATTAATTGTTCACTGAGATCTCTGCCCAAATGTCACTTCCTCAGGGAAGTCACACCAAACCCCTCTGATAGGTCAAAGTCCCCTGTGATACACCCTCACTGTGCACAAACCTCTCCTTTGTAGCACCACCCAAGACATACTTCTACACCATTTATGAGCTCCTCAGATTAACATGGCAGTATGCTTTACAGGGCAAGGGCTGTCTGGTTCCACGTACCTTTGTTTTTTGGGTTTTGTTTGTTTGTTTGTTTTTTGTTTTAAAGATTTTTTTTATTTACTTGACAGACAGAGATCGTAAGTAGTAAGAGAGGCAGACAGGGGGCCAGGGAGTAGGCTTCTCGCTGAGCAGAGAGCCCGATGTGGGGCTCGATCCCAGGACCCTGAGATCATGACCTGAACCGAAGGCAGAGGCTAGCCCACTGAGCCACCCAGGCGCCCCTAGTTCCACGTACCTTTGTATCCACAGAGCCCAGCAAAGTACCTGACAAATAATAGGGACCCAATAAATATCTGTGGGCAAATGAATCTTTGGTGGGAGTGCAGCGGAGATGGAAGTAAAAAAGCACCAACACCCACCCCTGTGTATTTCCAAACCAAGTTACCACTGATGGTGGGGCAACTGCAAAAACCCACCAAAGACAGTTATCAGGAGCAATAAATCTGAATTCTTCACCCAACAGGCTGGCAGGGAACATACTGAAAGGTAGAAAAGAAGAGATCTTTCCTCCCCGGCAATTTCTTTTTTTTTCCTTTTAGGGTTTTATTTATTTATTTGACAGAGAGAGACACAGCAAGAGAGGGAACACAGCAGAGGGAGTGGGAGAGGGAGAAGCATGTTCCCCGCCGAGCAGAGAGCCCAATGTGGGGCTCGATCCCAGAACTCTGGGATCACGACCTTAACCAAAGGCCGACACCTAACAACTGAGCCACCAGGCGCCCCCTCCCCGGCAATTTCTAAAACCCCATGTGCAGAGACAGACAACAGATCCGGGGAGCAGTGAGACGGGAGTCAGGATAAGAAAGTCCAAGAAAATGGGGTGGCGGCAGGTGGGGGCTCCTGGATATTTGCCTAGAGAGGCTGCTGGTAGTCATGGCTCGCTTTTATGTACCATTTGGGGCATGGTGTGTGGTAAGTCAGACTTAAAGTGCCAGGGACATAAGGGACAGAAAGGACAGTGCAGGTGTATAACTAGGATGCCTGCAGCAGACAGGCAAGGGAGCCTGGCCAGAGACACGAGCCAGATTTCTCCTCTACCCACCTGTCACCCCCTTGGTTTCCCAGTATGATCACCTGTGCCAGGCAATTCAGTTCTTCAGACATGCCCCTCCCCAGTTCACTCCACCAAGACCTCACAAATACCTTCACAGGAGCAAGGAAGACCTCACTCTCTGCCTGTCTCCACCCTTCTGTGACTTTGCTCCAAAATGCTTCTCAAATTGGTCCGCTTCTCTCTGTATCTACAGCTATCAGCCTGGTCCAGACAACTGATCAGTACAGTAGACTGAGCTAACTTAAGAAACTCCCACTCACACACACACACACACCCGCAAACACACAGAAATGCCAGATAAAATGAAGTCAAAAGGTGTTTCTGCTATAAGGCCACACTTGAATATAGGAAGAGAAATATCTTCAGGTACTAGAGACAAAAAGGAAAATCAAAACCTAAGACGTGAGTGGGAATCTAAGCCAAGTGAGCCATAGGAGTATTGGGCCAGACATATGTTAGAGGCTAGATGGTAGTGCCCAGAGGATAAGAGGAGAGCCCCTAAATCCGTGCATCCAGGGACGCTGGAAGGAGACCCTGTGCATAAAGCCAGCAGCCAAGAAGGGTCAATTTCACTCACAACGTGGACTAAGGTCATGCTCCAGGAATGTGGCCAGGAAGTAGGATGCTGAGAATAAGAACATTAAGGCTGCTTTGTGTGTGGGTGTGGGTTCCAATGAGTACCACCACTGACATGCAGAAACCTCAAGCTGAGACAGGAACTCTAAAACTGGTCCCAGGCTCAAGCAGTACTTTAAAAAACACAGAACCCATGAGGAAGGAGTGGGCAGTGACAAGTAATAGTGAACACATAAATTGTTAAGACATGTTTGTAAATCTAAACCATTAAACCCTAAAAGATATAAAAACAACTGATTTAGCAGTTTTGTTTTTTTTTTTTTTTAAAGAGGTATAATCCAAATACTAGACAAATACAACATGGGAGATGGGAGGAGGAAGTTAAGAAGGAAATTAAAGTGTTCCAAGGTTCTTGGCGTTTGCCTACGAAGGACAGATATACTCACTAATTTTAGACATTATTAGAAAAACATTAAAGTACATTTGCTAAAATTTTGAGGAAAATCACGATAGAAAATGTAAGCTTCCTGGGGCGCCTGGGTGGCTGGCTCAGTGGTTAAGCCGCTGCCTTGGGCTCGGGTCGTGATCCCAGGGTCCTGGGATCAAGCCCTGCATCGGGCTCTCTGCTCAGCAGGGAGCCTGCTTCCTCCTCTCTCTCTCTGCCTGCCTCTCTGCCTACTTACGATTTCTGTCTGTCAAATAAATAAATAAAATCTTTAAAAAAAAAAAAAAAGAAAATGTAAGCTTCCAAACCAGGAGGAGGACAAAGAGAAATAAAGTAATTTTGATCAGTTCAATAGAAGACAGAAAAGTAAGGGAGGAGGAAAGCAAAGAAAACCCATGACCGGACACGTGACTGGCTCAGGTGGTGAAGCATGTGACTCTTGATCTTGGAATGGTGAGTTCAAGCCCCATGTTGGGCATAGAGATTACTTGAAGGAAAAAAAAAAAAAAAAAGGGAAGAAAGAGCATATCCAATAGAAAATTTTTAAAGAGATAATAAAAATAAGTCCAAATAAATCAGTAATAAAGAGATATATAAATAGATTAAATATGTCTACTGAACTTTAGCTCCATTTGGCTTACAAGCAACAGATCTACAACATAAGGATATGGGGGAGGATGATAATCAAAAAATGGGAAAAGGTATTTTGGCAAATTAACCCAAAAAAGCAGCCATACTAGTAAAATCAAGCAAAATAGACTTAGAGGCAAAAACCCAGAGCAAGGATGAAAAGGAGCCTATTTATGATAAAAGAACCAACCCACAAAGAAGATATAACAATCATAAACCTGAATACTTATGAATAGTATCTTCAAACTAAAGAAAAAATTAATAAAATTACCAGGGGAAATGACATATCCACAATCAGAGTGAGACTTTTTTTTTTTTTTAAGAGAAAGGGGTGGGGGCAGAGAGGGAGAGAGAGAATCTTAAGCAGGCCCCACCATGCCCAGCCCAGAGCCTGTTCTGGGTCTCCACAGCCCTGAGATCATGACCTGAGCCGAAATCAAGAGTCAGACGCTTAATGAACTGAGCAACCCAGGCACCACATGGTGAGACATTTTTTACAACTCTCTCAGAACTGGCAGATCAAACATCCAAAAAAAAAAAAAAAAAGAAATTCAAACACTTGAAAAATATAATACATTAAGTCTGACCATCTATATGAGAGAGAGAGAGAGATTATATATTTATATATCATATAGATATATATTATATATATATATATAAAACAGAAGAAGCCTCAACAAATTCTAAGTAATAAAAATATTATGCAGAATGCATTGTATTCTGCAGCAAATTTAGAAGTCAGTAGTGAAAAGGGAGCTCCCAAACCCTCCCTCCCAACAAAATTTGGAAACTTAAAAAAAAATCTTCAAAATAATTCCTTGGTGTAAAAGGAAATTATGATAATAGCTACAAGCTATTTAGAACTGAACAATGGAAATACTGCATCTCAAAACTTATCAGCTTAGCAGTATAGTTAAAAGGGAATTTATAGCCTTAAAAACACATGGTGGAAAATAAGAAACAGTGTTCAAGATGCTGTTAAAAAAAAAAAAAAGACAAAGATAGTAGGAAAAAGAAAAAGATAAAAGACAGAGAAACAATAGAGACACCAACCAAATCCAAAGGCGAGTTTTTAAAGACTGATAAAATATAACTTTAAAAAATATATTAAGGGATGCCTCAGTGGCTCAGTCAGCTAAGCACCAGACTCTTGATTTCAGCTGGGGTCATGATCCCCAGGTCATGATCTCAGGGTGGTGAGACTGAGCCCCACAACAGGCTCCATGGTAGGTAAAGAGCCTGCTTAAGATTCTCTTTCTCCCTCTCCCTCTACCCACCCCCCACCCACTTGCACATGTACTCACTCTCTCTCTTTAAAAAATAAAATAATTTTTCATAAATAAATAAGAATATATTAAAATGATAAAATAATAAAACCTCAGACAAGACTAATTAAGAAATAGAGGTAAGACATACATATATAGTACTAGGAATGAAAAGAGGGGACATGAGCTACAGATACAATAAAAACATATAAAATTATAACACTATAACACTGAAAGAATATTTGTGCCAAAAATTTTTGAAAACTCAATTTTTGTAAAATGGTCCATCTTTTAGAAAAATATAAATCACCAAAATTGACTCAAAAAGAAAAGGAAAACAAGAGCAAGTCAATAACCACGCAGGAAACTGAAGCTGTAATTCTAAAAGCTCCTCCTATTCCCAAAAGGCATCAGGCCTAGATAGTTTTACAGGCAACCTTTACTCAACCTTTAAGAACTAGATAATTCTTCATTTATACAAATTGTTCCAAGGAAAAGAAACACAGAGAATGCTACCAAATTCATTTCAGGAGTCCAGCATCCCCTAAATACCTGAACTGAATAACCACAATAAAGCAAAATCGTTAGCTAATATCACTTATGAACACAGATTATAAAAATATCAAAGTAATGGCTATTCAAAACTCTAGTAACATATATAAAAAATAACACAGCAAGACTGTGGCAAGAACTGCTAGAATTCCATATGCCCATTCTTCTCTTTGTCTTTAGCCATAAGGACCCTGATTTTCAGCTATGTGCTCTGCTCATTGTGCCTTGCTTCCCAACTAAGACTCCATGCCACAGACTCCCTTGCAGCTAGGTGGGACCACCAGATGAGATTTCAGCCAGTGCCATGTAAGTGAGAATGTAGGGTGTAACTTTCAGGAAATCTTCCTCCTTGGTACTTCTCAGAATGCAGACAGGATGGCTGGAGCCTGAACTTCAGCTCCCAGGACAGAGGTGATACACAGAGTAAAAGGGCAGCAAGACAGAAAAATCCTGGATTCTGACACTGCACTTCAACATCCATGCTTCTTCTTTTTTTCTAAGTGAGAGACAAACACACTGAAGAGACTACTAAGGTTCTGTTCCAGCCAAACTTCATCCAAACTGATAACAGCATCAAGCAGGGTTCATCCCAGGAATGAAATAACAGATCAACATGGAAAAGCTATTAACAAAATTCACATTACAGACGAAAGGAGAAAATCTATTATCATCTAAGTAGATTCTGAAAAAACATTCAATAATATGCCACTCTTGTTTTCTGTTTAAAAAGAAATAAAAGCGAAACCTCTTAGCCTGCTAGGAACTTAATGTGATAAATAGTATCCTTAACATGATAAATAGTATCCATCAAAATCTGTACCAAACATCATTTTACTTATGAGTAGGAGTTGAGAAGTTATCCACTAATGTCAGGAATGAGACAAGACTGTTCCACTCAACGGTGAACTAGAAGTCCTATTCAATGCATTATTGTAAGAAAAGGATATTAAAAGAAATATCATTCTAGTGGCACCTGTGTGGTTCAGGCAATTAAGCATCTAACTCTTGATTTCGGCTCAGGTCATGATCTCAGGGTCATGAGATCAAGACCCCTGTCACAACCAGCTCAGAGCCTGCTTAAGATTCTCTCTCTCCCTCTCCTGCCCTTCCCCAGACTCGTGCATATGCTCTCTCTCGAAAGAAAGAAAGAAATATCCTCATTTGAAAAAATAAAAGAAGACTAAATCAGAGAGGGAGAGAAACTATAAGAGACTCTTAAACACTCTTAAACATAGGAAACAAACTGAGGATTGCTGGAGGGAAGAGGGGTGGGAGGATGCGGTAACAAGGTCATGGACATTAAGGAGGGCACGTGATGTAATGAGCACTGGGTATTATTATAGAAGACTGATGAATCACTGACCTCTACCTCTGAACCACTAATACATGATATGTTAATTAATTGAATTTAAATTTAGAAAGTAAAAGAGAGAAATATCCTCATTTACAGAAAACATGACTAACTAAAACCCATCATGATTTTCAGGTAAACTATGAGTCCCACTAAGAGACAGCAGCAATGTTGTTAAATACAAAATCGCTGTATAAAGCTTTACGATCTTCCCATACCCCAGTAGTGCCCAATTATAAAATACAATAGAAAGAGAGATCCCCCCATAATGCAAAAGACTGTCACCTTTCTCCTGGATCAGGAAACATTCCTGCTTACTAGCCTCCCCACACACTATTATTTCCCTCAAATTCATTCTCCACTTAGCAGCTAGTGATCTTTTGTAAACATAAATTAGATCCTGTCATGCTCCTTTCACCTTTTAATGGCTACTCATCAGTTATAATTAAATTCCAGTTCTTTATCACTCCCGTGCTCTGCACGACCTACCGCCTGCCTCTTCTCTGATCCACTCCCTCACCACTGCCCCATCCATTTCACACCACCCCAGAACCTTCTTTCGGTTCCTGCTGCGTGTCAAATTCTGTCCTGCTCTAGCGCCTTCACATATGCTATTCCCTCTTTCTGCAACGCTTCCACCCCCAACCTCCACCTAAGTGTTCCTTGTCAATCCTCGAGTCTCAGCTTAAATGTCACCCGCTCACCCTAAAGAAGATCCCTTCTCTCTGAGCTTTCTGCTTTCATAGTCTCACCATAACATATAATAATATCCCATGACATATTATACCATAATGTATAATAGTATTTTTAGTTGTGAAACCTTTATTCATTGCCTCGATTCCCTTCTAGACCATGACTTCTAATGAGAGACAGACTCATTTCTTTGATGTTTCCCTGAGCCTTTAACAGGAACAGCCATATAACAGATGCGCAATAAGTATTTTTCTGAATGAATGAATGAACAAATGAGAGAGTTTGCTGATTTAGCCTGAATCTCAGTAGAATGCCTACTGCACTCCTCCCAGGATTCAGGCTTGTTAAGAGGAAGCCCTGGACCCCCAGGGGCCTAACTGGATGAAGGACCAAGAAACCTTATAAGAGACTAAGTGGGGGCAATGGGTTTGGTTGATGGACCCTGGTGCAGCACCAGAGTTGGGAGAAGAGTTCTCAACACAGAGTTACATCCCTCCATGCCTCCCACCCCACCTCACAAGAACTCAGGTCATGGACTTGTGCATTGTGTTTGCCATGAAGTGCTAATTTTCTGAGATCTTTGTGGGATATTAAGAGTTTGAAAGAGGGGTGCCTGGGTGTCTCAGTCGGTTGAGCATCTGACTCTTGGTTTTAGCTCAGGACATGATCTCATGGGTCATGTGTTCAAGCCCTGCATAGGGCTCCTGGCTCAGCAAGGAGTCTGCGTGAAGATTCTCTCTCTCTCTCTCTCTCTCTCTCTCTCTCTCTTAAATAAGTAAATAAGATCTTCAAAGACTTTTATTTATTTATTTATTTGATGGGGGAGGGGCAGAAGAGGAGGGAGAGAGCCAGGCAGACTCACTGATGAGCACAGAGCCCCACACAGGGCTCAATCTCATGAACCTGAGATCACGATCTGAACTGAAACTGAGAGTTGGACACTTAACCGACTGAAGTACCCAGGTGCCTCAGTAAATAAATCTTAAAAAAAAAAAATAAAATAAAAAAAGAGTTTGGAGGACACTGGCCTTCAGGAATGATAGGGGCAACAAGGCAACTATTTTCACGTTTGATGGAGGCATTCACAGCCTCAGGAGCGTACGGAACTTCAAGGAGCTGGAGTATGCATGGAGAAAAATAGTGAAGCCCACGGGAACCCCAAAAAGACTTGATCGGGGCACACACAATCCATACTCCCAGGGACTCCCAGAAATAGCTAGGGGAACTTGAGTGGAAGGCAAAAGGCCCAACGATGGCAACTGGGAACAGACCTATGAGGGGCTGCTGCTAGGAGTCTAGTTTTCCAGATGTCCAGATGACCATGAAACCCTTACAGACACCCTACTTAGAGCCACTGGCCTGGGGACACTGCCACCGAGGACAGATGGGCCACAGTGGCAATGCCACATGGCCATTAGACCAAGTGTCTTCCCACAGGAAGCCAAAGACCAAGGGCCTCCTCCCAGTAACCCTTCCAGAGCTGAAAATGCTGATTTTTCAGCTGGAAATTAAGGAAACCATGTTTCTGGAGGCCACGTAATGCCAGAAGAGTGGCTGCTAGTAATTCTACCATCTCAGGCACACCACAGACTCAGGCATATAATAGATACCCCTGTCTGGTTAAATGCTTGAGGGAGCACAGTGAGGAGGAGTGTGACATTTGCCAGGGGCCCCTGAGAGGCAATCTTCATGTTTATTTGTTTCTTTGTGAGCTCACATACTTGTACACCACAGGAAGCAACGAGGGACTGGAAAAATCCTGTTATCCCCCATAAACGACAGTTGTTGCAGGGCTGCTCAGCACCTACCTGTTACCTCTCCCTACTTCCCCCTTCCTCCAACCACTCCTGTCACCTCGGAGCAGCCGGGACAGGCATGCATACAAGGAGAACTCACTTTAGGTCTGATGACTGCCCGGGTAATAGGTCTGAGGATATTGTGTGGCTGCTCGCCATCAGAAGGGCTTGGTTTCCCCTCCAGAATGAGAGGGCGTGCAGGCAGGCTGGACCTTATGCGGAGGGCCTTAGGCGGTCCTCTCTCTTCTTCTCCCCGGGGAAGGCTGAGATGGCCCCACCCAGACCTACCTCTTGTCCTCTTCCACCTGGACTCCGATGGAGTGGAACTCCCTTCGACTCCTGTTCTCAGTGTCTGAGTCTGAGATCGTCTCCACCTGGCGGCAGGATTGCGAGAGTCAGTGGCCAGGGCTAGACCTGGGATACAAGCCCTCCCTGGGGGAGCGGGGGGAGCTGAAGCTAAGCCCCAAGCCAGGGGGCAGCTTCTGCCAAGACAGTCGCCCGAACAAGAAAAGTGACCCAGGAGGTGAGAGGCGTCAAACTGGCCATCAGTCCCCAACCCCAGTAGAGGTGATGTCTCCAGGACAAGAGACAATGGAGTGGGGCTGGCACTGGTTTTAACAGTCCTGTCGATGGCCAGACACGGGGGCTACGTGCAGCTCAGAGAAACTGCCCCAACCCCTTCAGCGCGCCCCCCACAGGCCAGGGCCTGACCTTGCTTCGCCACCTCCTGCTTCCATACCTGCACCCCTATGGACGGCCGCCACTTCCGCTGCCGCGCCAGGCTCCGCAGCTCCTCCCTGCCGGGAATGGTCTTGATGATGAGTGTAGGGGGCTTGGGGCTGGCCCGGGGTGGCACCGGCGCCAACTCCAGGGTGCGCGCGCCCATGGCCGGGCCGTCCAGCCCGTCCGCGGAGCTGCAGCGCCGGGCGGGGCCCTCGGCCGCCGTGAAGCTCTCGTGGGCGGAGTCGGTGCTGCTCTGGGCGGTGATGGAGATGCGGGGCGGGGCCTGGCTCCCCGGCGGGATGGGGGACGGGGCCTTTCTGAAGTTGAAGGCTGTGGCGGTGAACGCAGAAACGCAGCGGGTGAGAAACGCGCCCGGCTGGTGTCTGTGGCCCACCCACCCACCGACCGACCCCTCACACACACACACCCACGGCGCCGGAGGACCCAGCAGGCACGCGGAATCCACGTGCCGAGGCTCGCTCTCCCCAGCGCCCGGCCCAGAGAGGCCAGTCGGCTGCCCAAGGTCATGCAGCACAGCTG
This sequence comes from Mustela erminea, assembly GCF_009829155.1. Lineage (NCBI taxonomy): Eukaryota > Metazoa > Chordata > Mammalia > Carnivora > Mustelidae > Mustela > Mustela erminea. The sequence continues at coordinate 83,423,121 of NC_045623.1, read as the reverse complement.
TAGCCTGGGCCCGCACCAGCACGTCGGCTCGCTCTCCAAGCTAGGGGCGGGCCAGGGGCAGAGAAGGCACACTCACAGGAGCCGGGCCTCCCTGAGACAGAGGCAGGGGCAGCAAGGAGGGGCAGGCAGTCGTCGTCTTGAGAGCAGCCGGCCTGGATGGCCCGGAGGTAGCTGTGGCTCCGCATGCGGAAACAGCCGGGCAGGTCCAGGGCATCCACCGCCTGGGACTCCAGCTCCCCGAACACGGACCCGCACACGGCCTCCAGCTGCTGGTTCAGCTCGTCGCTGAGCTGGGGACAGGGGTAGGGAGAAAAGTTACTGGGGTGCTGGGATGGAAGCAAGTATCTGTGAGGCGCTTTGCCTTAGTAAGGTATGGTCTCAGTGTGACGACTCTGCCTTTGAACGAAAAGAAACCCTCACTCCGTGCAAAGAAAGACGGAGGCACCACTGCCGTGTGCTGCTGTCCAGGCCTGCCTTGGGGCTCATCTTAGGGTCTAGTCTTTCCTTTAAATACTCCTCCCTCCATTCCATCTGTGCCTCTCCTATACTCCTGGGACCATCCCATCTTCCTCTTCACCAAGTCCAGCCCCTCACATTTCTCTCACCTAATCATGAGGGAGAGGACCAGGGATGTCCCCCTCCAGCCCAATCTGGAGGTGGGGAAATGCAGGGAAAGTCACCTTTTATTATTTATGATCTATTCCATTACAAAATTGCTTGACAGCAACCTATAGAGACACATACCATGGGGCTGCACAGAAATCAGTGGGTAAGTGAGAGAGCAAAAATTATTAACCTTCAAGTGTTCCAAGCCTTCTCCCACTGACTAGGGTTCTGATTTGGCCCGCTGGTTCCTTCCCTATGCTCATCCTCTAAGGCAAGTTCAGCCATTGCTGACTGAGGTTCTTGTTTTCATCTTGATATTTTGTGGTACAGAATCCATGGTGTGTAAAAAAAAATTAAAGCAACTAAGGAAAATGCAAAACAAAAACTCTGTTCATGGAACCATGTCCCACAGCACTGCACTAAGACTAAATGTACTATGGAGTTTGCAGCTTCTTTTCCTATTATACGAGAAAAGTGGCACAAAGGAAAAATAAAGGTGGGTGGTCCCAGGGAGAAGCCCTACCTCCAGAGCACAGGATATGAGCACAGTTGACCCTGAGCTTCAAAAGCATCAAGGAGTATAGCCTGCAGGTTGTCTGCAGAGCCTATGGAGGGAGACCAACCTAGACTCAAGAGTTGGCTCTACTACCACCCAGTAGTGTGGCCTGGGAAAACTACTTAAAGCTTTGGGGCTGTTGAGTCACCTGCCCAATGGGAATGATAATGGTACCATCTTCATGGGGGGCGCTACTACCTAAGGGACTCAAAGAAAAACATGGGCACTTGGTGCAGGTACTGGTACACACCAAGCCCTTGGTCAACGGCATGTGAAGGTCTCAGGGTCTACCTGGAAATAGGCCACCACTCATTACAACCACAACCATTCCTGTTACAGAGGCCGAGAGAAATCCCCTCCCCACACCAAGTGATTGTGCAGAGGGCATTGGATGAAGTCTCGGACAAGGTCCTCAGCAGTATCCACATGGTAAATGCGATAGCAAATGTCACCTGGCTGCATCTTGTGACATCTCCAAGGAAGGATTCGTAACATCATTATTTGTGTGAAATCAACAGATAACGTAGTGGTTTGATCCACGTATAAAATGCAGCTCAATGTTTCCATAACTCCACCTCCAAAGCATAACATGATATCACTAAATTCTACTCCCAACTGAGTAGAAATTCCCATCCAGTTCTACCAAGGGGCAAACTAAGGCTCAGATGGGGCAGATGAGTTGACAACGATGCCCAGCTTGTAAGTGATTAACTGAAGTCAAATGCCAGGTTCCCTGGCTCTTCTGCCAGGCTGAATCAGAATCTCCTGGGGACCTTTTAAACCTATGTTAACTCAAGCTCCATCCCAAGGACCTGAACCCTGGGCTCTCTAACTATATACCTCTCTTCACTTTGGCTACCTTGAAGCTCAGGGACACAATTTGCTGGAAATTCAGATTCAGTGGTTCCAGTGTGGGCCCAGATATCAAAAAGGAGTGTATGGACTTCTTTCTGCAGCTCCCCCATTCTAAAGGAACTTCATTACAAGTGTAGAGAAATCACAGGTCACGGAAAAATCCATTCAAGATCCTGTAGAAGTGAAGTTGCACTATGTGTGGCACAAGCCACACTCCTGGGGCAGCCATGGCTTTCATCGTGACCCTCTGCAAGTCCACCTCTCAGTTTCCTATCTCTGGACCTCTCGGGTACAAAGAACTAGCAGTGCCTGGGTATTTCCTGAATCTCAGAAGCTGATCTAACTCCTGCTATTTCTAGGTCATGCTCAAGATATTCCCCAACCAGAACCAATCCAGCTCAGAGGATTGCTTCTGGGGCACATGATAGTTGATCTAAATCCAGTAGAGAATATTCTGGTCTCAATTTTGGATCCCAAAGATGGAAGGAATCTCATTCTGCAGCTTGTATCTGTATCTCCAAGCCTCTTCTGTGTGTGAAGTGTTAGGCGTAATATCTGACATATAGCAGATGCTCAATAAACATAATAGACTATTAGTAGTAGTAAGAGGTTCTTAAATCACACTGACAATACCTTTGAGAGGCCTCTCCTTCCCAACATTTCTGAAGCTCTTGAAATCCCAACCATATGCTATTCCTGTGGCCAACTCCATCCAAAGCAGACAGAGGGGGGGATGAGAAACTCCCTGGGGCCACATCCTTTCCACCTCTATTGGTGAAGACAAGATTCTGAAGTTCCCATAAGGGACCAGGACCCCAGGAAAACACAGACTTGTATAGACTCCCAGAGGAATACTGCACCCATGTTGATCTTTACTGTATTATGATTATAAAACTGTAACATTGTGCTGTGAATACTCCTGTTATCCCTGCACTGCCTTCCAACTTGTTACCCTTAGACCCACTTTCAGTAGAGTCAAAGTCAAAGTATCCTCTTAGAAAATGGGAACATTAGCCTCTGTCCAAACCAGACTTGGGATCAGTAAGTATTTCCAAGAATGTGGGATATATAGAGGAAAATACCTGGCTTGGGTCTAATTGAAAACTGTTTGTGCTAGAGCCAGTGGGGTCCTCTGGGGGCTAGACAGTGTCCTGTACACTTTACCCATGCCATAATCTAGCTAACCTTGGAAAACACTCCCATTTCAAAACACTCTGAAATACTGGATAAAACATAAGGAATGTTTTATATGCATAGCTGAGCTTACAAGAAAGAAAGATATGTCCCCAGGGGACAAAAGCAAAGAGGAGACTAGAAAATCAGAATATTAACTGTGTGAGTCAGTACTGCAAACAGTCCAGCGGTGGTGGGAGGTGGGGGCACTGTTTGATGGTCTGAGGGACCAAAGGGCTTAGGTATTAACAACCACTTGGGTGTAGGAGGAAGGCATTGGGTCCACATGAAACACAGCATTAGGAATGAGAACCTCCATAAACGTGGGAAAGGGAAAATCTTTCATGAATGGTAGACTAAGAAAAAAAAAGAAATCAATTAGCAGCACAGGCTGATGACAAGAAGCCAGTCTGTAGTCTAAGCATTGGAGGGAGGGAAAAATAGGCTAATCTCCTAAGATTTTTGTACCCACAAGCTGGTCTTCACACAGACACAGGACTCTGTGGGCCTGTGGGCCTACACAGCCCAGACACCTCCCTGTAAATTAAAAATGAACATGAAATTGTCCCAAACCAAGAATAGTCCAGCAGAAACAACTGCAAAATATTTTCTGAGGGACCCACTCCTAACTCAGACTGTTCAAGATTCTCACAGATAAAGTTCCACTGAAGGGGCGCCTGGATGGCTCAGTGGGTTAAAGCCTCTGCCTTCAGCTCAGGTCATGATCCCAGGGTCCTGGGATCCAGCCCCGCATCCTGCTCTCTGCTCAGCAGGAAACCTGCTTCCCCCTCTCTCTCTGCCTGCCTCTCTGCCTACTTGTGATCTCTGTCAGTCAAATAAATAAAAAAATTTTTAAAAAAAAAAAGTTCCACTGAAAATGAGTTCACACCAGACCATGTGGTACACTATGTCTGACACAGCCCCTAAAGATCTCTACCTCCTGGCATTAACACCCTCGTGTAGTTCCTCATCTTGACTATGAACTAGACTTACTACAACGAATAGAACATGGACTGTCACTTCTGAGATTATATTACAAAAAGACTATGGCTTCCACCTTGAGCACTCTCTCTCAGAGTCTGCTCTGGGAGAAGCAAGCTACTATGTTACGAGTAGCCCTATGGTGAGTCCCACATGTCAAAAAAACTGATGACCCTGGCCAATAGCCAGTGAGCATCCGAGGCCTGCCAACAGCCATGTGAGTGAGTGAGTTAGAAGATACTCCTCCAGTCAAGCCTTGAGACAACTACAGCCCTGGCCAACACCTTGACTGAAGCCACGTGAATCACCTGACCCAGAAGGCACCCACCTAAGCTGCACTCAGATTCCTGGCCCACAGAAATGCTGAGATAATAAGTATTTGTTGTGTTAAGACATTACGTTTGAGAGTAATAGATTGTGTAGCAATAGACAACTAACGCAAACTGAGATAGAAACAAAAACTAAGCTTTATTAAGTGAAGTCATTGAGAATGCAAGCTTTATCTGTTACTGCAGCTAGTGTTTCCTTAGCTAAAATAGATTAGCTTTTAAACTATGTTTAAAATTTCTGGGGCGCCTGGGTGGCTCAGTTGGTTGGTTAAGCCTCTGCCTTTGGCTCTGGTCATGATCCCAGCGTCCTGGAATCGAGTCCTGCATCAAGCTTCCTGTTCCACGGGGAGCCTGCTTCTCCCTCTGTCTCTGCCGCCCTCTCTCTCTGTCTCTCCTGAATAAATAAATAAAATGCTTCTTAAAAATAAATAAACTATGTTTAAAACTTCTAAAACTTAAAACGGAAAACATAAGGAGAGAATAAAAGTTTTGAAAAGAAGCTTAGAAAGCTTTAAAAGGAACCAAACCAGATTTCTAGAACTGAAACAAAGTCAAATTAAAAGCACAGTTAATGAGTTAAATAGGAGATGACACACAACTGAAGAGAAAATTGGTAAATCAGATGATACATCTGAGGAACTCACCCAGAAGGCAGCACAGAGAGGCAAAGAGATGGAAATTATGAACAACAGGTTAAGATGCACGTAGGAAAGAGTAAGAAGGTCCCACATACAACTAATAGGAGCTCCAGGTGAGAGGCTAGATAGAACGTAGAAGCCGCAATATCTGAAGAGTTAATTAGACTGATGGAGAACTTTGCAGACTTCTGACTTCACGCATGACAGAGTGACAGGCAAGGCAGCTATAAAGCTGACAAAACTGTCAAAGACAACCACTTCATCACTCTGAAAATCAATCAAAGGTATACAACAAAGAAGCGTAGACCTGAAAGTGACGGAACAGCGGGAGTCCGTGGCGTCCTTGCCTGAGGCTGTTCCCATTACTCAAATTCCCAGTTCCATCCCTTGCAATAGTTCAGCCAGGGTGAGACAGGCTGTGAAAACCAGCTGCTTCACTGCCATTGCCAAAAGGGGCTCACTTAATTTGGAACATAGTTGTATGGTATCAAGAACTACACAGGGGGTGGGGTACAGAGGGAAAACTAGGGGGAGAACAGGAACACAGCAAGGCAAAGCTGAGATTGCAGCACTGTTTGGGGCAAGAAATGGACTGGCAGACTAGGCAGGGATGTAACAGAGGCATTCCAGGACCTGAGATAACCAGAGAAGATTTGATGAGCGTTCCACATATGCTGGGTTGAGCAGAGGTGAGTGCATGCCCAACAGAGACAGAGAGGCCTCGAACTGCCCACACCTCTCTGGCCAGTGGAGCTTGTGTCCATGTGTAGCAGTGACAAGAGAGAGCCTGGAAAAAAGTAAAATCCAGGGTAGGCTGAAAAACAGTCTGAAGTTTGTACTCCCTAGTCCACACATAGAACCATAAGCAGAGAGAAGACTTTCTGGCTCAAGGTTTTGGGACACAAGCTCTGGCTGAACACTAAGCTATGCAGACACAAGGGCAAACCCCCTAGGAAACCAGGCTTAAAAATAAAAACAAGAAAGAAAAAAAAATGGTGAATCTATCAGAGGCCACATTTAGCAAAGAAGACCGATTTCACAGATTTAGTCCAGGGATCAACAAACACATAAACAAAGCAATAGCAATCTTCAAGAGGTAAAGTAAGAACTCACAACTCTATGGCCAACTGATCTTCGACAAAGCAGGAAGTGATATCCAATGGAAAAAAGGCAATCTCTCCAACAAATGGTGCTGGGAAAACTGGACAGCCCCATGCAGAAGAATGAAACCAGACCACTTTCTTACACCATACACAGAAATAAATTCAAAATGGATGAAAGACTGAAACGTGAGACAGGAAACCATCAAAATCCTAGAGGAGAACACAGGCATCAACCTCTTTGACCTTGGCCACAGTAACTTTTTTTTTAAAGATTTATTTATTTATTTATTTATTTGCCAGCAAGAGAGCGTGAGCTCAAGAAGGGGGAGAGCAAAGCAAAAGGAGAAGGAGAAACGGACTCTCTGCTGAGCAGGGAGCCTGACTTGGGGCTCAATCCCAGGACCCTGGGATTATGACCTGAGCAGAAGGAAGACACTTAACCATCTGAGCCACCCAGGCACCCAGCCATAATAGCAACTTCTTACTAGACATGTTGCCAGAAGCAAGGGAAACAAAAGCAAAAATAAACTACTGGGACTTCTTCAAGAAAAAAAGTTTCTGCACAGCAAAGGAAACAATCAACAAAACTAAAAGGCATCCTACAGAATAGGAGAAGATATTTGCAAATGACAAATATGCTCAAGGATTAGTATCCAAAATCTATAAAAACTTACCAACTCAACATCCAAGAAACAAATAATACAGTTAAGAAATGGGCAGAAGAAATGAAGAGACACTTTTCCAAAAAAGACATCCAGATGGCTAATAGACACATGAAAAGATGCTCAACATCACTCATCATCAGGGAAATACAAATCAAAACCATGCTGAGATACCACCTCACACCAGTCAGAATGGCTAAAATTAACAACACAAGAAACAACAGGTGTTGGCAAGGATGTGGAGAAAGAGGAACCCTCTTGCACTGTTGGTGGGAATGCAAACTGGTGCAGCCACTCGAGAATATTTGGAGGCTCCTCAAAAAGTTAAAAATAGAACTACCCTACAATCTAGCAAAAGCATTACTAGGGATTTACCCAAAGGATTAAAAAAAATACAGATCTGAAGGTGTACATGGACCCTAATGTTTACAGCAGCATTGTCAACAACAGCCAAACTATGGAGAGAGCCCAAATGTCCACTGACTGACAAAAATCAGTAAAGAAGACGTGTGTGTGTGTGTACACACACACACACACACACACATATATATAAACTATGGAATATTACACAGCTATCAAAAAGAATGAAATCTTGCCATTTTCAACTATGTGGATGGAGCTACAGTGTATTATGCTAAGTGAAATAATTCAACCAGAGAAAGACAAATACCATATGACTTCACTCATATGTGGAATTTAAGAAACAAAATAGATGAACATAAGAGTGGCAGGAAGGGGAAAGAGGGAGAGAGAAAAAAAATAAGAGACTCTTAACAGTAGAGAACAAACTGAGGGTTAATGGAGGAGGTGGGTGGAGGATGGGCTAGAGGAGTGTTGGGAATTAAGGAGGGCAATTGTTGTGATGAGTCCTAGCTGTTATATGTAAGTGATAAATCACTGACTTCTACTCCTGAAACCAATATTGCACTGTATGTTAATGAACTAGAATATAAATTTTTAAAGTTTTAAAAAGGTAAAATATGAATCCAAAGTCACTGCAATATATTACTTAAAATATTCAATATACAACAAAAAAAAATCATGACATGCAAATAAACAAGAAAATGTGAATGTCCTGAAACGTTTGATTTATCAGACAAAATCTGCAAAGCAGCTATTACAAATATGTTAAAAGAACTAAGGGAAATGTTTAAAGGTTTAAAAGAAAGCACAGCAACGACTACATGGATTAAAAAAAAATCACAACAAAAAGAATTTTTTTAAGAGCCAAATGGAAATTCTGGAGCTGAAAAGTACAATAACTGAAGTGCCCTTCTTTTTCACTAGAAGGGCTTAGCATCAAAAATGATCAGTAAACTTGATCAGTATAAATTATCCAATGTGAAGAATGGAGAGAAAAAAAGAATACAAATAAACAGAACCTCAGAGACCTATGGGACAATAACAAGCAAGGCAGTATACATGTGATAGAAATCCCAAAGGAAGAAGAGAGAAAGGGAGAGAAAAAGATACTTGAAGAAATAACAGCTCAAAACTTTCCAAATGTGACAAAAAACATTAATCTACAGATTAAAGAAGCTCAAGGTTAAATACAAAGAGATTCATAGCCAGATACATTGCAATCAAAATGTTGAAAGCCATAGACAAAGAGAAAATCTTAACAGCGCAAGGGAAAAACAATTCATCACACACAAAAAGACAGTAATATGATTAACAACCGGCTTCTCATCAGAACAATAAGCATCAAGGGAGTAGAATGGTATATTCAAAATGCTGAAAGTAAAAACTGCCAACCAGGAATTCTATATTCAGCAAAACTGTTCTTCAAAAATGAAGTAAAATTAAAGATGTTTCCAAATACATATAGACTGAAGAATTTGTTACAGACCTATCTTACAAGAAATATTCACGGAAGTTCTTCAGGCTAAAAGGAACGGATACTTAATGGTAACTCAAATCCACAGGAAGAGATGAAAGGGACAAAAAATGACAAACATAAAAGACTCTGTAAATATACTCTTCTCCTTTTTTCTCTCAACTTCTTTGAAAGGCACAAAATTTTACAAAATTATTATTATAACATCATCATTACTTTTTATAATAATTGTTAGATTTAGAACATATACACAGGAAAGGTACATGACAATAATAGCACAAATGGGGAGAGGAAAAAAAAAAGAGATACATTGGAGCAGGGTTTCTATATTTTATCAGAATTAATTAGATTTAATCAGTTATGATACATATTATAATTCCTAGAGCAACTCTAATAACTCAAATAATATAGTAAAAAGGAATTAATAATAAAGAAATTCAAATGGTACACTAAAACATTTATTTGATACAAAAGACAGCAAAGAACGAACAGAGGAAAAACAATGACATGATACAATCCAATCATATCAATAATCACATTAAATGTGAATGAACAAAAAAGACTCATTCAGAAGGCAGAAATTGTTAGATTGGATTTTTTGAAAAAGTGCAAGTAGGTTGAAAGTAAAATGAAGAAAAAAGATGTACCAGCAAACACTAACCATGAGAGAATTTTGCAGATTTGATGAACAGCATTAATCTTCAGATTCAGGGAACATACACACATATCATAGTGAAACTGCAGAACACCAAAATCAAACACAAGATCTCAACAGCAATCAGAAAGAAATGAAAACTTTCCACAAAGACAATTAGATTGATTGCAGACTTCCCAAAGGCAACAACAGAAGACAGATGACAAAAGAATATCTTCAAAACGCTGAAAGAAAATAAATGTTGACCTAAGATTCTAAAATAAGCTGATTTATGTTAAATAATGAGGGTAGACTCCATTTTTTTTTTGTTAAAAACAAAGTTTGCTACTAACAGAAACTGACTGAAAAAATCACTAAGGAATATTTCAAAGGAAGGAATGACCTGTGAGAAGATATGGGGGAGGTACAAATGTGAGTCTATGTAATCAAGTACTAAGAGCATAAAATGTAGCAAAAATAATAAAGACTAACTTGGAGAGGTAAAAAGAAGGTGGAACTAAGATACCAGACAACACGTACAGGTTAGAAGGGAAGAGGTGGTCAAAACAGAAGTGTCCTAAGGATAGAAGAAATTGTCAAATTTAGACTTTGCTAAGTCAGATGTGCACATGAAAATTACAAGAGTAACTACAAGAATGAAACTAGAATACAGAACTGCCAAACAAAGCAGTGTGGGATTTGGTATTAAGAAAAATGAAGAAACTAATACAAAAGAAGGTAGCAAAGGAGTAGAAAAGCATCATCCAAAAAGCAGGAGAAATAGGGCACAAAATAAAACAACACAACACATCCGGGCATATCAGTAATCACAATAAATATAAATGTACTAAGCCCTCAAGCAATTGTCAAAGTAGATTTAGGATAAATTCCTTAAACTATTTACGAAAGACAAAGCTCAAACAGAAGGAGACAAAAAGCTGGAGCACACCTGTGGTGTCAGAGGGTAACTAGCGTGGCTGGAGTGGACAAAGGGAGGGAACAGCGTTAGGAGAGGGACTAACAGGGAGCAAGGGTTAGGTCACGCAGGGCTTCATAAGTCATAGCAAAGTCCTCTGTGTAAGGCAAGGGTTTTGAGTGAATGCAATTCTATTTTGAAATGATCGCTCAGGGCTGTGCTGAGAGAGAATGAATGGGAGCAAAGGCACATGCAGGAGACCACTTAGTGGGCAGGGCAATAGCTTGGAAAGAAGCCATGGTGATATAGACTGGAGTAATGACAATGGAGGTGGTGAGAAGTGCTTGGATCCTGGATATGCTTGGAAGGTGGGACCAACAGGATTTGCTGAAGGACTGGATGGGGAGAGGTGAAAAAAGAGAAAGGAGTCAAGACTGACTTCAGGCTTTTGGATCTGAGCTCCTAAAAGGATGAATTTCAATACACAGTTAGACACACACGCCTGGCAATTATGGAAGGATCTGGGGCTGGAGATACACATTTGGAAGTCATCAGGCCCTCAATAATATTCAAAGCCATGAGCCCGAGTGAGCTCACCTAAGGAGGGAGTGTCCAGAGAAGTCCAGGAATTAAACCCTAGAAAAATCCAGTGTTCAGATCCTGGAGAGTTGGAGAGACACCCATAGCAAGACGAACCATAAACATCCAGAGTGAGAATCTAAGAGAATCTAAAAGGTATGGAGTCTTCAAAGCAAACGGAGTATGGTGTTTCAAGAAGGAGAGAGCCATCATCTATGTTAGATGTTGCTGATGGGTCAAGTAAAACGAGGACTGAGCATTAACCACTGGGTTTAGCCAACAGACTAGTCTGATGTGAAAAGACAGCTGCGCCCGTCAGATTCCCTGATTCAGGAAATGTAACAAAGACCGCAGCAGCAAACAAGAGAAGCCAATCCGGACAGACTTCTGCATTGCTTTTTTGCATTGCTTTTTTTTTTCCCCAGCAAACAGTAAAAATAGCTAACCTTTCCTGAGTGCTGGCTATGTGCCAAGAACGCTATTACGATGCCTATTTTTAAATAGAGAAAGTGGGGCTCAAAAAAGTCAAATAATCTGTCCCGGGTCACTCAGCTGGTAAGTGGCTGAGCTAGAATCCCAGTCCATGTCATGCATGTAATCATGCGTGCCTCTGCTTAGTTAAGGGGAAAGACCACACTTAGGGAAGGAACTCACATTTATAAAGTACCAATTGAGGGCCAGGCATCTTGTGTTTGCATACATGTTCTCACTGAACTCTCGCAAAGGCCCTGAGATAAATATCATTACTACTGTCATTTTAAAGGTGAAAAACCAGAGGCTCTGCTGGGTCTCACTAACGGTCCCACAGGGGTGGTGACTGGTGGGGAAAGAGCTCAAGTGTGGGCATCTCTCAGACTGCATCTCTGCCTATCCCTCGTCTATACCACAGGCCTGCCCTTTGCACTGGGCGAGCTGAGACTATTCAGGCCAGGACATGGCTGGGGAACCCCAGAGACCTGATGTCACCCCTACAAACTCATCACTTTGAGGATCCTTGGTGGTTTTGAAGGATGTGACTGAGACAACCCCCCCAACACACACAGTCTGAATCAGCTCCAGAAATCCCAAGGCAGGCTTCCCAGCTCCCCCAGAACCAGACCTGTGCTCTGTCCAGGGGCTGGACCTCTGATTTTAAGGCATAGGCTGAGTATGAGAGTGAACCCCACTTCCCACCCTTTCCTTCAGTCGTGCTGGATGGTCTCTACCTGTCCGGTGGTGAGGGAACGGCTGTAGCCAGGGATGGAGCTCCGGGGATGGATCCGGGGTGGGACACAGCAGCTGGGAAAGAACAAAATTCCATATTCAGAACAGGGGTCTGAGAGAAAGGGGAATAACAGCATTGGGGTCCCTGAGCAGGTTCCATCCCTCAGAAAGGGATCCTCCCAGGAGACTTTTGGGTAAAGGTACTGTCCCAAAGAGGCACTCAGATTGGAGCAATCACCAGGGACCCCCTCTTTATGTGGAGCAGAGTGAGACTCCCCACTTGAACCCTAAGGAGGGAACCTCCCCCCACCAGGATCAGCTTCCCAGCCCAAGCCCTGGCCCTCCCTGTCCTTACTTGATCCGGGCCTGGTCCACGCTGGAGGAGCGGCGGGCGGTGAAGCGCCGGGCCATTGCTTTGGGAGACGTCTTGGGGCTGCCATCCGAGTCTCCGCTCTCCTCATCCCCCATGGCCTTGATGTAGCTGCCGCTCCTCATCCTGCGGCAGGGGATCTCCCCGTCCTTGCCCCCAGTGGGGTAACCCCCCCAGTCATCTTGCGGCACCTGCGGGGACAGGGGCTTCTGTCTCTCGGATGTGTCCCTACTACATTTAGAAGCCAGGACCCTCTGTCCCCACTGCCAGCAGGAGGCGCTCTGCTAGCTGGAGCAGGGCTGGCCCAGGGACAGGCAGAAGCAGAGCCAGAGGTAAGGTTTCAGACTGTCCCCTCCCTTACAGGAGATGCCTCATCATCTTTCATGGACTGCTTACTACTTAATTAAGGTGATATGCCAGGAGCCAAGAGGATGGAGATCAGAGGCCAAAGTGACCTCTGTTGACCCAGCCCAGCAGCGAAGTATCACGAGCCCCCACCTTTCACCTCTCTTCCTCCTTCCTCCTCTTAACCTGCCGACATCCCAAATCCTCCAACCCTTCCCCCCTTCCCTCTCTGAGGAACCACAGAGGGCTCTAAGCAGGCAAGTGCCATCAGATTTGTTTCAGAAAGAGTGCTCTGACGGTCCAGAGGGGGGATGCACTGTGTAGGGCCCGGAGCAGGGCAAGGGATGGAATGGCAGGAGGGAGACCAATTAGGAGGCTGATGCTGTTAGCCAAGCAAGAGATGATGAGCCTAAATTAAGACCATGACAATGAGGGGGACGAGGAGATGGAAATGAGGTGTTAAGGAGCATCAGTGAGTCTGATTAGACGTAGGGGGCGAGGGGGCGAGGGGGCGGGGAGGAGCCGCAGATGACTGGGAGGCTGCTGGCTGAGGACCCGGGGGATGGTGCTGTCGCTCACTAAGCCACAGAATCCCAGAGAAACAGGTTTGGGGGAGAGGTGATAGGTTAGGGTTGAGCATCTTAAGTTTGGCAGTGAAATACTGAGCAGGTGGTTGGGTGTTCGGTTCTGGAGTTCAGCGGCGGAGAGATCTGGGCTGGAGGCAGACACGTGGGAGTCATGGGCAGCAGCTGAATCCACAGGGGTGAATGAAACAGCCCAGGGGAAAGAGAGAGCGCTGGGGAGGGATCCACTGACATTTAAAAAGGGGACTGCAAAGAAAGGAAGAAAAGCCTATGAAGTCACCTGAGAAAGAGTGGGCAGAGGGGTAGGAGGGAAGTCAGGAGAATGCCATGTCATGGAAACAGGAGACAGTTCCAGAATAAAAGGAGTTGATAATGTCAAATGCCACAGTACATTCAGAGGTTAGTAATTCTGGCTCAGGAGCTAGATCCATGTTCAGATTTTCACCCCATCACTTCCTAGGTGAACTTGAGCAAAAATGATGACTCTCTCAGTTTCCTCGTCTGCAAACTGGTAATGGCAATTATGCCAACGCCCCAGAGCTGGTGGGAAGGATAAGTAAGCCAACATAGTGTGCCCAGCACATAGTAAGTCCCCAGTAAATGTTAGCTATTATTATTATTATAAGCATTGAAAGGTGCCTTTCAAGGAGAGCCCTCAAAAGACCACTGGAGACTACTGCCAGAACATTTTAGAGGGTAGGGGATGTGGATGTCACACTGTCTTCAAGGGGAGAATGAAAGGAAGTGAAGATGAAGAATCTATGCTCTAAGAGCTTGGGTATGAAGGGAAGACGGGAGATGGCAGGGGCTATGGAGGGAAGGAAGGACTTTTTAGGATGAGAGACCTGAGCATATTTCCAGGATAAGAGAAAAAGCCAGCAAAGACCAAGACAGTCTTTAAATGCGGGAAAGGATGGAGGTAGGGGATGGTCAGCTCAGGGGTAGAGGGGATCCTGAGGAGATGCGCTCAAGTCCTGCTGGAGGACTCAGCATGGGATGGTGATGAGTGGCCCTGGCTTTCTTTCTCTCTGAGCCAAGAAGGAAGGGAAAGAGGGTGGCTGGGGATCTAGATGAGTCTGTAGGTGGGCTGACAGGAAGGCGAGGGAGGCTGTGATGGTTGGCCCACACTAGGAAGAATGACGTACAAGCAGAGGCATGGGGAGAGGGCTGGGGCAGGTAGGGAAGATTTCCAACACCTGTTGTAAGGAACAGGTTGAATGGGGTGAGGATGGAGACTTTAAGACGGTCAAGAGCCAGAGAGAGCATAGAGTTCAGGGAGGGACAGTGACTATGGCGGGGGGGGGGGGGAGGGCTAGGTGAGGGGACAGAAATCAAGATGAGAACAGTGACCCAGGGATTGAATGGGGTCCCAAGATGGACAGAACCCACAGAGAGGGGCATGACTCAGCAAGGAGGCTGGAGCTCAGTTAGAAGATGGGAACACAGGGAGGAGACAAGACTCCATAAAGAAACAAGGGCTCTGGTAGGAGGGGTTCAGCAGAGGGTTGAGGGAGAGCTGGGGTCCAATGGGAGAAATAGAGTCTCAAAACAAAGAGGTTAAGGATCCAACAAAGACACCTAATCTGATGGGGGCAGCTTCCCCTGCTTTGGGGCACAGCCCCTGAAATCCGTTCCTTCCCCCACCCAGGGCTCTGACTTTGCAATCCTAAAATACCTTGAACCCCGGTGCCCTGAGGGATCATTCCCTTCTCTGCCTCTCTCCAGAGAGGAGCCCCGGGTGAGCAGAGAGGCAGGCCAGCAGATGGGACAGCCAGGGCACACTCTGCCACACTGCAGGGCTCCCGCTCCACAGCCACTGCGGCTGCTCGCTCTTCTGCAGGACACTGTGAGGTGCATGTTAAAAAGGAAGCCCCCAGAGAGGTCAGGGCAGCCCTGGAGAAGCAGCAGGGAGCAGCGGTGTGGCAGGGAGGCTCCGGGGATGGCCAGAGCTCAGATCTGGGAGAAGGACAGTTCGTGTCCTCTGCTCGGCCCATTCTGCTGGACCCTTCAATTCCCAGCTTAGAGAACCTCTCTACCCAGGGAGGGGGCAATCCAGAAGTCCTGAATCCTAGAAGTCTCCCAACTTCCCTACTGTCTGCTTCCACGTGGCCCTGTTTTTTCCCTTGAGCTCTCTCTCGGAAGTTCTCCACCCGGAAGAGCTCTAACGTGTGAAGAACTTACCGGCAAGGCCAGGGACACCCAAAAGGTACATGCAAGGTCAATTCTCTGTACCTCTGAACATGCTGTAGTCTCTTTCTGGAAGTCCCTTAATCCACGTCTGTGCTCGACCAACTCCAGCTCCACTGGGATTCAGCTCCAGCGTCCTCCTCCCCCGCAAGCTGCTCTGAGCAGCCCCCAGCCGCCGCCACCCCCGGTGGGTGCGGTGCCTCCTCTATGCTCCCATGGCGCTGAGGGCTCTCTCCTATCACAGCCTCATCGCTCTGTTCTACCTGCCTCCTTGTCTACCCCACCCCAACCCTGTAAGCTCTTCACAAGCAGCCTCTGTGTCGTCATCTCTGCATCCTCAGCCCCCAGGAAATGCTCCCCGAGGGAATGACTGTGGATTAAATATGTGGCATGGGGGGTTCGGGGGGCAACTCTTAAGTCTGCTGGACTTCCAGAACTTGTGTTGGCTTTTCCTCCTAAACCTATGGGAGGCCTCAAATAGCAAGCCAGCAGGTGCCTGGCTGGCTTAGACAGAAGAGCATGCCACTCTTGATGCTGGGTTCATGAGTTTGAGCCCTATGTTGGGTTCAGAGATTGCTTAAATAAATAAAACTTAAAAAAAAAAAAAAAAGGCAAGCCAGGGGGAATAGGAGAGGGGCCAGAGGAAGAGAAGAGAAAGGTTGATGGTGAGAAGGGCCCTGACCCCACCTCAGTAAGGAGGAGGAGAGGGGACAGCGTGGGATGGATAAGGATACCATAAGGAGGAGGAGGAGGAGCTCCTCACCTAATCTGCAGACACCACACAAGTGGCGAGGAAGGAAGGGGACAGCATGCCATCCATCACCTGCTCCATCCACTCCCTGGAAGCCCCGCCCTGGTGTTGTATCTTGGCCTCAGACTTTGGTGTGTCCCCAGCCCAGGAAAACCCACAGGACAGGCTCCCAGAGCTCTTCCATGGCCTCATGGCGTCCTACCTCAGGCACCCCAGCATGACAAACCTCAGCAGAGGCAGATTCTGGAAATAACTGACCTTCATAGTCAAACAGTATGTGGACCACCCAGATCAGAGCAGAAGAGAGGTCTGGAGAAGGCCTAGGGGCAGGAGAACTGCTTTCCAACTGCTGACCTCCAATCTCAAGGAAAGCTACAGCCAGGGAGTGCCACGCTGTCCTGTCCACTGCCTACCCTCAACCTCATTCTGCCTCCGAGGTCATGAGACAGAGGCCAGCACAGCTTGTCCAAGCAGCAGGTCGAAGGGAAGTCTTCCTGGCAGTGACACATAATGTCAGAATAGAAGGGCCCCTCCCTTGTACAAATGGGGAAAGCGAGATCCCAAAAGTGGCTCCAGGAGACACAGTGAGGCAGGGCAGAACCTCCCCACCTCCAGGCCTTCACCACAGGGACAACTGACTCCCATCCAACCCTTTTGGTAACTACTGCGTGACAGCACTGCAGAAGGTTGAGGACCCTGTGCCCCACCCTCACCAAAGCCTCACCTGCAGATAATGATAAGTCCTGGCTTTGGCCTTGGCCTCCGGACCCAGGAGCCCCTTGCCTGGCCCGGCCCCTGGGTATCCATCCCGGCCCTGGTTGACCATCATGGTATGCCAGGCACTTCGCTTGACCGATTGTCCATCCAGTGACATGGACATGCCAGTGCAGGCAAGACAGCGGCCTTCCGACCCGCCTGAGCGCCCCTTGAAGCTCAAGTCCCGGTAGGACCCGTCTGGAGCCTCCAGGCAGAAGGGACCACCAGGCTCCCCAGGGGGCCGCCCACCCGCCAGGAAGCCACTATCGCTGTCCAAGTTGTCATCGGAGCTCCACCAGCCAGCAGACTTGGACTGGTGCCGCCCATCCCCCTTGCGGTCCTTGCTCTTGCTCCTCTTGCCATGCCTGGACTGGTGGTGGTGGTGGTGGTGGTGGTGATGGTGGTGGTGGGAGGTGTGGGGGCCTCCAGAGCCCAGGCCAGGGTAGCTGTCTCCTCCAGAGCCACCTCTTCCCTCAGCCTTGGGCCCGTTATAGTCCCGCTTCCCTGGGGCTTCCAAAGAGTGGGACTTGGCAAAGAGCTTCTGCACAGAGTGAACCAGGTGCCGTATGCGGCTGGGGCTCTCGCTGCGGGCCTCCGGGGCACTGCCGGATGCTGGCCCTGGCCCAGGCCCGGCCCCTGCCGGACCTCGCTGGTATGGGAGCGTGTGGAAGCCATCTTGTTGAACTGGCAACTGCTTTTCAAACTGGTCCAGGAGTGTAGAAGGCAGGCGGGGGGCACCCTTGCCCTGAGGGTGGCCCACACAGTCTTCACAGGTGTCGAAGGGGCCCTGGCCAGGGTACATCCTGGGGAAGGTGCTGCTACCCCCCCCAACCCCGGCCCCCCCAGGCCCTCCCTCGGGGCCTACTGATGGCCCCTCACTCAGGCTCAGGGGCCCTTCCGGAGAAAGGTGTCCCAGGCCAGCTCTCGGGGCACAGAAGCGGGGCTCAGTGGAGAAGGCCTCCCCGGAGCCCAGCAGGTACGGGGCCCTGGCAGCTGGGCCCACGTCCATATGCTGCTGGTCGGCAAAGCGGGCTGGGCGGGGATGGCTACCGCGGTCGCCATGGTAACCCCTCATGGCCTCAGCAAGGGCTCTTCATAGTGCTGGGGGCCAGGCCCCAGAAACCTCCTGGGAAAATAAGGAGAAAAAAGATTCAGACTGAACAGGTCACTTCCCCTAAAACTCCATTCTTAGGTATCTGGTATCCCTTTAGGTAATGCATACCAATTTATTGTGATTAATTGTACTATCTTTCCTCACATGAGCTTAAAATGCCTTAAAACAGTCATACTAGACAAAGACACTCACAAGGACACAAAATAATGCCATTATTCCTCAAATGCTGCAAATTTGATAAGTACTTATTCACAAGATAAAATGCCCTCAGCCAAACAGGTTTATAAAAATTCTTAGGTTACCAAAAATAAAAGGACACCCAAAAAGACATAATATATATATACATACATACATACACATATACAGATATATATATATATACATACACATATACAGATATATATATATATATATATATACACATACACACACACATTTTTTTTTTCCTCCCTAAAGAAACCAGTCATTAGGTAAACTGGCTTTTAACAAGCTGGCTTTGGGGGGCGACTGGGTGGCTCAGTGGGCTAAAGCCTCTGCCTTCAGCTCAGGTCATGATCTCAGGGTCCTGGGATCAAGCCCCACATCGGGCTCTCTGCTCAGCAAGGAGCCTGCTTCCCTTCCTCTCTCTCTCTCTGTCTGCTTCTCTGCCTACTTGTGATCTCTCTCTGTGCCAAATAAATAAATAAATAAATATTTTTAAAATGAATAAAAAAATAAAAAATCACCTTTAAAAAAAACAAACAAACTGGCTTTGAGCAAACTGATCCAGAGCCACACGTCTGCCCCAATCCCAGCCATATCCACTGCTGTGAAGAGTCAGGCCCCAGGGTCACAGCCTCCAGCAGCAGTAACCAAACAGAATACTGGACCCACATTTACGTATCCACCCCCTCCCCTTCCTTCCACACCCTGTTCCTTCCATCTGGCTGCAGGCTCATTCTCCTCCCTCCCACAACCCCCCACCCACCCACTCCAGGGCTGAGACAGGAAGAAATAACCTAAGATGACTGCTTCTTCGTCTTCTGGGTTCCAAGTGTTCCCCAGTGAAAGTTCCCCTTCTGCCTTTTACCCCCATCGGCCACCCCCATTCCACTGTAGGGAAGTCACCAAGGGAGGAGAAACCCCAAAGAGGAGGAACACTGGCTTTCCAAAGCAGCATCTAAACAGTACGCTGGGATTGGAACTCAGGAGTTCCTCCTCCCAGGAACAGTGGGCTGGCAAGACGGGGAGGTGACGGAGAGAAAGCATTGAAACCCGTGCCCTTGGCCACCATCCCAGGCTTGCCAAGGGTACAGGACAGAGAGGTCAACTCTCAGCAAGAACCGCCTCCAATCAGGTCCGCAGAGTTGCCAGGACAGGAGCTACAGCAGGGGGGGTGTCAGCAGGAGGGACAGGGACTGAGGAGCTGGCAGACGGTGCCCTCCCTCATCCCAGACCAGGCTCCTGGGCCATCTGCTGACTAGGAGGGGATGACAGCCTCAAAGACTCCAGACAGCAGCACCTCCAAGACCTGGCCTCCCTTCTTCTCCACCACCACCTCTCCATACCCACTGTGTCAGGCTGCTTCCAGAATGCCCCAAGTTATTCTGATTTCAGAACCTCAATCTACTCCCCATCTCCCAGACTCCTACCACTCACCATCCGGGGCTTCCCATCCTCAGTGTCAGGATCCCCAGACAAAATCCTAACTTCAGAAGGCCTCAGGATCACCAGCACCTGATGGAAAAGAAAAGGGCAGTGAGCCAAGGAAGAAAGAGATTGTCCCAGAGTCCTCAGAGGACCAGTCTCTGGCCTTGACAGTTTCCCTTCCCAACCCCCCAAACCAGGACTGATTGGATCCCCCATGATGCAGAGCCTTTGGACCCCCAGGGAAATGAAGTCGGCTTCATTATGCAAATACATGCAAATGAGCTCACAGGTTGGACTACCTCCAACAGCAGGTGTCTGTGTGATCTGTCCGTGGTGCTGAGCCACTGCAATTCTTTTTCATTGCCCTCAAATACCATTCCATTCCACAAAATTTGTTGAGCAGCTATCATAAGCAAGACTGAGTGAGAAGTGTATAGAGGTGATCTAAGTGTGGTCTCTGTCATCGAGAGGCTTATAGTCCAACAAGGGAACAATCCTACACGACAGGGTTATTTTAGGTCCTTGTATTTTTGCACAAGCAGCACCCTCCTCCTAGAATCTCCTTCCATCTACTCCCCTCATCTCTTTCCCTTGGCTAACCCTTCCTCAGATGAAACCCCACCTACCCTCAAAGACTTTCTGTATTCTCATTCTGGATTATGTCTCTCTATTAGGCTTTCATAACACCCTTGGTTCCCCCATAAAAGAAACCATAACACTGCACTGAAATTATCTGTTTCAGTTTCTGTCTCCCCAGTAAGAATGTGGTCTTCTGCAGGGTAGGAACCATATCCTAATTATCTCTGAATCTCCAACACCTAACTTAGGGCTTTGTCTAGAGCAGGTCCTTAATAAACGTTCACCAAGTAGATGAATAAATGGACTGGAAAGGGGTAGCAAAACATTACACTAGTTCAGATGAAAACAAGACCAGACCCAACGGAGGGAAATTGAGGAGGACTTCCCAGAGAAGAATGTGTTCAGGATGGAGAACAAGATGGCTGTGTATTCCAAAGACAAAGCGACGGGGGAGAGAGAATTCCCAGAGAAAGAAACAGAAGGCACAAAGGCAGAAGAGGTGGGCAAATAAGGAATTCTTAGGGGTGGGCTGCGAGAGTTCCAGCAGACACTTAGGGTTTGGCAGATACTGGGATGAAGTGGGGGAGAGAGAGTCAGGAAGGAAGACGACTCTGAAGTTTGCAGCAGCCGTGACTGGAAGACTAATGATGCCATTATTAGACACAAGGATGTCAGGAAGAAGAGCTAGCTTTGCAGGCGTGATTAATAGTAATGGAAGAGACACAGTCAGACATCAGGAAGAACTTCCTGACCCTGAAGGATGTGAGACAATGAAGAGAATTGTGGACTGTCCTGGAAATCTTCCATAGAGGAGAGGATGAGGCATACCCTGTCCCTGGCCCACCCTGTGGCCTGGACTGAAGGAGCTATTGGTTACCTTGCCTGCAGGGAACTGGAGGTGACCTCAGAGACATCATCTGCCTGACTCTAGACAATAGTTCTTCTCTTCCATTTGCCTTCTCTGGGGAAGCAGAGGCAACTTCAGACCAAGAGAGCCTCACAAGCAGTTGCTGGAAAAGCTCTTGAAGGCATCTCCCTGCTTTGGAAAGAAATTTTGATAGCTTGTCCTTCACCCACATCATGGTCCTCCTCCTCTTGCCCCAGGCAGAACCCACGTTCGAGACTCACAGCATGAAAGGCCACTTTGGCAGAAGCCCAGACCATCTCATTTGCTTTGTTCGTGGTCACATCGACCTGGAGTCTCACTCGGAGCTTCCCAATGGTCGACATTCCCAGGCTTCCCCCCGCCATGGTCCCCCGCCAACACACAGGTGCTGCTGCCAAGTCTCTGAGCCGCCGTCAAGATCTTATCAAACTTCAGTCTCTTTAGCATCAATCCATGTTCTCCCAGCTCTAGTCTCAGGGGAGACAGGCCCCTGTAATTGCTCCTCTCCAGATGAGTTATCCTCACCTCCCTTACCCGTGTCCTATAGGGCAGCACTGTCTGGTGGAAAAAGTGCACGTTCTGATACCAGAAGGCATGTGACACTAGATAAGTAACTTAATGATGCCTGCTCATCTCTCTCCCAGGATCTTCATATCAAATAATAAAATGTATATCAAGCCATTTTATAAACTCTAAAAGATTACACAATATAATCTCTCATGTGAAGACTTTATTCTGGATTTCCAAAATCCCCAATGTCCAAATACTAAACTGTAATCAAATACAAAAATTACTGAGGGAAGGAGATACCCAGGTTATGGATTTTCTAAAGAAAAACATTTCATTGACGTAGACTGAATTATATAGTCTTCCTCCTATATAGTACGCTTTGCCGCCAATTCTCCTGCTCCCTCCCTGTTACTAATCGATAGGGAGGCAAAACAAGCAAGAATGGGACTCAGAATTCCACCCATCACCAAGTCCTATGGATTTTGCTTCCTAAAAATAGATCTGCCCACTTATTTCCATATCCACTAGCTGTATCCACTATATGACTAGCTAAAACTCATTTTCAACCTTCTTTCCCCTTTCCCAACACCCACAGTAACTGGAGGCCACACAATTCACTTTTGGCTAAATACACACACACACACACATATACACATAAAAATCTGATGGTTTCTGGGAAATAGGTCGCCTTTATGATAAAGGGGTGGAGCCTGCTAGTACCATCCTTCCGCCCCTTTCTTCTAGGCTTGAATACAACCATGATGCCTGGAGCTAAGGCAGCTATCTTGCCAACATGAGAGAAAGGCCTAGAGAGTCACAGAAATGCTAGTCCTGGAATCACTGAGCCCTGGAACCAACACAAGCAGTTGCATTCCTCTGGGCCTAAATGTGGTAAGGAATGGACTCTTTAAACCATTGTTGGCCAGATTTCCTGTGTTTGTAAGTAGAGAGCACTGCTAACTAATCCAATTAACTCAGAACACTGTCTCCTACCTGAGCATCTGCAAAAGCTCCTAACTAGTCTCCCTTTCCTACTCTGCTTCCAATCCAAATGGTCCCAGAAATCCAATCATGTCACTTCTCTGTTTAAAACTCATCAATGGTTTATTGATGTTCTTAAGATAAAACGCCATAACCTGTCACCAAGGCCTGCAGGGTCCGGCCCTTCCTACGTTCCAACAACCCTCTCATCACATGCTCCCTCTTGCTTCCTCTGCTCCAACCAGGCCAGTCTTTCTGCAGTCCCATGATCCCTCCCATCAGGGACCTGTTCCCACAACCCCCCCCCAGAAAGCTTTGCCGGCCCACCCCTGCCTTGTTTAACTCCTACACACCCTTCAGATCTCAGCCTTGTTGTGCTTCCTCGGGGGCAGCTTTCTCTGGCTCCCTGACTAGGTCAGATCTCCCTGCTGTTTGCTCTCAAGGCACAAGGTACCTGTATAGCTCTTATACTGTTACCATTTTCATTTGGCGTGATTTGGAGATTGTCTGCCTTCCCACTAGAATGGAAGCTCCAGGGAAGTGCAGGGGTTTCATCCATCATACCGCATCACCCCAACCCCTAGAAAGATGCTTAGCACAAGGGCAGGTGTTTGTTGGGTGAATGCAAGCCTTTCACTTACGGCATCTTACGTAACTCCCACAACTATTCCAAGAGATACCTAATATCACCTCCCCCCACTTCCATTTTATAGAAAAAGAAACTGAGGCTGAGAGAGGCCCAGGTCCTAGAGGTGGTGGCAAAGCCCAAAGTCAAACCCAGTGCTGCCCCCTCCGCCCCCAAGCTTTAGCTTCCCTCTGACTTGTGCTGCTAGCCCACAGAAGCCAACCTTACTAAACGCCATTCTGAAGTAAACACAGTAATGACAGTGAATCTGTTAAAAGAAGAAAAAAGGGGAAAACAAAAAACAAAAAAACAAAACCTCACCCAGACCCATACCCTTCCAGAGTTAACCAGAGTGTGGTTTCCCCTTCTCCCCTGTGCAGGGGAGTGCTGAGTCTGTTCTAAGTCCAAGGTCAGATAAGTACAGAATAAAGGAAGCTCCCTAAAGCCCTATGACAACTCTGGGGGCTGGTGCTATTTTCCCCCATTTTCCTGCACCAAGGCATCTGTCTACCATCCCAGGACACAGAGAGCTGCCCAGATGGTAAACCTCTGGGTCCAGAGAAGCAGCCTAAGCTAGCTGGGAAGGAGGAGTCTGGGAGGGTGCTGTGTATGACAAATTCTCTGATGCAGCTCGAATCTATCTGGGAATGGAAGAACTGGCACGCATGCCGTCACCAAGAAATTACCCAATTTAGCACCAACTACACAATCCAGCAATTAGTTTCTTAAACCGGAACTTGCTGGGGGCTGCCAGGCTGGCGGGGTTGTTGTTACAAATCTCACTGGGAAACCAGCTGTGTAATTCGCCAGGAGGCTGTCACTGCCCCAAGCAATTACCTTCCAGAAAAAGAATGGAACATGGAGGAAGGAAAAGGGCTGCAGAGGATCGAGTCCGTGTGTCTTCCTCTTCTCTCCCCCAGGGCCCTGTCCAGCCAACTCAGGTGCTTTTCCTTTCTTGAGACTCTGGCAACTCACAAACTCCCTGGATCAAAGCAGTTATGGGTGCTGCCTTTGTGGTCAGACTGTCTGGGATCCAGTCCCTTTCCACTCACTCACTAGCTCTGTGTACCTGGGCAGGCGATTCTCCTCTCTTAGCCTATTTTTTCATCTGTAAAATGGTGGTGATATTAGAGCTATCAGAAAGCAATTAACGGGGGCACCTGGGTGGCTCAGTGGGTTAAAGCCTCTGCCTTCAGCTCAGGTCATGATCTCAGGGTCCTGGGATCAAGCCCCGCATCGGGCTCTCTGCTCAGCAGGGAGCCTGCTTCCCCCTCTCTCTCTGCCTGCCTCTCTGCCTACTTGAGATCTCTGTCTGTCAAATAAATAAAAAATCTTTAAAAAAAAAAAAAAAACACAAAACAGAAAGCGATTAACCACAGTGTGCTCGTTAACCAGGTAAACCACATAAAGCCCTTAGTACTGTACCGGGCACCTGGTGGATGCTTAAGGAAAGGACTTCTCGTTATCTGTGCTTTCTTTTTTTTTATTTTTTTACTTCTCCATTGGCTTACTGTGTGACCCTTGAGTGGGTCACTTAATCTCTCCTAGACAACCATCTAAGACCAAAGGTATTCTGCTAGGAAAAAGGCAAGTCTTAGTCAAGACTGTCCACACCTAAGCACCAGGAAACCAGGAGTGTATGGCAACAGCCAACGTCTCAGAGGCTAACACAAGGCCATGTCCTGGGCAAAGCAGACAAAGATTCCAAAAATCGAATATTAACCAATTTATGCCTTTCCCACAAAGCGTCCGGGCAAGCTACAAGCTGGACACAATAGTCCAGATGGCAGCAAAGGGGCACAGTGGCTCTCTTGCTGGGGATCAGCCCCATCTGGTCCCCTCACACTGGAACCTGTGAGATCATTCCCATACCAGTTCCAACACAGCAGAACTTGCAGCAAGTGAAGCCTAGAAATCATTCTGCTGCTGCAGGCCTGGCCTCCTCCATCAGCTATGTGTACTCTAGGGACCCCAAAGTTTCCGGCTTTGGCTGCCCATCCCCTTTCCCTGTGCCAACCGAAATGGCCAGGACTCTGCCTCAGTTTCCCCGTCCAGTTCTCCACCACCCCCTATCCTGACAGCAGCATATGTGGTGGGGGTTTTAGGTCCACTATAAAAGGGCTAGCTGCTGGGGAGCCTTAACACAAAGCCGAGGACCTGTAGCCCATACTCCTCTGCACATGGCCAGGCATTCCTCCTCCCGGCTGCCTGCCTCCTTCTGCATCCAGCTCTGCCTGAGCCCCCTTGAGCCCTTCCAGTCCTGGCTTGGCCCAGCTGCCTTCGGCCGGCTCTCTAGTAGCTGGTCTGGTGCCCTTGTCCCTGGCCTCTCTCAATCCCACCACCAGCCCTGTTGCTGAAGATTCAGTATGTCTTGTACCCAACCCCAGACTTTAGACCCCAGAAAACAGCTCCTCTACCCTTACCGCCCCCAGAAGATGGAGAAGAAGGCAGGAGGGACAGAAGCAGGGAGGCTCGGGGTCTTTTTCATTCCCTTTTATTACTTTATTTCATCAACTCTTCCTGCGGGGGGGGGGGGGGGGGGGAGGGGTTAGGGTAGGAATTTTACAGAAAATGGGCTTAGTGCTCCAAAACACTCGAGACATTTAGGCAGAGCCAAGTCTAAATCCATCTCCTGACCCATTGGACAGTGCTCCGTCTGTGAATAAGCCGCACTACCTACAATCTCTTTGAAAATCCCACGTCAGGGGGCTTTGCACTTGATGTTCCCTCTGCTGGAAACGCTCTGCCCCAGATATTCCCATGGCTTCCTCTGCCTCATCTTTCAGGTCTCGCTCAGAGAGGCCTTCCTGACCACTCACTAACAGAAGCTGAACCCCATCCCCCAGGTACACTCTACATCACCCTGTTTCGTTGTCTTCCTAGCACTTACTCCTCTTTGAAATTATTTTATCTTTTGCATGTTTATAGTATGTCTGCTGATAGTCCAACATAAGTCCCACCAGGACACGGACTATGTCTGTCTCAGGGGCTACAGGATTCTGCGTGTCTCAAACAATGCCTGGCATTAATCAGTGCTCAAAAATTATCTATTTTGAAGGCACCAGGGTGGCTTACCAGTTAAGTGGCTGGGTCTTGATTTTGGCTCAGGTCCTGATCTCAAGGGTCTGAAGCCCACATCAGGCTTCACACCTAGAGAGGAGTCTCCTTGGGATTCTCTCTCCCTCTGACCCTCCCCCCACTCCTGCGCACACGCTCTCTCTCTCTCTCTCTCAAGTAAATAAGTAATTTTTTTTTAATTTATCTATATTTTCAGGAGTGAAAGTCTCACTTGCCACCTTCATCCACCTGTCTCCTGTGGGCCCAACAGCCCACAGAATGGACCTCTATTCCTTTCCCTCTAAATGCTCTAGAGAGCCCCTGAAGGATTTGGTAATAGAAACCCAGCCTCCAAACCCAGCCCTGCTCATCTTACTTATCTAGCCCCTCTCGACCGGGCAGATACTGATGGTTTGTTTTCCAGCTGCACCTGGGTCTCTCTAGATGTGCCCCTTTGCATAGTTCAAGGAAGGCGTTTGGGGGAAAGAGGAAGAGTCGGGGAAATGACTCTCCCCACACAACAAAGAAGAATGAGACTCTGTGGAGGGAATCCCAGGGTTTGGGGTCTACCAGTCATCCCAAAGTAGGTCCCTTCATTCAGACTCTCTGGGCCCCAGCTCCTCTCCCAGCCGAGGCCACATAGCCAAGAGATACCAGAAGCAAAGTTCAGGCTTCCTCCTCCTCCTCCAGGGCTGCCAAAGGCCCCACAAGGCACAATTCAGCCTGAACCCCAACACCATCTCATGCTCCCTAATTGCAGCCATGGCCAACTGCTTTTGGCCTGTTCTTCCCTTTCTGCCAAATGAACCAGTTCTCCAGCTCTTCTTGTCATGTCCACCTTCTCCCTCCTGAAGGTCTCCAGAAGTCTTCTTGGGGAAGTCATCCCTGCCCGCAGCTGCAAAGCAGGACTCCCAGGACCAGACTCCTCTAGGACCCTAGTCAGGGGCAGCGAGTGAGAGAGACTGTGGGGTCTCAAGTTTAACTATTTGGGTTCCTGTCCTGGGTCCACAACTTACTAGACATGGGGCTTAAGGAAAGGCTCTTTATCTTCTTGAGTTCAGGTTCTTCAAGTTCCACATGGGAGCAAGAAGGGTTCCCTTCTCATCAAGACATCACGAGGATTGATAGAGTGCAGGTAAAATGTCCATCAGTGCTATTAACAATGGAGGTGGGAGGGTCGCTAAAATGTGTGAGGTCCGGAAGCAGGGTCTCTAAGAGGAATTCTCAAATGGCCTTGGGCAGAGGCTATAGCCATGCCTGACTTGGGTTTAGATCAAAAATGGGTGTTCTGAACACTCCTTTGTTTCATGTTTCACCCATGCCTGAGCTCCTTTTGAAGACCCTCCGCACCTTGAGCATGCTGAAGATAACACAGCAGCCCTGGTGGTCCAAGGTAGTGGCACCTGAGACAACTAGAGGCCCTTGATTTGCAGGCCCCACCAATTCCTGCAGCCAGGGATGGTGGTGTCTCCTCCGGCTGGGATCCAGAAGGGAAAGCCCAGTGGCCCTATTGCTGGGTATTGGAAAGACAGTCATCTGTCTCCAACTATTGTATTGCAGCCTATGTGCGTGACCCTGAAATACTTGTTTATCTGAGTTTCAGTGGGCTCATCTGTACAGGGATATGTACCTCCTGAGGTTGTGGCAATAAGAAAATAAGCTGATCTATCCAAGGCAAAGGACACATAGGTTTCCATATGTTGGCTTCTCCTGACTTTGGCACCCTACAGCCTTCTGTGATTTGTATGTGTTTGATGAAATTTGGGCTGCCACTGCTGCTCTGGCCTCCAGATTTCCTCCTGCCAGAGCCATCAGAGAACAACAGGTAGGATCCCAAGGCCATGGCAACGATCCCCTGGGCAGCAGCTTCTCAGGCAGGCCCATGGCCTTTCCTACACTCTGGCCCAGCTGTCTGATGGAGTCCAGAGTTTAGGTCTGCCTCTGGGGTTAACACACCATCCCGTTGGCAATCTGTGTGAACTTAGACAAGGCCTGCCTGCGTCAGGGCCTGGTTCCTCCTTTGGGCCTCTCCTACAGGGGAGTCACACACAGGGCTAGGCCCTGCAGGGCCCCATGAATGCTGGTTGGTTGGCAGGCTGCCAGGTTCATGGGGCAACACCTCCCACTTCTCTCAGCTCTGCCTGATCCTGTCCCAGCCTCCAGGTTATCTTAGCCTCTGCTCTCCTCTCCGGACTTCTGGGCTTAGCAGGAGCCAGGACCACAGGGGGAGACAGCATGGAGAGAAGAGAGCCTTCTGTATGGATGGCCTGTCCTCCCCAATTTGCCCTCTGAGGTGCTCTTCCAAGAAAACTTACCGATGAGTGAATACCCCTCCACCCTGCCATCAATCCCAGGACACAGCAGTTGCTACCTCATCTTAAGGTCCATACTTCAACACCTACTTTAACCTGCAAAACACTGTCTGCAGATTGTGAGCTCCTTGAAAACCAAATCCATCTGATCTGTCTCGGTATGGACAAGACCTGGCATACAGTAGGTGCTCAATAAGTTCAGGATCTGTGATTGCGCCATCAAGAAGGAGTAACCCTCAGCTGGGGCACAGGAGTAGAAGAGAAACAGAAGAAGGCAGGGGGAAATGACTCTGTACGGCTGCACCAGAACTCCCCAGCAGGCAGAGCTGCTCCAGGGTAGTGGGCTTCCAGAAGAACTGGGCATGTCCTATCTAGTGAGGCATGCAAGCAGAGGTTGGAGGGAGGGCTGCTTTGGTGGATGCTATAGAATGAACTCAAGCGCTGACCACATCTCAGACAGAAAACCCCTGGAGCCTTTCAACTCTGGAGTCCGAGGTACAGCTCTTTGAGTGCCTACAACTAAAAAGGCATGGGGTCAAGCACTTTTGTTGGACTTCTTCGTGTCGCCCTCACAAACTCTCCTTTGTAGGAGCTAGCATTTTCACTTCCATTTTACAGATGAGGCATTGAGGCTTAGAAATGCAAAGAAAATTGCCCAAGATCACCAAGGTAGTGGAAGAAGGATGGGAATCTGGTCTGAGACCAGGCCCAACATTCTCAACCACGGAGAGACCAAGCCCCGGCAGGTCAAAAGTAGCATGGCTCTCTGACCGGCATGGTTTGATGAGGGCCCCCCCGCTGGACCCTCAGGGTGCCGACTCATCACTCAGCCTCAGACAACCTCCATCCCTGCCGTCCCTCCCTCGCACACCGGCATGTGCTGCTTATTCACAGTTGAACATATGTCAGATTACAAAGCCATGCAGATCATCCGACACAACTCACGTGGCACTTGTCATATGTACAGTCATCACCACGTAACATGCAAAGATACACACGAACACATGCCCACACGGGTTCACATACTTCTGCACTTTCATCCAGTGGATGCTGATGCTTGTACGCACAGAAGCTGCCCAGATACAAACCTTGCATACCTGTTCATTCGTGTGTTTATCCCCATACAACAAATATACATGTCCATTTCGCATCATGTAGGCACCCACATCTGCTCAACGTCATACACCAAAGCCTCCCCCAACAAGAACGTTATCCATCGTTCCCAGATCCAGTACTAGGCCCAGGTGAGCAATGATGCTCCCTCCTTCTGGGGTTGGCCAGGCAGCCATGAAAGGGGGAGAAGATTCAGCCTGCCTGTGATGGATGGAATTAATCTATTGAGCTGGAGAAACTAAATAATTAAATCCCTAATCACCCCCCAAGCCAGCCCAGGCCAATATAGCTGAGGGAGGGAGGGGGCTCTGAGGCCCAGACCAATATCCTAGAAAGGGGGAGGGGCTTAGGAAGAAAAGCACAGACAGAACCCTCTAGGAGTGTTCTCTGGGAGGAGCTCTAGCAGGCAGGCAGAGAGACAGACAGACATGGCTCTCAAGGGCCGCAGGCCTTTCCTGTCCACGCTTGAGAAAAGAGCATACTGTCATCCACTAATACAGAGTGGCCCTCCTCTAGCCCTCCCAGAGCCTTCCTGCCCCTCCGGAGATGCATCCTGGGAGTGTATGGAGATGGCAGGCAGGACTCTCAAACTGCACAGGACTGTGGCTGCCAATGGGGTCCACCCAAAGTGGAGCTGACATAGGATCAGTAGGGCCCTGGCACACCCCTGCCTCACTCAGAGCAGGCCCCTCCCCACCCTGGTGCAGATGGCAGAGAAGGACCCCTCCACACAGGTGCACCTGCTTCCTTCAGAAGTGGGTCCAGCACGTGGCTAATAGGCTGAGGATGGGGCCGAGGCCCGGGCAGGGGGGCTCAGGGAATCAGCCTGGGAGCAGGCCCCAGTCCCATTGGCTGAAAAGTGGGTCATTTTCCTTTTGAAAAATAGTGAGAAAAATGGAGAAGTAGGTCGGGCTCTCATCCCCTCAGCCCCAGGCACCATCCCCGACTTGCAGGGAAGGGAGAGGAGAGATCTGCACATGCCAGAGCCCCATCTCCCACAGGAGGCTGGCCCGGGGAGGCCCCCAGCCACAGGAGGCCAAGGTCATCAGCATTACTCAGGACTCCCAAGGACATGCGCACTTCTGAGGCCAGGGCTGGAGCTCAAGCCCCACCCTGCCCTGGGGGCCCTGGGGTGAAAGCAGCTAGGACCGGACCACTGGCAGAGGTGGGGGCCCCAGCACGCAGGACCCCGAGGAGCCTCCTCCCATCCTCCTGTCTGTCGTGATACCTCCTCTCCTCTCTTCTCCCTTTCCTCTTCGTCCACGTGGGCAGAGTCGTTGCCATGACACCGCGGGCAGGTGGGCGGCTCTGGCGGCAGCTCCGGCCCAACCCCCAAGCTCCGAGCCCAGGTGGGAGGGGAGCGGCGGCAGCGCCCCCGCCCCTGGTCCAGATGGAGAGGAGACCGGCAGAAGGCCCCCAGACACCTAAAACCTGCGAGGAGCTCTAGCCCTGGCCTCTGGGGCAATGAGGCAACGCCGGCGCAAGCCCTGGAGGTCTGGGGGAGGAACCCTCAAAGAGGATTTAAGGCCTCCACCGCCCCCACCCCAGGTCCGGGAGCCGCGCGGGCGGGGCTGACCCACCACTCCCATTTCTTCCCTTTCTCAGCCGGCCCTCCTCCCAGCTTTCCCCGCGCCTCAAGTCTCTGTCCCTTCCCGCTAGCCGCCTATTGGCCCCGCCTGAGGTCTAACCTCAGTCCCTCACTGTGCTACGCGAGCGCGAGTCCCCATGTCTCTTGGGAGAGAGGATAACGGCCAAAGTTGAGACTCTAAGAGAGATTCCTCCCCTACCCCCAACCCCCTGGCCTGTGCTCTGGAAATCGTCTCCCTTTTCCGCGGGTACCCCCACACACCTGAATTCACATCACAGCCTGGGAGGGGGGCACTCACTCCTGAGCCCATACTTGGCCAAGGCACCCACCCCACCAGGAGTGAGGGCCCCTAATGGAGCAGGGAGAGGAAGAGAGGAGGGAAAATGCTGTCTGAACAGGCTGCCCTTCCTCCCTCCACATCCGGCCTCAGAAAGTCTGGACCACGCCTGAGCTCAAGGGCTCTGAGCACTCCTCTGGGGATCCGCATGCCTCTGTCCCAGTGTACCTAAGTCTTCCTAAGACCCCTCCCACTGTTCAGGACGTTGTTCCCTAAGGCAGGAGCCCTGTATCACTGACCAAATGGAACCAGAGGGACCCCTACACGGCAGCCCTCTGCCGCCTGGCTGGCAGGGGTGGGCATAGGTGTGGTGGTGGTGCCAAGATCCAAAAGGATGGGAGAGTGGTCAGCCAAGGTTAGCTGGAGGCTGTCCAGCTTGCCCTGGGGTGTTCCTGACATACACACTGCACACACATAAAGACATATTTACTTTCTTCCTTAGCCTTCTCCAGCTAAGACAACAGATCTGGCTAAAAATCATACGTGTGCACACGTGTGTGTGAGAGTGCCCACGTTCCGTCTCCTTTTCTCCACCTCCAGTGTTTGACATCAAAGCGGCCCTCCTCCTGAGTTCTCACCAAAGCTATGTCAGAGGGTTCCTCACTGGTCTCCCTGCCCCGCATCTTGGTCCAAACCCACCTGTTCTCCTCGTGGGCTGCTAGCCTCATCTACCTAAAAAGTGTTGATTCGACAAATACGTATTGAGTATGAGCGGAGCCACGCACTCCTCTGGACACAGGAGTAGAGCAGTGAACACGACGGACAAAGCCCCATTCTGAAGAAGTTCATTTCCTAGTACAGAACGTGTATTAGACTGTAGAGGACGTATATTCCCTACATACATCCCTGAGCACCACAGCATCTGATCAGCCTTGGGCTCGACTCAAATATATTTAGTAATGGAGTGGGGTGAGGGGACAGAAAGACAAGGGGATATCTAAGACCATGGGTGAGGCCTCTCCAAAAAAAAAAAAAAAAAGTGACTTTTGAGCAAAGATGAATAAAGTGAGAGAGCAAATCACATGGCTACCTGGGGGGAGAACATTTCAAGCTGAGGCAAAAATGAGTACAATGGCCTTGAGGGGGGACTGCGCTTACCATCTTTCTGGAACCAAAAGGAAGCCCTTGTAGGGGCTGCACCTGAGATCAGGGAGGTCACCGGAGGCTACTTCACACACAGTACTTCTGTTCCTCACGCCCCACTAAACATTCTGGATTTCCCTCTGAGATGAAAAGCCATTGGAAAGGCATGACTTCATCGTACTCTGGCTGCTTTTGCAGGGGAGAATCTGTGGAGGAGGGGCCGACAACGGTGGGAGTAGGGAGACCAGTTGGGCCATTTCCTGTCACTGAAACACCTTTTCCTGCAGTTGTCCACCCGGGGGACTCCTGTTCCAAACCCCTCCTTTCCAGGCTCCAGAACTGACCAACCTCTCTATAGGTCCCCGCCACCCCCCAGTGAACACTTATGTCCTCCTACTTTCCTTAACACTCTCTTAATTGGTTGTAGGTCTTTTACCTTCTCTAGATTATAAGTTACCTGAGGTCGAGGACCTTCCCCAGTGGCCAGCACACAATGTAGCAGATCACAGGCATAAAATAAACACTGGCTGAATGAATGGAGGCATTGGGTGAGGCACAGGTGGTAGAAAAGGGACAATTTGCAGACTGTTGTTAACATGTGAGTGGGTGAGTGAGGTCACAGGTGTGCGCTCACCAGTTGCCATCAGGCCTACATTAGCATATACCTACGTATTTCGGCACACTCCCTTCATATGTATATGTTTGTTAGCCTGCATGACCTGTAGACAAGCTCTGTGTTGGTATATACATTCCTATGGATTCGTTCATGCGTGTACATGTTAGAAAGTGCATTCATGTCAAGATAAACATATTAAAGCCTAGACAAATAATATTCATTGTACACATGTATCACCACATGCCCTGCCAGGTGTGAGACTCATACGCACATTTAGGCCTCT
Organism: Mustela erminea; assembly: GCF_009829155.1. NCBI lineage: Eukaryota > Metazoa > Chordata > Mammalia > Carnivora > Mustelidae > Mustela > Mustela erminea. Next base: position 83,389,343 of record NC_045623.1, on the reverse strand, counting down.
CTAATATTCCTGCTCCCTTCACCCATGAAGCTCCCCCTTGTTCTGCTTGATTCTTAAAGTGTTTGTCATCATGTTAACGTTTAAGTTCCCAGACCCTCTCCCCACATACGCTCCTCAGTACCATGGCATCTGATCAGCCTTGGGTTGGGTTCCCTCACTGCACTGTCCCCAAGGCCTGGATGGGTTTCTCCTCAACAAATCCCCATCACATGGATGGCAATGAGGAACCGCTGGGTCCCTGTGACACGAGAATTTGAGACACCTCAGGAGGCTGCTTTCTGGAGAAGAGCCACAGGCATCAGAGTGGATCAAATTCAAGTGTGTGGGAAAACAGCTTTTGGACAGCTCCAATATTCAGCCCAAATCGCTCACTCTCTCTCTCTCTCATTTTTTCTCTCTGCCGCATTAATTCACATGACCTAGCTTATGGAGATATATTCACATGCTATTAATTCATGGGTGCACATATGTGTCCCCAAAGACATGATCACATGTAAACACTCACCTATATGCATTGTTGGGTGAGCACCCCAACACACACACGTGCGCGCACACACACACACATACACACACACAGGTTTAATTAAGCCATTGCCTCCAAAGTCCCATAAATACATGGATGCACACATAAAGTTATATGTATACACATGACCACCTTCTACACAAAATCATAAATGTGTCTGAACACATTCACACAGCTTACTCATGCATATGTGTGTACATATGCACAGTCACGGACCCACTCACAGGCAGCAATACACATGCATCTGCACCAGAATAGCAGAGCTATCCAGCCCCTCCCCTGGTTTCTATCCTGCGCACAAAGCCAGGAGTCCATATTCTTTCCAAGCGGCATCGCAAGTTTGCCACTTTCTCTTTTTTCTTGCCAGGCTCCCACTTCTCCATTTGGAAAGTTGTTCCTACTATCAATAGGATATGCCCCACTCCTGGACACACCCCATTCCCACCCACTCTCAGGGAAAAAAAAAAAAAAGTCATTCTAAAAATGGGCTGTTATCCCCTTGTCCCACGCCTGTAGTAACCAATATTTCCTCAGACAACCTGGGGCATCTGCAGCAACGAAACAGGTGCACCTTGGAATAAGTGCACTTCTTCTCCACCCAAGAGGCAACCCCCACCCCCACCCCCCACACACATTTGCAAGTCTTTAATCCAACAAGGAGAAATCAAAAGAAAATATCAAGACCAGAGTTTTTCCTCCCAGTACCTCTGGGTATAGTCCACTGCTCCCAGGCTCCAAAACAGTTACCGGGGCACAGGAGGGAACAGTCAGAAAATTATCTCTGGGCCCTAAAACCTCCTGGGATGCCTCTCTTCTTCCCTAGAGGACAACTTCATGAGGTCCACTGTACCCCTTCTATCCCAGTCCAAAGACCCTGTCAAAGAGAGGCCAGACCATAAGGCTTAAAAATGTAAAGGTGATGACCTTGGCTCAAGATAACAAAAGAAGCAAGGTTTAAAAGACAGAAGCTGGGCAGGGAGCAGAGAGGGGAACTGAAGACAACTCCCAGCAGGAAAGTGGCTGCTGGAACATTGGATCATGAAGAGCAGGACTCTCCAAGGGGCCAGGGACAGGGGGGTGGACATCCAGTATTCCATGTGGGGGTGGAGGGGTGACTGCTTCAGGCAGTAGCAGCTCCAAAGTAAAGTCTTATCAAAGCTGTTATATAACCAAAGGAGCTTAGTGGAGCACAAACACCTCCCCTCCCCAAACAGGCACCCACACCCACACCCACCACCTCCCAGCACCCACAGCATAGGAAAACTCAGCTCCTCCCCAGCAGCTAGAGGAGAGAAGAATCGTCTTCATAAGTTACATCAAAAACAAGATGGGTGATGGGCTCCTTATTAACTAGAAGGAAACATCTGGGAAAGAATGAAGTGGCTTGGTTTGGGGTCCCCAGATACTTCCTTCTTTCCTTGAACTCCCTGCCACACCCAATTTTTGCCCAGCATCATCTGGAAATCCTCTCTGCTCTACCCTCAAGAAGGAACCCATTTGAATATTTGATTGTGCTCTTGGGATGGGAGGTGAAGCTGCCATCAACCCTTCCTGCCTGTTGTTCCCCACAGTCTCATCTGCATATCCTGACATTTGGCTCTCATCCCCCTGAGATGACAAGGGAAGGGACTGGGAGAAATAACTCCTTGCTCTATTCCCTTCAGAGTTACAAAGACAAAGCACAAGAATCCAGAAAATTAAGATGATATTAGGTTAGTGAGGAAAAGATTTCCAAAGAAGCTGAAGATTGAAACCTAGACCCTATCCCCTAATTTGCAAGGGTTGTTTTTTTTTTTTTCTTCCCCAGATCTTCCTCTTTTCCCATTGCCCTGTCTCCACTAGCCTCCTCCTTCTCTGCTCCATGGCATTGAACAACCCCACCCACTCCTTGAATCCTTTGCTTGGAAATCTTCCTCCCCAACAAAAGTCTCTCCCAAATGCTGCTCTGAGCTGTGGCTTGGGTGGGCAGAGAATGAGACGGCTTGCAGAATATTTCACTGTCCCTTGTCCTCAACTCCAAAGTATGCTGGGCAGAGGGCAGAGGGGTGCCACAAAGTCAATCAAATTGTCCTGAACTCCTGAGCCCTATCTACCCAAGGCCTAAATAGCAAAACCTAAACTCTCCTAATCCAGAACTGCCTTGAGCCTGAACTTGTGGGACCCAGTAGGAGAAAAGCTGGTGGCCGTACTCCTAAGCTTGTTGCACTAAAAACTATCCAGGAGAAGAGAGCTTACAGCCACATTCCTACCCCCACACTAACAGAAAGCTGATTGGGGAAAGGGGGGGGGGACTGAAACAGGAAAAGAGTTTTGTTTGTTTGTTTGTTTTCAAATACCACTAATAACTAACTGTGAGGCCTAAAGCCAGAAGGACGATCCCAAAATCTATCTTTCCATCTAGGGACTCCGTCCTTGGAAAATGGGTCATCTGGGAGAATTTTTTCTAGTGAGCCCTCAGCACTGCCTAATCACATTTCCATCATCGGGTCCCAATGCAGCTCCATTCAAGACCCAAGACAGTTCGGAAGGAGCAAATCCCTGCAGTGTCCCGTTCAGCACTCGGGACAGCTCCCAGCGCCACTCCTGGCGCGACTGCCCTAGCGGCACTGCCAGAAACCCAGAATGCCAGATTTACCCGACCACACACCGGTGTTCTTCAGAACAGAAGCCCCTCTCCCCTGCCCGTCCCACATTCGCGCCCATCCACCGGAGCACCTGGTGTTGCTCCCTTGACTGTGTCCAAAGAGAGAAAAGAAACCCAGACACGAGGCTTCCCTGAGGGAGCCTAGAGAGAGGACCCCACCCACCTCCTTTAAGCCCAGAGCCTCTCAACGCCACTCACAGCTGGTCCTAAAAACCACTTTTCCTTCTTAACCAGCACCCCAAAGATAAGAGAAATACTCACGTGGGGGCTCCCAGCCCTGGAGGCAGATGTGGTGGGGGGAGGCAGAGAGAGGTAGCTCCCCACACCCTGATCTGAGCCCCCTTTCTGAAGGAGCCAGCTCCCATCTGGACTGGGGGGAGGAGAGACATGTGGAAGCACTGATTGAGGGGAGGGGAGAAGGGAAAGGGGAGGAGGCAGGAGCGGGGGACTGGAGGGTGGGGGTGTCGGGATGGGGGCAAGGGAATCCTTTTTAATTTCATTCTCTCCCCATGTCTACATCAGCCCTGCAGGCTCAGCTCTTTAATATTTACACATAGAAAGAGGAGAGGATGAGAAAGAACAGAGAGTGGGGGGCGGGAGGGAGAGCAGGGGATACCTGAGCTCAAAGGACACAGAGGCAGGGGCCTTCAGGAGCTAGATGCTTGAGCCCCTCACATCATTTCCAGCCCACTCCCATTCTGAGCTCTTGACTGGAAGGAAGAAGGAACCCTGGTACCATTCTGTCCCTTTGTTAACAAGACACTTTGAAGCTGCCTCAGAAAAAGATCAGATCCCCACCCACATACCTGGACACCCCCACAAACCCAGATTGCTTGGGTGCCTTATGTGCAGATGGTAGAGGCAGTATTCATGCACAAGCATGTTCGGGTGCTTGGAAGTATGTTTACATGTGGGTTGCTGTGTAAAAGCACATGAACATGTCAGCTAGCATGTACAGGTCTATACAAGTATGTTCTGGATGTATTCACCGTAACAGCCCCTGCAATCATACACAAACTTATGTAATCAAATGTGCAAATCAGCCCCTAAGGGACCTACCCCTCGCTCTCAAGCTGTAACCCAAGGACAAGGCCTTCCACTGCCCCCACACACCCCCTTATTTGTCAGCCCCTCCCTCACAGCCTCACTTTTTCTTTCTGTGACATGGGGAGAAGGGCTGGTGGGAGGGCATGCTGCATCTGAGCCCAGGGACTTGACAAGTTATTAGCAACAATGAGCTGGCAGCTCGTTACCATAACGATGGTGCCACTGTCTCACCCCAGCTCAAACCCAGACTCCCCAGACAGCAGGAGGCCCGCTGAGCCAGCAGTCTTCAGACTGGGGTGGGGGGGCAGGTGGGTAAAGAAGGAATCAAGACATAATGCTTGTATAGTGGAGGGTACACAGCTGTTCTTCCAACTCCCACTGAGATAACACGTTGAATCCACCAAGTGGGAATAAAATCAGACTAGGGAAAGGTTTCCTGACTGTGGAGATGTATAATACACTAGAAAGAGTCTATAGAAGCCCCTCTAGACAAAAGGTTCTGTTGTCATTTTCCTCCTTCGTCCCCTCCCTCCAAGAACTTCTTCTACTGATCTTAGTGAATTAAGAGGAAAAAAACAACCAGATAGAAGATCCCTCTCTGAATTTCAGTGTTCCCATCTGTAAAATGGGGACAATTATCTCATCATTTACCCTAGACTCCTGGAAGTTTGATTAGAAAGGGTTTAAGGGCAATTACAGACCCTTCCAAACCCAGAAGAGCCCCAGAAGTTTCTCCACCCAATGGGAACCCATGAAATAAGGAATTGTCGGTCCAGCTAGGGGCAAAATGCATCAGAAACTGGGTGGGATGAAGGAAAATGGAGCTCAACCAGCTCAAGCCCCAACAAAAGCTGGAGAAAGATGATGTGAGATGCCAGGCAGCAGCTGAAAGCAGGCACTGCCCAGAAGAAAGGCTGGGAGTCTGGCCTTTAGCAGCTCCAACCCCTCACTGGCAGAAATCAAGACAAACCCATGGCTTAGTCAGTGGTGGGTATGGTTATGAATCCCCATCCCCAATAACATCTAGCTCTCTCTTTAAAAAGGGTCCCAGGTTAGAGGATTTAGAGCCTTAGGCTTATTGAGTCTTTGATTCTTCTCCTCAAATCCCCTCTTCTCAGCTCTGATGGGCATGGATGGAGGCGGGGGGTGCGGGGTGGGAGTTCCAGGAATGGAAAGTAACATGGAGGGTTGGAAAGTTCCTGGGCTAACACTAGCCAGGAGCACACAAGTTTGCTGTGTGACCTTGGACAAGTCCCCTCCCTTCTCTGGGCTTCAGTGTCCTCACTTTATAATGAAAGGATTAGGCCAAGTCAATTCTAAGATTCCTCTCCTATATACAAGCTCACTCCTTGGACGTGAGCCCCCTGGCATAAAATGCAGTGGGCACTGCCTGCTAGATCAGTGGGGCAGTGGGGGTGGGGTTGCAGGGTTTTTATCTGACGCTGTTCATCCTATGTTCATGTTCCTTTTAGAAACACCTGCCACCCTAGCCCTCCCAGCTCCCTTTTTAGACCCTGATTCACTGCCAACTCACGAAGCCTCTCTCCCTTCCCTCCCTCCTCTCTTCTCCCCCTCTCTCCCTTTTAGGCCTTGGCAGCTGGGTGCAGAAGTAGCCCCAGCACTCAGGAAAAGCTGGGTGGAAGTGGGAAATCAGTGCCCCTAGGGTCAGAGAGAACACACCAGGGAGTACCACTCTTTCACCTTGGCTCAGCCCAACTCTGTATCACCCAAAGACCTGGGTTGGAGTCTTTCTGCCTTACTGATGAGCCAGGGTGAAATCATGAGAAACACAACTTCCCTCTTGAGCCTCAACATCCTCATCTGTAAATTGGCGTTATATTAAGTTGAACGACATGAAATTGCTGTTTTGGTAGGTAAAAAAGAAAAACAGTTGAATACTGGCAATTTCATATGCCTTACCCTGTCCTGCTTGCTTCCGAGGCTACTGGGGCGATAAGAAGGAGGTGAGAGTGGAGTATTTTTCAAAAGCCATGGACTGATACAAGGGCATTGTCTTCTTACTATTATTACTTCAAAGAGCTTTAGCCCAGACCCACCTGGAGCCCAGGGACTGAACAAATGACCCAGAACTTGGAAATTTAGGACTTGGAAGTCTGGGAGACAGCCACCTGCTCTGATGACTAACAGCAGGACAGAAGCTTGCACCTGGCCTCCTCAGCTACTGGCACTAAAGGGCCCTTGGTGAACATTACTGGGATGACACAAGTTCCTAGGCCCCAAGAAGCAGCACACACACTCCAGCTCACCCCTGGCCCTACTACCACCAGGGGCCCCAGCAGGCAGGAAGCACACAGGAATAGCATCATAGAGGGTACCCCTGGAGGTAGGTGAAGGTGAGGATCAAGGTGGGGACATCAATGCAGATTTTGCCTGAGTTGGGGGTGAGGAGTCCCCGGGGAGGAGGGATGATCTGACTTCACAAAGTCTGATCTCCCTGTCCCTCGCCTCCGGGACCACCACCAGGAATCCCCTGGGGGGAAGGAGGGACAAAGCCCAGGTGTCAGTGATTCAGAGTGAACCCTGCTCAGATACATTCTCACACAGCCAACACACACACACACACACACACACACACACACACACACCACAGATACCTGGACCCACTCACAGTCACACTGACCCACACACATCCTATTCACACACACACACATACACTCACAGAGACATACACAGGCACATACGGTGACAACACACACACTAATTCACACACATGTCTACAGATACATTCACAGTAACACACTCCATACTCACACTGCATACACCCACTGACACGCACACACTCACCCACAATGACACACGCACACACTGCATACACTCACTGGCATACACAATCACCCAGAGACCCACACGGTGACACACTCACTCATCACAGGCACAGTGACACGCACTCACACTCACACACCTGCAAAGGAAACTTCTCTCCGGATCTCCCCAGCACCATCACTTCCCCCCACAAACCGGCTGGCTACTCCTCCCAAAACCGAGCCTCCAGCCCCGGCCAAAACTGGGCCGGGGCTGGCCGGCCCCCGCGGCTCTACCCCGGAGAGCCGGTCCGAGCTCCGCGTGGTCCTCCCGCGGGTGCTCCGGGTCAGGCCGGGGGCCGCCAGGCCGGGGCGGGGGCGGGGGCGGCGGAGGAGGCCCAGCGCCCCCCCCCCTCCTCCCGGGGCCCGGAGCCGAGGCCGCGGGAGCCCGGGGCGTGGGCGGCGCCGGGGCCGCATCCAGGCCGAGGCTGGGGGGCGCTGCAGAGGGCGCCGCGAGCGCGGCCCCGTCCCCACCCCTCCCCGCGGCTTACCTGGCCCGGCTCGGGCTCCGGCCGGGTTACATGGTGCCGGCGGCCCGGGCCGGGGGCGCTGCGGCGGCGGGCGGGCGGCCAGGGACGGGGCCCGGCACTGCGGAGCCCCCAGCGGAGGGGCCGCGCCGGCTGCGGAGCCCCGAGCGAGCGCCGAGCGGCTGCGGGCGCGGGAGCGGGAGGCGGCCAAGCCACGGAGGCTGGATTTCCCGGGGACCAGGAAGGGGAGGCGGGGGGATCCCGCCCGCGCGCTCCGCCCCCGCCCCCGCCCCCGCGCAGGGCTGCCGAGCCCGGAGCCCGGGAGAGGGAGGGGGACCGAGCTCCCTGCCCCCGCACCGGACCCAGTAGGGCCGAGGTCGCAGCCGGCCGACGGCCGCCGGGGTCTCCGAGGAGCGCCCGCCGGGCTGAGCGATAGCGCTGGGGAGGCCCAGCTCCGGGGTGCCAACCAGCTCCCCTCCCCGGGGACCACCAGGTCCGCGTCCGCGGGACTCAGGAACAGGCGCACGGTGTCACGACCACGCACAGCCGGACCTGGGCACAGGGACCCAAGCCCAGCGGCGGGCGGTTGGGGAGACAGTCGCACAGCCTCACAGGCACGGGCTCGCGCCCACCGAGGCACAGTCACACCCTGAATGTCACACACAGCGCCCTATACACATCCCCTTAGGAGACTCTTCGGGTTTTCCCGGTCAGCTACCCGACTTCAGCTCCTGGCCTGGGTTCAAGGAGCCCCCTTTCTCTGCCCCAGCTCCCGCCAGAGTGGGTCGCTGTGCCTGGCCTCAGAGCCACAGACAGGAGTCCCCCACCCACAGTCCGCAGAGCCCAGGCATTCCCAGTGTGGAGGGAGAACCCCGCTATACCTGCCGACTTTGCTGGGGCCCCCACCCGTTCCCACTGTGCCCGCCCACCTCTAGGCCCTGAGCCAGGGTTTGTGCCATGGCGGGGGCGGGGTTGGTGGGCAAGGGAAAGGGGACTGTCCGAAGCACAGCCCGAGGCTGCAGAGCCAGGACACCGGCTGCAGGAGCCAGGAGAGGCGGAGGAAAGCTGACTGCAGCAGTTCCTGGCTGGAATCCGTCTTGGCGCCCAAAGCGATGCTGTAATGGTTGGGGGGGGGGGGGCGCATTGGGGAAGCCGCAGGGGGAGGGGCTGAAAATGGAGGGGAAAGGGCTGGTCCTGGATTCCGATTTTCCAGGGTGGGTGTGAAGGAACATTGCCTCAGGCGCTGAAAGTTGGGGTGGAGAGGAGTGTATCCTTAAAGCCCTCTTTCCTCCTCCACGTTTTCTGGTCTTTAAAGCTTTGGGATGGTGAATTGAGGGCTTGGGAGCCTTGGGAGACCAACTGTCCTTCTCTCCAGGAACAGACCTTTGAAGTAGTTATGATTCAACATTCACCCAACAACTCCCTTTTCCCTGTAACCCTTTGGGGTTGCTGGATCTCTTCCTTGTTTAAAGGAGGAAACTGAGGCAAGGAAAGTAGAAGTCGCAGGCTCAAAGGAGTTAAAGCTGGGAGCTAAGCCCTATCCCCCTCCTCCAGAGAAATGTTTAAAAATGCCACATGAAATAAATGACATAAAGGAGTTTGGGAAGCCCTTCCCCCAAGGAAATCTAGAAGTCGGTGTGGGGGGTGCTGGCAGAACGGTTACCTATCTTGCTGCCCACAAGACTGGTTCCAACAAGGATTTTCAATCATGAGCTAAGGTTACAGATCATTTCCAGCCCAGGGACCAGGCAAGAACACATATGACAGAAAATAAAGTAGAAACTTGGTCCCAGGAACCCGCTTTAGAACTGAAAAAACCATTTTGCTTCCCATGAAGTGTAAGACCAGCCATCAGGTAGGACACCAGAGGCACCACCACGTTTTCTGAGTTCCAAGATGTACGTTTTGCTAACTATTCTGAAATTAGAACACATCTTACAATGGATAGGGACATTTAATACGGTTTTCTATTTCTCCTCTAAAAGCCGTTACCCAAGCAAGGGTTGACGTGTTTTAGAATTGAGAACATGGTGTAGTTCTCATTTGTTAATTCAACAACCATTTACTGATTAAGATTAATCAAACAGGCTTACCCTGGGCAGTGTTCTTTCACAGCCATCCAGTAATGTATAAGGAGATGGAGATGTAACCAATAATTGCTTTCAGAACCAGCTTCGTAGGAGTATGAGCTATGTAGTCACATAAAACCCCACACTTAAAAAGGCCCCACTCTTGGTTTAATGCTGTGCTGTCACTGTCTTGAGATTCTTAATAATTTCTTAACAACGGGCCCTGAACTTCACAAATTATGATTGCTGTGTTAGGGATCCCATGTCTTAATAGAGATGGGCACAAAATACTTGGAGTCTAGAGGCAACAGTCAGCTCTGCCTCAGTGAAGAGGGGCCGTCAAAGAAGCAAAGAAGCATAAAGGAGGCCTTGGAGATTTCCAAGTTGGGAGAGAGAATTAGGGGAGAGAACCACACAGGGGCAGAGACAAGAACTCATCAAACTGTCTGTCATTCAAGCAGTATGGCAGACTAAGTGCTTAGCTGATCTTCCCACCAGAAACGTGTTAAGTGTTAAAAAATGGTAGATTAAAAAAAAAGTTTTAATCTTCTTAAATGCATCAATGAGCTGGCAAGAAAATAAAAAACACCCCAGCCAAAATCTAAGTGAAGGCAGAATCAGAGAAGTATGCAGAGCACTGAAGCCAACTTTGGTCTTGGGGGCTGTGATCCATTGGTTACAAAAATGACACCAGTTCACCTCTCCTTGAATCCATGTCCCTTGCCATATGACTTGGAACTCCCTGCATCAAGAGATGGACTCTATTTTTCCACACCTTGAATCTGACTTGTGACTTGCTTCGGCCAATTGAATGGAGAGGATGTCATGGTGTGCCAGTTCTAAGCCTAAGCTTTAGAGCTTGCAAACTTCTAGTCTTTCTCTTGAAGTCTTGCCTCTACTATAGGTATAAGCCTGGAATAGTCTGCTGGAGACAAGAGAAAGGTGCAAGAGAGTCATGCTTTCCCTGAAGAGACCATCAGAACAACCATTTCTTTTTTTTTTTTTTAAGATTTTATTTATTTATTTGACAGAGATCACAAGTAGGCAGAGAGGCAGGCAGAGAGAGAGAGAGAGAGGAGGAGGAAGCAGGCTTCCTACCAAGCAGAGAGCCCGATATGGGGCTCAATCCCAGGACCCTGGGACCATGACCTGAGCCAAAGGCAGAGGCTTTAACCCACTGAGCCACCCAGGTGCCCCTGAACAACCATCTCTTGATCATGTATAGCTGGCTGACCTGCAAACACGAGAGGGCCCAGCCAAGAGCAACAGAGGTATATAGCTGACTATAGCTGACTACAGACACTTAAGTGAGACCTGCTGAATGAGAAGAACCATCCATGAATTTGAGGACTCTTGAGCAATAATAAATGCTTATTAATTTAAGCCACTGAATTTTTTGATGGTATGTTATGCCATAACTTTGTGACAATAAGTAACTGATATAGGGGTACTTGCTAACAGATGAAATTGAACTTCAGTTTTCATGATCTCTCAGGGCATATGGGAAAGAAGATAAAGCACAGGGTCTTCCCAACTTGGGCAAACACTCCCCTGCATTAATTTAGAATCCCAAAGTGCTCTCTCTACTCTAAGGTACAGGTGAACTACAAAAAACTTGCTCTATACCCATATCCAGGAAATTGCAAGAAAATTACTATTGGGTTTTTTCTCCAGATTTTGTTTGTTTGTTTGTTTGTTTGTTTATCTATTTGATAGAGAGCAGGGAGCCTGAGGCAGGGCTCTATCCTCCAACTCTGAGATCATGACCTAAGCCAAAATAAAGAGTCTTACATTTATTTAAACAATTGAGCCACCCAGGTGCCTCCAAAATTACTGTTTTAAGCCTCAGCAATAACAATGAGTATAGGAAAGAAGAATCACCTTCTAAGACTCCGTAACTACAACTTAAACCTCAATCCATATGCGATCAAATATAGAAGATCTGAAAAACCTCAGACCAAGAATTTAGTATACAATGGTCCCAAACTGGTAGTGTCCCATGTACCTGGCAGAAGCCAATATAAATCTAAGGTTTCAAATAAATTCCACAGATAAAGTTCCAAAGGAAATGAATGAACACAATCAAAGATCACCAAACACACAAGAAAACATGACATAGAGAACAAGAACCAGCTAAAACTACAAATAGCAGAAAGACATCTGCAAATAATTCAAATTAAAACTATAAGACATGGAATACAAAATAATCATGTTTAATATACTTAGAAAATTAAAATAATCTTGTTGCCTTTGGCTTATTTTCCTTTTCTTAATGTTCTGGCCAGATCCTAAAGCACAATGTTAGAAAGAAGTGGTAATGGTGAGTATGTTTGTCTTGTTTCTAATTTTAATGCTCTGACATTTCTTCTTTAGGATGGTATTTATTGTAGAGTTTTTGGAGAAACCTCTTGATCAAGTAAAGGAAGTTCAATTTTAGTTCTAATTTATATAATTTTAATTGAATGGACATTGAATTTTATCAAGGGCTTTTTCTACATCTTTTGACGTGACCATATTTTTTTTCTCCTGTAATCTGTTGTGACCAATTATATTTAGAGATTTTCCCAATATTTACATTTTGTTTCCTGAAGTAAACTCAACTTACTCAAGGAATTTTGTTATTTATTGTACATATATCATTGGATTTGATCAGGTAATATTTGTTTTGGATTGTTGTATCTGTGTTAATGAATAAAACAAGTCTGATGCTTTCATTTTTTTGTTATTAGGATTTGGTATCTAAGTTATTTGGTAGCTAAGCTTTATAGAATGAGTTGGAAGAGTACTATCTTTTTTTTTCTTTTCTCTGAAAAAGTTTATGTAAGGTTAGAATGATCTGATATTTCTAAGTTTGGTGAAACACATTGGCAAAACCATCTGGAACTAGTGATTTCTTTATGGAAGTTTTTTGTTTTGTTTTACTATTGTTTCTGTTTCTTTAACAGGACTATTTAAGGACTATTTCAGGTTTTCTATTTCTTTTTGAGTCAGTTTTAATAAGTTATTTTTTCTAATACTATGTCTATTTTGTCTAGGTTTTCAAATGTATTCCCATAAAGTTATTGACAAAATTCTCTCATTATCATTTGAATCTCTGCATCCCCTGTAATTGTGCCCACCTTATAATATTTATTTGTGATTCTGTATTTTTGTGATTCTCTTTGACAGAGATTTGTCCATATTTTAATCATTGTAAAGATTTGTTAGTTTTGCTAATCTCTTCTAATTTCTTGATTTCTGCTCTGATTTTTCTTACCTACTTACTTCTACTTTCTTTGGGTTTACTCATTCTTTAACTTACCACTTAAACTGGAAACTTGGTTTCTTAATCTTCAGCTTTTCTCCTTTTTTAGTGTAAATATGTAATGCTACAAGTTATCCTTGAAGAACTATTTGCACTGTACCTCACATGTTTTATTATCATTCAGTTCTGAGTATTTTAAAATTTCCATTATGATTTCTTCTTTAATACATGAGTTACTTGAAAGTGTATTTTTCATTTACAAATAGCAGTATTTAGTGTATATTTTTGTCACTAAATTCTAATTTAATTGCATTGTGATCAAAGAACCTTGCCTTTATGATACTTATTCTTTGAAATTTGTTGAAACTTGCTCTGTGGCTAATATATAATCAGTGTTTGTAAATCTAATCCATGTGTTTATGGTTATCAGTTTTCAAGTTATTATTATTCTCAATTATTTATTATTCTCATCTCAAGATATTTTGGGTAGTCCCCTCCCACATTGAATAATAAGGCTGATATGTACAAGCAATAGGACATAGCAGAAATGATAGCATGTGACTTCTGAGGCTAAGTCATAAAACACCTGGCAGCTTCCACCTTGCTGTCTGAGTTTGCTCACCCTAAAGGAAACCAGCTGCCATGTCATGAAGATATTCCAGTAAGACTGTGAAAAGACTTACATGATGAGGAAATGAGGCTTCTTCAAACCACTAGCACCAACTTACTAATTATTTGGGTGAATCTGTTTGAAAGGAGATACTCCTGCTTCAGTCAAGCCATCAGATTACTGCAGTCACTAACAATATCTCTGTGAATCTCATGAGAAATATTGAGCCAAAACTACCCAGTCAATCTTCTTCTGAATTCCTGACTCACAGACATTGAGATTTTTTTTTAATGCTTTTTTTTTTTTTTTACACTACTGAATTTGTGCAACAATAGATAATAAGAGAGTTCTGGAGAATATTTTGTACTAATCATAAGAAGCAGAATTATGTTTATGTCAAGTCTCTGCTATTCAATTTTATTGTTCATGTCTTCAACATAGTTAGTAGATTTTTATCTACTTGACTTATCAATGATCTAAGGAAATGTATTGAAATCTCTCAGTGTGATGGTGGATTTGTTTATTTCATATCTATTGTAGCCCTATCAAATTTCCTTTACGTATTCTAGGGCAGTTTGTTAGGCACACGCATGCTAGGATTAAAGAGGGAAAATAAAACTAACATTATTCTCAGATGACATAACTGTTTACCTAGGTAATACAAAAAAAATCTAAAGACAGGGCTCTTGGGTGGCTCAGTTGTTAAGCATCTGCCTTTGGCTCAGGTCATGATCCCAGGGTCCTGGGATCGCTCCACACCGGGCTGCCTTTTCAGCGGGAAGCCTGCTTCTCCCTCACACTCCCCCTGCTTGTGTTCCCTCTCTCACTGTGTCTCTCTCTGTCAGATAAACAAATAAAATCATTTTATTTTTAAATCTAAAGACAAATTTTTAGATGCAACTCTATTTAGCAAGATGCCTGGATAGAAGATAAGTATAAAAAAGTCATTTGCATGTTTTTCCATTAGCACAATAGTAAAACATGTAATTTGCAAAAGTACATCATTTACAATATCTACCTGATGTTAGATATTTAATAATAAATCTAAGATATATGAAAGTATAAATATTTATTGAAAGTCATTTAAAAAGACCTAATCAATGGAAAGATAATTCACATACATGAATTAAAAAATTATAACTTTATAATGATGTCAGTTCTTTTTGTACTGATCCCTAGATTTGATGCAATTTCAGTAAAAAAAAAACCATGTAATTTGATAAGCTGGTTCTAAAATCAATATGAAAAAGTTAACAAACAAGAATGACTGAGGCATAATTTTTAAACTTTTTATCACAATAAATTTCAAACACAAACACACACACCAAAAATGTAGAAGCAAGAATAATACAATACACCCCCCCAATTATCTACTCAATTATCCAATTTGATTATAATAAATTCCTGGCCAATCTTGTTTAATTTATATCTTCCACTCTTCCCTCTCTTTGTATTATTTTGAAGCAAGTCCTAGACATAGTATCTTTTCTTTTCTTTTTTTTTTTTTTAAAGATTTTATTTATTTATTTGACAGAGAGAGATCACAGGTAGGCAGAGAGAGAGGGGAGGAAGCAAGCTCCCTGCTGAGCAGAGAGCCCAATGCGGGGCTCCATCCCAGGACCCTGGGACCATGACCCGAGCCAAAGGCAGAGGCTTTAACCCACTGAGCCACCCAGGAGCCCCCATAGTATCTTTTCAACAAATATTTTAGTATGTATCTCTAAAATAACAAGGTTTTTTGTTCAATATAATATGATCATCATAGCTAAAACTTTAACAATAATCCCTTACTCATCAAATATAATCAAACATTTAGTAAAATATGCAGTCAAATTTCTCTGATTTTCATACATTGTAAATGATTGATGTCACTTAAGTCTTTTAATCTATAGATTCCTTCTATTTTTTTTTCAGCAAATGTATTTGTTACAGAAAGAAGATTGTTTATCTTGAGAATTTCCTATAGTTGATGGGTTTTGTTTGCAGAGTTGTCACATTTCTCTATCCTCCATATTTTTTATAATTTAGTAAATAGATCTAGAGGTTTGATTAGATGCAAGTTCAATTCAGGGGCAACAGTTCTTTATAGGTAATGTTGTATATTTCCATCAGTAGATGTACTGTATCTGGAAATCTTTTCTTTTATGATGTCTCTCTTCTATGAATTAAAGTTTGCAAAATGGTGGTATACTAATTATTTAATTCCCTCCTCAGTTATTAGCTGCAACACTTCTGTGAAGAGAAACTTCTCTCCTCAATTATTTTATTACCTTAATGTATATTCATATAGGAAAAACAAGAAAGCAGTTGATTTGTTTCCTTTAGTTTTAAGTTTGAAAAATAATAAGTTGGTTAAAAATTAACCTTGACCTCAAAACATATGAAAAACAAAAAAACAAAAAAAAAAACCTTGAGTATAAAAAATCAATTCAAAATGGATTATAGAACTAAATACAAATGGTAAAATATTAAAGTTTCTGGGTGAAAATATAAGCAAATATATTTATGAGTTTGGAGTGGGAAAGTCTTAAGCAGGATAAAAAATAGGATAACTATATAATAAAATATTGACAGAGGATTCTAGGAAGATGATGGAGTAGAAAGCACCAAGAATCTGTTTCCTCAGGGGCCTGGGTGGCTCAGTTGGTTAAACGTCTGCCTTCAGCTCAGGTCATGATGCCAGGGTTCTGGGATCAAGTCCTGCATCAGAGAAATCTGCTTCTCTGTCTGCCCCTTCTCTCAATTTCTCTCTCTCAAATAAATAAAATCTTTAAAAAGAGAGAGAGAACCTGTCTCCTCAACTAGGAAACAATTGCATAGGTGAATCTGTCTGATGTAACTATTTTTGGAACTTTGGAGTTTATTGAAAGGTTTCCAGCTTCCATGAAAAACTTTGACAGTGAATTGCTATTAACTTTGGTCAAATTCAGCAATTTTAGCACAGTAGCATTTGCCTATCCCCCACCTCCAGAAGAGTGACAGGCAGCTGTACATATGTTCTTGGAGCATCTTGCAGAAGCCAAAGTGCCTAAAGGACCCTTTTTTCAAATATCAGGGATCTATGCTCAACCACTGAAAGTTACTTCTAATAACAGGATATAGACAAAGAGGGGGTGGGCATTGTTGTTGGGCTTCTTCCCATTGTTGCAAGACACCCTCCTACACCCTGGCTAAAGTGACTTCCGGGGGATTTAAGTGTCTAGAGCCTTTTTCCCCCTTCATTTTCTCTTTTCCTTTTTTGGGAACCAGATATTAAAGACTACGATATTCAAAAGCAACTACATATATAGGAGAAATTAGACTACCACTGTGCATGTCCAGAAAGAGACATACCTTCAGAAAACAGCTGAGAAGACCTAAAGTTTAGACCTCAGGTTGATCCTTGGCACAGAAACAGCTTACAAGAATATATGTTTAAAGAAAAGGGGGAGGGTACTGCTGGGTGGCTGAGTTGGTTGGGTGTCTGACTCTTGATTATGGCTCAGGTCATGACCTGAGATTGAGGTCATGAGATTGAGCCCCATTGAGTCTGCTTAAGATTCTCTCCGTCTCTAGAGTAGAGAGCCCAGATATGGACCCTCAACTCTATGGTCAATTAATCTTCGACAAAACAGGAAAAAATATACAGTGGAAAAAAGACAGCCTCTTCAATAAATGGTGCTGGGAAAACTGGACAGCTATAAGTAGAAGAATGAAACTCGACCATTCTCTTACACCGTACACAAAGATAAACTCAAAATGGATAAAAGACCTCAATGTGAAACAGGAATCCATCAGAATCCTAGAGGAGAACATAGGCAGTAATCTCTTCGATATCAGCCACAGCAAATTCTTTCAAGATATGTCTCCAAAGGCAAAGGAAACAAAAGCAAAAATAAACTTTTGGGACTTCATCAAAATCAAAAGCTTCTGCACAGCAAAGGAAACAGTCAAAAAACAAAGAGGCAACCACGGAATGGGAGAAGATATTTACAAATGACAGTACAGACAAAAGGTTGATATCCGGGATCTATAATGAACTCCTCAAACTCAACACACACGAAACAGGCAAACATATCAAAAAATGGGCAGAAGATATGAAGAGATACTTCTCCAGTGAAGACATACAAATGGCTATCAGACACATGAAAAAATGTTCATCATCACTAGCCCTCAGGGAGATTCAAATTAAAACCACATTGAGCTATCACCTTACACGAGTTAGAATGGCCAAAATCAACAAAATAGGAAACAACATGTGTTGGAGAGGATGTGGAGAAAGGGGAACCCTCTTCCACTGTTGGTGGGAATGCAAGTTGGTGCAGCCTCTTTGGAGAACAATGTGGAGATGCCTCAAGAAATTAAAAATACAACTTCCCTATGACCCTGCCATTGCACTCCTGGGTATTTACCCCAAAGATACAGATGTCGTGAAAAGAAGGGCCATCTGTACCCCAATGTTTATAGCAGCAATGACCACGGTCGCCAAACTGTGGAAAAAACCAAGATGCCCTTCAAAGGATGAATGGATAAGGAAGATGTGGTCCATATACACTATGGAGTATTATGCCTCCATCAGAAAGGACGAATACCCAACTTTTGTAGCAACATGGACGGGACTGGAAGAGATTATGCTGAGTGAAATAAGTCAAGCAGAAAGAGTCAACTATCATATGGTTTCACTTATTTGTGGAGCATAACAAATATCATGGAGGACAAGGGGTCTTAGAGAGGAGAAGGGAGTTGGGGTAAATTGGAAGGGGTGGTGAATCATGAGACACTATGGACTCTGAAAAACAACTGAGGAGTTTGAAGTGGCAGGGGGTGTGGGAGGTTGGGGTAACAGGTGGTGGGTATTATAGAGGGCACAGATTGCATGGAGCACTGGGTGTGGTAAAAAAAAATAATGAATACTGGTTTTCTGAAAATAAATAAATTAATTTTTTTAAAAAATAGACCTAATTCAGGTGGATGTTGCTGGGAATAAATACAGTGTTTGAAAATTAAAAAAAATATATTCTCTCCGTCTCCCTCTGCCCCCACTTGCATGCTCTCTGGAAAGGAAAGAAGGAAGGAGCAAACCCTGGGAATATGGGACAACTCTGATTTCCAGAGTTACCACATTATTAGATACAAATGTCAAGTTTTCAACAATATATCACAAAGCATACAAAGAAACAGAAAAGTATGACTCATTCAAAGAAAAATAATAAACCAACAGAAACTGTCCCTGAAAAAGTCCTAATGGTAGCTCTACTAGACAAAGACTTTAAAACAACTATTTTAAAGATGCTCAAAAAACTAAAGAAAGATGTGGAGAAAGTTTTTTAAAAATGATGTACGAACAAAATGGAAATATCATAAACAGAAAACCTGAAAAGCTATTTTAACAGAGTCTAAGGAACCTGTGGGATACCATCAAAGGGACCAACATATATATTGTGGGAGTCACAGAAGGAGATAAAAAAAAGAAAAGGGCAGAGAGAATATTTGAAGAAATATTGGCTGAAAACTTCCCAAATTTGGTGAAAGGCATGAATATAAATATCCAAGATGCTCAATGAATCTAAAAGGAACTCAAAGAGACCCACACTGAGACACATTATATTCACACTGCCAAAAGACAAAAAAGAAATAATTCTGAAGGCACAAGAAAGAAGTAACCTGTCACATTCCAAGGAGTCCTCAATAAGATCATAAGCAGACTCCTTATCAGAAACTCCGGAAATGAGAATAGAGTAGTCAATATATCAAAAGTGTTAAAAGAAAAAAAACTGTCAGGGCACCTGGGTGTCTCAGTGGGTTAAAGCCTCTGCCTTCGGCTCCCAGGGTCCTGGGATCGAGTCCTGCATTGGGCTTTCTGCTCAGCAAGGAGCCTGCTTCCTCCTCTCTCTGCCTGCCTCTCTGCCTACCTGTAATCTCTGTCTGTCATATAAATAAATAAAATCTTTTTTTAAAAACTGTCAGTTTAAAAGCTCACACTTAACAAAACTGTTTTTTAAAAGTGAGGAGGCGGGGCGCCTGAGTGACTTAGTTGGTTAAACGTCCAACTTTTGGTTTCAGCTCAGGTCATGATCTCAAGGTCATGAGGCTGAGCCCCCTAGTGGGTTCCATGCTCAGCACAGAGCCTGCTTGTCCCTGTCCCTCCATCCCCTCTCTCTAAATATATTTTTAAAAACTTTTTTTTAATAAATTAAATTAAAGTGAGGAGGAAATTAAAACACTCCCAGATAAACAAAAGCTGAGGAAGTTTTTAACCATTAGACCTTCCCTACAAAAAAATGCTTGAGGGAGTCCTGCAGATTGAAATGAAAGGATACTAGATAGGAGCTCAAAGCTGTGTGGAGAAATAAAGATCTCAATAAAGGTAAAAACATGAGCAATCATAAAAGCTGGTATTATTGCGACAGTGGTTTGTAACTGCATTTTCTGTTTGTTTTCTACTTGACTTTGGAGACTAATACACTTCAAGAAAGACATATTGGTGTAAAAGCTTGTATTACTGTAACTTTAGTTTGTAACTTCAAGTCTTGTTTTCTACATAATTTAGAAGACTAATGCATTTAAAATAATTATTAGTTCTTTCTTGGGGACACACCATATATCAAGATATAATTTTGTGATGTCAACAACCAAAATTGTGGTGACAGAGCTTTCTGTGTGTCATTAAAGTTAAGCTGGTATAAATTCTAATGAGAGTGCTATAACTTTAAATTTTTAAATGAAATCCCCATAGTAACCACAAAGAAAAGAGCTCCAAAATTTACACAATAGGAAGTGAGAAAGGAATGTAAGCATTTCACTACAAAAAACAACTAAACACAAGAGAGGACAGTAAATATAAGAGCAGGAATGGCTATGTTAATATTAAACAAAATGAACTTTAAATCCAAAAAACATTACAAGAAGGGATCCCGGGTGGCTCAGTTGGTTGAACATCAGCCTTTGGCTCATGATTTCAGGGTCCTGGGATTGAGTCCCACATGGGGCTCCTTCCTCAGTGGGGAGCCTGCTTCTCCCTCTGTCTCCCACTCCTCCTACTTGTGCTCACTCTCTCTCTCTCCCACACACACACACAAACAAATAAATAAAATCTTTAAAAGAAAAAAAAATCCTTACAAGAGACAAAGATAAACATTATGCTAAGTGAAATAAGCTGGTCATAGAAAGACAAATACTGCATTATTCCATAAGTGTAAGTGTCTGATTCCACTTACATGAGGTACTAAGAGTAATCAAAATCATAGAGACAGAAAGTAGAATGGTGATTACCAGAGACTGAGGGAAGAAGGGAATGGGAAGTAGTTGTTTAATGGGTATGAAATTTCAGTTTTGCAAGGGGAAAAGAGTCCTGGAAATGGATGGTACTGATGATTACACAACAGTATGAATGTACTTAACACCACTGATTGTACACTTATAAATGGTGAAGATGGGGACACCTGGGTGGCTCAGTGGGCTAAGCCTCTGCTTTTGGCTCAGGTCATGATCTCCGGGTCCTGGGATAAAGTGCCGCGTCAGGCTCTCTGCTTAGCGGGGAGCCTGCTTCCCCCCACTTCTCTCTCTCATCCTCTCTGTCTACTTGTAATGTCTGTCAAATAAATAAATAAAATCTTTTTTAAAAATCGTGAAGATGGTACTTTTTATGTTATGTGAATTTTACCATAACTTTCCAAGGTTGAAGAAAAAAATACTGACAAATTAGCTATTGTTAAAATTAAATTTATGTTCATTAAAAGGTCTTTAAAGATAGTGATGAAACAAACCATAGACTGGGAAAAGATATTTACAATACATGTATTCAATTAAGAACTCAAATCCAGAATATATGGAGAATCCCTATGAATCAATATAAAACAAAAAAGCCAATAATTTTCATGGGAAAAAAAAAAACTTGAGTGGGAACTTCAAAAGAGGATCTCCCACTAACCAAAAAAAACCTCAACTGGATACCACCACACACTCAACAGAAAGACTATCTTTTAACAAGAACAACACCAACTGTTGGTGAATTGTAGACCAACAAGAATTCTGGTACCTTGCTGATAAGAGTGAAATGTTACAGCCATTTTGGAAAACTGTTTGACAACATCTACTAAAGAAAAATATATGTAGACCCTATGACCCAGCAATTCTACTCCTAGATATATACTCCCGACCAAATAAGTGTATATGTCCACCTAAATACATGTACAAGAATGTTCATGGCAGGGCGCCTGGGTGGCTCAGTGGGTTAAGCCGCTGCCTTCGGCTCAGGTCATGATCTCAGAGTCCTGGGATCGAGTCCCGCATCGGGCTCTCTGCTCAGCGGAGAGCCCGCTTCCCTCTCTCTCTCTCTCTCTGGCTGCCTCTCCGTCTACTTGTGATTTCTCTCTGTCAAATTAATAAATAAAATCTTAAAAAAAAAAAGAATGTTCATGGCAGTTTAATTCATAATGGCCTAAGACTGGAAACAAATTGACCATCAATGGAAAATAAATTAATAAATGTAAGAATATGAATTCCATTAACAGATGAATATCATTCATCAAAAAACAAACTACTACTACTACAAACTACAACTAGGAGAATTTATATCCTGACTTCTCAAATGTGGTCCACAGATCAGCAGTATTGGCATCACCTGAGCACTTGTTAAAATTGTGGGATTTGTGTGCATCTGGGTGACTCAGTCGGTGGAGCATCTGCTTCAGCTCAGGTCATGATCTCAGGGTCCTGGAATCGAACCCTGCATTGGGCTTCCCACTCAATGTGGGGGGGGGGCTGCTTCTTCCTCTCCCTCTGCCTCCCCGATCCTGCTTGTGCTCTCTGTTCTCTCTTATGCTCTTTCCCTCAAATAAATAAATAAATAAAATGTTTTTTTTTAAATGCAAGATCCAAGGTCTCACAGTAGTCCCACTGAATCAGAATTTGAAAATCATCAGTTGATTCATACGCATATTAGGAGCTGAGAAGAATAACTCTTTACCTTCTTTTGAGTGATAGTTACATAGATGCATATAAATGTAAATTTTATCAAGCTATCCACTTTAGATGATACATTTAGATTGTATATATTAAGAGCTATATATATAAGATGCATTTTACTGTGTCTTTTTTAGCCCAATACAAAGTTAAGATAACCAAGTAAAAGTAATGGTTCATTAGCATATTCCAAAGGGTTTTTTAGGGTTATTACATGCTTGTGGATTTAAACATATTTGATGTATTTTAATCTGTTAAAGTTATTTTATTTATGCTTTATTTTCCCCATCTTTGACCAAGGTTCAAGTTGGCTACTGGGTCATTTGCAATCCCAGAAATATTTGTAATTTCCTCATTTTCTATTATTAGAAAGTGTTTCAACTCCTTTTGTACATTTTTCTATTCAGATATGAAAAATAGCCATTTTTCCAAGAATCCAGGGTTCTTTTAATATTAAAATGTATTAAAAGCTCCAAACTGGGTACTAAGAGATCTAGTTAATTACTTTAAACACTTCTAAAGAAGAGAATAAAGAGCTGTGATTTGCCCTATCAGATACCAGGACTTATTAAGAAGGTATAACATCAAGACCATGTGGTGCTGGCTCAGAGAGACAAAATGATCGGACTGTTCAAAACAGATTTCTATATAGCATTTAGATGTATAACAGAGGTGACAAAGCAGATAAGTAGGAAAAGGAAGAGACCTGATGATCTATTTAGAAAAATAATTAATTAGATCCCTACTCTACCTAATACACAAAATTCAACTCCAGTTAGATTAAAGACTTACATGTCAAACAAACTCAAATGTCTTAATAGAAGTTGTATTAGTCAGGGTTCTCCAAAGACACAGAATCCATAGGAGATATATAGATATATGTAGATATATAGATATATATTCTTATATGTATATATATTTTTTCTTATTTTAAAGTGCATTTACTAAATTTATTAAAGATACATAAATATATGAGACCAGTAAACCTAGTTGGTTAAGTTGGTAGAGCATGAGACTCTTGATCTCAGTGTAGTGAGTTCAAGCCCCACATTGGATGTAGAGATTACTTAAAAACAAAAAGATCTTCAAATAATATAAAAATATATTCAACATATCAAAATATATTTCAATATGTTTTAAATATTCAAATATATATGTTTATGAGTTATATAAATATCCAGCTATGAATATATAATTATATAATTTACATATTTATTAAGCATATACATATATATAAATTTATTATAAGTAATTGGCACATGCAATTATGGAGACCTAAAGGTCCCAAGATCTACTGTAGACAAATTGGAGACCCAAGAGAACTAATGGTATAGTTCTAGTCCAAGTCCAAAGGTCTGAAAACCAGGAGAGTAGATGGCATAAGTTCCAGTTGCAGTCCAAGTCCAAAGGCAAAAATCTCATGTCCTAGCTTGAAGACAAGCAGACACAGACCATTCTTTCTTATTCAGCCTTTTCATTCTGTTCAGGCTTCAATGTACTGGATGAGGTCGACTCACCTCATTGAGTTTGGGGTACATTTACATTTCAGTAAAGCAGATTGGGGAAGGCAATTTGCTTTACTGAAATGTTAATCTCATCCAGAAACACCTTCACAGACACACCCAGAAGTAATATTTAACCAAATACCTGAGTACCACATGATCCAGTCATGTTGACCCATAAAATCAATGTAACAACTCACAGAAATATAGGTAAATATCTTTCTGAACTTGGATTGGGAAGTTGTTTTTTTGTTTTGTTTTTTGTTTTTTGTTTGTTTGGTTGGTTTTGAGAAAGAGAGAGAGAGTGTGTGTGCACATATGCTCACAAATATGCACAAGCTGGGGCAGGGGGAGCAGGGAGGGAACAGAGGGAGAGGGAGAGAGAGAATCCCAAGCAGGCTTCATACTCAGTGTGGAGCCCAGTGTAGGCTCAGTCTCACGATCTGGAAATCATGGCCTAGGCTGTAATCAAGAGTCAGTCACCCAGCTGACTGAGCCACCCAGGCACCCCCAGAAGATTTTCTTAAGCAAGACATACAGAAAGTACTATCTAGAAAAGATTGATACATTTGACTATATTAAAGTGAAGAATTTCTATTCATAAATAAATTTTTTATTTTTGATTACTTTTTTATTTCATAAATCATCTTAAAGAAAGTGAAAAAATACAAAGGGGGCGGAGATATTCATAACATAAATAACTGGCAAAGAATTGGCACCAAGGATTTTTAAATGTCTTCATATAAACCCCCCTTCCAATTAATAAGAAAAAAACAATCGAATAGAAAAGTACATGATATATGAGTAAGATACATGAGAAAGATATATGAGCAGGGAATTCTCAGAGGAAATGCATAGAACCAAAGAGATGCTTGAAATTACCAGTAAACAGAAAATGCAAATCAAGACCAGAATGAGATACCAATCCATATCCATCCGGTTGGCAAGAATTGAGATATCTGACAATTCCAAATGTTGGCGATCATGTGGATCAATAGGATCTCATATATTTTTAGTAGAAGTATTAATTAGAATAACCATTTAAAATAAGTGGGCATTAGATCATGACGTTTGCCATTCATAGACCCTTAGGGATAATATTCTAAGTATTCATAACCAATACCACATGGATACTGACCAGTCAGAGCAGATGCCTGGCCAACCAGACTGGATACTAGCCAGTAGCTCTACTGATGTGTATCGGCTATTTGTCTCACATACTACAATCCGACATTCCACCCCTAGTTATGTGCCTGGTGGAAACTTCTGGTCATGTTTATCAAGACATAGATACAGGAATATTCATAGCATGACTGTTGGTAATAGAAAAAAAAGTAGAAACAACCAAAATGCTCACGAAGAGAAGAATGGATAAAATAACCATGGAATAGTCACACAATGGAAAATTACATAGAGTATGCAAAAATATGGAAAAGTCTTAGTTAATATAATGTAGATATTTTTTAAAGTCCCAGAAGATTATATATGCCATAATACTCTTTTTTTAAAGATTTAATTTATTTATTTGACTGAGAGAGACACAGCGAGAGAAGGAACACAAGCAGGGGAGTGGGAAAGAGAGAAGCAGGCTTCCCTCTGAGCAGGGAACCCACTGCGGACCCGATCTCAGGACCCTGGGATCATGACCTGAGCTGAAGGCAGACGCATAACGACTGAGAAACCCAGGCAACCCGCCATAATACTCTTTTCACAAAATTCAGAAACTATTCAAACTGAACAATATATTTAGGTCACACATATATTTGATAAAACCATTTTTTATTTTTTTATATATTTTTAAAGATTTTATTTATTTATTTGACAGAGAGAGATCACAAGTAGGCAGAGGAGCAGGCAGAGAGAGAGGAGGAAGCAGGCTCCCTGCTGAGCAGAGAGCCTGATGCGGGACCCGATCCCAAGACCCTGAGATCATGACCTGAGCCGAAGGCAGCGGCTTAACCCACTGAGCCACCCAGGCGCCCTGACAAAACCATTTTTTAAAAAGTGAATGATAATCACAAACTTCAGAAGGGGGAAGCAGAATTATAGGGTGGGAAGAAGAAAATAGGTAACTCTTCTAGTTTTTAGGTTGGATGGTGGGATTACAAGCATTCATTACCTTCTTTTATAAATATATACACATACATACATACATACATTCATATTCAAAATAAGAGGTCTATGTCCAATGATGACCGTGAGTGACCATGAACCTAGAATTAAGATCCATCTGATTCTGTGTGTCTCAGACTCATTAAAAAATAAAAGACAATTTTGAAATATGAGCAAAGAACTGGAATTTTAACGAATGATCAAGTAGATAAGAAAAGGAACTAAATATAACTTCTAGAAATGAAAAATATAATAACTATAATTAGAAACTCAATAAATGGGTTTTTACAGCCAACTGGATGCAGGTGCTAATAGAATCCGTGAACAGAAAGAGTTGAATATATGTGCAAGGGATTGTAGAAAGAGAAAGCTCCGAGAGAGGCCACAAAACAGGAAGGGTAATATGAGATGGACAAACATGCATAAAGTCAGAAGCCTCCCAAAAAGAGGTAGACAATGGAACAGAGGCAATATGTGAAGAGCTAGCAGCCGATGACTTTACAGAATTGATAAAGATAAACAACAGATGCCCAACAAATTTCAAGTAGGATAAATAAAAAATAAATCCACATCTATGACATCATGTTAAAACTGCAAAATCAAGTTATAGCCTGAATATAGTTATTCAGTCAGTTATGGGCTTAGGTCATGATCTCAGGGTCCTGGGATTAAGTCCCACGTCAGACTCCGTGCTCAATGGGGAGTGTGCTTCTCCCTTTCCCTCTCCCCCTCACCCCACTCATTGTCTCATTCTCTCTCTCAAATAAATAAATAAAATCTTTTTTTGAAAACTGCAAAATCAAGGATACAGAGAAGAATTTAAAAGCGGCCAAAGAAAAGAAAGTTTGCCTTCAAACAAACAATAGATAAACTGACAACTGACTTCACAAAGCGACAACAGACACCCCAAGGACTGTGGAATGGTATGTCCAATGTGCCGGGGAACAGAGCAGTCAGCCTAGAGATCTATGCACAGTTAAAAAGACTTTTCAGGAATTGTGGTGAAAAAAAGAGACTGCACAAAAGAAAAAATTCAAAAGACTGCCATTAGCTCACCCTCCCTAAAGAAAATTATAAAGGAAGTTCTTTAGACAAAATATGATTCCATGTGTAAGAAGTGATCTCAGATGGAAGGTCTAGGATGCAAGAAGTAATAAAGAACAACGCAGGGGCACCTGGGTGGCTCAGTGGGTTAAAGCCTCTGCCTTCAGCTCAGGTCATGATCCCAGTGTCCTGGGATCGAGTCCCTCATCGAGCTCTCTGCTCAGCAGGGAGCCTGCTTCCTCCTCTCTCTCTGTCTGCTTCTCTGCCTACTTGTAATCTCTGTCTGTCAAATGAATAAATAAAATCTTAAAAAAAAAAAAAAGAACAAAGCAATGGCAAATATGTGGGTACACATAAAGAAACTATGACTTTATAAAATAGTAATAACATGCTCCGGTGAGTTTTTCAAAGATGGGATTAAGACATACGACAGGGGGTGCCTGGGTAGCTCAGTGGGTTAAGCCTCTGCCTTCAGCTCAGGTCATGATCTCAGGGTCCTGGGGTCAAGCCCCTCATCAGGCTCTCTGCTCGGCAGGGAGTCTGCTTCCCCCCCCCCCCGCCTGCCTCTCTGCCTACTTGTGATCTCTCTCTCTGTCACATAAATAAATAAAATCTTAAAAAAAAAACATACGACAGTAACCTATATCTTTGAAAAGGAAAAGGTAGGGTGCAAGTGTCGAAGGTCCTTGTATTTGGGAGAAGGAGGATAAGGAGATTAACTTCAGACCTGGATAAATAAATACCTAAAAATTGCAAGAGTAGGGACGCCTGGGTGGCTCAGTTGGTTAAGCAGCTGCCTTCGGTTCAGGTCATGATCCCAGGGTCCTGGGATCGAGTCCCACATTGGGCTCCTTGCTCAGCAGGGAGCCTGCTTCTCCCTCTGCCTCTGCCTGCCATTCTGTCTGCCTGTGCGTGCTCTCCCCCCCCCCCGATAAATAAATAAAATCTTTAAAAAAAATTGCAAGATTAATCTACAAAAGGACAGAAAGAGAGTATGTAACTTCCAAAATAGTTGTAGAAAACTTTAAATAAGAGACCTTCAATGAAAGTGGGAATCCAAGTTTCAGGCTAATTAGACTGCGTAGGGATACCCACAAGAGATAAGATTAATGATACAAGCAAGAGTAAAGATTACGGAGGGTCCAGTGACCCTCGCTGAGGAGCTGAACTACTAAGCAAAAAGGAGTCAGTGAAGAGTTTTTATGTAAGCAAGACTGAAATGATCAAATTTGTTTTAAGAAACAACACGCTAACAAGAGCGTGGGTATAGACCAAATTTAATACACACACGTGCACACACACACATGCACGTGCAAACACATACGTAATGCACAAAGATAATCAGAAATCTCAACTTTTGCCAGTTGGTGAATACAAATGTCACCCATCAACGTTCACGACTATATCCTGGTCACTTTATTAAAACCCAGAATTTCTGCAAGCAAACAAAATGTGGGAGCGTCAGCCCATGGTGAGCCAAGCCAGAAACCCGCACGCTCAAGGCTCAGTCATTCCTGGAAGTGCCACTCCACAGTGGCAACTGGCTCCCATCATTGCCATGAACCATTGTGAGTGGGGCTGAAATGCTGCTGCTTTGGCTTGTTGCTTGAGATTAAAGTTATCTCTTGTGAAACAGAGAGAATGCTCTTTCTATGTCATGCTCCGCTGGCGAGGTCCTGCAGTGAAATTGCTTGAGCTGTTAGTCCTATCCTTCCACTTACTGCCACAGACATCCAGGCAGGGACTCCATAACCTCAGGACCTAATGTCTCCACAAGAGTCATACTTCTACTGAAACTCCTTTCCTATGGATATTATCTCCACCATCACCCCTAGGAACCAGTGGAGCAGGAACTCGGCTGTGCCACATGCTGGCAGAGGTAGAATTCAGTTATAATTAGAAGCTCATGAAACTTAGACACTGCATTGCCACTCAAGGCAGAAAGTCCATGTCTTCACTCCTCGGAAGTAAGAGACTCTGCTGAGAAATGCTCAGGGGAAGAGAAAAGGGGAGCCACAGCAAGGTGGATGGAGCCCCCTGGTGTTTCAGAGATCAGTGCTCTAACTCTTCCAATTCAAACTCATAATCCATGTTTCCCAGGATGCACACCTGCCACTAGAGCCGCTGGACTGGCTCAGCCACTGTCTCTGATCTGTGAGCCACTGTCCGTGAGCCACTGTCTCACGATCTCAGCCACTGTCCTCTGCCTGGAACCAGAACTCCTCTCTGTACTTGTGACCTATTGTTGGAGTTGGTTTACATATGTGCTCAACAACTTTTCCCATTTTTATAGGGAGTTTTCCCTCCGTGGCTTCCAGTCTCCTTCCCTATCATGTGGCTTCTGTTAGGGTCACGTCTCCCATCGGCCGTATTTGTATATCTCTGAAAAGAATTCAGGGCTTCTCTCCAAGGGGCTCCTCAGGCCTTGTGTAAATCGCTAGATGTGAATGGTTACAAAGAGATTAGGATTTGCTCAACCTTTCTCAGAAACACCTGAGCCCCAGTTCATACCCAACCCTGACATTTGGTGACACTTATATCACTTTAGGGCAGTTTATAAGATACTTTTTTTAAAAGATGTTATTTATTTATTTGACAGAAAGAGATCACAAGTAGGCAGAGAGGCAGGCAGAGAGAGAGAGGAGGAAGCAGGCTCCCTGCTGAGCAGAGAGCCCGATGCAGGACTCGATCCCAGGACCCTGAGATCATGACCTGAGCCGAAGGCAGCAGCTTAACCCACTGAGCCACCCAGGTGCCCTATAAGATATTTTTCAAAAGCAAATTTTTCTTGGGGCACCTGGGTGGTTCATTCGGTTAAGTGCCTGACTCTTGGTTTCAGTTCAGGTCATGATCTCAGGGTTGTGGGTTCGAGACCTGCGTCTAGCTCCATCCTTGGCATGTAGTCTGCCTAGGATCCTCTCTGTCCCTTTCCCTCTGTCTCTCCCTCTCTAAAAAGAAAAGTAAACTTTTCTTGATTAAATGTGAAATAAATTACATCTTCAAATTTATAAAATGATTCTATTGAATTGCAACTGGGTTATAGATAATGTGCATACATATGTAATACCTATATACAATGCAGAAATTGTAAGTGGTTCACTTGACAAATACGTCACAAAGTAAACATGCCTATAACCAGTCCTAATCAAGAAACAGCACATTAACAGCACTAAAGTATATGTTTAAATAAGGAGGACTTGGAGAAGAAAGGAAGAGCCTGAGATCACCCCAGGATATGACTCAGATGACTGAGCAGGGCCATTCCCTGAAATAAAAATCACAGAAGGAAAATCAAAACTGGAGGAGAAAACTATTGGTATGATTTTAAACATATTGAGTTGGAGATACCCATGGGACTCCTAGGAGACTGTCTCTAGTACTCAGGTGTACCCGTGGTAGGAAAACTCCAGGGAAATATTGGAGATAGATCGATTCGATTTACTTTTTGAAACAAGAACTGGGAACCATGCTAAGAGTTTTCGTGCTTCTCCTAGATTCAAGAGAGAAAATTTTAATACCAGAGTGGTGACATTCTTGAGATACTTTAATGTTTTAAGCAATTTGTTTAGCCTCTCTATCCTTAGTCTCCTCCTCTTAAAATAGGGCTAATAGCAGTACCTACTTTTATAGAGTTCTTGCTAAGACATAAGTATAAAATGTGTGGAACAGTGCCTGAGTTGTAGGAAACACTTAGTAAATGCTGGCTACTCCCACTTATGGGGACAATAGGTCTAAATATTTGAAATGAGGACTGTTGTCTATATTGGGACACTTAAAATTTCTTATGACAGACCAAATGTTAGGAAAGACAACACAGATTCAGATAGAATCCTCCTTAAATTGAAGAAAAATAAGTCCATTTCTGGTCCCTGTGTTTTGGAGAGTCTTGCACACCCTAACACACACACACACACACACACACACACACACACAATTTATTAAATAACACATGTGTACCTCAGTCACTCTGGATTGAGAACTGTTGAAATTATATCTAATAAGATGTCTTGAAAAAAGGAGCAACTGGGGCGCCTGGGTGGCTCAGTCAGTTGGGCATCTGCCTTCCACTCGGGTCGTGATCTCAGGGTCCTGGGATCGAGTCCCACATGGGTCTCTCTGCTCAGCGGGGAGCCTTCTTCCCCCTCTCTCTCTGCCTGCCTCTCTGCCTACTTGTGATCTCTCTCTCTCTCTGTCAAATAAATAAATAAAATCTTTTAAAAAGGAAAAAAGGAGCAACAATTGATAGCACAAACCAAATATGAATGTTGATAAAGAATGTCGGCATGATATTCTTAAAAAAATAATACTATATTTAGATATGTTACTAACATATCAATTAATTATTATTATTTCCAGAAATTAATAGATATTTTCTGGGTATAGTAGAGATAATTTTGAAATTTGATTATGGAATGGGCAAACACGTATGATGGAAAAAAATAGTAATGACAAAATGAATAATCACTTCTGATACAGAGTTCAAAATGAGATTAGTAATATAATGGGCAATATCATGAGAGAAGAAATTACATAGAAAATTTCAAAAAGTAAATATTACTTCATTCAACTAGATTGTACAGGAACAAGAGTCATATTGAACAACAAACTTTTTCCTTTTTTATAATAAAACACACTTAGTACAAACTTTGCCATCTTAACCATTTTTAGTGTACATTTCATAGATATTAAATATATTCACTTTGCTGGGAAACCTTCACCACTATACATCCCTATAACTCTTTTCATCTTATAAAACTGAAACTCTATACCTATTTTTTTAATGATTTATTTATTTATTTATATCACAGAGAGAGACACAGTGAGACAGGAAACACAAGCAGGGGGAGTCGGTGAGGGAGAAGCAGGCTTCCCTTTGAGTGGGGAGCCCGATGTCAGGCTCCATTCCGGGACCCTGGGATCATGACCTGAGCTAAAGGCAGACACTTAACGACTGAGCCACCCAGGCGCCCTGAAACACTATACCTATTAAACAATAAGTTCTTATTCTGCCTTCTGGATGGTCCCTGGAAACCACCACTACACATTCTGTCTCTAGGATTTTGACTATTCTTTGTACCTCATTTAAATAGAGTCTCACAGTATTTGCCTTTTTGTGACTGGCTTCTTTCACTTAGCATAACATCCTCAAGTTTTACTCATGTTGCAGCATACTGCAGAATTTCTCTACTTTTCAAGGCTGCATAATAGTCCATGATTACATATGTATAATATATGTATATATCACATTTTGCTTATCCTTTCATCTGTTGATGGACACATGGGTCGCTCCATATTTTAGCTATTATGACTAACACTGCCATGAACATGAGCGTACAACTATCCTTTGAAGACCCTCCTTTCAGTTCTCCTGATTATACATCCAAGAGTGAAATTGCTGGATCATATGGTCATTCTATTTTTAATTTTTTGAGAAACCTTCATGTTGTCTTCTGCAAGCACTGTATCATTTCATATTCCTATCAACTGTGTACAAAGCTTCCAATTTTACCACATACTTGCCAACACTTGATATTTTTTGTTGCTATTATTGTTTTTTGATAGTAGCCGTCCTAATGGGTGTGGGGTGGTATCTCGTTGTAATTTTGATTTGCATTTCCCTAGGAATTAGTGATGTGGAGCATCTTTTCATGTGCTTATTAACCATCCATATATGTTCTTTGGAAAAATGTCTATTCAAGTCCTTTCCTGAGTTTCTTTTTTTTTTTATTTCACTTTTTTTTAAAAAAAGATGTTATTTATTTATTCAACAGACAGAGATCACAAGTAGGCAGAGAGAGATGGGGAAGCAGCCTCCCTGCTGAGCAGAGAGCCGGATGTGGGGCTCGATCCCAGGACCCTGAGATCATGACCTGAGCCAAAGGCAGAGGCTTAACCCACTGAGCCACCCAGGAACCCCTAAATTTC
The DNA here is from genome assembly GCF_009829155.1 of Mustela erminea. NCBI lineage: Eukaryota > Metazoa > Chordata > Mammalia > Carnivora > Mustelidae > Mustela > Mustela erminea. Next base: position 83,356,391 of record NC_045623.1, on the reverse strand, counting down.
ACTTATTTATTTAAATAATCTCTACACCCAACATGGGGCTTGAACTCTCCACCATGAAATCAAGAGCCTCACATTCTTCCAACTGAGTAAGCCAGGCACCCCCTTCCTTTCCTAACTTTTGAATCAGCTTGGCTTTTTGTGGTTAGGTTTTAGGAGTTCTATTTATATTCTGAATATTAATCCCTTATCAGATATATGATTTGCAAATATTTTCTCCCATTCTCTAGGTTGCCTTTTTATTTCTTTTTCTTGCCTAATTGCTCTAAGACTTCCAGTACTATACTGAAGAGAACTGGTGAAATTAGGCATCCTTGCCTTGTTCCTACTCTTAGAGGAAAACTTTCAGTATTCCATCACTGAGCGTGATATTTGCTGTGGTTTTTTCATTATGGCTTTTATTACCTTGAAGTTGTTCCCTTCTATTCCTAGTTTGTTGGATATTTTTATCATGAAAAGGTGTTGCATTTTGTCAAATGCATCAATTGAGATGATTATGTGGATTTTTTCCCTTCATCATGTTGATGTTGCTTATTACAGTGATCCATTTTCATATGTTGAACAATCCTTGCATTTCAGGAATAAATTCCACCTGGTCATGGTGTATAATCCTTTAATACGGTCTTGAAAACTGTTTGCTAGTATTTTGTTGAGAATTTTTGCATATGAGATATTGGTCTGTAGTTTTCTTGTCTTAGTGCCTTTGGGTTGATATCAGGGTCACTCTAGCCTCATAGAATGAATTAAGAAGTGTTATGTCTTAAATTTTTTAGAAGAATTTGAGCAGAAATAATACTAATTCTGTAATTTTTGGTGGAATTCCTCAATGAACCCACCACATCCAGGACTTTTCTTCATTGGGAGATTTTTGATTATTGATTCAATCTCCTTACTGTAATAGTTACATTTCAATTTTTCTATTTCTTTATGATGTAGTCTTGGTAGGTTTTGTGTTTCTAGGTATTTGTCCATTTCATCTAGGCTACCTAATTTTTTGACATGCATTTTCTCATAGTACCCTTTTTTCTTTTAGGATTTCATTTATTTGTTTGACAGAAAGAGAAATCACAAGTAAGCAGAGAGGCAGGCAGAGAGAGTAGGGGGAAGCAGTCTCCCCGCCGAGCAGAGAGCCCGATGAGGGGCTTGATTCCAGGACCCTGAGATCATGACCTGAGCCGAAGGCAGAGGCTTAGTTCACTGAGCCACCCAGGTGCCCTGGTCATAGTACTCTTCAATAACCTTTTTTTTATCTCTGTAGAATCAGCAGGAATGCCCCCACTTTTGTTTCTGATTTTAGTAATTCAAGTATTTCTCTTTTTTTCTTAGTCCATGTAGCTAAAGATTTGTCATTTTTGTTAATCTTTTCAAAGAAACAACTCTTGGTTTCACTGATATTCTCTATTGTTTTCTATTCTCTATTTCCTTTATCTCTGCTTTAATTTTTATGGTGTCCTTACTTCTGGTTGCTTTGGGTTTAGTTCATTCTTCTTTTTCTAGTTCCTTAAGTTGTAAAGTTATGTTGTGGATTTGAGAGATCATTCCTGCCTTTTCTTTTAAAGATTTATTTATTTATTTATTTATTTATTTTTAGAGAGAGACACAGATTGTTGAGAGAGGAAGCATAAGCCGGGGGGGCGGGGGCAGAGGGAGAGTAGGTTTCAAGCAGACTCCTTGCTGAATGAGAAGCCCGATGCAGGGCTCTAACCCACAACCCATGAAATCATGACCTGAGCCAAAACCAAGAGTCAGACACTTAACTGACTGAAACACTCAGGCACCCCGAGATCCTTCCTGTTTTTAATAAGCATTTATAACTATAAATTTTCCCCTTACCACTGTTTTTGCTGTCTCATAATTTTCAACATATTGCATTTTTATTTTCACTCAACTCAGTATTTTCTAATTTCCCTTGTGATTTCTTCTTCGAGCCATTGATTATTTGAAAAATATATTTAATTTCTATAATCCTGAGATTTTTGTTTTAGTTTTTTCTTAATTTTCACCTTATCAGGGACCCCTGCGTGGCTCAGTGGGTTAAAGGTTCTGCTTTTGGCTCAGGTCATGATTCCAGGGTCCTGGGATCAAGACCCACATTGGACTCTCTGCTCAGCCGGGAGCCTGTCTCCCTCTCACTCTCTGCCTGCCTCTGCCTGCTTGTGATCTTTGTCTGTCAAATAAATAAATAAACTCTTTAAAAAAAATTTTTTTTCACCTTATCTCATGGTGGTCAGAGAGCTACTTTGTTGATATCTATCTTTTAAACTCTATTGAGATTTTTTTTAAAGATTTTATTTATTTATTTATTTGACAGACAGAGATCAGAAGTAGGCAGAGAGGCAGGCAGAGACAGAGAGAGGAGGAAGCAGGCTCCCTGTTGAGCAGAGAGCCCGATGTTGGGCTCGATCCCAGGACCCTGGGATCATGACCTGAGCCGAAGGCAGAAACTTTAACCCACTGAGCCACGCAGGTGCCCCCTAAACTCTATTGAGATTTCATGTATGACCTAACATATGGTCTGTCCAGGAAAATGTTGCACATGCACTTGAGAAGAATCTGTATGCTGTTGGTGGGTAGAGTGCTCTGTATACATCTGTTGGATCCAGTTGGTGTGTTGTGTTATTTAAGCCTTCTATTTCCTTGAGAGTGGCGTATTGAAGTCTCCAGTATGACTGTAGAACTGTCTATTTCTCCCTTCAATTCTATCCTTTTCTGCTTCATATATTTTGATCGTCTGTCACTATATGTGAAAAGTTTTTATAGGCACACCTCAGAGATAATGCGGCTAATGTTCCAGACCACCACAATACAACAAATATCACAACAAAGTGAGTCAAACAAATTTTTTGGTTTCCCAGTGAATATTAAATTTATATTTAGGGGATCCTGGGTGGCTCAGTCAGTTAACTGTCGGACTCCTGATTTCAACTCAGGTCATGATCTCAGGGTCATAGGATCCAGCCCCACATTGGGCTCCATGCTCAATGCAGAGTTTGCTTGAGATGCTCTCTCCCTCACCCTCTAGCCCTCCTGTTCATACTCTCTCTCTAAAATAAATAAATAAATCTTTTTAAAAAATACTTTATTGCTAAAAAAAAAATGCTATTTACCATCTGGGCTTGGAAAAAATATCACTGATAGATTTGCTCAATGCAGGGTTACCACAAGTCTTCAATCAGGAGAAACACAGGATCCTCAAGTGCAGAAAAGCAAAGTGCACTAAAATGAGGTATGCCTTTAATCATTATATCTTCCTACTGCATTAAACCATTTACTACCATATAATGTCCTTCTGTGTCTCCTGCAAACTTATTTTATTTAAATACAATGTTATCTGATATTAGTATAGCCACTCCTGCTCTATTTTGGATGGCAATGCATGGAACCATTTCCTTTCACTTACGAACTGTTTGTGCCTTTGGATCTCAACTGAGTCTCTTGTAGATGCTGTATCATTGAGTCATGTGTTTTTATCCATTCTACCAAGCTCTGTCTTTTGATTGGAGTTTCATCTCTTTACATTTAAAGTAATGACTGCTAATGAGACTTACTTATGTCATTGTGCTATTTGTTTTCTACATGCCTCTTAGCTTTTTGGTTCCTCATTTCCTACATTACTATGTTCCTTTTCGTTAGATGATTTTTTTTTTTTTTTAGGGAAACATTTAGATTTCTTTTTCATATCCTTTTGTGTATATTCTAGAGCTATTTTCTTTGTGGTTACCATGGGGATTACATTTAACATCCTGAAGTTATAACACTCTAATTTGTATTTATACCAGCTTATTTTCAATAACACACAAAAACTGCTCCTTTATAGCTCTGTCCCCCACCCCTTTTGGTTGCTGAGGTCACAAAATTTTTTTTATACATTATGTGCCCTAAAACATAAACGAATGAGTGCATTAGTACCCAAAATTATGTAAAAAACAAGAATTGGAGTTACAAACCAAAGTTATAGTAATACAAGATTTACATTAATAATTCTTTTCTTTAAATGTATTAGTGTTTGGGGGCACCCAGGTGGCTCAGCCAGTTGAGCATCCAACTCTTGGTTTGGGCTCAGGTCACAATCTCAGTGTCATGGGGTCAAGCCCCACATAGGCTCCATGCTCAACACAGAGTTGCTTAAGGTTCTGTCTCTCCCTCTGCCCCTCCCCCTGCTCTCTCTTCCTCTCTCTAAAAAATTAAAAGTCTTTTTTTAAAAAGTAAATAAGTTTATTAGTGTTTTAAACCATGTAGAAAATTAATAAAAAATACAATTACAAACCATTGTATCAATAATACTAGTGCTTATAATTGCCTATGTATTTACATTTCCTGGCATCTTTATTTCTTCATACAACTTTAAATAAGTTGCTGTCTACTGTGTCTTTCATTTCACCTTGCAGGACACCACCTGTCTTGTAGGACAGGCCTAGTGGCCACCAATACCCTCATCTTTTATCTGAGAATCTCTTAATTTCTCCCTCATTTTTGAAGGACAGTTTTGTCAATATAGGGTTCTTGATTGACAGAGTGTTTTTCTTTTATCCCTTTGAATATATTGGCCACTTTCCAGCCTGCAACTCTTCTGCAAAATCTGATAATCTTATTGACAATTCTTTATATGTGATGATTTACAACTCTCTTGCCGCTTTCAAGAATGTCTGTCTTTTAAATGTTTGATTACAATATGCCTTAGTGTAGGTCTCTGTGAATTCATTTTATGTGGATTCATTTTACTTGGATTCATTGAGCTTCCAGGATATTTATATTCATGTCTTTCAGCAAATTTGGGAATTTTTCACCCATTATTTCCTCAAATACTCTCTCTGCTCATTTCTCTCTCTCTAGTCTTTCTAAGACTCCCAGGATACCTATGTTGGTCCACCTGTTTATATCCCACAGATCCCTGAAATTCTGTTCACTTTTCTTTTATCTTTTTTTTCTGTTTCTCATCCTCAGTAATCTCCATTGTCCAGTGTGCCTGGGTGGTTCAGTCACTTAAGTGTCTGCCTTTGGCTCAGGTCATGATCCCAGGGTCCTGGGATAGAGCCCTGCATGGGCTCCCTGCTCAGTGGGAAGCCTGCTTCTCCCTCTCCAACTCCCTCTGCTTGTGTTCCCTCTCTTACTATGTATCTATCTGTCCAAAAAAATCTTTAAAAATAATAATGATTTCCAAATATCCTATCTTCAAGTTTTCAATTCTTTTTTCTGCCTCCTTATATCTTCCTTTGAATCCCTCTAGTGACTTTTTCATTTCAGTTAGTGTACTTTTCATCTCCAGAATTTCTTCTGGGTTTCTTTTAGGTCTTCTATCTCTTTATTGTTATTTCATTTGTTCATACATCTTTTTCTTTATTTTCTCTACATATTTCTCTAGTTCTTTGAGCAACTTTAAGACAGTTACTTTAAAGTCTTTGTCTAGTAGATCTGCCATTAGGTGTTTTTCAGGGACAGTTTATGGTGGCTTATTTTTCTTTCTTTGAATGGGCCACACTTCACTGTTTCTTTGTGTGCTTTGGCAGTTTCTGTTTAACACAAGAAATTTGAATCTAATATCGTGGTAACTCAGGAATTCAGAGTCTCCCTCTTCCCCAGGGTTTGCTGGGTTTTATTATGCTTTTGTTTACTGGGGGTTGTGTCTGTTGTTTTGTTTGTTTGTTTGTTTTAGGCTGTCTCAGTGCTGAGGATCAGAATGAGGTGTAAGCTTAATGTCTTCTTAGGTTTTTAATGATCCTTTCTCTGGGCGAGTGTGGTCACTTTCTAATTTTCTCTGTATATGTAGTTGCTTTTGAATGTCTAATGTTTAATGTCTGGCTCCCAAAAAGGGAAAAGCAAAAAGTGAAAGAGGAAAAAGCGACTCAGGCCTTTAACTCACCTGCAAATCACTTCAGTAGAAGAGATGTGTTTTCAACAACAGTAGGGCTGGTGGGAGGGGGTGAACAGGTCCAACAACAATAACTTCCCATCTCTTTGTCTACACCTCTTTGATCAGAAGCAACAATTAGCAATCAAAGCACAGATATATTTGGGTTACAGGATCATTGTTGCCTACCCTATCTCCCATGTACTGTGTGCAACTTGCTCCAAGAACATGTGCACAGCTGTCTGCCATATAGCTGAGGGGGAGGGGATGGTGCTATTGTACTAAGTGCTGGAAGTGACAAAAATTAACCATAATTAACCATCCTAAGTTTCCCCCTAAGTTACAAACCTTCAATAGACTCCAGAGTTCCAAAACAGTTACATCAGACAGATTTTACCAGTGCAATTGTCTTCTCAGAGGGGAGACAGATTCCTGGTGATTCTTCCTCTGCCATCTTCTCAGAATCCTCAAGCTTGTATTACTTGTTGGGAACTATGAGATGAGGGAAGTCAAAAATAATTATCACAAAATGAAAAGTTTCTGTGCAGCAAAGGAAACAATGAACAAAACAAAAATACAACCTACTGAATGGGAGAAGATATCTGCGAGTGACATATCTGATAAAGGGTTAATATCCAAAATATTACCCCAAATATATAAAGAACTTAATGCAGTTCAACACCAAAAAAACACAAATAATCTGATTAAAAATAGGCAGCTTTGCCTGTATTTTAAATAAAAATAGAACCATACAGAGTGTGATTTTTTGTATCTGACTCTTTTTTTTAAAGATTTTATTTATTTATTTGACAGACAGATATCACAAATAGGTAGAGAGGCAGGCAGAGAGAAATGGGAGCAGGCTCCCTGCTGAGCAGAGCCCGATGCGGGGCTCGATCTTAGGACCCCAAGACCATGACCCAAGCTGAAGGCAGAGGCTTAACCACTGAGCCACCCAAGCGGCCCTGTATCTGACTATTTTGCTCAACATTATAACTGTAAGATTCATCCATGTTATTGAATGTGGTTAAATCTTTTTCATAGCTATTTAATATCCCAGATATGACTACATCATAGTTTATTCTACTCTTAACTAACATTTGTTTTGCTTCCAATCTGGGGCAAAGAAAATGCTGCTATGAATGTGCTACATGTATATCTTTTAGTGGACATATGCAGGCATTTCTCTTGGGCATATACGGAGGAGCTGAGTTTATAATCACGCAGCACATGTTTGTTTAGCTTTAGTATATGCTGCCAAACAGTTTTCTAAATGTTTATATAAAGTTATACTACCAATGAGCAATGTATAAGACGTCTAGTTTCTCTACATCTTCAACAACTTGAACTTGTCAGTTTTTTTTAATTTTAGCCATTCTAAAATTGTGTAAGTAGGAGATGGTATCTCATTGGAGCCTTAATTTGACTCCACCTGAAAGATAATGATGTCAAACACTTTTACAAATGTTTATTAGCCACTTGGATATCCTCTTTTGTGAACAGCCTGTTTGAGATTTTTGTCTTTTTAAAACTTGAGTTGTCAGTCTTTTTTTAAATTATTGATTTGAAGGGATTCATTATGTATTCGTTAAGAGTGCTTTTTCCAAATTATGTATTGCAAATATTCTCTAAAAGTCTGTGGTTTGTCTTCACACTTTCTTAATTTTGTCATTTGTTGAAGAGAAGTTTGTAATTATAATGAAGTCAAATTACCATCCTTTCACGCAGCCATGGAAAAGGATGAGATCATGCCATTTGTAACAACATGGGTGAACCTAGCGGGTATTACGCTAAGTGAAATAAGTCAGACTGAGAAAGACAAATACCATATGATTTCACACATATTTGGGATCTAAAACAACAACAACAACAACAACAAATGAATAAACAAACAAAAAGCACAGGCAAACCTATAAATACAGAGAACAAACTGATGGTTACCAGAGGTAAGGAGGTGGGGGATGAGCAAAAATGGGTGAAGAGGAGAGGAAGATACAGGCTTCCAGTTATGGAATGGATGTGTCATGGGAGAAAAAGGCACAACAGAGGGAATATAGTCAATGATGCTGCAATAGGGTTATACGGTGACAGATGGTAGCTACACTTGTGAACAGAGAACAACATATAGACTTGTTGAATTACTGTTGTACTTCTGAAACGAATGTAATTTTGTATTATCAACTTAACTCAAATAAAAACGTAAAAAAATATATTACTGAGGTGTCTGGGTGGCTCAGTCAGTTAAGCACTGGACTCTTGGTCTTGATCTGCTCATGATCTCAGCATCCGGATTGAGTCCCACATCAGGCTCCATGCTCAGTGGGGAGTGTGCTTGTGATTCTCTCCCTCTCATTTTGCCCTCTCCCCACTCACACTCTCTCTTTGTATGAAATATATAAATAAATCTTTAAAAAAAAGAATCATCGTTATTTCTTTTATAGTTATTCTTATGCCTTATTTAAGAAATCTTTGCCTACCTTAAGGCTGGGAAGATATTCTCACCCTACTTATTTTAGAAGCTTCATAATTTTGCCTTTCACATGTAGGTCTGTGCTTCATCTCCAGTTAAATTTTAGGTATGGTGTGAGGTAGGAATCAAGATTAATTTTCTCCTATATCATCTATTTAAAAGCCCTCCCTTTACCTCCACTGAGTTATTTTAAGTATAAATCAGGAACTGTATATGTCTGGACCTGTTTCTCCCACTTTATTATATTCCACCAAGCTAGTTGTCTATTTTTGGCCCAGTTACACACTATCTTAAAGCAGTGTCTGTCTCAACTTTTTCTTCTGAAAATGGCAGAGTAATAGGGATTATGCTCACCTTTCCACCAAAATAACTAAGAAACAACTGCTTTTTAACAAATAAATTAACAAATAGTACACTGTGAATCTGAGAAGAGGAAAACAAGCCTAGTAAGCCCAGTAAATTCATCAGCTATCTGCCTGGGGATACACTCTGGACCATAATGAAGAATAGAAGATCCCAAGCAGAGTGTGGAAATCTTGTTTAGTTGAAGAGAACAAAAATTGGGATTCATGGAACCTGAGGTAGCTGCAAATAAGAGGAATTCTGTTGGAAAAGAGCTTTAGAAATCTGCTTAGGGTCTCCTTCAGTTTATGTTGACATCCAAGCCTTTCACACAAAGATGAACACCAGAAGACAGGGCAAAGAACACGTAAGTAGTTGGCAAGCTGAAAAATCATCAAAGTTCCACAAGGTTGGGAGAATATTTGAGCTCTGACAAACCAGAGTGGAGAGTCGTCATTGAACACTCATGGTATTCACTAAGATTTCAGGAGGATTATACACTGGTAGTATGGCTCAATTATCCCTAGAGTAAAGGCTACTTCAAACTAGCCCTGATAAAACTTATAAATATAATACTCAAAAGGATCAATATAATCTGAAAGTTACTTACTTAGCTATCTTATAAAACAAAATCCACAGTTTTTAGAGGAAGACACCAAAACCCAATAGCATAACTTTCACAATGCCCAAGTCCAACAAAAAAAAAAAACAGACATAACAATAATCAGGAAAATGTGACATATAATCAAAGGAAAAAAAATTAAGGGCACCTGGGTGGCTGAGTTGATTAAGCATCTGCCTTCGGCTCAGGTCATGATCCTGGAGTCCTGGGATCAAGCTCCACTTTGGGACCCTGCTTCTCCCTCTCCCTCTGCCTGCCACTACCCCTACTTGTGCTCTCTTTGTAAAATAAATTCTAAAAATCTTAGGAAAAAAAAGAAAAAAAATTAGTAAATCAAAACAAAGGTCATAAATAAGAAACATGATAGAATTAGCAAAGAAGGACTTTAAATAACTGTCATACTGTGTTAAATATACTTAGTAACTTGGAGAAAAGTATGAACATAATGAGAAATGAAAGTCAAGATTTTAAAATAACCAAATGGAATTTCTAGACATAAAACTACAATGTGAAAAAGGATGAGATTAATAGCAAGTTAGACACTGGAGAAAAAAGATCAGTGAAGTTGAAGACACACAATAAAAATTATTCAAAATGAAGAACAGAGAGGGGAAAAAAAGAGACTGGGAAAAATAAACAGACTCAATAGAACAATTTAAAGTTATTAAATACACCTGAAAAATGGGAAAAGGACACAAAATGATTTTAAGAAACAATGACCAAAACTTGTCCCAATATGATGAGCTCTACAAAGCCATTGATCCAAAAAGCTGAAAGAACTCCAAGCAAGAAATTAAATTAAAAATTTTACATTTTCTATGACAATAATGTCTTATACAAGATTCAAACACAGTGTTTAAATATAATATATCAAATTTAATTCATTCACTTTTTATAATTTGTTGACTTTCAGTCCTTAAAAACTACAATTTTACACATATTTTCCTATCCTGTCATTATGAAGTTATATTTGTTAAAATAGGAGAATGGAACACATTTTATTTAACAATGCATTAGCTTTGGTTGGCTCAGTTGGAACAGAATGTGACTCTTGATTTCAGGGTTGTGTAAGTTCAAGCCTCACATTGGGTGTAGAGATTACGTAATTCACAACTTTTAAATATTTAGATGTAATAGTATGTGAGTCCCTATTTGTACTTTTGCCCAGCACTCCACAAATGCCAAGGACCAATGTGAACCCAACACCCCAACCACAAGTACATTTCAGAACTAGACTAGTGCTCACTAAGAATTAGGGGTGAGGAAGCAGATTTTATGTCAATATGTCTCTATTATGTGTAGGTGGTAGGCATATGCCACACCAACAGCAGGAAAGGCAGAACTGGGAAAACCCTACAGGTGCTTGTTGTGGGAAGGGGGTTGTAGTTCCTAAAGCTGGAATCAAGTCCAGGAGGTGGTTTCAGGATCAGTAAAGGATAGTTGCAGCCACTGCACTATTTGGTACTTTCCCCAAAGATACAGATGTAGTGAAAAGAAGGGCCATATGTACCCCAATTTTCATAGCAGCAATGGCCACAATCGCCAAAATGGAAAGAGCCGAGATGCCCTTCAACAGACCAATGGATAAAGAAGATGTGGCCCATATATACAATGGAATATAACTCAGCCATCAAAAAGGACGAATACCCAACTTTTCCATCAACATGGGCGGGACTGGAGGAGATTATGCTGAGTGAAATAAGTCAAGTAGAGAAACCAATTACCATATGGTTTCACTTCTTTGTGGAGCATAAGGAATAACATGAAGGACATTGGGAGAAGGAAAGGAAAAGTGAATTGGAGTAAATCAGAGGCGGAGATGAACCATGAGAGACTATGGACTCCAAGAAACAAACAGGGTTTTGGAGGGGAGGGAGGTGGGGGGATGGGTGGCCCTGGTGGTGGGTATTAAGGAGGGCATGTATAGCATGGAGCACTAGGTGTTGTACCTAAACAATAAATCTTGAAACACTGCAAATAAATAAATTAGTTTTTTTTCTTTTTTTAAGGATAGCTGCAGCCACAGTGGGGGAAAGACTATCCTTCTAGAGTTAGAGGAAAGGGAAATAGATGTCAGGGAAAAGCATCAGTTCCAGAGAGAGCACTTTAAGGCCTGAAGACAGAGAGAGAAATTAAGGTAAAACCTAATGGGTTTCCTCACAGAGGCCGAAGGAGCTGGGTTGGAGGTAAGGACTCAAGTGGGAACAGGTAAGGTCACAGAGACTGCAGAGCTGGTCAAGGGGCCCAGCCAGGTGTATGCAGAGCCAAGAACCTGGACCAGCCCTGGCCAAGGACAGGAATATGTTTAGGCTGGGTTCAGAGATCTAGACTGTTATTAAGCTGAGGGAGTGGGGTCCAGCAGAGAAGAAAAGATTGATTCTTTCTGTGCCAGCAGCAACTTCTTGGAACCATGTTTGGACCACCACACCAAAGGGCCTGGGTGGGTAGGGCCAGGGATAGGGCATTCCTGGCCTGCAAGAGGTAGAGGGAGTCTAGGGCATATTAATTAATAGCTATTGAAAACACCTGGCAGATGAGTTTTCCCCAGATCCTGGAGAAAGGGGATGTCCAGCAGCTAATCAAGGACGAACCAACCTGGGTTCCCTTCTTCTCAGTCCTGGGTTAAGGGAGGGTCTTAGGTCAAATCCTTGAAGATCTGGAATAAGTAAGGGGATTAATAATCCAAAAGGACTGCAGTCTGTTCTTCATCCCTCCAGCTCTTTCCCTTTGTGTCCTCACCCCACGTCCCACTCTCCTGAGTCAACAGAAGGAGGAAAAGGAGGAAAGAAGATGATCCCCACACACTGTAACTCTAGACAGTGGCTTTCTTTCCATCAGGTCTGACCTCCCAGAGGCAATGAAGTCTCAAGTTGTTTTTCCCCAGGTCAGACACAGAAGACTGAGTTAGACATTTCCCAAAGGAAACTGACTACTTTACTACAGGAAAAGTCACATTAAAAGCAAGGTAGTACAAGATCACAGGGATGGGTGAAGCCATAGAGATTCATTTTCTACTTGGACAGAATCAAATTCAGCCTTAGGAGACTCAGCCAGCCCTAATGTGGGACACCAGATCGTTTCTCATGGACCCCCAGGCTGAGCAATTCATCCCACCAGAGCAAGTGAATTCATGACGTGGGTTAATGGTGCCTCCTGACCTTGGCCCAGATGCTGGTCCCCATTGCATGGACTGAACCAACGTAATCCCCAAAGGAGATCTCTCTAATAATTACAGACCTACCAGTGTGCTTTTGGGGTCTCATTTGTTCTTCTGTTTAATTCTTCCAAAAAGCAAGACAGGCTAAGATTTGGCTGGTATGATGTCTTAGGTGACACCCTTTCCTTCGCACTCCCACCCCCACCAGGTTTCAAATAAATATGGAGGAGACTGAGCATCCTTCTAGGAAAAAGAGAAAAAAGTACCCATGCTCATAGTTGTTATGCAAACAGGTGTCCAGATTTCAGAGAGTGCCAGGAACAATACCCAGTTCCGGTAAGGGTGTGGTAAAACAGGGACTACAACGAACTGTTGATGGGTGTGTAATTGGTGCGGCATTTCTGGTGGTAATTAGATGATGTAATTAAACAACTTAAGTGCACGCGTGCTCCTTGACCCAGCAATTTCATTGCCAGGTATTTATTCTATAAAATTACAAGTATGCAAAGATTTGTGGACATTTGCCTCATTTACAGAAGCAAACAATGAAAACAAGTGTCCAGCAACAGTGAACCAATTGAGTAAAATGAATACTCTGCCTCTATCAAAAAGAATGAGGTAGATGTACAAAATATAATTATTGTAAAAAGATATAAAGAGATGTACAAAATTATTAAATGAGGAAAAAAATTGCAGAAGAGTCTTATAATACTATCCCATTTGTTGGTTTATGAAGACTATTAATATATAATCTAGAAAGATCCACACAAGAAAAAAATGAACAATGGCTACCACTAGGGGAACTTTACTTTCTATTTCACATTTTTCTATGCTTTGAATTTATTTTCAAACATGTATTACTTTTAAAAATGTAAAAGAAAAAAATGTTAAGAAGGAGTAAGGGACCAACGAAAGGTAACTTATCAAAAGAAAAGAAGGAATTTATCAAATGTTATTATTAGAAGGCAAATTCAGAAGTAAGACCCGGTAGCTCATTAGGGGGCCCTTCCTGACCCAGCCACTTGGCAACATGAACATGCTGCTCCCCATCATGGTTCTAAACTCCTTGAGAGCCAAGCAGTCCTGCTGGGGGGCCTCTAGTAACATGGCTGAGAAGTGGGAGTGGCTCCCTTCCCCAACTGAAGCCAACTGCTGAGTCCGCAAGGCATCTGAAGGGAAAACACTGGTGGCTGGTGACATTGGCAGGGATTTGCACACATTAACAAAGTCCCAGTTCAGCTGAAGCAGAAGGCAGCAATTCTGGCCGATCCTTGTCCCGGCTAATAGCAGGATAGATCTCCAGCTTGGTTACCACCAGTCTTGGCACAGGAGTCTTGGCACAGTGGAGGTGATAGCAGAATTGCAGGTATCCAACAACAGAAAAAGGGAAGCAATCATCAAGACTGAGTTAAGAATGAATCCAGGTAATACAAGCTTGGAAAATCCCCGAAAAACTTGAGGAAAATCTAGCAATCTGGAATTTCTGAGTGAGTCCTTGAGCATTTTAAGCTAATCATTTCCAGGTTTCATTCATTCACCTTATATACTGAGGGCTTACTGTGTGCAAGACACAGTAGCAAGCAGAGGGGATACAGTAGTGACTAAGGTAAACACAGAATTTATTAAGTTGGGCTGAAAGAACAACGGCCAATATCCAACCTTTCTGGCTCTACAAAAATGGCACCTTCTTCTGGATCAACATAAATAAATTCTGGCAAGTTAGAAGGGGGAAAAAATGAATTACCCCACCTAATTGCTTGATTACAGGGGTGCCTGGGTGGCTCAGTGGGTTAAAGCCTCTGCCTTCGGCTTGGATCATGATCCCAGGGTTCTAGGATCGAGCCCCGCATCGGGCTCTCTGCTCTGTGGGGAGCCTGTTTCCCTTCCTCTCTCTCTCTGCGTGCCTCTCTGTCTATCAAATAAATTTTTAAAAAGTCTTTAAAACATTTAATTGCTTGATTACAATTGTGAAAATAGCTATGAAGGAACAATCAGATCTAACCCAAAAATCTTGTGTGTGCTCGCATGTGTGTTGCTGGTCAAGAAGGGTTTCCCTATAAAGCGTTACTTTTGTGGACGTGAGGATGAAGAGGAATTAACTTGGTGAAGGAGAGAGAGGGGTGTCATTCCTGGGAAAGTCAGGCACAAAGGCCTTGAAGGAGGGAAACTGGTCTGTTGCAAGGACTGAGAAGGTGACTAAACCCACGGAGAGGGGCAGAGGTGGCAGAGGACGAAGAGAGGGAGATGCGAGAATGCTGAGCGGGACGCAGGAGCCAAATCACGGCATATTATCTCTATCCAAAAGATGCCAACGTCTAGGGAATATTCGCGTGGCAAAGACTGTTCTATCTCCTTGTCATCAGGGAGCCCGGAGCCTTCGGCGAGGCAGCTAGCCGGTGGTTGAGTAAGGATCGGGAATCTGGGTCCTTTCGAGGGCTTCCTCCATCCAGTGTCCTGCGCGCAGGGTGGCAGGGGTGCCGCAGGCGTGGGAGGCCAGGGCCTCGCGAGGAGGCAGCCAGCGAGGCGGCGTGGGCGCCGCGCGCTCCCAGCCCCGGACGAGAGCCCAGCGCGCAGCAGTCCTGGCGGAAGCGGCACACCGAGAAGCAGTAGATGAGCGGGTCCAGGCAGCTGTTGAGGCTCAACAGCGCCAGGTTGAGGGCATGCAGGACGTCGAGGGTGGACGCGGCGCGGCACCCAAAGCCGTCGCTGCTCGCCGCGCCCTCCCGCCCGGCCACCCAGGGCGCCAGCAGCAGGTGGTAGGGCGCCAGGCAGAGGGCGAACACCAGCAGGAGCCCCAGCACCATGGTCCTGGCCGCGCGCCCGTGCCGGCCGGCGGGGACGGGGCCGGGGCCCGAAGGCGCGCCGAGCGCCCGCGCCAGGCTCACGTAGGCCGGGAGCATCAGCAGGAACACTGCGGCGAAGAAGGCCACGGTGGCGTAGGCCAGGCCGGCGCGCGCCCAGCCGTGCTCCAGGCACCGAGCGGCGCCCCCTGGCCCGGGGTGCAGAGCGTGCGGCGCGGCCAGCGAGGGCGCGGCACTGGCCAGGCCCGCCAGCCAGGCGGCGGCGCAGGCGGCGCGCGCGGGTCCTCGGCGGCGCAGCGCGAGGCGGCTGGCGGCCCTGGGCCGGGGCCCGCGGACTGAGCCGCAGCGGCACAAGCTGAGGAGCGTGGCGAAGGCCACGGCCGCGTCGGTGGCCACGTAGTAGGCGGCCCCAGGCGCGCGGCAGGCGGCCTCGGGGAAGGGCCAGTGGACCGGGCCCAGGTAGTAGGTGAGCCAGAACGGCAGCGTGAGCGTGAAGAGCACGTCGGCCAGGGCCAAGTTGAGCAGGTAGAGCCGCAGGGCCTGACCCAGACGCCGGCTGCTGAGGACGAACACCGCCAGGGCGGCCACATTGGCCGGCAGCCCCAGGCCCAGAGCCAAGGTGTAGGCCGCGGGTACCACGATGAAGCGAGCAGGGTCATCCCAGAGGCTGCAGCCGCGGACAACCGGGTTCCCAACACTGCCGTTCATCTCAGACCTTGGGCGGAAGAGAGGTCAGGGCGGAGGCAGGCCACAGAAGCAGCCCTCCATAACCACCTTCCCTCGGCCCCGGCCTCCTCGGCCTCAGTCCTTGCAGGGAGGAGATACTAGAAGCAAGGAAGTCCGCGTGAAAGAGGCTTAGGGCTGAGCTGAGCCGGCAGCCCCGAGAATGGAGAATTAGGGGATGAACTCCAGAGTCATTTCGAGTAGAATGGGCTTGCTGACAAGCTGCAGGGAAATGAGGAAGAGGCTTAGTCCTAGATAGCTTGGAAATTTCCAGCCTTGGTGACTGAGAGGGTAGAAGCGCCCCTCACAGATGGAGGATGGTTTGGATAATATGGAGGCACGGGCATCTGCAGTAAGCCCAAGCAAGGCTGAGACAACAGAGTTCTGGAGAAACCAGACTGGACTATAGAATCCTTCCCAGAAAAAGCCCAATCCTCCTGCCTCCACAAAGCGTGGATGGAGGAACAGGGTTATGATGCAGGGACCCTGAGGACAGGCCCCTGCACAGTGACCTTGGACTTGGGTAGCTGAAGGTCCTCTCCTGGCGGTTGCCCGGATCCCCTGGGACAGGGCTGAAAACTTACTACAACTCTCGGGCTTTCCAGCCTGTTCCCTTCCTCTGGATCCAGAATTGACCACAAAGAGGTCCTGGATCTGATTCAAAACTTT
This sequence comes from Mustela erminea, assembly GCF_009829155.1. Classification (NCBI taxonomy): domain Eukaryota; kingdom Metazoa; phylum Chordata; class Mammalia; order Carnivora; family Mustelidae; genus Mustela; species Mustela erminea. The sequence continues at coordinate 83,339,762 of NC_045623.1, read as the reverse complement.
GGACAGCAGAGTAAAAAAGAGCACAGGCCCAGGAATCAGGCAGATTCTAGATACACACATTTATTTGTCATATGACCTTGGGCAAATTACTCCGCTTCACTGAGCCAGGCTTCTCTGCTCTTAAAGTGGAGATTAAAATACCTCCCTCACAGTGTTGTTGGGAGGATTATGAGGAAACATAAGTAAAACTCTGAGCGCTGTGGCTGACACTGGGGAGACGCTTCATAACCATTAGCTCCCTTCCCCTCCAGGCAGCAGGCAGATGAATGTGTACACCACCCACACAGGCACCCGGAGCAAACAAAACAACACAGAGACATCTGGGCATATTCCTCTTCTTTCCCCAAGGGGGGTGAGTGCGCAAGCCAAGGTCCTATCCCTATTTTTGGCATTGTCACCCTCCTAGGGTGTCCCAAAACTCAGTTCCTCCGATACCAAAATTTATACTTTGAACCTCTGAGGCTGCAGTCCTTTCTGGAACCCTGAGGGTATTCTCTTCTCCCCCTCCCTCTCGGCTCTGTCCGCTACGATTTTCGCCCCCAGCTGGCCCACTATGAACCTCCCTTGCCATCCCAGCACATCAGTCCTCTCTTACCTCCTGCTGTTCTGGCTGCTGCAGCAATCTCTGGGGCTCTGGGGGGCCTGGCTTTAAGGAGCTGAGACAGAGCAGAATCCACTCCCACCCACACATCTCAGACCCTCCCATCAGCCAACTAATCCCAGGACACCCAACAGGGGGAGGGGCTGGGGCCCACCTGCGGCAGCTATGAGCTGTTTTGTGGGGTCCAGGCAGGGCCCCAAGAGAAGGGAGGGTCTTTGAGGGCCCAGGACCCAGGGTGGAGGAGAGAAAGGTATAAGAAAGGCCTTGCAGCTGAATGTCATGGTGCTGACCTAACCAAGTTCCAGGGTTAGTTAGCAGTTTGGGGGGCACATTTCCCGAGGTCTGACTTTTCCTTGGGTTGAGGAAGCAAGAGACGGAGGAGGCTCAAGAGACTCCTGCTGCTGTCAATCCCAACTGCTCCACACCAGCTGGCCCACCCACTCTGCTAGCCCGCCAGCCTGCTGCCTCTGCCACAGCTGCAGGGCGGGTCCTACAGCCGCGCCTGGGGGTCCTGGAGCTGCTCATCAGCTTACAGTCCAAACTGTGCTAGACAGGAGCCCTCAATCTAATGCCAGCTGTGAGAGGTTTTACTTACAGCCCTGTGAGAAAGACTGACGTCACATTCTGGGAGGAGCAGAGATGGTAAGAGGCCAGGATCCTAGGGGTTCCAGGTTCTACTTTCTTGGGCTTCCGAATTTTCATGCAGAGGGGCAATTCTGGAAAGCAAGGCTGATTTAATCACATCAGACAGATCATCCCATTTACCCTGTCAAAGAGAACAGGGGGTGTCATCCCTGCCCACTTTGGACTTGGGAAACTGGTGCGGTGGAAAGTGTGGGCTCTGGAGTCAATCAAGCCTTAATTCTAGTCTCAGATCTGACAGGCGGGCACTTAAGCCTTCTGAATGCGTTTTCTCATCTGTAGAACAAACAGCTATTTAATAACAAACGCTATTTAATAATAGCATTTACTGAGCACTTATTATGTCCAGGCAGGACTGTAAGCACTTCAGCCCACTAAGTCCTCCCAGCAACTCTATGAAGTGTTTACTGTCATTGCCCATATTTTGCAAATAAGCTAGTAAGTGGCAGGAACCTTCATCTACCCTCTCTGTTCATTGCCGACCAGGGTGCATAAACCTTTACTAGTCTAAGTCCATCATGGGTATTCCGTGCAACACCGAGGGCAGGAGCCAATACATTAAAAGCAGCAGAGCAGAAAGTTGAGAGATCATGCATCTTTGATGTCATTGTGAAGTAGCCAAATTACACAACCTAGAAACTGAAGGTATGTCATCACTGGACCTCTGTGAAAGAAGAGGCTTCCTGATTATTTTGACACTCTATGTAGTGAATGTACACAAGCACATTTTTTATATGTACTTTACATATTACAACTATCTTTACGTACTACTACAGATATACCAGGGTATGTATATACACACATACAAACACACACTGTCTAGATGGACTCTGCCCTTGGGCACAAGAAGGAAAGACCTAAGGGTGCCAACTTGTCTGAGGTTCCTAGCTCATGTCAGAAAGGAAATTACCATTCTGTAGTGCAGATGAAATGGACTAATGTACAGACTTCATTCCTGTGGGCTCCCAAAAGCCATTGTCCCCACCTCCAAAGTGATGTGTGTGCTGATGGCTAGAGGAGTTGCATAAATAAACTCTTTTCCTATCTTCCATTATGGGAGGCATTTATCACTTTCCAAAAAGCCCCTAGTGAGGTGAAGATAGTTGACGATATGATAGTAGGGACTCTAACATGGTCACTTTCCCTCAATAATTCCTACACACACACACACACACACACCTGGTTCTGATCCCCTAGGATCTCTGGGATTCATCCCAGGCTCCAAGCACTTTACCATGCGGCATCTCTTGGAGTTGGGAGTCCTCTGCCTCCATGTCGATATCCAGGAAGCACCACACTGGGTGCCCTACCTCACTACCAAAGGCTGGCAGTTTTAGAGCCCGTAAAACGATGACTCTGTGCTCATCTTTGTTAGCTCTGCACACAAGGTAAAAGACTAGGAAGGAGTATCTCATGAGGCTTAAGAACCCAGGCATTAGAGTCTGCCATACTAAATGTGTAAATTATAATGATTTCATAAAAATTTTTAAAAATGTGCCTTTTGAAGCAGCACTCTCTCTTCTAGGGAAAGACAGTTAAGTATGCAAAGGTGATTTACTATGACATTGTAATTTAGGGGTGCCTGGGTGCCTGAATCCATTGAGCATCCAACTCCTTTTGTCTTTTTTTTTTTTTTAAGATTTTATTTATTTATTTGTCAGAGACAGAGCACAAGCAGGGGGAACAGCAGGCAGAGGCAGAAGCAGGCTCCCTGATGACCAGGGAGCCCAGTGCAGGACTCCATCCCAGGACCCTGGGATCATAACATGAGCCCAAGGCAGATGCTTAACCAACTGAGCCACCCAGGCATCCCACGGCTGACTCTTGATTTCAGCTCAGATAGTGATCTCAGGGTCACGAGATCAAGCCCCCTGCTGGGCTCCTTGCAGGGGATGGAGCCTGCTTAAGATTTTGTCTCTCCCTCTGCCCCTCCCCATCCTCTCTCTTCACTTCTAAGGAAAGACAGTTAAGTATGCAAAGGTTTACTGTTAAGTGTACAACAGCAAAACACAGGGACAATCTAAATGTTCCTCAGTGGGGCCTTGAGTAAGTACATTACAGTACATCCTTACGGTGGAATACTATACACCCATTAACAGCAAGGAGGTAAAACAGACTTGGAATCATGTTACAGTATGAGTTTTGAAAGCAGGTAATAATTTATTTTGTCTCATTTTCATTAAAAAATATCTGTATAAAGAAATATCTGTATAAAGGGGTACAGTTACTAAAAGGAATTAATAGTAGTTATTTTAGTGCATCATTAAAATCTGGGGTGATTTAAATTGCTTTTCTCTTTATTTTCAATTTTCACATGACATGAAGAATGTATGTTTAACACGTATCCTTTAAAAAAAAGAACAGTAAATGTCCAAGACAGAAAGCAGGGTCAGGTAGATAAGGTGTCTACTTCAATACTGGCCAACCCTGGAGGTACTGGTAACAAGGCAGTAGACTGTGTTTTTCACCATGTTCCAGCCCTGACAGTGACACAGCATGAAGAGGCAAGAGGCCCTGGACTCCCAGGATCCCTTGGATGCACTCGGAAGAGTCTTCTTCCTGATGGGTCCGATCACCTTCTTAGTTTGGACTCAGAGCTGGCAGATATCCAGCAGCAGCAGGAGCCCCAGGCAGATGATAGCTGGGATGTAGGTGTTCGGTGACTCTTTCAGAGATGCCAAAGTGAAGATAGCCCCTGGAATGGAAAGTGAGGTCCCTGAGACTCCCTGACCCACTCTAGCTCAAACCCTCCCATTCAACACCCCCACCCCCCAACACATACACAGACACACACACACACCCTAAACTAGTTGCACTCATCTCTCTGGCCTCCAGAAGAGAACAGAACCAAGAATCAGAGGCCCCTTGAACTAATGTAGCCACTCTCAGAGGGTGAGAAAGAAAGAGGAATAAGCCTGCCAAGTAGGACGGGGAGGTAGGTAGACGGGCCTTTTAGAACAACTTCTGATCCTTCTCCCTTCTTAATCCTACTGGAGAGGAGGCGGTGCAGGGGTTAGTGGTGTAGATATGGGAAAGATCTGAAGATGAGGAAAGCTCCAGAGATGGAAAAGAAGGTCTGGGAAAGGGGTGGCTGTGGTGACGGCAATGGTGACACAAGACGAGGGGATACAGACAAGGCTGAAGACATCTGACCTTTGAAGCAGCAGCTGTCATTGTACATCAGCAGTTTGTGTGCGCCGAGCTGCTGGGAGGGGTTCCTCTAGAACTGCCTGTCACAGGGAAATACTCTGCCTTTCTGTTCAGGGACCCCCGTTTCCTTGCTTTCCCACCTGCCAGACACATAACTCCACGGCACCTGCTACTTCATCCCCTCACCTCAAGGGTAGGGGTGAGGAGAGAGGGGTAGGGGCTTTTAAGTTACAAGACATCCTCACCATGGGGATACCCTGCAGCCAAATGAATCAATGAGGTAGGAAGTATGTTTGAGACAGAATCATGTTACAGTATCTTAAGTTTAAAAAGCACCTGTCCTAGTCTAAAGACCATGGAAACTATAGTAGAGCGGGGAGTGTTCCTGGTTCCAGAAAAAAAAAAGGTGACAACAGTAAAGGAACAGCCAGATCTTCTATTACCCTCTGCCAGAAGTCCCCATTTCCCCAGCGCAGTTGCACCCCCTTACCCATCATGAGCACGGTCAAAAGCAAGTTACTGATCTCTTGCAGCATCGGTGGGCCCAGGACCAGCAGCAGCCCAGCCAGCAGTTCAAGCCAGCCCACAGCCTCTTGGTAGCTCATGGGATCCGGCTGGTAGCCGAACACCTTCAACGGGAATACCTCAGCGAACTGCACAAACAGGGCTTTCTAGGGGCGGCAGGGAATGCCTGTCAGCCACACTCAAAGGTCCACCGCCTGGGCACTCCACGGGGGCCTTCTGTGTCTGCATCCTCAACTCCCCCAACAAAGGAGCTACCCTGCTAGGTCAGGCCCAGGGCTGAGGTCAGTCTGGAGAGGAGAGGGCCTCCCTGAGGGACTGAGCTTTGGAATCAGGAAAACAGGCTTTACGCTCCAAGAAGGGCCGGATGGTGGTGCAGAGGAGGACTAGTTTTCTCACCAGTCTCTCACTGGACTAGACCCCAGCCCCAAATTCCAAGACCAGGAAGTTAGGCATGCCACAGCTTCTCCTTCTTGCTGCCTGGCCCGATTTTCTTGAGGATACTATGATGGGAATATTGGGAGGCTGGGGAGAGGATGAAAGGTTAATTGTTGCTTATTCAACAGATTCCACTCTGAATATGGTATGCTGGGCCTGGACCCCACTGCAGTAGACACTGAGCAGTTAAGGAGCTCAAAGAGGCTCATTGTGCTGAGTCAGGCTCTGATCTGGGCCATATGACCACCACCCGCAGGCCCGCTACCTTTTCCTGCACCCTTACTCCCCACCTCAGCTCTACCCTCCCTACCCTGCTACAACAAAGAAACTTGAAGCTGTCTGGCTCTGGGGATGTACTTCCCCAAACAATCCACCATCCTAAACCAGGAAGGAAGGGCAGAACCCAGGCCTGGGAGAGGGAGGCTGCAGGGATATCCAAGTCTGCTTTTTTGAGAGGCTGGAGAGACTGATGGGCATAACCACACGAAAGCTTTTCAAGAGTCTGGAACCAGCCAGGAGACAGGAGGAGGGCTTGTAGACATTCCTCTCTACCTCCATGGTAAGGGCTCTCCAGATTCTGATTCAGGAGAGCACCTAGATTGGCTCCTGCGTCTTGACTAGCTGTGTAACCTTTAGCAGATACACTTCACCTTCAGGGCGACTTTCCTACTCCACCAAGCGGGGAATAATAAATATTAAACCCGCTCCTCACGACCCTCCCAAGAACGCAGGCAAGCGAAGGAGGAGAAGGGGACGGAGAGGGTGCTGGGTCCCCCGCTGCATTCTATCTTCCATCCACAGGGTCCGGACGCTTTCCTCTTCCCGCCCTAGGTTTGCGCGGGCCCCCCAGGGCTCTGCTGGAAGATCCGGCCCGCCCCTTCCGTCTAGGCAAGAGTCGGAGGACTCCGAGGAGCACCCTAAGAAGGCGCCCCCGTCTCAGTCGACGTGCTCTCCCCCTGCTCAGCGCCGTCTCGCCGGAAGGCAGGCGGGTCCGCGGGGCATCGGCTCGGGCAGGCGGGCAGACGGGCCGGAGACTGGCCGGGCGCCGGGGCCAGAGCCGGGGTAACTGCGGGGGACGCAGCACCCGCCGCCGTGCAGCCGCCCCCGCGTCCATCCGCCCGCCGCCCCCGCCCCGCCGCTCACCATCTGCTGGGACACGGGAGCCGAGATCTGCCCCGAAAGCTTGGCTGCCCCGGTTAGTGCAAAGAAGCCACCCAGCAGGACGCGCAGAGCCGCGAGCCCGAGCGCCATGGCCGCCCAGGCCCTGCAGGAGCGAGTAGAGGGAAGAGGGCGCGGCAGGGAGGGGAGGGGAGGGCAGGGCTGGGCAAGGCAGGGCAGGGCCGGCCAAACCCGCCCCCTGCCGCCCGCTCTGTTCCTTCTTCCCCATGGCTGGCAGAAGACCCGCGCCAAAGCTTCCCGCTCCTCGCCGCCCGAGGCTGTTGCCACCCTCTTTTCTGGCGGGGCAGTCCCATCTCACAGATGGGGACACTGAAGCCCACTGGCTCAGCTGACTAAACGGGCCCCTTTGAATTCAGTCTCCTGTTTCCCAGCCAGTACGGAGTCAGTCCAACAGGAGGATCTACACGTGCCTCGCAGAAGACCGGGACTTACTTCCTGCCTGAGCCTCCCTAGCTTTGCCAGCTGACACCTAACCTCCGCGGGCCTCAGCGTCTGTATCTGTGAAGGCAGAGGAGCCTCCTCGTTCTGAAGAACAGGCCTAGCACAATGCCTGGCACATGGAAGAGCTCAAAAGTTGTTACTAAGTTATGGAATCAGTAGTAATAAACCAGTAACAAGTGGCTATAAATTGTTCTTTCCTATCTTTGTGTAAAATGCATTTTCCCTTGAATTTCCCTCAGCTGAAATTAAAATGTGAAAAGTGTTTGAAAATTCAGACACTTGCAGCTGCAGGAAGAGAGGCTTCCTCTGAACAAAACCCTACAGGCCACTCCTGGCCCATCTGCTATTACCTGAGATCTGTCTAGACCTAGATGGACAAACTTGGTGGTGCGCCAGATTAAGTCAGCTGTCTGGTTTTTTCACTCCCTCCCCATCCCCAGCTAACAATGTTTGCATTTTTTAATGATACAAAAATTTAAAGGCCGCTCTCATGACACATGAAAACTATATTGTTTCAATGCTCATAAATAAAAAGTTGTACTGAAACAGCCACACTTGTGTATTGCATACAGCTGCAACCGCAGAACAGAGTAGTTGACACTGTATGGCCTGCAAAACCTAAAATACTATCTGGCCTTTTATAGAAAACATTTGCCCAGCCCAGCCCTGGTGGGGAGGGCCACAGAGACCCCTACAGGGGGCCTCAAATTCTCCTGCTGCTTCCATTTCTGGTTAGCCAAGCAGCTTGGATCTGAGTTTTTTACCTCCCCACAACAGGGCTGCCTGGCTGAAGACTGCAATGGCCCATGTGTTTCTAAAGGCCAAGAGGTTTTAACATTCAGGTGTGCCGAGACATTATAAATGCCTTTTGTTACCCTCATTTTTGTCCCTAATCCAGAGTATCCAATCAATCAATCAAATAGCTAAATTTGCTACCTTAGACTAATAAAATTATATATAACTATTTATAAATGCATAATCATTAAATTCCTCAACAAAAAGAAAAAATATTACAATGCTTATTTAATCACTGAAAGCACATATCCACATTAGGAAATTATATTTTAGGGTACTTATACAAAATTTAACACAAAATTTTATAGACTCTGGTAATAAGCAATAGCCATGTTACTATTCTTTCTCCTTTACTAATTTTTCTATCCTTGGAATTAAAGATGTGACTGCAAGTCTTAGAGCAGGACCAGAAACCAATAAATTTCTTTGTTTTGACTCCGTCAGAGCAGAAAATGTAGCATCACATAAATAAACTGTTGAAAAGGGCAACAAAAACTTCATTGCCTTTTCATGGAGTTCTGGGTAACATGTCTTTGCATTTACCCAAAACTGAGTTACAGACATTGATTTAAATACTGATTGTAATTCCAAATCCGAAGATAACTGTACTAGTTTTTCTTCTTCAAAGTCCGTGAGATTACTATTTTGGTGATTCATAAAAGGATTAATTATCCACAAATTTCCTGAACGCAAATCATCTTCTGGTGGATAACAGTCGTGGAACATTTGAGAAAGTCCTTCCAGGTGCTCAGAAATAATGCTTGCAATGCCTCTCATATTTAAGTCTGATGAGTTTAAGAATTCAGAAAATGAAGGGAACATGTCAAAATCATTCTCTTGTGCACGCTTCAACCACATTTTTAACTTTTCCTTAAATATATCCATTTTATTATACAAATTGAAGAGGGTAGTCATAGTTCCTTGGAGACTTGAATTGAGTTCATTTATAAGTGAAAAAATATCTGATAAATAGGCCAGCTTTGCAACCCATTCCTCATCAAGAAAATACTTGGCCAAATCGGAATGCTTTTGATTTAAAAAAATTTCAATTTCCTGTCGTAATTCAAATAATCTTGTTAAAATTCTCCCTCTCGATATCCAGCGTACTTCAGCATGAAGTGGTAAATTCACATGCTCAGACCCCATTTCTTCACACAAAATTGTTAACATTCGTGAATTCAAGGCATTGCTCTTTATAAAACTTAAAATTTGTGCTGACTGTAAAAGAATTTCATGTAAGCATGGAGACAACTTTGCTGCTGCTAAATGTTCACGGTGAATAAAACAGTGTGTAAATGCCACAGTATTCGTGGCAATTTCTTGAATTTTCGCTCTGAAACCAGAACACCTGCCAGCCATGCTTGCAGCCCCATCTGTACAGACACCAACACAATGTTTCCAATTCAGAGATTTACTGTCAATGTATTTATTTATTAGTTCAAATATTTCAAATCCAGTTATTTGAGAAGGCATTTCAATGCAACACAGTAATTCTTCCTTTATATCACTGCAATCATAATCAATGAAACGAATATAGCACAAAAGAAGGGTGATATTTGATATTTCTGATGATTCATCTACCTGAAGGGCAAACCACTTGGACTTTCTGACTTTTTGAATCAGCTGATCTTCGATGTCTGCAGAAAGTTCATCAATCCTGTGTCCAATTGTATTATTAGAAAGAGGAATGGTTTTCATTTTGTCTCCTGCACTTGAACCCAAAACTTCTGAACACATCTCTACTAAATATGGTTTAATTAATTCTTCAGCAATGGAGAAGGGCTTCTTGCTGGCAGCAATTTGAAAAGCAATTAAATAAGAAGCTTTCACAAGTGACTTTTCAACTAGTAAACACTTTTTTAAAGAACTATTTTGACATTCCATTTCAAGAGATTTTTGTTCAAAAAAATCTACTGGTTTGTTTTCTAATTCTGAATGCTTTGTCTTCAAATGATGAGAAAGATTTGCTGGTTTCATGTTTTCAGTGGATAAAATTTCTCCACAAATGACACACTGTGGCCTTGGTGAACTTTCTTTTGATCCTGGACAGATAATAAAACCAACTTTTAAATATTCCGCATCATAAGTCTGGAAAAAACCTATTCTTTTTTTCTTTGCAGGTGGAGACTCAAGTTCCGCATCATGTTTCTCATTAGGCATAGGGAAATCTGCATGAAATATGTGAATCACTGTTATTTTCAAAAAAAAATAAGCCATATCTTTATGCCTTCCCCCACACATTTAAAATTTATACTTTATTACTACTTATATTTGTCAAAGGAATACACTAATTAAAGTTGAAACCCAAACCCCAATACTTCCATGGTGCCACTAAAAACTGAATTTCTCCTTGCCCAAAACTTGGCCACTAATTAAAGCAAAACTGTAAGCTGTAGTACATGAACTAGCAATGCTATGTATTCAATAGATTACTGGAATTAGGACTGAAGTCCACAGGATACATCAAATTAAGAAAAAATTATTTTACTTTTAAAATTTTCAGAAAAAGGGGCGCCTGGGTGGCTCAGTGGGTTAAGGCCTCTGCCTTCGGCTCGGGTCATGATCCCAGGGTCCTGGGATCGAGCCCCGCGTCGGGCTCTCTGCTCTGCAGGGAGCCTGCTTCCCTTCCTCTCTCTCTGCCTGCCTCTCTGCCTGCTTGTGATCTCTGTCTGTCAAATAAATAAATAAAATCTTTAAAAAACAAATAAATAAATAAATAAAATTTTCAGAAAAAAGGGAAAACAAATGTTTCAAAAGTTAAATCTGATGAATCAAGATGAAGATATTGATATACTAATATTCATTGTGCCGTATTTTCAATCTTTCCGAATTCTGAAATTTTTCCAAATTAAAGTTGAGGGAAAAAGTAAAGGTTAATTGTTAGAATACCCAGTGTCAATGAGGGTAAAGAGAAATGGGTGTTTTCAAAAGCTGATGTAATTTTTCAATTTTGTTGAAAAAAGCCTTAAAATTCTGTGATAGTTTTTGAATCTGAAATTCTACTACTTAGGATCTATCCTAAGGACATAATTAGTCAAGTGAACAAAAAACCATTTACACAACTTAAAACTGTTTATAATATTAAATAACTAAAAGCAATCTCAATGTCCAATCTTAAGGGACAGATATGTTGCAATCAATGCATCCATTAAGAATCTCAATGTATATTTAAATCTATATTGGTATGGAATGTTTCTGAGGAGCACTGTCAAATGAAAAAGTAGTTCACAACAGTTTATTTTAAACAATCCAATATTTAATCTAGAAATTTTTAAAAAATGTGTAACCACCCACATACGTTCATATTACTACTACCTTCCACATGCAAATGTGCATACAGTATAAATTCATGTACACAAAGAGTGCACCACTTTAACAGGAATATAAAGCAATCAAATTTACTCTGGAAAGAAAACAGGATTCTCTCTGACTCCTACCAAAACAAAGGCACCCTACATCAAAACTCATGATTATGTGTTGACAGACTATGCCTTTAAATACAGTATATTCAAAGTGCTTCGGGCAGAGTAGGCTACAGAACTAACTGAAAATATAAAGGTAGTGGCAGTTAACATGGACTGGGGCAATAATTTACAACCATTCCAGGTATGAATTAAAATAATTTCCCTGATCACCAATACCTCAGACACACAGTTATACTTTTAGTAAATGACAAATCAACTTACAGTGTTTTTAAAAAGAGAACTAAGGTTAAATCACAAACGCTTTTCTTTAAAATCACTAATGCTTTTATATAAATATATATCTTAGTAGTTATAATAATTTGTACATTTAAAAAACAGAAGTACACGCACAGAGGAGATGTTTGTCCACTCTACACAAAATGTTGTCTGTGCAGATGGACTCAATTTGGTAGTTATTAGCGTTAAAGAAAATAATTATAAAAGGAATAAATTAGATTTTCAAAGTCTGTGATCCAAGAATGAATGTTTTCATATTTAAGAAACTAAATGATTCTTTTTGCCTTTATTAAAAAAAAAACAGAAACAAACAAAACAGAATAACTTTCTACATATAAAAAGCATAAGGATACATACCTGTCTGACATTCCTTGTGTTGTGTATGTGGTTTGCAAGAGGTGGCCTTGGTCTGTGTGACAGGCTTGCACAACACTGCTTTGTTTTTTAAAAGCCTGGAAGACTGGGAAGATAGAAGTTTCAAGGCATCTGTCTGCGTGATTCCCTAGTTAAAAAATTCAGAAGCCAAAAAGAGATGTTTTTTAGTACCTTATCACTGATCATAACTGTATCAATTGAAAGGTGGCACAAAACAAAAGAAATATAATTCCTCTGAAAGAGCAGTTGCAATGAAGAAGTTACTTTAGAAAATATACACTTATTCCTAATTCTTCTAATCAGTATCTGTCCCATTTATTAATTAAAAAAAAAAAACTCTGCCTATAGTAAGGACAACCAAAACAGTGAAAACAATCTTTGCTGATTAGGACAACTGGCAATTCAGAAAAATTAGATCTAATCTCAAGCCATATGCAAAAATATATTCCATATTGATTAAAGACCTCAACATTAAAAAATAAATAAATAAAACTTTAAAATCACTGGAAAGGGGCACCTGGCTGCCTCAGTCAGCAGAGCATGTGACTCTTGATCTTGGGGTTGAGTTTGAGCCCTACATTGGGAGAAGAGATTACTTTAAATATCTTTCAAACCTTAAAAATAAATCAAATCAAATCACTGGAGAATTTTCAAATAACCAGAACAAGGAGAAAATATTCTCTTTTTAAAGATTTTTTTTTAAGTAGTCTCTTCACCCAACATGGGTCTCCAACCTACAACCCCAAGATCAAGAGTTGTATGCTCTACCTACCAGCCAGCCAGGCACCCCAAGGAGAAGGTATTCTTAAACAAAACACAAAAGAGTTAAAAACAAAATAGAAAAAACTAATGCATTTGACTACCTTGGTTTTTTTTTTTAAAGAAGGTCTTTATACAAGAAAGTTGAAGGATAAGCAACAGAGTTGGAGAATGTACTGAAAACATGTTTTCCATTCAGTAAATATTTACAGCATGTTTACTGTAAACTAGGCACTCTTGTAAACCCTAGGGATACAGCAAAAAAACAAGACAAAGAAAATCCTGCTTTTATGGGCTCTACATTCTGTAGGGAGACACAGAAGATAAACAAGTAAAGCAAATATAATTCCAGGTAGTGATAAGTGTTATGAAAGAAAGAAAGAAACCAGGATAAGGGAATGGAGAGCGATGGTGCTGAGCAAAGGTATTTTTGGAAGAAACATTGGAGCAGAGAGCTTTTGAATTCTCAAAAAAGCAAACCATGCAAAGGCCTGAAGTCAGAGGACTCCAGGCAGTGGGATTATAGATGCAAAAGCCCTCAACTGGGAAAGAGTTTAGTATGTTTTAGGAAGAGAGATGAGTATAAAACTGAAATAAAGTAAGCAGGGGCTAGAATGAAATGTTTGAAGGAGGCAGAAGCCAAATTACATAGGATCTGGAAGGTCTTAGTTTTAAAAACAAGATATTAGGACTGTATTTTAAATGCGGAGGCAAGCCACTGCAGATTTTATTTACATTAACTTTTTTTTTTTAAGATTGTATTTATTTATTTGAGAGCAAGAGCAAAAGCAGAGGCAGAGGGAGAAGCAGAGTCCCCACTGAGCAGGGCGGCTGATGAGGAGCTCAATCCCAGGACCCTGGGATCATGACCCGAGCCAAAGGCAGATGCTTCACCTTTAAGAGAAGGTGCCCCTACATTTACTTTTTAAATAGGCAACAGATGTAATAATTTTGAATTATGTAATAACAGAAAAGGTATAAAAACATATACATGAAGGGACACCTGGGTGGCGCAGTGGGTTGAGCCTCCAATTCTTGGTTTCAGCTCAGGTAGTGATCTTGGGGTGGTGACACTGAGCCCTGCCTCGGGCTCCATGCTCAGAGCAGAGTCTGCTTAAGACTCCTTTCTGGCATGCCTGGGTGCTCAGTCACTTAGTGTCTGCCTTTGGCTCAGGCCTAGAATCAAGTCCTACAATGGGCTCCTTGCTCTCGCTCACTCTCTGATAAATAAATAAAATCCTAAAAAAAAAAAAGAAAGAAAGAAAGAAAGAAAGAAAAGACTCCCTCTCCCTCTGCCACCCCTCTCCATGTGTGCTCTCTTAGATAAATATCTTTCTTTTTAAGTATATACATGAAAATTAAGTTTTCCATCTGTCTGTCTTCTCTATCCAGACTCAAACTTGAACACAACCATGTCCCCCCAGTTTCTTACACATCCTTCTAGAGATGCTCCCTGTAATTAAGTAAGTTGCTTCTGACTACAAACTGGCAGCATATTATCAGGGATAATATGCACTGTGCTTACAGCCAGCTATCATGGAGGTATATTTACATAACTTTGTATAAAGCTGCCCTAGGAGCAGCTTTACACACTGAATGTACCACAGGTGACCCAAAGAGTCTCTGCAGCTCAACAGTGAATGTTAAAAATATTTGCTATTACAAAGAATGCTATAATAAATATCCCTACATATAAATTAATCCTACATGTGCTAGTATATTTATAGGATAAGGTATTCTAAGTGCAGTTTGGTGGGTCAGAACATTTTAATTATGATGGTACAGCCAAACCGCTTTCCACAGAGGCACAGTGTATCAAATTATATGACCTTCAGCAATGTATGTGAGCCTGTTTCTCAACACTCTAGTTAACACAGTACTATGAAACTTTTTGCTATTTCTCAAGAAATGAAAAATTACCTAACAGTAGTGTGGTTAGGCATTTTGCATGTGTAAGAATTACTAGTTTTTCCTCTTCTGCGAACTATCTACTCCTGTCTTGTACCGTGTATTCCTCTAGCTTTTAAAAAATTTCCATGTGATGGGGCGCCTGGGTGGCTCAGTGGACTAAAGCTTCTGCCTTCAGCTCAGGTCATGATCCCAGGGTCCTGGGATGGAGCCCCGCATCGCATGGGTGGGGTGTCTCTGCTCAGCAGGGAGCCTGCTTCCCCTCCTCTCTGCCTGCCTCTGCCTACTTGTGATCTCTGTCAAATAAATACATAATATCTTTTTAGAAAGACCTTCTATGTGTATTTTTTGAATGAGCACTGTAACATATGACATAAAATTCAAAGATTTAAACAGGAAACAATGAAAAAACAGTAATTTCCCTTCTTAAAATTCTGCCTTGGTCATTCAGTTCTCCTCAGAGGCAACCAGTATTATCTATTTACTGCCTGACTTTCAGAGTTTTTCTATACATATGTACAGGCATGTGGTATGTGTGTATGTGTGTGTTTAAAATATAAATGGCAGTATGCTGTATCATTTTGTCTTTTTCATTTATTATATATGAGACTGCTCTATGTACAGATATAGCTACCACATTCTTTTTAAGCACATAGTATTCCACTGTATGGATATAGCATATTTATTTTAACTACAGTCCCCAAAGAGTTGCTGCATATGCTTGTGAAGGGAACTCCACTTACCAGCCCACGTGACTTAAGTATGATCTAGGAGAGGGGTTTATTTCAGGCCCTACCCATGTAGGCCTATTTTTTTTTTTCCTAGTTCACACAGTAACTCAGGATGAACTCACAGTGGCTCTGACTACTGATGAAACAATTTGGTTGTTTTCAAGCCTTTGCTACTACAAACAATTGGTACTGCAATCATCCCTGTATATACTTCATTTCATAAATGTGTGAAATGTATCTGAAGGATAAATTCCTAAAAATGGAGTTCCTTGGTAATATGGTATTTACATTTTAAATTTTAACAAGTTTTACTAAATTGCTCTCTGTAGCAGTTTTACCAACTGCTATTGACAATATGTAAAAATGCCTTAACAGTGTTATCCATCATTTTTATCTTTGCCAATCTGATAAAACTGTAGTTCTAACTGGCATTTCTCTAATTCTGAAGTTGAATATATTTGCCTATGTTTAAGAACAATTTTTATTTCATAGTCTGTAAACTGAAGGATCATAGTTTTGCCCATTTTCCTAATGGGTGCCAGGTCTTTTTGTTGATTCACAGAAGTTCTTTACATATGGGGAAAAAAAGCCTTTTATGACATTAATTGCAATCTTATAATTTTTTTCCATGTCTTTTGATTTTGAAATGTAGCTGAATTTCCCTAAAAAAATCTTTTATGGCTTCTGGGTTATGTGACATATTTAGAAAGACTCCCCACTTCTGCATTTAAATTCTTTCCTGAATTTTTCCCTACTTTGTTATTTTTTTATATTTAAGTATTTTCTCCATCTGGACTTCCTTTTGGTGTAACTTGTAAGGTAGAAATCTAACTGCATTTTCTTCTATATGTACACTCAATTGTCATAACACTATTTACTGAATAATCTAAATCTCCTACTGATCTAAATGCCATCTCTATTATTTCTAAACTTGCATATATATTTAGGTCTATTTCTGGACATTTTTTTTTTAAAGATTTTATTTATTGGTTTATCTGACACAGAGAGAGAGCACAAACAGGGGAAGCGGCAGGTAGAGGGACAGACAGAAGCAGACTCCCCTTGGAGCAGGGAGCCTGATGTGGGTCTCAGTCCCAGGATGCTCAACCAACTGAGTCACCCAGGATCCTCTGGACTTCTTTTCTATCGAGGTGTCTGTCTGTTCATGGCTTTAGGATCAGTTGTTTTAACTACCTACCTTTATAAAATCTAGAGTTTTACTATTGGTTTGGAAACTAGCTCCTCCACCTTTTTTACCCTTATTTTTCAGCATTTCAGTGAAGGTTTTAAGGAGTGGAGTGACACAATCTGATTTGCTTTAAGATCATCCTGCTAACAATATGGAGGGAAAAAATGCAAAGGGCAAGAATGGAAGCAGGAAGACAAGTAGACAGTCACTGAAATGTAGCAGAGAAAAGATGATGTTGCCTCAGACAAAGGAGGTAGCACTGTAGTGGTAAGAAGTAAGGAACATTAGAAGGGAAAATAAAAGTGTTCTGAGGGAAAATAAAACTGTTCTGATTTAGATGTATTATTTGAGATGGCTATTAATCAGTTAAGTGTATATGTCAAGCAGGCAATTGGATATATGAATCTGGAGTTCAGAGGTCATGGCAAGAGAAATAAATCTAGGAGTAAGCCACCATCTACATGGTGTTTAAAACCACAGGACTGTATTGAATCCCTGGGAATGATGTTGACTAAGAAAAAGGTCAACGGAGGAATAAATAAGGAAGATGTGGTCCATATACACTATGGAGTATTATGCCTCCATCAGAAAGGACGAATACCCAACTTTTGTAGCAACATGGACCGGACTGGAAGAGATTATGCTGAGTGAAATAAGTCAAGCAGAGAGAGTCAATTATCATATGGTTTCACTTATTTGTGGAACATAACATATAACATGGAGGACATGGGGAAATGGAAAGAAGGGAGTTGAGGGAAATTGGAAGGGGAGATGAACCATGAGAGACTATGGATTCTAAAAAACAACCTGAGGGTTTTGAAGGGGCGGAGGGGTGGGAGGTTGGGGGAACCAGGTGGTGGGTATTAGGGAGGGCATGTATTGCATGGAGCACTGGGTGTGGTGCAAAAACAATAAATAATGTTACACAGAAAAGAAATTTTAAAAAAAAGAAAAAGAAAAAGGACTAGTATAGGCGTGCCTGGGTGACTCAGAGGGTTAAGCCTCTGCCTTCAGCTCAGGTCATGGTCTCAGGGTCCTGTGATTGAGTCTCTCATCAGGCTCTCTGTTCAGCAGGGAGTCCTGCCTCCCCATCTCTCTCTGCCTGCCTCTCTGCCTACTTGGGATCTCTCTCTCTGTGTCAAATAAATAAATAAAATCTTTAAAAAAAAAAAAAAAAAAAGAAGAAGAAGAAGAAAAAGGACATGTATGCTGACCTGGAAATTGAAGAAGGTATTTTAAGAAGAAAAGGGAGATCAACTGTATCAAATATTACTGAAAGGATAGGTAAAATGAGAACTGAAAATGACCATTGATTTGCAAAATAAAAGCTGATAGCAACCCTGACAAGAGCAGTTCCAGTGGAATGGTGCAGACAAAGCCTAACTTAGGAGAGCTAAGGAAAGATAACAGGTAAGGGAATTGAGGCAGTAAGTAGGGGCCACCCTTAAAGATTTTCTAAAATGGAGAGCAGAGAAATAGGACAATAGCCAGAGCTCTATGCTGTTAAAGAATTTTTCTTACAGATATTAAGTATTACTGCATGTTTTTGTATCAGTGAAATTGAGTAGAAAGAGATGGGGGGCAAATCCAGAGTATATAAAGAAATTCTATAAATTGATAAGAAAAAAAATTCAACATAAAAATAATGAAAAATTAATAACAAGAAATTCAAAGAAAATTCAAATGTTCAAAAACTTAGAAATATAAGCAAACATCCTAGAAATTAGTGACCTGCAAAGTAAGACAGTAAGATATTACTAAACAGATTGACAAAAAAAAAAGTTTAAATCTGACATTAAATGATAGTGAGGCTGTGGGAAATGAGTACAATCATAAACTGCTGGTGGTAAAAAACTGAAATAGCCATTTTAGATACTAAAAATGCAAATACTCTTTGACTCCAAAATTCCACTTTTCCATATCTACAACTAGACAAGCAACTGTACATGTGCACATGGAGATATATGCAGGGATGTTCATTGTAGCAGAGATTTTTTAGGTTAAAAACTGGAAGCAACCTAATGTTCATCAATAGGGCAATGATTAAATAAAATGTGTTATTATACAGCAGTCAATAAACTAATAAACAAATTCAGTAAAGTCACAGGATACAAAATTAACATACAGAAATCAGTTACATTTCTACACACTAATAATGAGCTACTAGAGAAAATTAAAAAACAATCCCACTTATATATGCATCAAAAAGAATAAAATACCTAAGAATAAATTTAATCAAAGAGATAAAAGATCTGTACCCTGAAAACTATAAGACACTGATAAAAGAAACTGAAGAAGCTACAAATAAATGGAAAGCTATACCATGCTCATGGGCTGGAAGAATTAATATTGTTAAAACACCCATACTACCCAAAACAATCTACGAATCCAATGCAATTCCCATCAAAGTATCAACAACATTTCTCACAGAACTAGAACAAAGAATCTTAAAATTTGTATGAAACCACAAAGTTCTTGACTAGCCAAAGCAATCTTGAGAAAGAAGAACAAAGCTGAAAGTATCACACTCCCCGATTTCAAACTATACTACAAAGCTATAGTAACCAAAATAATATGGTACTGGCATGAAAAGAGACACACAGATCAAATGGAATAGAACAGAGAGCCCAGAAATAAACCCGCCCATATATGGTCAATTACTCTACATCAAAGGAGACAAGAATACACAGTGAATAAAAGACAATGTGTTCAATAAATGGTGTTGCAGAAAACCCAACAACTACATGTAAAAGAATGAAACTAGGGACTCGTGAGTGGCTCAGTTGGTAAAGCATCTGCCTCTTAATCTCAGCTCTGGTCTTGATCTCAGGGCTCTGAGTTCAAGTACCACAAGAATGAAATCAGACCACTATCTTACACCACATAGAAAAATAAATATGAAAAGGATTGAAGACTTGAATGTAAGAGATGAAACCAGGGGCACCTGGATGGCTCAGTGGGTTAAAGTCTCTGCCTTCAGCTCAGGTCATGATCTCAGGGTCCTGGGATGGAGCCCCACATCGGGCTCTCTGCTCGGCAAGGAGCCTGCTTCCCCCACCCGCTCTGCCTGCCTCTCTGCCTACTTGTGATCTCTGTCAAATAAATTAAAAAAAGAAAAAAAAAAGAGCAGAAACCATAAAACTCCTAGAAGAAAACACAGGAAGTTAGCTATCTTGAAACATTTTTAACTTATTTATTTGCGAGAGAGCATGAGCAGGGTAAGGAACAGGGGAAGGGAGAGGGAGAAAGAGAATCTCTCAAGCAGACTCCTTGCTTTACACAGAACCCTCTGCACAGAGGGCTCAATCTCACGACCCTGGGATCACAACCTGACCCAAAACCAAGAGTTGGACACTCAACCGACTGAGCCACCTGGGCACCCCAGAAAGTTACTACCTAACATCAATATTAGCAACATTTTTTTGGCAAGAGCAACAAAAGCTAAAATAAACAAACAGAATTACATCAAATTAAAAAGCTTCTACACAGAGAAGGAAATGATCAACAAAATGAAAAGGCATTCTACTGAAAGGGAAAAAATATTTGCAAATCATGCATCTGATAAGGGATTAATATCCAAAACATATGAAGAACACACAACTTAATATCAAAAAAATAAGCAACCAAATTACAAAATGGGCAGAGGACTTCAATAAGCATTTTTCCAAAGAAGACATACAGATTGTCAACAGACACATGAAAAGATGATCAACACCATTCATCATAGGGAAAGAAAAATAAAAACCACAATGATTTATGACCTCAACCTGCCAGATTAGATATCACAAAAAAGAAAAAATTACAAGTGTTGGCAAGGATGTAGGGAAAAATCCTACACAAGTGACTACTTGTGTAGTCACTGTGGAAAACGGTATAGAGTTTCCTCAAAAAATGAAAAATAGAACTACCATATGATCCAGCAATTCTACTTCTGGGAATTTATCTGAAGAAAACGAAAATACCAAAGTAAAGAGATAGATGCACCCCAAAGATCACTACAGCATTATTTACAATAGCCAAGATATGAAAGCAACCTAAGTGTTCATTGATAGATGGATGGATAAAGATGATGTCACACACACACACACACACACAGGAAGGTAACTCAGCCATAACAGAGAATCTTGCCATTTGCAATAACACAGATGGACCTAAAGGGTATTATGCAAAGTGAAATAAGTCAGAGAAAGACAAATAAGTGAAATGAGTCAAACAGAGAAAGACAAATGCCACAGGATTTCTTTCACTTGTATATAGAATTTAAAAAACAAAACAAACAAAACAAAACAGAAACAGACTCATACATAAAGAAAACTGTTGGTTATCAGAGGGGTGGGGGGGCAGGCGAAACAGGTGAAGGGGATTACGAGGTACAAACTTCCAGTTACCAATAAGCCATGCGGATGCAATATACAGCATAGGAAACATAATAATACTATAATGACTTTGTATGGTGACAGATGGTAGCTAGACTTACTGTGGGAATCATTTTGTAATGTATAAAATACCAAATCACTATGATGTCCCAATAAACTCCTGAAACTAATAGGATACTGTACATCAATTATACTTCAATTAAAGAAAAAAACTTAGGGGCGCCTGGGTGGCTCAGTCGGTTGAGCTTCTGATTCTTGATTTTGGCTCAGGTCAAGATCTCAGGGTCATGGAATCACTTAGCAGTGAGACTGCTTGAGAGTCTCTCTCTCTCCTTCTCTGCTTCCCGGGACCACCCTGTGCTCTTGCTTTCTCTCTCTAAAATAAATAAATCTTTTACAAAGAAACTTGCTTTTTTAAAAAAAATTTTATTTATATTTTTTGACAGTGAGAGAAGGAACACAAGCAAGGAGAGTGTGAGAGGGAGAAGCAGGCTTTCCGCTGAGCAGGGAGCCTGATGCAGGGCTGGATCCCAGAACCTGGGGATCATGACCTGAGCCCAAGGCAGATGCTTAATGGCTGAGCCACCCAGGCTCCAAGAAACTTATATTTTAAAAGAAAAAAAAAGATAAGAGGGAAAAAAAAAAAAAACTAAGCAAGTAAGCCCAATCTAACAATGGTTAATTCTCAATGGTGTGACTACAGTAGAGCAGGAATTAGCAAAGTATGGAGTGGACCAAGTCCTGCCCACCACCTGTTTCTGTAAATATGAGTTTATTGGAATACAGCACTCACTACTCATTTATGGACTGCCTGTGGCTACTTCTGCTCTACAATAGCAGAGATGAGGAGTTGCAACAGAGTCTCTATGTCCTGCAAAGTCTAAAACATTTACTACCTAGATCTTTATAGAAAGTTTACTGACTTCTGCAGATTTTCTTCTTTGTACTGTACTGTACCTCACCTTTCCCTGAAATTTAAGACTATTTAAATAACTTGAAGGAGATTCACACTAAAGTCCCACAGAACCAAAAAAAAAGATTCTAAACTATCAGGCTTTTAAACATTGTAAGAGTACTACATTACTTATCACTATACTTGCTATAGAGTAAACTGAAAATATTAATCAGAGCTAAATTGGTGAATTATAAAGGTACTCCATATAGGGGAAAGAATATATAGGGCAGTCATATTTAATACAAGAGATGAATTCCTGAAAACCCTGAATAATTCAAAACTAACTATCCCATACATACAGAAGAGGGATGCAGTCTCAGAATATATAAATCTACAGCCAATATAGAATGCTCTTATTTTTTTAAAGATTTCATTTATTTATTTGAGAGAGAGAGATGGAATACGCGAGCAGTGAGGAAGGACAGGGAGAGGGACAAACAGACTCCCCGGCCAAGCAGGGAGCCCCACAAGGGGCTCAATCCCAGGACCCTGAGATCATGACCTGAACTGAAGGCAGACTTTTTTTTTTTTTTAATTTTGAAGAGTTTTATTTATTTGTCAGAGAAGATAGAGTACACACAGATAGGGAGTGGCAGACAGAAGGAGAGGCAGGCTCCCCACCAAGCAAGGAGCTAGATGCAGAATTTGACCCCAGGACCCCAGGATCGTGACCCGAGCAAAAGGCAGTGGTTTAAATGACTGAGCCACCCAGGCACGCCTACAGAATACTTTTATAATACATACTAATAACATATTAACCATAGTATATTAGTATAGTAAAAATGTAGTATATTAATACCTTAATTAATTATATGGTTATAATGGTTAATAACAATTATTAATTCTGTAACACAGCAACTTACTGGTTATGTAATTTTAAAATATAATGTATAATACATAATATACTAAATACAAAGTTAATTGTATTTCATTAACTAATATAGTATTCTGCCTGAAAATAAATATTAGTTACCATTAACAACTTCCAACAACACAAGTAAGGACAGAGTTAAGAAGTATCAAATTAGGAGAAGCTCTCTCCCTATCATGGGGAAGGCTAGTCTGAGTCCTTGAAAGACTTCTGCTAATGAATGGATCTAATGTAGCTGGTTCTTTTCTCTCATTTTTTTTTTCATATAAGATTTTTTTTTTATCACTGAAGATTTCCTGATATACAGACACACTGTCCATTTTTAACCTTGCCACCATGAAACAGCAATCCACATTTGGATCATTTCCTTTAACATTAGCAACTGTCGCTGGAATATGGTCAAAAGCATATGCCAGTTACTTCACTGTTGGCTGTTGTGCTGAAGGCCCGGGCTAACTGCTGGGGCCCTGTTTTCCTAATTCTAGCAAGTTTTCCCTTATTAATCCATGGAAAACAACCCAAGCAAAATGTCAACATCCCTTTCACCAACCTTGCACAAATGCACCTTCTTTACCACTTTCACAGGTCCTCTATTAGGTGTGAGGCTGTCTTCCAAGTTAAAGCCTCTTTAGGTTATGATAAAGCTGAAATGTTTCTGATAGCTTCTGTTAGCAGATATAGCTTGCCTGCTCATTTTTATTTTCTTAAAACCTCAGTAGGCTTTAAAATTGGAAAGCCAGCCATGACTTGTAGTAAACCTTTTTGTCTCACTTTCAATTCCTTTCAAATCATCAAAAACACTTCATACCTTAACACAGGCAATGGCTTGGCCTTAGGGACACATTACGGCAGCACTGATCTTGCAGCAGTGTTGCTGGCATTTCTTCCCATTTATTTCATTATTTTTGTAAGGCTATATTTTTATGCAAACTAAATGATGTGCCTTCTTTACTGATGCATTTGTTTTTTGAGCATTATCTCTACTATTCTGCAGGTTTCACTCTCCTAAATGAACAGCCTGGGGATTCACAGCCGAGGCCTGGCCTTCATCACAGAGTTTTAGAATACCTAACTTCCGCTCCAAAGATACTGAATTTGGGGCACAATTTTAAGCACTAAATCCACTACTTAATGTACCTGAATGACATTATTATATGATATATAAAAATATTCTTAATTGTACCAAAACAAACATTAAGAGAACAGCCAAACACAGTTACCAAAAACATTAACCCAAAATCTGATACATTAAGTTCATAAGATACTGACAAAGGATCATGGGAATTTTGTTTCCTGCTAAAACAAGACACAGACAACAATGACATAGTTTGCAATCCTTTCAGCCTGCCAGATTTGAAATTATGCATTTCTTCAATATATTTTTTTTAATTTTGGAAAGTTTCACAATATTTCAAATTTGAGACATAAAGTGGGAATTTAAATGTATTTTTACTATGCACTATTTTCAGCCTCACATAATTTGAAGATGCATAAAACAACACTACACTGAACTTTTTCAAGAGACTTTCTTTCTCTTTCTTTCTTAAGTAGGCCCCACACCCAGCATGGAGCCCAACACAGACCTTGAACCCTGAAAGCAAGACCTGAGCTGAAATCAAAAGTCAGACACTTTGACTGAGCCACCCAGGCGCCCAAGAGACTTTTCAAGTTTTAAAGAAAAATACTTGAATGTAGTAAAAGAGAAAAATAAGAAAAATAAGCAACCAGATGGAAATAACAAATATTTAAAGAAATTAAGGAGTGAAAACACAATGAAATGAATCAGAAACCCATTCTTATTAATGATGTAAGTTTAAGATCCCAAAACAAAATTAGTACATAATAGGTCACTCTTTTTTTAAAGACTAAGCTGCAAATAGAAATATATTCAGGTACGTATTGGAATGCTACACCCAAAATGAAAATAAACACAAGTGGCATTATGAGGAAAAAGATTAACAATAAAACTTACATCTTCGATGACCTTTGCTGCCTCTTTAGTAATTGCACCTGTTGTAAATTAAAACATACATTATCCCCCAGAATATACAGATGTAAACACTGAGACCAAGATATTACTTTCCTCTTACTAAGGTGGGCCAGAGTCTAGTCCAGAATTTCACCAAAAAATGGTCCAAGGAAACTAGGCATCGATATTACCTGGGATGCCTGGTAAAGGAAAGATTCTTGGACCTCAATCTCATCCAGATATATTAAAATCACCAGTGATAAAGGCAACTACATTAAAACCACTTAGGTTCTTAAAAAAATATATACATTCACATTCCATTTCCTTCCCTTCTCAGGCCCACCTCCTTGGTACCCACTTCCCTCTGAGAAAAAGGGGCATGTTTCCTTATAGAAATATAAATGTAAATATTAGCAACAAGAGCTACTTAGATTAGAAAGCACTCACCTCTACAGTCTAACCAAATGCCTTTATATAGGTCATACCTTTTAAAACACTGTTAGTGTTCCCTGTAGGCTGGGTAGGAGGTATTTTTGCCAATGACACCACACTGGTTATAACTGGTGTTGTATTTTTCCTTGCAGAAGAGAGCTCCACTGAAGCACTCGGCGCCTTAGAAATATTTACTGATTAAAATAAAAAGGTAAAACCTAGTATAAACAAAAGGGTTACACACACACACACACACACACAAACCCTGTTTAACAATTAAGTTTTCAGGGAGCAGTGCAAACATCTAACTCTGTATAGAGAGTGATTCTGGTCAGATTAACATTCATCAGGACTTAAAGACAGGCTGATTCTCTAAAATTATAAACTTCAAATGCTACTTAACAGCTAAAACTGTAGCTACTAGCTTCAGAATCAACTGGCCTTTTCTATTAGTGAATATAAAACTCCTCCACCTAAGCCTGCTTCCAATAAAAATTTAACATAATAATTTTTATAAATAAGTTGGTGAGGTACCTATCCATCCACTGGTTTTTTGCTAACCCATACTGGAAAATGAAAATTCTACCACTAACCCGACTAGTCTTAGGGAATGGATGATGACATAAAAGATTGGCATGTGGCATATGTGATTAAGGTGATAATCAATAAGACTGCAAAGACAGACAAAGGCCAGACGAAGCCCATGGATCCTATGAATTCAACGGCACTCCAGGCTTTGATTAGAGAGCATAATACCAAATGTTTTGAATCTAACTCAGAGAAGTACTACTTCAAGGAGCTACTTTAAGAACATGCCACAAATGTATCTATTCATCTGGAAATTTTGACCATATTAGCTGTCCTACTTGCAAAATTATTTTATTCTTAGCTTAAAAAACTTTGCTACCTATGAAGAACTGGTCTACTTTATTTTTCTTGATGTAATTAATGTGCTAGTTCCTTCTTCCTTGGCTACAAGCAAGCTCTGGATCAAATCTTATGCCAGTCACAGAAACTATATTAATATACAGTATATACATATGATATATATACTTATACCCTCTTCCTTTGTTCGCCCTGTTTTCCTCTTTTTTTCCCAGTTTGTTAACTGAATAACATTTATCTCTTATGTATAGATAAAATCAACCAAAAGCAATCAAATCTAACTTTCTATAAAATTAGTGATTATAACATTTATTGATTCTTTGGTGTGTTTGATTATGATAGCAAAAAGCATCGGGATTAACCTTCCCTGAAGGGCAATCTTTAAGAATTCTTAGAGGAAAATTTTAAGGAAATCTAGGCTATTTGAATCCAGTAAAATTTTGTTTTTATCATATTATTTACAACTGTCTGTGCTAATAGTATATCCTGGCACTGACACAATGATCCTGTTAGCCAAGTTTAATTTTACCTTTATTTTGTGAAAGAGGATCATTCATAATTTGCCGATGACAAAACTCCAAGACACAAAACAAGTTACAGAAATGCTTGATGTTTCCTCGCCATTTTATGGACTCACTTAGCTTACCCTGTCGTTTACAGCCATCGCACTTGGCCATCTAAGAAAGAAATATAAGAAAAGATAGGCTTAAAACCAAAAAATAATGAAAAGATAACACTAATCATAAAACCAGAAGGCACTATGAAAACAGGATGTATAAGTCAGGTGAGATCACAAAATATAAGGTTTAAAATAATGTGGTTAAAAGTAGATATACTTGTTTGTTTCCACATAGATGCCCTCAATATATAGAATATAAAAATTATCTCTCAGGGCACCTGGGTGGCTCAGTGTGTTAAAGCCTCTGCCTTCGGCTCAGGTCATGATCTCAGCATCCCTGGATCAAGCCCCACATTGGGCTTTCTGCTCAGGAGGGAGCCTGCTTCCCTTCCTCTCTCTCTGCCCGCCTCTCTGCCTGCTTGTGATCTCTGTCAAATGAATAAATAAAATCTTAAAAAAAAAAATTATCTCTCATTTTCAAAATTACTGATGAAGGAATCTAGAGCTAAGTTCTACTTTCAAGAGGTTAAGAAGCAGCATAATATAGTAGAAAGAATATGGATTTTGGAGTTGTAAAGACACTGATTCATTCAAAAAATATTTAATTAGGTGTCCTTTGTCTTGAGCACTGATAGTTTCCTGGTCATATCGTTATGATAAAGACACACTTCTCCACCAAGATTATAGCTTAGGGGGTAGGTAGACAAAAAAAAAAAAAAAAAAAATGGTTTCAGGTGCTGTCCAACTATCACCTACCAGCTTCTTGAAGGGTACATTACTTATCCTCCTTGGATCTTGCTCTTTTTCCATATTCATAAACTGGTAGTAATATACCTACCTCTAGGATCATAGTGAGGATTAAATTACACTTATGAAGCATTGGGTGTGTATCAGTGGTTCAATTAATTGTAGCTTTCAGAGTTAGCCTTTCAAAAAAGTAACTTTTTAAAAGGTCGTGGGTAAGGAGGTCAGTCATAGTCATTTGCCTTAGTAAGTGAGAACAAGGTCTGACTTCTAATTCATCACAGTAACCTTCTGAATGAGAGAGCCACTTAACACAACATAACTACACAAGGTTCTGACTTAAAAGAACTCAGTTATAAACAATGTCAATATGCCTCAAGAGAAAACAAAATATAAAAACAAAAGGAACATATGTGCAAACAACAACAAAGTCTCCAGAAACCTTATGCTCTTTACTCCCAAAATTTCACATTTATATTCGGTTGAATTTTGCTTTAGAAGCCCAAAATTTACTTTAACCCAGTTCTAAACACTAAATTTTACTTCATATGATCCAAACATATTTTAAGAAAGTAATTCATACTAACTTCAGAAAGCCAAAAAGGTATGTTACATTTACCTGATAAAACAAAACTGTAAATTTCGACATGCAATCTTCACAACAAAATTCTTCTAATTTGCCCTCCAGTCGATTTTCTACCAAATTAGGGGATGTCTGTGAGCAATAACTGCACATCTTACAGTAATTTCCCCATCGTTCTCCAAAGTCACGGGCAGAGAGGAATTTGCAAACTGAGAACCAGAAGGGATGAAAGAAGAAACATCAAACTTACATTAACCTGAAAGAGATAAAGTGAGTTTCCACAGTCTCAGGTACCACTAAGCTAACTTCTACACACTTGTGACACAATTATTTGCTTCTAGAAGAGGAGCAAGGATAGTCTCTATATTCACAAAACAAACTCATATCACTTTTTAAACATACTCTAAATATTAGGCCACCTATATTCAGAAACATCAGAGATATAAAAGTTTCTTAAGCCAAGAAGCAGTAATTGCTGAAGTACCCACTTTACAAGTAGGTGCAAGAACAGAAAGATTTCTCAAGTCATTGCTAAACTTATGAAGAGATTTTTTAGACTCTATACTAATACCATTGACTTAATTATCTTCCAAAAGTCTTTTCTGAGTTTTAAAGCAATTTATTTAAGATTGCTATAATTTAAAACATCACCACAAGCCAATCATGATCACAAATGTAGTACAATATTTAACTTTTTTTTTTTCAGGGTGCCTAGGTGGCACAGTCGGCTGAGCATCCAACTCTTGGTTTCGGCTCAGGTTATGCTCTCAGGGTCACAGGATCTAGCCCCACATGGGGCTCTGTGCCCTGCGTGCAGTCTGCTTAAGACTCTTTTCCTCTGCCCCTTCCTAACCCATGCTCTCTTTCTCTAAAATAAACAAATCTTTAAAAATTTTTTCTTAATTGACATTACTGTTAACATTTAAAAGTGTAGACTTTAAAGTGACTTAGGTATAAAAAATAAACAAAAAGTGAATTAAGCATCAACTCAAGAAAAAAGCCTCAAATTATACCTCATAAAACAAAATCACTTGAAAATTAATTATAGATTAATGGTCCAACTCAGCATGAATTACTTTATAACAACAATATGCTCTGTGGATAAAACTGAACTGCCTGGGGCACCTGGGTGGCTCAGTCGTCTGCCTTCAGCTCAGGTCATGATGCCAGGATCCTGGGACTGAGCCCCACATTGGGTTCCCTGCTCAGCGGGGAGCCTGCTTGTCCCTCTCCCATTCCCCCTGCTTGTGTTCCCTCTCTTGCTGTCTTTCTGTGTGTCAAATAAATAAAATCTTAAAAAAAAAAAAAAAAATGAACTGCTTGTTTCCTTTACCTTCACTACAGAATGGCTTATCAACCCCTGAGAATCGAACAGTCTCCTTTATAATTTTCTGCAGTTTACAGTAGTCACACATTGCCATAACTTTATTTTTCTTTTTGTATTCATCAGAGCAAGTCTTGCCACAAAACAGAAACATTTTACCCTGCAGAGAAAAGAAAAAAAAAAAGTCACTGAGACCTAATTAAACAGTTGCTTCATCTTTAAGAAATCATTCTCCTTAACATTTCAAAACAAATTAAGTGACTATCAAAGATGAAAAGACAAATGCTTCTGATGGATACGTTTATAGTCTATCCCTTTCATGATTTCTCTTTACCTTGTAGAAAAGGAGTTCTGGTTTTGTGGCAAACAGATGGCTACAGTGTTGACACTTGAGTTTAACAAGTGTCCGAGCTACAGCAACTTGCTGGGATGGGGCAGCAAGAGGCCGGAAACCGGCTGTGCCAGAGGCAGAGCTGCTGATGGAGCCGGTGGGACTGGAACCGGAACTGGCAGAGGCATTACCTCCTGCAGCTGACACTGCTGACCCAGAGGGTGGGCTTACAACCACTTGGCCCTGAGACGGGGGCGCCACTGCAGAGTTTGTTCCTTTGGGCTTGTTAAATACATTCTGAAAGAATACAAATAAGGCAAAAGTTTAGCAACTGAGAAGTAACGTGAGTTGGGTAATTTTCATTTTCTTGCTTTAATAAATTAATGCCCCCACAAATATTTCCTTGACACTTTATAAAGCAGTTCACAGGAAGAGTTTAAATGGCATACTTCCAGAATAGAAGGACTGAATAATGCAATATTGTAAGGTTAAGGACTGGAATTTGGGCTTCCCAGACACCTCTAATATAGGGCTCTAACAAATTAAAGCAGACCTCTTCCTTCCCCCCAAATCCCCTTCCCACTGGCAACCAGCCTCTGATGGCCATGAAAAGCATAGTGGCCACCAGTGATCTCTTTTGCCCTGGTACCAGGGACACTGTATCAGGGCCACCCAAGAGGGTCACTAAACTCTATTCTCTCCATCTTTTCAGGGAGTGAGGAACAAATGGGACAAGTAAATGGAGGCTTACACTTTCATGCCAGGAGTCATTATGTATTTGGCCTAGGATGAGTGGAAGGGACATCACAGCACCTACCTGAACCATAACTTAGTATCCATCCTTTTGAAAGGGAGAGAACCAAGGGCAAAAGTGGGAGGGAAGAGTAGTTTAGGTAAGGACCCTGGATAAGGAAGACAGCACTGAGACTCAGCAACTGGCTGAGACATTTTGCAGAAAGGACTTCAGGAACCAGAGTTGAACACAATATTTTTCTAACTTAACCTTTTATAAATACAGACCTTCAACAGTTAACATACTGCCATAGAGCAATGCCTAAGAGAAGCTCAGGGGTAAAATACTACTTTAGATCATACCTGGAAAGCCACCACACAACTGGAGCTGCAGAAGCTGTATATAGTTCCATTGGACATGGCTAGATGATACTGAGGGATTGCTGAGGTTTTACAGCTATGACATGAAACCTGGACACCTTGGTGTAACAAAAAATAAAAACCAATGACTAAGCTACATGATAAACAAATGATCCAAAAGTGTACTAGAAGGATTAAAAAATACTCAGTAATATATAAAACCAAAATAAAGGAACTTTACAATAATCTGTGCTAACTGCAACTAATCACAGTGAAGTCCTACTTACACAAAAATTTGGAACTTACAAGTTGTTTTGTTTTTTTTTTTTTCCTGGTCTTTCTTTTCATACAGAAACTACAAAATAAATAACCTCAATAAAAAAATCAGTTAAAAACTGTTTTCAATTAAAAATGAGTTCTCTGAAACTAAATCTTGAGTCTCAATTTAACCACATAGATAAATTCCGTTTGTAAAAAAATGAAAGAAAAGCAGCTACAATGTTCTTCAATAGTTACTAAATCTATAAATTTATTGAATTTTAAACATTACCTGAAGAAATAACTGTCTTAACTCTGTAAGCAGATAAGCAATTAATAGAGCAGAAAAGTTCAGTTTTTCCTGAGTCATTGGTAGTCTCAATCATTTCAGCTGAGGGCCTCAATGATTTCCCCAAGGCATATGGAGGAGTTTGAGCTGAATTCTATCAAGAAAATAAAATAACATTTAGATACCTAGCACAAACATACAAGTTGTGTAAGAAAAAAGAAACACTACCTACAAAGGCTGCCTTTGGCTGAAATATTTGAACATGACTACGAGACCACTCTAAAGATTTCTCCGAAAGTTGGGATGTGGGAAAAATAAAGTTCTTTCAGACAATGATAAAATGTAAACTAAAGAAAATTAGTAACTACTCATGTATATTAACAATAAAACACATTAAAAGTAATGAATTTGGTATTTGTAATGCACTTTTCTCATTACGAATAATCAATGATGACCATGTAATCCATGAACCAAAGAGTCACCCTCAGCAGATCAAGGACATCAATCTAGAAGATAACCTACGGGGCGCCTGGGTGGCTCAGTGGGTTAAGCCGCTGCCTTCGGCTCAGGTCATGATCCCAGGGTCCTGGGATCGAGTCCCGCATCGGGCTCTCTGCTCAGCAGGGAGCCTGCTTCCCTCTCTTTCTCTCTGCCTGCCTCTCCATCTACTTGTGATTTCTCTCTGTCAAATAAATAAATAAAATCTTAAAAAAAAAAAAATAGAAGATAACCTACGACCTTTAAGGTACTTAACCAATAAGGCTCTTTAGCAAGAGGAAAGAGATGATGTTCAATGTATACTAGAAGATCTTACAGAATTATCTGTTTTTCAAGCTGAGTTCATAAGGAAATCTGCCTGTAACCTTACTTGTTTTAAGAAACAATAATATTGATAGCTAACATTTATATAAATTACCAATATTATTATTTATTCAGTGCTCACCATGAGGTAGGCCCTATACTAAATAACTTAAATACTGTATCATAGAATCCTTTCAACAACAAAGTGAGATACTTTAAGAAATTATATTAACAAAAAGTTAAATTAATTTTAATTCAATTAACAAATAAACAGAAAAATGGAAGACGAAACATTTCATCTCTATCCAAAGTTCCAGACTAACCATTACACCATACTGTCACTGACACAACATAAAATCTTTCAATAAGAAGTTATATAGAGTAGGTATTTATCCCAAAGACACAAATATAGTGATCCAAAGAGGCACCTGCACACCAGTGTTTATAGCAGCAATGTCCACAATAGTCAACCTATGGAAAGCGCCCAGACAGATGTCCATCAACAGATGAATGGATAAAGGGGTGTTTGCGTGTGTGTGTGTGTGTTTGTGTGTACAGCAGACTACTATTCAGCCATCAAAAAAATGAAATCTTGCCATCTGCAATGACGTGGATGCTAAGTGAAATAAGTCAATCAGACAAAGACAATTAAATGATCTCATCTGTATGTGGAATTTAAGAAACAAAATGGTGGATGATACGGGAAGGGAGGGAAAATAAAACAAGACAAAATCAGAGAGGGAAACAAACCATAACAGACTCTTAATCCTAAGAAACAATCTGAGGGTTGGGGCGCCTGGGTGGCTCAGTCATTAAGTGTCTGCCTTTGGCTCAGGTCCTGATCCCAAGGTCCTAGAATCAAGCCCCACATCTGGTTCCCTGCTCAGCGGGAAGCCTATTTCTCCCTCTCCCACTCCATTTGTGCTCCCTCTCTTGCTGTGTCTCTGTCAAATAAATTTTTTAAAAAATCTTAAAAAAAAAAAAAAAAAAGAAACTGAGGGTTGCTGAAGGGGTGGGGGGTAGGGGGATGGGGTAATTGGGTGATGGACATTAAGGAGGGCACATGATGTAATGAGCACTGGATACTATATAAATCAAATAAATTACTGAATTCTACCTCTGAAACTAATAATACACTATATGTTAATTAATTGAATTTAAATAAAAAAAAATAAGTTATATAGGGAATTAAAAAGTAGGAAAATATAATTTGTGAAGTTTCACTACATAATCTTTCTGGTAAAAGAAGAAAATCATTTATGCAGTTGACAGAGTATAATATCAGCAACAAAATAAGGAACGGAATGGATTTTTGCAGGTACCTGGGTGGCTTAGTCAGCTGACCGGCTGCCTTCCGCTCCTGCCATGATCCTGGAGTCCAGGGATCGAGTGCTACATCAGTCTCCCTGCTCAGCCAGGAGTCTGTTTCTCCCTCTGACCCTCCCTTCTCTCCTGCTCTCTCTCACTCCCTCTCTCTCAAATAAATACAATCTTTTTTTTTAAGATTTTTTATTTATTTCACAAAGATCACAAGTAGGCAGAGAGGCAGGCAGAGAGAGAGAGAGGGAAGCAGGCTCCCTGCTGAGCAGAGAGCCCGATTCAGGGGTCGATCCCAGAACCCTGGGATCATGACCTGAGGCGAAGGCAGCCATTCAACTGACTGAACCACCCAGGCATCCCTAGAGATTTCAAATCATTCTGCAATAATTAACACAAATTAATCTACTTAGTAACCAAATGAATCCATTATGCATTACAACAAATAAAAATCAGCTAAAGTAGGGACGCCTGGGTGGCTCAGTCGGCTAAGCCACTGCCTTCAGCTCAGGTCATGATCCCGGGGTCCTGGAATCAAGTCCTGCATCAGGCTCCTCGTCCCGCAGGGAGGTAGCCTGCTTCTCTCTCTGCTTCTGCCTGCCACTCTGCCTGCTTGTGCTCTCTCTCTGACAAATAAATAAAAATCTTAAAAAAAAAAAAATTAGCTAAAGTAGTCTGATAAGGGATGTGCCAAAATAATTACAATTCATTCCAAAACAGATTTTAAAATATATATATATATATATATTTTTTTTTTTTAAGATTTTATTTATTTCAGAGAAAGAGATTACACAAGTTGGGAAGACAGGCCAAGGGAGAGGGAGAAACTGATTCCCTGCTGAGCAGGGAGCCTGATGTACATAGGGCTTGATCCCAGGACCGTAAGATCATGTCCTGAGCTGAAGGCAGATGCTTAACCAAGACACCCAGGAACTCAAAAATTGTATTTTCTAAAAGGAAAAAGATATGCTTAAATTCACTGATTTTATCATCTATAAGTGGTCAGTTTATTTATAATAATATGGGACTTTCTTCACTTATCAATATATCACAAAATATTTCAGATTCTTAGCAAAACACGAAATTCTGTTTGTGAATTCCTGACCATGATCTGGTTCGCCTGTATTATCTCACTACCATAATCACTTACACAACCAGAATCGATCCCACTTTTCTGCAGGGGAACTCATACACCAAGATCAACTGATCTTGTTTGTTTTGCATTTGATCCCTGCAGGGCCACCCCGGAAGGAGCAAGCCTACCTATGTGTGACAGATGGATCTTCATACCTGCTTATATGCTGTGACACTTGTGGAACTAAAAACCTTCTGGGACTGGCACGGGCCAGAGCTACTATAGCAGTAGCTTCCACAGTTCTCGCAACAGTTCATGGTGAGGTTGTTGGCGGAGTGAAATTTTGAAAAACAGGCATCACTACAAAGACCATGCACCACATTTTGATATTTAACTTCAAATCGAATCTAGGAAATAAAAACACATACACATCCAAAATCAGCAAAGCCAATTAAAAATCTTGGGTCTTTGAGTAGAGTCCCAATAAAGGTACAATGTGACTTACATCAGCATTCTTCTGACATATACTGCACTTGGTTGAAATGCTATTGGTATAAATGGTGACAACAGGTTTTTTCTTTAGCTCATAAGAAGAAAGACATGATTGGCTGCAGAAATCTTTGCTAGGAGAGGAATTTTCAAATCGGGTTGTGATCACGTCCTTTGGATTTAAAATGTCTCTAAAAATAAATAACAAAGGCAAAATGAAATGTGTTCTTCATAACTGTAATTTCTTCCTCCCTGTGAGCTAAAATAACTATTTATGAAGGGCAGCTACTGCATAGGAAAAAACAGCTGGCCTAGGATAAGGCTTCTAGAAACCTGAGTTTGATGACTAGTTCTGTTACTTAGCTGAGGGACAATGAGTGAAGTAATTGTTCTCTCAATTTTTCA
Source organism: Mustela erminea (assembly GCF_009829155.1). Lineage (NCBI taxonomy): Eukaryota > Metazoa > Chordata > Mammalia > Carnivora > Mustelidae > Mustela > Mustela erminea. The sequence goes on along the minus strand of NC_045623.1, from coordinate 83,304,516 downwards.
TGCATAACATGGGTTTATGATACCTAATTTATGGATGTGTTAAGGGAAAATTATGTTTAAAATATATCCAGCCAGATGTTCGTGACAAAAACAGTGAGGCTTCCAGCTCCAACCAAGTTTCATCCACTGGAGCCAATGGAAAAAGTGGCCATCCCACAACTCCAAACCACAAAACACTTGTCCTCTTACTAGTCAGCAGCTGCCAAGAGTGGAAACATGAGTGAGACAAGGAATGACATGTTTTGGGATTTTTTAATTGAAATGCAAGATCTGGGAAACAGATGAATTACCAAAGATTAATATAAAAAGTTAGCATGATATATAAAACTTAACTATAAATGAAGAGAGCAAGCAAACAGATAAAAGAGCTATTAAGAGTTTGGTAGCAGAGGACAGATGGAATTAAGAATAAGACAGAAGGAGCACAAATAATTGAGTCGTTCTGTAAAACTCAAGCTATTTTGTAAGAGTTCATGCTGTAATAACCACTGACAGTAAAAACAAAGGCTAAGTATTGCCATTTTTCTGACCAGTGTAAAAAACTAAAGTAAATGGTCATTCATTAGAAGTACTAGGAGAAGCCATAAAGAATACAATGGCAATAATATTTTATACAGTAATGTATATTGAGTAATTAGTATGTACCAGACGCTGTTCTCTTTATTCAAATTATCCAACTTAATTATCAGAAAAATTCTGTGAGTTAAGCATTATTACAATTGCCCCTTGACACATGAGGAGACCAAATCCGAAAGGTTAAATAGTTTGTCAAGATCACACAGCTGGTAAGCAGTGAAGCCAGAATACAAACTCTAGGCAGTCTGATTCCACAGTCCGTGGAGTTAACCATTCCACTATTCTGCCTCCCATCCTATGCCTTATTATACAGAACTGTTCCATGGTAAACTATCAAAGAATAGTAATAACAACAAGGTACTTTAATTTTCTAAAACTCACCTAACCTTAAAAATAGGACAGTGAATCTTGGAAACCAAGTGGATATGCTTACCCAGGGGTGAAGTTATTAATTTTTAAAAGTGATTTTTCTACTAAAAACAAAGCAATAAAGAATGTTATTTAATAATGTAAATCTGCCAGTGGTATAATATACAAATATGTAAACCAATGAGAATGACTTTTTTAATAAAAATCTGTGCATGTAAATATAAATGCATTCTAAATCTTATGCATCCAAATGAAACTTACACCTTAACATTTATCTTAAAAAAAAAATACATCTTCCAAAAACATGGCTTCAATATTTTTCTAATTTCTATTTTATTTATAAGAACCCTAAGAACAACTTTTCAATGTTATAGTCAAATATCATGTTTAAGAGTATGACTCAGTTGAATTTGTCTACGATAGTCAACTGATAAAGGCATCAAACAACTTTTGGCAATTTATAAAAATCATGGTATAAAGATAGATTTGTCACCTAACTTTGTCTAAAAGAATGTTTCATAGGCTCTGAATGCGATGCCCAATCAAGAAATCAAAAAATTTTTTGAGTAAGAGCAGCATTGTGGTAAAATGTGTCTGACAAGAGTAGCTATTTTTAAGAGAATAATATGCATTTGGATGTATAAGTTGGGCTATGTCCTTTAAAATTTAATTCATTTTATTTTGATATTTATATGTTGAAACATAGTATCTAGAAACCGAAAACTAAATTTACCCTTTCAGATCAGTTTGAGAATGTATAGAAGAGTCTGAGGTATTTAAAGGACTTTTTAGAACAAAACTAAATTTGAATATTTATGCAAAATATTTTTAAATTCCTCTTTTAGTTGGAGATTTCCATTTTAACAAGATCTACTTTTAGATATATAAGCCCAACACCCAAGAAGACAAAGAAACTGTCATCTATCTCCAAAGGAAAAAATAGGAGCCTATAAATTCTGTTCATATACATAATAATAATTTTATTATTAAAAATAATAGGATCCCACTTATTAAGCATTTGCTATGTGCTAGGCCCTGGGCTAACACTGTTTCATTAAAATCTGAGGAAGCAGATACTCTTTACTGACAAAGAAACTGAGGCTTAGGAAAGTTAAAAATCCAGACCCAACATCATATAGCTAATAAGGCATTAGAGCCATGATCAAACCAAGATCTTAACTTATTTCACTCTACATTAATGATTACTTACAATACAATGTATTCCAAGAACTACACTAACACAGAAGTAGGCAGAACATGCCAAATTTTTCAAACACGCTAACGTAGAGAAAGAAATTTATGTGGCTTCGTTGCTATTTTTTTCTTTCTCTGCGCCTGTGTGACTGTAAAGCAAAAATAACCTCCAACAAAAACTTACAAGGATATTTTAGATATAAACATATTACTTTTGTAACCATTTAGACTTTACCTTCTAAAGAATTAAATAACTTATATAATATTATAAGACTACTGTTATTTTATTCTATACTTCAATAACTTTCAAGATAATAAATAGTTGTGAATGGTTGTTGTCCACAATTATAGGATACATGAGTGCTCCTACAATTTCCACAATTGGTTTATTTTCCACAGTAAAATTTCAGCTTAAAGAGATAGAAAACTGGTTTAGATGACACTTTTGATACCAAGTCTCTTATCTAACATCACAAAACTTGAGAATTTGCAAATTTCTCAATCAGCTAAATATTTCCATAGAAACATGCTAAAGAGATTTAAAGTAGCAATAGCATTTTTGGTTCTTTTGTTTTGGTAACAATAGCATATTTGAGCTAAACTATATACACACTAAAAAGATATAGAGTAAAGAGGGATGTAATTAAAAATTTTATACTTTGAACAGTTTGTGCAGGTTTTCTTGGGAGGAGGTGGTATGCAGACAGATGAAGAATATCCAGTGATGCATCGCGTGGAGCAAAAGAGCTGAGTAGATCCTGTCTTATGATATGCGGTTTGCCCTTTATGAAGCATTTTTTTACAACCAGAACAAAAAACCTGAATAGCTACGGCTGGAACCAAAGGAAGCGGTATGTTTGGGCCAGTTGATGCAAGAGAAAACTGAAAGCCTGGGGTCAACTGCTGGGCTACAAATACAAAAAAAGGGGGGGGGAACAGTTTTAGTATCGATACAAACAAATACACATTCTCCATTTTCTGATAAATTCTCAGTCTTGAAACCCAATATTAATGAGGCAATAAACACTCTAAAACAGGGGCTTTTCAAACTTTTTTAACCATAACCCATAGTAAGAACTGTATTTCACATTATAACTCAGGACACACATACATCCGTGTGCATGTTTATGTGTGTAAAATTTAGTAATTGAAACAGCAGTTCCATGAAATTATGTTTCCTTACTATATGTATCATACTTTAATATCTTATTCTAGTCCCACTTTTTAATCTCTTCATACATATATATATATAGTTTGAAGCTTTAACTAATCACCACACTACAAACGTGGGGCTCAAACTCATGACTCTGAGATCAAGGGTCACATACTCCACTGACTGAGCAGCCAGGTGTCCCTCTATTCCACTTTTTAAAATGTTAAGACCAGCTGCCCAGTAGCTTGTGATCTCTGTTGAGTAAATAAATAAAATCTTAAAAAAAAAAAAAAAAAAGTACTGCTTTATCTTAAGGAAAAAAGGACTTACAAAAGGAGGCATTTTCCTTCAATTCTACTAGTTAGAACATAACAATATATATTATATAACAATATTAATCATAATATTAATCATAATTTTAACTTATACAATTCTATTTCTTACCAAGAGGACTATCACCAACAGAAAACACAGCACTGATTTTCAGTTCACTTTCTTGAGTTTTTGGCTTTGGGGCATGTCCATACTCCTTAAAGAAAAAAAAAAAGAGAAAGAAATGAATACAGTCTCTAAATAAACTAGAAATTCAAGCAAAGAATTAAACTGTCATAACTCTTCTATATTCTAATCATAATCACATTCACAAATATCTCAAAAGTCAAAATTTACAAGTTATAGATTAGATTTAATCCTCACAAAAAGGACCTTTCAGAACTAGAAAATCTTTCATGACAGTTGTAACCATTTTTCAAATGTAATCTCATATACAGGAGGCATACACAGCTCTTTCAATGTTGAACACTACCCTTTTTTTAAACTGTGTTTATAAGGGAGCAATAAATAAAATTAAATCTGAATGATTCAGAGAGTGGATCCAATTAGTAATTTTAGCCAACAGACTTACAAACTGTCATATCTGTTAATGGCAGAAAAGACACAAGAGTTTCAATGCAATCTGTTCATTATACATAAAATCATCACAGGCTAAATCAGATTTATCCTAATCATACATTCTTTAAAATGCTTTAAGATAAAATATAGTCATAAAACAAAATTTTAAAAATACATATATCTATTTTGAAAAATACTGTTCTTTATTCTAAGATCACAACCATCCTACATTTTTTTTTGGTGTTAAATATATATTTCAAAATAAAAAGTTAAAGAAATAGTTTTCTGAAACAATGGTGATATAAACAGTAGTTGTATTTTTTTCTTAAAGATTTATTCGTTTATTTGACAAGACAGAGATCACAAGTAAGCAGAAAGGCAGGCAGAGAGAGGGGGAGAAGCAGGCTCCCGCTGAGCAGAGAGCCTGATGCGGGGCTCAATCCCAGGACTCTGGGATCATGACCTGAGCCAAAGGCAGAGGCTTTAACCCACTGAGCCACCCAGGTGCCCCAGTAGTTGTATTTTTAATATCTCTATATTTTGCAAAATAAATGACTGATAGGTCAGCTCCCAAAGTTACTTTAGAAATTGCATTGGACTAATACATGCCAAAGACTAAGTACAGCTGCATTAATTTACCACTTGCCATAGTATACATTATGGCACCAAATGAGCTGCTGCCAATCAGGCAGGAACTATAATATGGTATCTTCTTTATAGATGAAGAAAGCGAAGCTTAGAGGTAGATGGTTCAACAATTTGTCCAAGGTCACAGACACATTAAGTACACAGAAGGGAATCAAATCTAGGTCTCTCAGTTCCAAAACCCATGCTATCTCCCTCATAGATGTATAAATACAATATAAAAAAAAAAAAATAGGGGCGCCTGGGTGGCTCAGTGGGTTAAAACCTCAGCCTTCGGCTCGGGTCATGATCCCAGGGTCCTGGGATCGAGCCCCGCATCAGGCTCTCTGCTCAGCAGGGAACCTGCTTCCTCCTCTCTCTCTGCCTGCCTCTCTGCCTACTTGTGATCTCTGTCAAATAAATAAATAAAATCTTTAAAAAAAAAAAAAGCGGGGGGGGGGGGGGTGCCTGGGTGGCTCAGTGGGTTAAAGCCTCTGCCCTCAGCTCAGGTCATGATCTCAGGGTCCTGGGATCGAGCCCCACATCGGGCTATCTGCTCAGCAAGGAGCCTGCTTCCTCCTCTCTCTGTGCCTGCCTCTCTGCCTGCTTGTCATCTCTCTCTCTCTCTCTCTCTCTCTCTCTGTGTCAAATAAATAAATAAATAATCTTTTTAAAAAAATTACTATAGGGGCGCCTGGGTGGCGCTGTTGGTTAAGCATCCAACTCTTGATTTCAACTCAGGTCCTGATCTCAGGGTCATAAGATCAAGTCCTGCATTGAGCTTGCACTAAGCAGACAGTCTGCTCAGGACTCACTCTCCCTTTCCACCTGCCCCTCTCCTCACTCCCCACCTCTCACATGTACTCCCTCTCTTTCTCTCTTTCTCTCTCATAAATAAATATTTAAAAATTACTATAATGGGAATGCCTGGGTGGCTCAGTTGGTTAAGCATCTGCCTTTGGCTCAGGTCATGATCCCAGGATCCTGGGATAGAGTCCCGCAATGGGCTCCTTGCTCAGGAGGTAACCTGCTTCTCCTTCTGCCTGCCACTCCCCCTGCTTGTGCTCTTTCTCTGACAAATAAAATCTTTTGAAAAATTAAATTAAATTTTTAAAAATTACTACAACGAATTCAAACCCCAGACCCCACAGAAAAAGAAATTCTCCTGCTATAGTCACCCATTTCCTTTCACTCATTGCACCTATCACAATACATCATCTCCTATTTATTTGAGTGATAATTTACTATGTCTAATACCCTTTCTCTTTCCTCCATACACACAAAAGGACCATGCCCATTAAGGACAGGGACCACATCTGTTTTCCCACCTTGGCACAATCAACATAACCTAACAAGAAGGCTATGGGTTCTGACAGCAGGCAGAAACAGATGTGATCTTAATCTCTTCCAGTTTCAATTTCCTTATCTATAAAATATATTATCTAATCCATATTGCCATTAGGAGGGATAAATGATTTACTACAAATGCAGTTTATAGCATTATGCCTTTCAGATATACCAAAAAGTAAGCATAACTTACACACAAAAATTCTAGCTTTTATTATTTTCATAATTATGGCATTAAATAAATATTCATTGAATGAATGAATCCAAGTGGATGTTCTTAAACATTATACTTAAATAACAATATTTATTGGCACTTGCAAAAAGAAGTTAAAAGTAATCTAGATACACCCTCCTTTAATTTACCAGAAAGAATCAATATAAAACTACTTTGCCTTATCATCAACTCAACCTCTAATATTTTTCTAACATGCCTGTTAAATGTCCCTTTTGATTTACAAAGTAACTGTTCCAAACCTTCACCACTAATAAATCAACCCTATAAATTTCCTGCTCCCTGATATTTCAACTGTACCAAGAAAAAAAAGAAACAACTAAGAACTCCCTTAACACCCTGATTCCCCCCTCCACCATGCCTATAAATTGATCAACAAACTCTCCTCCCATGTTACAGGAAAAAGCAATCTTCTTAACCATAACTAAAAACAGTACTTGTCAGGGGGCCTGGGTGGCTCAGTGGGTTAAGCCTCTGCCTTCGGCTCAGGCCATGATCCCAGGGTGCTGGGATCGAGCCCCGCATCGGGCTCTCTGCTCAGTGGGGAGCCTGCTTCTCCCTCTCTCTGCCTGCCTCTCTGCCTACTTGTGATATGTCTGTCAAGTAAATAAATAAAATCTTAAAAAAAAAAAACAATACTTGCATTTGGGATCCCTCTGCCTCTCCCCTCTTTCAGCACTCCATATCACCGACATGTATCTTCCGCCCCTCACCACCTCCATATTGGTTTTTTCTCTTAGTTTATGAGAAATTTATTTCCTAAGGAACGACTGCCCTCTTCTCTGCCCTTCCAACCAGCCAGAGAAAAAGAAAAGAAAAATTAAAAAAATTATTTCCCTTCTTCCTTACTTTGATTACCTCCTGAACCCAATGCTGTCAGGCTACTGTTTCAACTGAAACTGGTGTTTTGTTTTGTTTTGTTTTGTATTTATATATTTAAGTAATCTCCACTCCCAACATGGGGCTCAAACTCACGACCCTAAGACCAACAGTGGCATGCTCTTCCAACTGAGCCAGCCAGGCAGCCCCAACTGAAACTGTTTTAAGATTAAGCAATCACCTTGCAGTTGCTTAACCCAATAAACATTTTTTTTAGGTTTTATCTTACATGGCTTCTCAGATATATCTGACACTGCCAATGATTCTGTTTCATTGTCTTCTGGTTCTGTTACTTCAATTCATTACTATGTCTTACTATCCTTCATTGATCTTATATACAGCCCTCAAGTCAATGGTTCCCAAATTCAGTGGCATCAAAAGCCCCTAAAGGTCTTGTTAAGACATAGATTCTTGGGCACCTGGGTGGCTCAGTCAGTTAAGCATCTGCCTTCAGCTCAGGTCATGATCCTAGAGTCCTGGGCCCACATGGCTCCTTGCTCACCAGGGAGTCTGCTTCTCCCTCTACCCCTCCCTCCTGCTTGTGATCTCATTCTCCCTCAAGTGCTCTCTCTCTCTCTCTCTCTCTCTCAGATAAAATCTTTAAAAACAAACAAACAAAAAAAAAAGTTAACAGACTGTTGGGCTTCCACTCCAGAGTTTCTAGCTCAGGAGGTCTGCAGCAGGGTCCAAAAATATAAATTTTTCACAAGTTTCCAGGTAATGCTGAGGCTGCTGATTGGAGGGGACTACTATGAAGCCCCTCTGAAGTCCTAAATTAATCCATTTTCTAATTTTCTATCTGGAGCTCTTCTCTCCTCAACTTTTGTTCCCTGAAAGATCTCATCCACATTCATAACTTCAACTATCACCTATATAGGACTACCAGATTTAGCAAATAAAAATATAAAAGCCTAGTCAAATTTGAATTTCAGATTAACAACAAATACTTTTTTAGTAAAGTATGTACCAAGTATTGCATACAACATACTTATATTAAAAAATAAACACTGTGGGGCGCCTGGGTGGCTTAGCGGGTTAAAGCCTCTGCCTTTGGCTCGGGTCATGGTCCCAGTGTCCTGGGATTAAGCCCCACATCGAGCTCTCTGCTCCACGGGGAGCCTGCTTCCTCCTCTCTCTACCTGCCTCTCTGCCTACTTGTGATCTGTCAAATAAATAAATAAAATCTTAAAAAATAATAATAGTAATCACTGTTGGGGTGCCTGGGTGGTGCAAATGGTTAGGCCTTCCTGAGTCCTGCTTTCTGCTCAGGCTGTGATCTTAGGGTTGTGAGATCAAGCCCATGATGGGACTCTGAGCTCAGTGTGGAATCCGCTTGGGACTCTCTCTCCCTCTCCCTCTGCCCCTCCCGCAAGCTCACATTTTTTTCTCTTTCTCTCTCAAATAAATAAATAAATCTTTAAAAAAAAAAATCACAGTAACCTAATAGTCAAATTTACCTAGGCATTCTGTATTTTATCTGACAACACTACACCTACAGGGAAATAACTTTCAAATCTCTAAATGCCATATCCATGTATGCAGATGCCTCCCAGTGCAAGTTACCAGTTGAATGTCCCACTAGCCTCTTAAACAGATCCCAAACTGGACTTATTATTTCCCCCCAAATCCCGTTCCTTGCCCCTCAGTAAACAGTATCACCAAAAATTCAACTTACTGAGGACAGAAACTTCTAAGTATTCTAGGGACTCCTCCTTGACCCACATACCTCATATGCTATCTTTAAGTTTGATCAACTCTACCTAAATATCTTAAATCTATTCTCTTTTCTTTTCTTCTTTGTTGTTGAAATACTCAACCACTAGACATACCACATTCTCTCACCTCTCTGTGACTTGGCACATACTATCTTCTCTGCCTGAAAACATCAACTGTCACGATTCAAGTGTTGCCTTGAAGCCTTCTGTTCCTCAGATTCAATAAACTCAAGGGCTCCTTCCCATAAGATTCCCAATACGTCTTACTCAATTTGCTGTTACAATATTTACATAATACTGTGACTTTGTATCTGTACAGAGGAGGCACAAAGCAACAGAAAGAATACAAGTTTGAAGCCAGTTCCTATTCCAACTCTGTTGCTGCCTTTGAATTTGGTAAATTACTAACCTTTCTTTTCCTCAATTCCCTCATTTTTTTCAGTTCCCTCATTTGTAAAATGGAATAAAGAAACATCCCTCCTATGGTTATAGAATTTAAATGAGAAGGCACAAGACATGACTAGCATAGCTTTTGGTGAGGTGCACTCAATAAATAATTACCTCTTATTCCCACAACTCCCCCTTAACAGTATCAATTCCCTTGACATTAGAAGTCCTGTCCTTTCATCTTTGTAGCTCTTCTGTAGACAAAATAACTAACACAACTTAGCCTGCAGTATCCTGGGGAAGGTTTTGGGATCTTGAACCAGACTGCTTGGGTTCAACCATGTACTAGTTGTGTGACCTTTAACAAGTTACTCTCCGTGTCTCAGCATCTTCATGGGTAAAGCAGGAAGAGTAATAGTATCTAACTCCTAGGGCCGTGGCATCAAATGGATTAATATAGGTAAACTACTTACAACAATGTTGAACAAGTGCTATGAAATTTACAGTAAGCAGGAATTAAAAACTCAAGGAATGAATGACAGCTCAACTGTAACTTGAGTATCCAGAACAGACTCTTAGTAGAGGTATTCCCCACTTGTCAAAAGTTCATGTAGCGCCACTTCACTTTCACAAAAGACACTAGTACCTGCTTTTGCTAACCAAAAGAAATCTGAAGATTTCTCCTTTTATGAGAAAGGGCAAAAAGCAAAAACAGCCTTCAGCTTTGTTTTGCAGCAAGCAGTTACAGAGGCAGTGTGCATCCCAAGAAGCAAGAAGCGAGAGCAGCACCACCAAGCTCCTTTCCCAGAAGCACACTCAGCCCCTCAGCATCTACCATCTCAGCTGCTACAGCTCTGACTATGTGAGCATCAGTGCTTTATCTTGGTTTATTTTGTGTATCTGTTAGTATCACAAAGGTATCACAAAGTTATCACAAAGGCTTAATCTAGTAATGCTCAAAATTTTTGACATAAAAATTAGTGGTAATCACTTCATTTTACACCATTTCATTAAACAGTTTTTACTTCTTGCTTCCCATTTTCCAAAATTCAAATGCAACTTGGAAAACATCATACACTATTTGTTTAATTGGCTTTTCTATCATAGCCTGCCCTCTCAGTTATGAAAAAAATTATAGCCTATTCACCTTGAGTAGCATTAATACAAACCAAAGAGAAGAGAGTTAGCCCTATCTATTTAAATTTAAAATGTGAGCCATTGGGATGCCTAGGTGGCTCCTTGGTTAAGTGTCTGCCTTCCGCTCTGGTCATGATCCCAGAGTCCTGGGATCAAGTCCTGCACTGGGCTCCTTGCTTAGTGGGAAGCCTGCTTCTCCCTCTGCCTGCTGTTCCCCAACTTGTGTGTGCTCTCTCGGACAAAGAAATAGATAAAATCTAAAAAAAAATAATAACAATAATAAAATAAATAAAATGTAAGCTGTTGGGGCACTTGGGTGGCTCAGGTGGTTAAGCGTCCAACTCTTGATTTTAGCTCAGGTCATGATCTCAGGGTCTTGGCTCTGCACTCAGCAAGGAGTCCACTTGTCGCTCTCCCTCAGCTCTTTCCCCCAACCCAGCTCACTCACCCACTCTCTCTCAAATAAATTAATTAATTAAACCTTAAAAGAAATAAAACCTAAGCTGTAGAGGGATTTTCATTATCACAATTTTGATATTCAGAAAGAACATTCAACTCATAACACAGTATTTGTTAAATTTCTATATTAGAGACAAGGCATCATGAAAAAAAAACTTGGATCTAGAATTTTTAAAAACTGGTTTTGTATCCCAACTTTGCCATAGGACTCTGGTGAAGTCCCTTGTCCCTCAGGCCCAGTTTCCTCATCTGTGAAACACAGGTTCTTTTATTTCCATTATTGAGCTTATACCTTCAGCTAGTCATTGCACTAAAAATTGAGGATTCCAGACTCTGTTTGAAAACAAAATTCAGGGGAGCCTGGGTGGCTCAGTGGGTTAAAGCCTCTGCTTTCGGCTCAGGTCATGATCTCAGGGTCCTGGGATCGAGCCCTGCATCGGGCTCTCTGCTCAGCAGGGAGCCTGCTTCCTCCTCTCTCTCTCTGCCTGCCTCTCTGCCTATTTGTGATCTCTGTCTGTCAAATAAATAAATAAAATCTTTAAAAAAAAAAAAAAGAAAGAAAACAAAATTCACTGATCTGCAGATGCCACAGCAAAAGTGAAAGCAATATACAATAGAAAAAAAGAGAATGATTAATTCTACCTAGGTGACCAACTGTTACACTGTACCTCAAAGAGGAGAAAAATTTTTATCAAGTTACCTAGTTTAGAACACCACAAGCAGAAGAAATGGCATGTGCAAAGGCAAGAAAACAAAACTCAACAGAATATGACTTCAAGCAAATTGCAGATAGTTTGCAGGTAAATAGATTTGAAAAGGTAGAAAGGATGACCAATGACACTGAAGATAAAAACACCAAAACATGGATAGTTTGGATGTTACACTAAAAAGTTCATGCTTTATCACACATGAGGAGACCAGGTCTTTAAAGGGAGAGATGTCATCAGATCTGTAGAGCTACAGCAGCATCATTACACTGTGTTTTGCTGGGGACTGTGACTGAAGGAAAAAGGATGAGTAGGAAATTGTTATAAAAAATTCAAATGAGAAAAAATGAAATAGGGATGAAAAGACAGAGACAGTAAATACTTCAGAGGTAGAATCCACAAAACTTGACAAACAAATGGTTACTTCTGGAAGAAGAAGTAGTATTTACCATGTGGGGGCAAAATAAATATCATGGATGCCATCAGCCCCCACCCCACATCCTGTAGACCCTACCTCAGATGCTTCTTAGCACAGCACTCTAGGAAGACAAAGAGTTGACGAACGAGACAAAACCTATTTGGCATCCCTGTCCTGGACTAATACTACCTTTGAGATGGTATGAGAAATAAAATATTACCATTATTATTTATTATTTTGTTATTATATTATTTATATTTTTAGTATTATTAGTTTGCTTATGCAGTAACTCAAGAGTATCAAGCAAAAGAATTGTGCAAGAATGACCTGGATGGAACTAGAGGGTATTATGCTAAGTGAAATAAGTCAATCAGAGAAAGACAACTATCATATGATCTCTCTGATATGACAAATTTGAGATGCAGGGCAGGGGATAGGGAGGGAAAAAATGAAACAAGATGGGACCCGGGAGGGAGATAAACCACAGGAAACAAACTGAGGGTTGCTGGAGTATGAAAGAGGAGGGATTGAGGGTGGCTGGGTTATGACATTGGGAAGGGTATGTTCAATGGTAAGTGCTGTGAATTGTGAAGACTGATGATTCACAGAACTGTACCACTGGAGCAAATAATACATTATATGTTAATTTAAAAAAAAAGAACTGTGCAAGAAAAAAAAATCATTCTTTGCCAAAACAACTAACCACGTCTCTATTGTGATCGCCACGTATTTCTAATCTGGGTTCCTAAGGGTACCTAGATGATCTCTCTGAACACGTTTATCTTACCCTCCCACTTAAAATCCTGCCATCTCCTCCCATTGCTCTCTTCCCACTGAGTCTTCCCATAAAGACCAAAATTCATAACATGGTCCTAAAGTCCTGCATAATCTGGCCTCAAACTACCTACAGAGCCTCATCCTAGAAGCAGGATAACAGGCTGGATTTGAATCTAGTCTGCCATTTATGAGCTATGATCCCTGGTAAACTGCTTGACTTCTTTGTACTTTGGTTTTCTCATCTGTAAAATGGGGATAATGATATGGTTGTGAGAATGGTGCCTGGAATAATCTAAGCACATATAAATATCAATAAGTTAATATTTATAATATCACAAATTATTATGATATAATATATACATGTTTACATATAAACACTATCTATTAGTGTTGTTATTATGATCGACATTACCATCATTGCTATTTTCATACCTTTTCTGTTCCAGGCTCACTGGTCTTGCAGTTCTTCAAAACAACCACCCACCTTTCCAACTCAGGACTTTCCTATATGCAGATACCTCTGTCTGGAATGCTCTCCATGTCTTTGCCCAATCAATTCATTCTTCATAATTCAGCTTAAAGATCCTTCCCTCGGGGAAGCCTTCCCTACCCAGCCTCTGGCCCCAACCAAAACTAGATCAGATTCCCCATTTTAGGCTTTTCTTGCATAGCATTTTTCATAGTTTGCAATTATAAATATATTATTTTATCAATTACTTGTGTAATATCTATCTTCCCTACTAATCTATAAGCTCAGTGAGGGGAGGGACTAAACTGACTTCTCAATCCCCTGGCATAGAATAGAACACAAATACTTACAGAATGAAAGGAAACTACTGTCAGATCCAAGAGAATTTTAAAAAAAAAGTTACCAAGTATAGAAAACGATAATACATTTTACTTTCTTTTTACAAGAAAAAATATACGCTTACCAAGATCTTTTCTCATTTAAAGAGGAGAAAAACTGATTTACTCATCTAATGGGGAAAAAATTGGGGTTGTTTTAACATACAAGCCAGAAACTGCCTAACTAAAAATCTGTTCACCAGTTAGAAAAGAATAAAAAAAAAAATTTTAATAAAATGAAATGCTTACTTGAGCATTGTCAGGTTCTTCTTTAATTTTGTCCAGAAGCCCCTGCTGTGGTGCCATTGCTTTGCCACATTCACCATCCAAAGGTTCTTTCATTCTAATTTTTTATGTAAAGGAATTCCCCCGTAAAAAACTAACAGATTTCTTCTTGATAAAGGATAGCTGGACTCCTAAAATACAACATAAAGGATTGGTACTCAGGTTTATTCCTTTTCTTTTCTCCTTCATGTTTATCTATATTAAAAGCTCTGTATTGAGCACAGGCTTCAGAGCCTTTGAAAATCAACTCTTCTGGGACCATGACTATTCCCCCTCTTACTGCCTTCTGCTCTTCTAAGTTATCTTCACGTAAGAAAAGTCTTCTGGGGCCACCCAGGAGGATCAGTTAAGCACCCGACTCTTGACTTCGCTCAGGTCATGATCTCAGGGTCCTGGGATAGAACCCCACTCCGACTCCAAGGGCTCAGAGCTTCGTGTGGAGCCTGCCCAAGAGTCTCTCCCTCTTTTCCTCTGCCCCTCCCCCTCCCTCTCCCTCTCTAAAAATAAATAAATAGGAAAAGTCTTCTGGAAAAAGATCCCCCCTAATAACTTTAAAGACAAACACTTTGGCTTCTCAAATGTGGAAACTTACACGGGGAATCAGACCAGCTGGCCAAGATGTGGGAAGAAGTTACCAAGCACTAAGGGGAAAGAACTCAGAAGTACAATTCCTGACTCCCGGAGAATTAGTACTTGGAAGCCCACCTCAGCTTTAATTTCCCAAAGTGGGGCACACCAAGCTCCATACCTCCACCTCTAACTCAGCCTTTACTGGAAGCCTCCATAAGGGCCCCATTTCTCGGCCTAACGATAAATGAGAGCTCCAGATGCCACCATCAGTGAACAAAAGCCACGCCCTTGTTTAAAGTGGACCACCTGCACCTTCCGGGGTCTCCCTGGGGTCCATGCCCACGAATAAGCCCCTCTGAGCTCTGCTTCTCAATCGCTTCCCTGTAAACAAGAAACTCTATTCGCTATCCAGCAGATTTCCCTTCCCCTAAGAGTAAACGTACTAAACCTGAGGCAAAAAGGAAGCTCCCCCAAAGTTGTCCTTATCCAAATAGTCAAGCCAGGCATGGAAATGGGCAACTGGTGGAAAAGCCTGTGGGGAAGAAGAGATGAGAACTTCTGACCACTTGCCACAGTTACAACAATCTACGGGTGCTCATCCCTCCTTCGTGTATGGTATCGCTGCGAACGTCTCGTCCCCACCAATAACCCCCGCGCCCGTCACCGAGTACGAACGGGGCAACGTTGTATCCGATGGAGAGAACGCGACCCGCAAATCCCTATCACCACGTCCCTGCGGCGAAATCCGCACGGCGTAGCCGCGCAGCCCTCCCGGCGCCGCCCCCGCCCGGTGCCCGCCTCGTCACGTGGCGCGCCCGCCGCCCCGCCCCGCCTCGCCTCGCGCAGCCCCTGCAGCCGCCACCGGCCATTGTCACCTGCGGTCGCCTCCCTGCTCCCGGGTGTGCGCCGGGTGGGTAAAGAGGATTAGGACCCAAGGCTCCCCGCGCCGGGACGAGGTTTATTTTCTCTTATTGGAATTCTTCCGCCTGAACCATCGCAACGCAACACTCGGCCAACCGCGCGTGCGCAGTCCTGGTCTCCGCCCCTTCTTTTCCCGTCATGCTCTGGACCTGAGCTGAGTGGATCTTCCCAGGATTCCGTTTTCCTCAAGTTATGGTTGACTTCTTAAAGAGACCAAGACCCAAGGGTGAAAAGGTAAAAAAAAAAAAAAAAAAAAAGAAAAAGAAAAAAAGGATTTGGGGCAGAAAGTTGGGGGCATTAGCACTATAAATAGTCTGCATTATTCTTTAATTTCCATTTCCAGAAAAACCACTAAGGAACATAGGAATAAGTAATGGCTGACATTTATTAAGCCAGGGGCTTGCTAAACACTTGGCGTGCATCATTCCACTAAATCCTCAGCACAACCCCAAGGGGTACAGTTTTCATCTCAGAGATGTAAATGAATAGATTAATTAACTTGCTCAAAGCCAAGATTCAATATTTTTCATTCAGAATTGTTTTTTGATTTGTGACTGCTGTGTAATATTCCATTTTATGAATATGC
Organism: Mustela erminea; assembly: GCF_009829155.1. Classification (NCBI taxonomy): domain Eukaryota; kingdom Metazoa; phylum Chordata; class Mammalia; order Carnivora; family Mustelidae; genus Mustela; species Mustela erminea. Next base: position 83,288,443 of record NC_045623.1, on the reverse strand, counting down.
TACAATTTATCTATTATTGTTGTACATTTGTGATATTTCCAGGTTTGGGCTATTAGGCATAATGCTGCTGTGAACTTTCCCGTCTTTTGCTGCACATATGCTAGGTTTATACACAGCAATGAATGTGCTTCCTAGGTATATCTAAAACTTACGTGGATAACGTCAAGAAATTTTAGAAAGTGGCTTTTCAGTGGCACTCCCACCAGCCATCTATGAGAGATCCAATTGCCCCATATCCTTGCCAATAACTGCCACTGTACATCTTTTTAATCTTAACCATTCTGGTGGGCGTATAGTGGTATCTCATTATGGGTTTTGTTTGTTTGGTTTTGGCTTTTTAAGATTTTATTTTATTTTTTTAAGATTTTATTTATTTATTTGAGAGAAAGACTGAGAGAGAGCATGAGAGGGGAGAAGGTCAGAGGGAGAAGCAGACTCCTGGTGGAGCTGGCAGCCGGATGTAGGACTCAATCCCAGGACTCCGGGATCATGACCCGAGCTGAAGGCAGTTGCCCAACCAACTGAGCCACCCAGGTGCCCCTAAGATTTTATTTTAAAGTAATCTATACAACCAAAATGGGGCCCAAACTCACCACCCAGAGATCAAGAGTCTCTCTTTACACCAACTAAGCCAGCCAGGTACCCCCTCATTGTGGTTTTAATTTGCATTTCCCAAATTTCTGATGAGATTGAGCCGTTTTTATGTTTGGATACCTGGATATGCTTTTATGAAGTGCCTGTTCAAGTCTCTTACCCATCTTTGTATGTGTTGTCTGCCATTTTATTATGGACATATATTCTAGGTATGAGTCCTTAGTTGAATATATGTATTGTAAATATGTTCTCCCACTCAGTGGCCAGCATTTCCACTTTATTATAGGTGTCTTTAACAAACATAAAAGAACTTTATGCTTAGTGCTTCTTGTGTCCTGTGAAGAAATGCTTTCCTACCAAAGATCTTAATTAATTTCTGGGATTGTAATTACTTTGTCTTTCTCATTTCTGCAATCCACTCGAAGTGGGGATTTGTGTATGGTGTGAGGTAAGTCAGGTTTCATTTTTCACATGTGAATGTTAAATTGATTAAGTATTATTTTTGAAAGTTTGTCCTTTCCCCTATTGTTCCATATTGTCACCTATGCATAAATAAGTTGTCTATAAATGTGTGGATTTACTTCAGGACTATATAATCTATTTATTTTATCTCTCTTTGTGGTAATATCACACTGTCTTAATTTCTGTAAGCATTATAATAAATCTTGGTATCTGGTAGAAATAAGTCGTCCTTCCCATTATGTCCTTCAAGATTGTCTTGGATCTTCTTGGTCCTTTGAATATTCATATAAATTTTATTTTTTTTAAAGATTGTATTTATTTATTTGACAGAGATCACAAGTAGGCAAAGAGCCAGACAGAGAGAGAGAGGGGAAGCAGGCTCCCCAGTGAGCAGAGAGCCCGATTCGGGCTCGATCCCAGGACTGGAGATCATGACCTGAGCTGAAGGCAGAGACTTAACCCACTGAGCCACCCAGGTGCCCCATATAAATTTTATTTTTTTAAGATTTTATTTTTAAATAATCTCTACACCCAGTGTGGGGTTCGAGCTCAGAACCCTGAGATCAAGAGTCATCTGCTTCACTGACTGAGCTAGCCAGGTACCCCCATATAAATTTTAGGTTCTTCTTGCCAAATGTGACCAAGTTTTCCTCATATATTTTAGACTGAGCCAGAATTTTGTTTAGTGTTTATTGCACTGAAGCTATAGACCTGTCTTGGAGAATTGGTGACCTCAGGAAACATAATTAGTTAAGATGAGGTCATATTGGAGTAGGGTTGACCCTTAATAACTCATGTCCTTATAAAGAAAGGAGACATAGAGTCAGACACTTGTGGAAAGGACACCAGGTGACAATTGAGGCAGAAATTGAAGTACTGCAGCTGCAAGCCAAGGAATGCCACGGACTAATGATAAATACCAGAAGCTAGAAGAGGCAAGGAAGGACTCTCTCATTCAATTTCAGAGAGAAGGTGGCTCCACTGATACCTTGATTTTAGACTTCAAGCCTCCAGAACTGTAAGACAATAAATTTCTGTTTGTAACACTTTCTTATAGCAGGCCTAGGAAACTAATATGGTTGAATCTTCCAATCCATGAAAATAGTATATCTCTCCATTTATTTCTGTAATTTTTCTTGATAATGTTTTACAGTTTTTAAGTATAGAGATTGTACATCTTTTTTAGATTTATTCTAGATCTTTGATAATTTATGGGTTTTTTAAAAGATTTACCCATTTATATGAAGAGAGAGTGGGGGGAGAGGCAGAAGGAGAGAATCTCCAGGCAGACTGCCTGCTGAGTGTGGAGCCCAGTGTAGGGCTTGATCCCACACCCATGAGACCTGAGCTGAAACCAAGAGTCAGACGTCCAACCAACTGAGTCATCCAGTTACCCCTTTTATGGTATTTTAAAGGGTAAAATTTCATTTTCTAATTGTTTATTTCCAGTATAAATTTAGAAATACAATAGACTTTTCTATGTTGGTTTTGAAGCCAGCACCCTTGCTAAATTCATTTATTAATTCTAACAGTTTATCCATATTTGTAAAAATTTTCTAAATTTTCAACTATATAGAGAATAATAACAAATTTATCTCTTCCTTTCTAAGCATATAATTTTTATCCCATTTTCTTGCCTTAATGGAAATGGTGATATTGGGCATCTGTATCTTCTTCCTGCTATGTTGTTTTCAATACAAAATCATAAATATTAAATTTGCTTTAGAATTTTTGGATTAAGTATGGAAAACTCTTTGCAACTTCTTTCATCAAGAGAGGGAGTTTGTTTCCTTATCCCTTGTTTCTTGGTTGGCTTTGTGACTTATTTTGACTGATAGAATGTGGCAGAAGGGATATCCTGTAAATTCCCAAACGTAGACTCAATAGGCTTTGCAGCTTCTGCTTTGACTTTCTTGGAACACTCTCACCACCATGTCAAGATTAGATGGGTTAAACTACTGAATCATGAAAAAAATCATGTGCAGAGAGTACCCCTATAGCCAGCACCAAAGCCCCATACATATAAGTGGAACCATTTTAGATCCTCCAGGTTGATAGATGACTGCAGCCTTGTGAGCCCAGGCAAGATAAGCAGAAGAATTATCCAGCTAAGCCCAAATTATAGAGTCATGAATGAATAAACAGTTCTTATCATAAGCTAGTAAGTTTGGGGTGCTTTGTTATTTAGCAGTAGATAACTGTTACAGGACCAATATCTAGAAATAAAGTACTGCCATAACTGAAATCTAAAACATGTGACATTGACTTTGGGACCAGGCAGCCAGCAGAGTCTAAAAGGACAAGGAGTCTGTTAGTGGAGGCCAGAACAGCAGTGAGGAAATTGTTACTGGAGGAAGTCTAACGAGTGCAAGGCAGCAGCAAAATCTTTTGCAGCACTGCCACCTATAACAAATATAAAAATAGAAAATATAAATTGTGAACCTGTAGATCTGGCTTAGGAGATTTCTGGGCAGAATATATAAAAGTGTTCGGGCGCCTGGGTGGCTCAGTGGGTTAAAGCCTCTGCCTTCAGCTCAGGTCATGATTCCAGGGTCCTGGGATTGAGCCCCACATGGGGCTCTCTGTCTCTGCCTGCCTCTCTGCCTACTTGTGATCTCTGTCAAATAAATAAATAAAATCTTTTTTTAAAAAAAGAATATATAAAAGTGTTGATTTAGGGGCACCTGGGTGGCTCAGTGGGTTGGGCCTCTGCCTTCGGCTCGGGTCATGATCTTGGGGTTCTGGGATCGAGCCCCGAGTCAGGCTCTCTGCTTGGCAGGGAGCCTGCTTCCCCTCTCTCTCTCTCTGCCTAGCTCTCTGCCTACTTGTGATCTCTCTCTGTCGAATAAATAAATAAATAATCATAAAAAAAAGTGTTGATTTATTTTAGTCATCTATGATTAAGCTTTGCAAGAGATAAACAAGTTAAAGAAGGAACTTTTTTTTCAAGCAGAAATTAGACAAAATATAAAGGGTCCAAGACAGTCTCTCCAGCTAGCAAAATATCATCGAAATAAACAAATCTCAGAAAAAAATATCACATATAGGACATTACAGGTAAAATGCGGCCTCAAGGTCAAGATCAACTCAAGAGTGCAGCTGTAAGACCTTGAAAGGAGTTAAACTACCTCATAGAGCTTTTCATCTAGACAGAAGGACTTCTAAGAAACACAAGGGCATTGTCCCATAGCAATCTGACACACACAGAGTAGAGAGTGTTCTGTCTCAGAAAGAAGAATGGAGGTAGTTTGGGGGCACAGAGTGAATCCCCATAAGATCCACAAAGTTTTTAAGGAAAGCATTTGGGCAAAACCAAAACCTTAAACTTTAAGGATTATGGACAGTTTGAAATGAAAAAGATAGCTATAGAAGCTGAGAAAGCTACTCAGCTGCAAATATGGACCATTTCTTATGGAAAATAAAGGTTTCTCAGAGAAGAAAGCCATGAGCCCAGAGGGAAGAACCAAAATCCTCTGGAGAAAATTGATTATGAGGCCATTCCCAGGGAACAAAACAATCAAAGAATGTCCTTGTCCTTGGAGTAGGAAAATCTGACAAGAGGTGCCCAGGTAGTGAATTAACTTTGGATCAATGACTGTTATATGCTTTCTGTTCTTCTTCTTGAACAGAAACATTCATTGGAGTCACAATGTCTCTCTATCATCAGGTGTTTTTGGTGTGGGGGGAGCAGAGAGCAAGGGGAACAGATAACTTTTTTTTTTTTTAAGTTAACAGGCCTTTGGATTGAAAAAGTTGCACCTGAGCAAAGGCAGTCAATGAACTATACTAGAGGAATAGTTTCTTCTTCATAGGCCTGATTTAGATGGTGAAATCCTGGACTTTGATCCAATGCCATAATGATTTGAGACTTTTGGTTGAGAAAGTCAGTTTATTTTGATTGGGAAAGGACATCAGTTGTTATGTCCAGAAGGCAAACTGTAAGAGATGGTTTCCAAAGATGGCCACCAACAATTCCTCCTATCTCTGTATGTGTATGAGGTTTCTACTAGCAAGAAGTGGAGTCAGTTTCCCAGCCACTTGAATCTGGGCTGCCCTATCAACTACTTTGACCAACAAATTGCAGAGGAGTAACAGTGTGACATCTTGGCATAGGCTCTAAGAGAACTGGCAGCTTCTGCCTTTGCTGTCTTGGAACCACCATCATGTAAACAGTTGTGGCCATCATATTAGAAAGACCACAGAGAGAGAAGGAGAGACATCCCTGGGCTTCCCTGCCAAGGTCCCAGGGATGTGGGTGAAGTTATCTTAAGTATGCCAGCCAAATTCCTAGCTGAAAAAAGTCAACATACTGTGGAGCACAAGAACTCCCCAGCTGGGCTCAACCAATCACAGAATCATGAGAAATAACAAATTGTTGCTTTAAGCCACAATGCTTTTGCTACAATACAATAGAAAACTGACACACTAAAATAGTTTACATCTTTTGGTTTGATGTTATTAGGAGTTCCCTCTGGGTTCTCCTATGTTTTGTTTCAAGAATCCTTATTGTATCCTTCTATTTCAAATTCCCAGTTGCAATATTATGACATGTTCACAGTACAGATTTATGATCATTCTTTCTTTTCCTCTCCCTTTCTTCTACCTTGAAAACTAATTAGAGTATTTTAATTATTTTCCTCAGATAACGTTATAGATGATATATTTTTTAAACCCCTGTGTGTTGAAGACTATTTTTATAACAAAGAAACCCCAAAACTCTACCTCAAATAAACTAAAGTTTAGGGGACCTGGGTGGCTCAGTCAGTAAAGCATCTGCCATTGGCTCAGGTCATGAGCCCAGGGTCCTATGATTGAGCCCCTCATCAGGTTCCCTCCTCAGCAGGGAGCCTGTCCTCCCTCTGCCCTTACCCCCCTCACTTATGCACTCTCACTCAAATAAATAAATAAAATCTTTAAAAAATAAAATAAAAAGCTCAAGTTCATCATCCATATCACCATTCAAGGCACGTGCTCTAGGTCATTAGCAGTTGTGCTTCTACATCACCATTTATGAACAGGGGATTCTCCCATCTTGTTCCTCCATCACTGAAACCAGTTGCAGGTCCATCTTCCTGGGAGTATGGAGGAAGCACACATAAGTCTTACATTGCTGCGCTCAAAAATGCCACATAAAACTCTGAGTCCATACTAATAGAGGCACTTGTCCACACAACCATGTGTAACAGCGCTGAGGTGAGGGGAGGGTGTGATGAGGAGAGAATAGTGTTGTGTTCCATCTAATTATAATCCCACAGTAAAAGTGACATATTTGGTCATGAGGTGCTGCCAAGTCAAAGCCAGAGTTGCTGGGAAGTGATAGGCAGCTCTCTAGCTCAAGAGCACAGTGCAGGAAGATGAGTAGTAAATGCAGAAAATCCTAACGGAAACATGAAAATGAACATTTGCTTACAAAGGAAGGAGAATCAGACTAGCTTTGGCCTTCTCGTCTGCAATACTATGACAGAAACTAAAAACCAAGAATGTTACAGATGGCCAAGACTGTTAGGGCCAACTAATGACATTCCTGGAAAGACTGTGCCAGGAATAATGTAGATTGCTAACTTTCTAGTGAATTTCAGTCTTTTTTTTTTTAATTTAGAGATTTTATTGTTTTGAGAGAGACAGTGAGAGAGAGCACAAGGGAGAAGAGGGGAAGCAGGTAGCCCGACTCGGGACTCAATCCCAGAGCCCTGAGATCAGGACCTGAGCCAAAAGTGGACGCTTAACCACCTAAACCACCCGGGCGCCTCAGTCTTTCCTTCTTTTGTGATTAATTCTATCCACCATAGGCAGGCCAAGCTTTCTGCGCCTCTCCCCTTCTCAGAATTGCCTGGCCAATCCCAAGAAGAGGAAGCCCATTGCTTCGCTGGGCCTGCGGGCCGTAGAGGAAGTGTGTATAAATTTGGGCCAGTGAGTGTTTATTTAGTGATGAGGTTAGGTTTTAACATGCTTATCTGTGAAAAATATATGAAGATAAACATTTATAGCAATGTTCATATACAGGCAGGAGTGTATGTAAGTTTTATGTGATTTAAATTACTGTACATATGGGTGTGCATGTACAAGAAAGCGATAGGAGTTGGGGGTTGATTAGGCCATGCCATTATTCTGAGTGGCCACCGGATGACCTTGGCCAAGTCTAGATATACAGGCAGGTTTCTGAGCGCTGTAGCTCTCTAGTACCAGCCCTGCATCCTCCCACAATCTCATATTTCAGAGGTGGAAAGCCCTTTAGTGGTAATATAGCCTGAGGCTTGCACTGTTCTTGAATCCCGGTTACAGCACTGCAGGGGAAATCTTCAGTCTCTGCACACCTTTAAAGACAGAGTTAACTCCTCCCTAACAGCTCCTTTGACAGTGGACAACTCTGCCTCCAGAAAGGTTGTGATCATAAATCCTGGCTGAACCCTAGGAAGGGAGTCCCTTCTCCTTCTTCTGTCCTCACCCCCACTTATATAATTCAGCTGTGGGGTACCACCCTTCCTTTTCTCAATCACGGTGCCTAAAATTACCAGGGATTATTGAGCCAGAGCTGGTACTAAGCACTAGAGACATAGAGATGAATGAGTTAAACCTTAGCTTTTTTTTTTTTAACTTTCTCGTTCTTTTTTTTTTTAAGATTTTATTTATTTGACAGAGAGAGATCACAAGTGGACAGAGAGGCAAGCAGAGAGAGAGAGAGAGGAGGAAGCAGTCTCCCTTGCAGAGCAGAGAGCCTGATGTGGGACTCGATCCCAGGACCCTGAGATCATGACCTGAGCTGAAGGCAGAGGCCCAACCCACTGAGCCACCCAGGTGCCCCTAAACCTTAGCCTTTAAAGTTCATGTGCTAGAGGGGCAGCAGACATGGAAAGACTATCAACAAGAATTAGAAGGCATGAGTAACTAGGTGGGGGAGGAAGAGAGGTGGCTTTCAGGAGAGACTCCCTGCAGGACGGAAGACACCTGAGCTGAGTCAAAGGCAGAGAGTCAGGCCTAGGAAGCCTGCAGTCAGTACTGTCTTTTCTACCTTCACACTCCAGCTGCATCCCTAGCTCCTCACTCTCATCTCCTGCTAACCCCAGAAACCCAGAGAGGAGAAAACTGGCTTAGACATCCCTGAGGCCCGAGTCAGCCTCACGCAGTTCCAGGAGGTGCTAAGGATGGGAGGGGCCACCATGTGAACGCAGCAGTCCTCTAACTGCCCGGTGGGGCCCAGCCCTGTGTCTGATTCCCCTCTGGGAGAGGCTCAGAAGGAGGGGACAGGCCCCTAGCTCAGAAAGAGAGCTTTACAGGATGGCGTGCATACCCAAGAGGCAGCCCTATGCCCTGGCCCTGGCGAAGGTCTAGACCCCTAGATCAGAGAATAAGAAAGACCGTGGGCCTGGCCTGGCTGACCAGCTCTTGCTCCAAGGGCCCCTGCTATGCGCTTAGGACTCCTGACTATAGCTTTTGGCAGTTCTGGCAGGTGTAAGTGTGTTAGTACCCTGGAGACTATGGACTCTATGGTTACTCCTTGGACTCTATGGTTGCATAGCCCAGCTCAACACTTGTCATAGATTCTCAGACTAGAGAAGGCTCTGGTGCACTAAGGAAGAAGAAAGGAAGCAAATGACTTCCTTCTGTACCAGGCATGACACAGGATGCTTCTCACAGATTAATACTTTGATACCACAAAATCTCAGTTTTAGCATGGTCATAAGAGAGGATACACATCAAACAGTTAATTAACACTTATCTGCAATGGGTAGAATATTAGAGGACTTTGTTTCAATGTTTTATACAATAATGTATTATCAGAAATAAAATTTGTCTAGCAGCCAGAATATCTGATTATTAAAATATATATCCTGTGTCCCATTTTTTTTTAATATAAGGCATCAGTCATTAACATTAAAATACTGACTTCTGCTCACCCTCTCATTCTTCCCCTGCTGAGGCAGTGACTTCTCTAAATGAAGAGTTTGGAAGGAGAAATTTTGTGCAGTCCAGTCTCTTCTGCTATTCTTTCTACATGGAAGCTGGTTGTCAACAGGGAACTAGTTTCCTTGGCTCTTTCCTGCCTTAAGTCTCACAGGGGCAGGCCTGCCATGTGAGGAGTCTCTATCTTCCAAGCTAGCCTTTTCCATTAATGAAGGTGCTATACACCTTTATTTGCCATTTCCTGAATCTCCTTTCTCAATTGGTTTAAAAGTTAGTGGGGAAGAGGAATTCTAATTATTGGACCCCTTCAAACTCCCATTAGTACAATGGAAAGAAAACTGAATCAGGAGATACAAAGTCAAGTTAGTGATCCTAGGTCTGCCACTTAGGAGTTGTGCCCTAGGGCAAGTCACTTACCACTTAAGACCTCAGTTTTTTACCTAATGAAGGAGTCTACATTCTTGATTATAAGCAACAGAAACTGGATCTGATTGTTTGTTTGTTTGTTTTTATTTAATTCCAGTATAGTTAATATACGGTGCTATGTTATTTTCAGGTGTACAATATAGTGATTCAACAGTTCCATATATTACTCAGTACTCGTCAAAGTAAGTGTACTCCTCTTCTTCTTCTTCTCCTCCCCCCTCCCCTTCCTCCCTTTCTGCTCCTTCCCCTCCTCCTCCTCCCTCTCCCTCCTCCTTTCCCCTCCTCCTCTTCCTCCTTTTCCTTCTTTCTTCCTCCTCTTCTTTTGAGGTGGCTCCACACCCAACATGGGGCTTGATTTATGACCCCAAGATCAAGAATCACATGCTCTAATGACTAAGCCAACCAGACACCCAAGCTCTGGTTGTTTTAAGCTAAAAAGGGAAGATAGGTTGGCTTACAAAATGGTGAGAAGCTCTAAGAAAAGGTATAGACAATAGACAAAATGAAGGACCTCCTGAGATCTGTCAGTAAGAATAGCTTGATCCATGTCACAGATATTGCTAAAGTAAACTTTATGCTAAACATTCTGTCTTCAAGTCTGGGTAAGCTAAATACTAAGACAACCTCCCAGTTATAGAGGTCCTACACTGTGAAAGTTTATTTCTGTTTCACACAGTAGTCCAACATGGGTGCTCCAAGTCTAGAGGCTTTTCTGGGCAGCTCTCCTCCAGGTATTGTCTCAGGGACCCATAATTCTTCCATTTTGTGTTCCTGTTCTCTCCTATCTCTGTGGAGTCTTCTCCATTCAGCCAATGGTTGGGGAAAGAGAGGGCAAAGATCACATTTGGGATGTTTATATAGGTCAGGCCTACATGTTGAGCATTGTTTCTATCTATGTTCCATTGTCCAGAATTCGAATCACATAGCTGCACCTAACTTCAAGGAAAATATAGTATACCTGTATGCCCAGGAGGATAAGAAAATGGGGTTTGACGAACATTTGACAATCTCTGTCAGGATTCAAAGTTCTAAGAATGATCTCTGATTGGCCAAGTTTTGGTTACATGCTTTGTTACTGGCCATATCAAGAAGAAAATATGGGAAGAATCTATCCCTCTCTATTTCTACTGTGAGGGGAAACAAACAGAGAAATTGTCCTCACAGTGGAGAATTACCCTAAAAGGGAGATCAGGATGCTTTTGAACAAGGGGAGAGTTGGGTGCTAGACAGCCAAAACTGACAAATGTCTGGTATATCTGTAAGCAGCATGGATTACACAATAAGGTCTCTAAAGGCTTTTCCAGCTTTAAAAGTTTATAATTCAGATGCAAGAACTAAAAAAATATATAGATGTTCAAAGATTTCTATTAAGAGCAAAATAATTCATAGAACAAGAAAATAAATGTCAATGCATGGGACAACATTAGTGCTCAATGGAACCATATAGTCTAAAAAAAAAGTATGATTCAGTAACATAACATGTTCAAATGGAAAATAGCACTGCACGGTCATGACCTTAAATTTCTTTTCCAAGTTTGTCACTACTAAAAGAGGTCTAATAGCAGTTCTAATATTTTGGCTCCACATTTACTCTCATGTATATCCCTAACATCTAAATTTTATTTTTAGTGGTTTTATCCACCAAAATTATCTGGAATTCATTGCAGAGTAGCTGATTGTATGGGACAGGAGAAAAAAATTAGTATGACTTTAGCACATTCTGTTATGACAAGAAAGAAGGGATGTTTCGAGGATGTCAGGGGCAGAGCTAAAAGGACAAAGCCTAGAGATGTACCCACTGGTGAAGTTGTAATAATTTAATTTTAAAATGTCATAGAGCGAATTGGAATAAGTCAAATCGACAAAGCCTATGCATTCATACTAAGACTCAAATGAGAGAAGTAAACAAAAAAATAGCTTTAAATAAAAAATATTTAATACAATAGAAAGATGAATACAGTTTATGTTTAATAATGGGTTATATGTGTGTCTTTAAGTGTACAGGTATGGATGCACATTTATTTTTTTTCTTCTGTAAAGGTTGTAGGGTGTGTTGATTTAAATATAGCCACAGATAGGGACGCCTGGGTGGTTCAGTTGGTTAAGCACCTGCCTTTGGCTCAGGTCATGATCCAGGGTCCTGGGGTCAAGTCCCACATTGGGCTCCCTGCTCACTGGGGAGCCTGATTCTCCCTCTGCCTGCCAACTCCCCCTGCTTGTGCTCTCTTTCTCTGTCTCTCTCTCTCTCTCTCTCTCTTTCTCTGTCTCTCTGGCAAATAAATAAAATCTTTCAAAAATAAATAAATATATCCACATATAGTTTGCCTGTATTTATGTTTCATATATGAGCAAGTGAATAAAAAGGAACCAAAAGGTAGGAGGAAGGAGCCATCAACACTAGTAATTTTGGAGAATTATCACAGCTAGATAGAAGGGGAGTCTGTCAATTATTCAGCACCAGATTTACAATAAGCAGGTACAAATAGAGTTGAACAGATATTCTGAGAATGAGAAGGATAAATCAATCTTCCATCTCTCAGGAGATAAAACAACTAAATGACCCTACCAATTATAACAAAATACTGGTAAGAAATACATAAGTTTTTAAGCAGATTGACGTTATATAATGGCAAGATGATTGATTAGGGACTATTCATCATGCAAAACTTAGAGCTTACATCATTTCCAAGATAGACACTAAGTTTCAAAAATTAAAAGCCATAAAGAAGACAGAGAATTACAAATCCTGTAGTACTTAAAAACTTTTATTATTACAGGGGCACCTGGGTGGCTTAGTGGGTTAAGCCTGTGCCTTCAGTTCAGGTCATGATCTCAGGGTCCTGGGATTGAGCCCCACATTGGATTCTCCCTCAGCAGGGAGCCTGCTTCCCCTCTCTCTCTGCCTCCCTCTCTGCCTGCTTGTGATATCTCTCTCTGTAACAAATGAATAAATGAAATCTTTAAAAAAAAAAAAAAAGCTTTTACTATTACAAAAGGGTTAACAAATGTTCTAAATTCCCTTGGACAACAGAACTAGATTTGTTGTTTTTTTAAAAGATTTTATTTATTTATCTGACAAACAGAGATCACAAGTAGGCAGAGAGTCAGGTAGAGAGAGGAGGAAGCAGGCTCCCCGCTGCACAGAGTGCCAGATGCGGGGCTCGATCCCAGGACCCTGAGACCAGGACCCAAGGTGAAGGCAGAGGCTTTAATCCACTGAGCCACCCAAGAACTCCAACAAAACTAGGTTTTGTATCTTAACCAAGAGAGAATTAGTTGATATCACAGATTCTGGAACTTCAACTGATCTAAAGTTGTATTTCTTTTTCCTACTAGATTTGATAATTTTCTGAAATCCTAGAAAATAATCAAAATGCTACTACTAAACCTTAAGAAGATACCAAAGTAAATATATATATAATCTTAAGAGGTATAAAAGCAGTACAAAGATAATGCAGTAATATTCAACCCATGGCATTGAACAGGTTTAGATACAAATGTAGTTGATTTTGTAAATTTTTAATTTGTGCATACTTTGCTGATGTTTAAGGCATATGAGATATTCAAAAGTATCAGCCATATTAAATTTGTAATGCCAGCTTAAATTATTTAGGGAATTAAGTTAATCAAAGTGGATTACATGTTAAATAATCAAGAAAAAATTATTTCAACACTTCATTTATTAAAAATATGATTTTGGGGTGCCTGGTGGCTCAGTCGGTTAAAGCATCTGACTTTTGTTTTGGCTCAGGTCATCATATCAGGGTCCTGGGATGGAGCTCCATGTTGGGCTCTGCACTCAGCGGGGAGTCTGCTTGATATCAAATTCTCCCTCTCCCTCTGCCCTTCCCTCCCCCCTCTCTCAAATAAATATCTTTTTTAAAAAAGAATTATGATTTTGTAAATTGGACATTAAACAACAAATAGCTGTGAGTATCCTCCAGGCAAAAAAGCCCCTTAGACGTGAAAAATACTGAGTCAGAAGGCACAAAATAGAGAATGTGTTTTAACTATTACTTTTTAGGAAGAAGGGAAAGTAATAAATGGGAGACTAGAGCAAGGGGTTGGTTGAAAGAATTTTGGAAATTGTGTCACACACACTTTCTGAGAAGGACACACAACCAGATAATTAGTCTACAGCATGGTGAATATTACAGAAGGGATGCTCTGGGAGCAAAAAAAAAAAAAAAAAAAAAAAAAACCAACAACAAAGAAGAGTTAATCCAAGCTGTGCATCTGTTACTTACCAGGCATAGTAGAATACTATGTAATTGCCTAGATGTTTGTAACCGAGTATCAAGGAAACCTCACACCAGTTCTAATTCCAAAGGTTTTTCACAAGGTGTGGAAACCAGATTAAGCCTAATATGTCTCCATGGCTAGGATCTAGACATATTCTCCAGGCTTACCTAATTGATAGGACAGCCAAGAAGTCTGTTTGCCAAGGGACTTCTGGAAGGGAACTGAGGTGAAAGGAAAGAATAAGCCATCAGGACAAGCCTGGTGCAGTAATGAAGCATCAGGAACAGAGGAGAGGCAGCTGAACAGAGTACAGCATCTGCCACTTGGATTTGATTCAGCTCCAGCTCCAATGCTGTCATGTCTAAAGAAAGGGAGAGACGGGGGAAGAATGAGGTCTTCAGAACACGCAAGAAAGCAAAAATCAAAACTTGAAATAGCAGTTTTTACTAGAACTTCTGACAGATATTAATCCTACTTGGGGATCCCTCCAATAGAGTGTAACACAAATGTGAGGAGAGATGGTCTCTTCACTTTATTGTAGGTATCAAGAGATCATATTGCCAGGGAAATGCTGATTACAAACAAATTAGAGGGCTCCAAGATTAGTTACGCAGATTCCCCGGCTTCTGCCAAAGTTGTGATAGCGGTAGCATTTGGACCCAAATATTGTGTGGATTCAATTTTTTTTTTTTCATTTCAATGTGCTCTGCTGTGGTCTCCTGGCTGTGTCTATTTCTTTTTTTTTTTTTTTAAGATTTTATTTATTTACTTGACAGACAGAGATCACAAGTAGGCAGAGAAGCAGGCAGAGAGAGAGAGAGAGAGAGAGGAGGAAGCCGGCTCCCTGCTGAGCTGAGAGCCTGATGCGGGGCTCGATCCCAGGACCCTGAGATCATAACCTGAGCCAAAGGCAGAGGCTTCAACCCACTGAGCCACCCAGGTGCCCCTGACTCTGTCTATTTCTAATGATAACTACTTCACTTGCCACTCTCAAGTGAAGGATGCTCAGTCTCCTATACTATCTGCCTTAGGATTTAAAGTTGGGTCTGTATCCCCTATGCTCCCCTTTGCTGCACTTAATTAAAAATTCATGTTCCTTTAAAGCTTATTTCACCAGGCTTTATTTGAGTACCCTTTCTTATTACTGACCCCTACTCATCTCCTAGTCACTCTTTAACATTGATCGAAGAATTTAGCTGCAAGCTCACTGTTTTCCTCTTCTGCCATGAATTCACCTTTCCCATGGACACTTCTAACACCTTGGTCTCACAGTTTATTTAGCTTCTCAATTTCAATGAACTTTTCCCCTTTCTACTTGAACTTCCCCATTCCAATGACACATCTTGAACCCTTTGCTTGCCTAAAATAGCTCCACCTCAGAGATAATATATCCAGATATCCCACTTTCTGACTACAGTCTTCTATCTTTTCTGTTTTCTCACTCAATTTCTCCCTTTCAAGCTCCACTTCTATTTTATAGAGACCTCTGGTTCTTTGATCAGTGTAATTTCATTCTATTTATTCACCTCTGCTATCTTCTCTTCCCTTTATATTTTCTACTAGTCACTTACCAATATCCTCAGCTCTCTCCTATGAACCCTATGTTGTTCCAACTTCTCCATGCCCACACCTGGGCTCCTTATTATTATTAATAAAAGTCACAGAGCCGGCCACCTGAGTGCCTCAGATGGTTAAGCAACTGCCTTCGGCTCAGGTCATGATCCTGGGGTCCCAGGATCGAGTCCCACATTGGGCTCCCTGCTCAGTGGGGAGTCTGCCTCTCCCTCTGGCCCTGCCCCCTCTCATGCTCTCTCTCAAATAAATAAATAAAATATTTTTTTAGAAAAAAGTCATAGAGCCTACCAAGCTGGCACAAATATAAATTCAAGTTCCTCAGCCTTCTGGACTAATGATATTGTCTAGAAACCCTTCCATGCCTCTTTTGTCAGTTCTCTCTTCCATTCTTCACAATGGCTATTCAGAGTTTCTCCTTTCTCTTCAAATCTTTGACCCTGTCACTTCACTCACAGCAGATGACCTTACCTCTTATTTTCATAGAGAAAATACAAGCAGTTCAATAAGTACTTCCTTGGTTCCTGGCACCAAACACCATGTTTTCTGCAATTAAACCCACCATTCTTTCTTTCCTCTAATTACAAAGGAGAGTCTCTTTGTCACAGCCACATGCCTTTTAGAAGAGCTGACCATACTCCCTGTTTTCATTTCTTCCTACCTCAATCCACTGCTGTCTGGCTTCTGCCTTCTACAGGAATCACTCTTGGTGAATTCACTAACGACTTTGTTGCTAAATCCTATGGCTATTTATCAGTCCTTATTTCATCAATCAATGACATTGCTACTATTGACCTCATTGCCTCTATTTTTAAAGATTTTTATTTATTTATTTATTTATTTATTTGAGAAAAAGACTAAGAGGGTACACACATGCATAAGCAGCGGGGAGGGGTAGAGACAGAATATTTCAAGGAGACTGCATCCTAAGCACGGGGCCTGACAAGGGGCTCAATCTCACAACCATGAGATCATGACCCTGAGATCATGACCTGAGCCGAAACTAAAGACCCTTAACCTGACCTCATCCTCTCTTAAACCCCAACATTTGGCTTTGTGGTAACATATTCTCCAAGTTTTCCTTCTATAGCCTTAGCCATTTCTTTTTAGTCCCTTTCTTATGTTCCCAGATCTATGCTAATTGATTAATTATCAATGTTCCTCAAGGTTTCCCTCTTTGGCCTTCTTTTCACCTCATTCTACCCAAAATAAGTGTACTCTCACCACCCACTTCTATGGCTATAATCATCAACTCTGTGTGAAAAACCATAACTCCTAGGGCGCCTGGGTGGCTCGGTGGGTTAAAGCCTCTGCCTTCGCCTCAGGTCATGATCCCGAGTCCTGGGATTGAGCCCCGCATCCGGCTCTCTGTTCAGCAGGGAGCCTGCTTCCCTTCCTCTCTCTCTACCTTCCTCTCTGCCTACTTGTGATCTGTCTGTCAAATTAATTAATTAATTTTAAAAAAACAAACACAACTCCTTCCCAGATATTTCTTCTGAACTGTTAGCCAATTGCCTATTAAATATTTCCCTTTGGGTATTCCACAGCATCTCTGACTCAACATATCTAAAATTGAAGCCAGGTGTGCTCAGTTGGTTAAGCATCTGCCTTCAGCTCGGGACATGATCCCAGGTTCTTGGGATTGAGCTCCATATTGGGCTCCCTACTCAGTGGGGAGGTGGAGAGTCTGCTTCTTCTTCTGCCTCTGCCCCCCGCCTCGTGCTTGCGCTCTCTCTGTCACACACTTTTCTCTCAAATAAATAAAATCTTTTTAAAAAATGAAATTGAACCCATTATTTGTCCCAGTGCCACACTCCTTCAGTTGCTCACCCTCCCTGTGTTCCTGTGTTCCCTGTCTCTTGGAATAAAACCACCATCCACCAGGATGTGAAAATGAGAAATAGAAACAAAGACATTCTGAAGCAGAAAGGATACATGCACATATCCATTCATTAAACAGACATTTATCAAGTGACTCCCTGCCCAGTATTGTGTTAAGTACGAGGAGATGAGTTGTGAGAGACAAAGACCTACAGTTCCAGAAACAAAAAGAAAGTATATGTCAGACAGAGATGCAGAGAAAGACCTACACAGAAAGTTTCGTTTTAATTTGTGTTTTATAACCAAAAAAAAAAAAGTGTGTGTGTGTATATATATATTTTTTCAAATAATTGTCCTGAGACAGGATGTTACACATAATTTGGGTGCTTTTTAAAATTTTTCTTTAGCTTAGGGATGTCTGGGTGGCTTAGTTGGTTAAGCATCTGCCTTTGGCTCAAGTCATGATCCCAGGGTTCTAGGCTCCTTGCTCAGTGGGGAGCCTGCTTCTCCCTCTCCCTCTGCCTGACACTCCCCCTGCCCGTGTATGCTCTCTCTCTTTCTTCCTCTCTCCCTCTCTGACAAATAAATAAATAAATCTTCCTTTAAAAATAAGAACAAAAATTTTCTTTAGCTTAAAGAACCTTGAGGAGGGAAAAGGACTAATCAAGGAGACAGACTTATGACTCACTCTTATTCTCTCTACTGCAGATTGTTATTGGCAATTAGTTGTGTACTTACTCTCTGGTGAAATCTCATACTATTATTTTGGATCATTCTTTGACTCTTGATTTTTTCCAATAATTTATGGGACTTTTTATCCACTATAAAAGAGATACAGGTTATGATTGGTGGGGAATATATAAGAAGCCTTTTGAGTGACATACAGAATACAAAGTTGTGGGATTAATTCTCATTCTTTCTGAACTCCTACCCTTGCATCCAAAGCAGGATATTCTTAATATTTAGGTGTTTTCCTAAGGGTATGAATGCCATTGACTATGGGTGAGCTTCTGGGGAATTTTAGGACTATGGCTTGACTGCTGTTGGGCCTCTCTTCAGATAGTTACTCAAAAGTGTAAGTCAAGGAACTAAGTTGGGGTCTGATGCTTCATCCAGAAGTAACAGGGATGAATTTTAGAGCATATGCAGATATGGAGAAAATAACATTTATTTTCTCACAATTAACTTAAATCCAAATCTGAAGTCTCACGCTGTTACACTGGCAGAAAACTTAATGTCATTATTGGCATTCCCAAGAAGAATTCCACCAGAGGTATGTATATGTCCCAAGGTGGGTCTTATCCACCATTAAAGCATCAGGGAGGCACTGCAGCGATTGGCTCAATAGTCCAGATTGGTTACCACAGAGATGGCCATTGCCTCAGTCTGCATGTTCTCAACAGGACCCATGGCTTAGGGCATGAGCATCTTCATTGAGGATAAAACTCCTTATGCTCATGGTCCAGCACTCTCCCCACGGTGCTGTCAAAGAACATGGTGCAGGTTCCCTCAAATCACACAGCTATAGACCTTTGTCCCCTTCCTAGCCTTCTGAAATCTTTTTTTTTCTTTCATTTTTAAAAAGATTTTATTTATTTGACAGAGAGAAAGCACAAGCAGGGGGAGCAGTAGGCAGAGGGAGAAGGAGAAGCAGGGAGAGGGAGAAGCAGGGGCAGAGGGAGAAGCAGGCTCTCTGCAAAGCAGGGAGCTGGATGTGGGACTCAGTCCCAGGACCCTACGATCCTGACTTGAGCCATAGGCAGATGCTTAACTGTCTGAGCCACCCAGGCACCTCCTTCTGAAATCTTTTCTTCCTTGGTTTTCTCTAAGGCACTTCCCTGTCTCCTTAACCCCCGACCCATACACACACACACACACACACACACTCACTCCCTGGATATTTTCATAATCTTCTCAATCAGGTTGAATTTTTACAAAATGTAAGACAGCTCTTGACTTCTAATAGCTTTTGCTTTAGGTCCTACCAAAATCCCTCTGAAAAAGATGCAAAGGAGGAGAAGTATACAACAATACAAATTAATGTCTCAGAAATTAGGTAACTGCCCCATGAATAAGCAGTTTGCACAGTCAGTGCTGGTCCTCACCTGGGACGAAAATTCAATCTTTTTAATCATTTTTTTCTTGGTCTTATTATCAGAAGCAGGGATGTGCACTCAGTGTTCCAGTTCTCCTGAAGTTGTTACACAAAGGCTGGGGTTTATCTCTCAAAGATACCTTTTATTTGTACAAGTCATTCATTTATTAGAAACAAGTGTCTACACATCTTAAAGACTCAACAGCTTTATCTTGCTTAGATAAACTCATGTTAACTTAGAAAATAAGACACATTTGTTGTCAGCAGTTGCTCATGGATACATTTACTGGACAAGACTTTGGCTGCAAGTGATAGAAAACCAAATCAAAGTAGGTTAAATACAAAGACAGTCTATTGGTTGGGGTACCTGGGGGTCTCAGTCAGTTAAGTGGCCGATTTGATTTCGGCTCAAGTCATGATCTCAGGGTCCTGGGATCTACACTCAGAGGGGAGTCTGCTTGAGGATTCTCTCTCTCTCACTTTCCTTCTTCCCGTCTTCTCCCCAACTCACATTCACTGCCCCCTCTCTAAAATAAATAAATAAAACTAAAAAAGAGAGAGAATCTACTGGCTTATATAATTTGGAAGTTCCAAGAGTTAGACATCATAAATGGATCGATCAGGGAGGGAAGGCGTTAAAATTGTTGTTATATGACCTAGACTGGAATCAGAGTACTCCATCTTCCAGGTATTGTGATTAGGTCAGTGATGGTCACTCAGCACCTCACTGGGATTTTTTTCTCCTACCCTATCAAGAAATACACTTCTATATCCAGTGAAAATATCCTTCAGGAGTGGAGGTAAAA
This sequence comes from Mustela erminea, assembly GCF_009829155.1. Taxonomy (NCBI): domain Eukaryota; kingdom Metazoa; phylum Chordata; class Mammalia; order Carnivora; family Mustelidae; genus Mustela; species Mustela erminea. Next base: position 83,268,523 of record NC_045623.1, on the reverse strand, counting down.
TAAAGACATTATTAGAGAAGGAAAACCAAAAGAATTTCTTGGCAACAGTCTTGCTCTAAAAGAATTGCTGAAGGAAGTTCTTCAGATAGAAGAGGAATGATACATGAAGAAAAAAGGGAACATCAAGAATGAAAGAAGAACAGAAATGGTAAATATCTGAGTAAATATAACACACTATTCTCCTGAGTTCTTTTAAAAACATTTACTATTGACAGTAAAAGTTACTAACACTGCCTGATGGAGTTTATGATTCTAATACATAAAACAACTATAACAAAAGGGTGGAGAGAGCATGAAGGGACTTATCTGGGGATAATATTTCTACATTCCACTTGAACTAGTAAAATACTGATTCTAAGTGGACTATGAAAAGTAAGTTATGTTTATTGGAATCACTAGAGCAACTACTAAAAAAATTATACAAAGATATATGGTCATAAACACAATAGTTAAAATGGAATGCTAGAAAATGTTCAAATTAGCCAAAAGAAGGCAGGGAAAGGAAACAACGGGAACAGAGAATAAATAAAATGATACAATTAATAATAAATAAAATGAACTTAGTATATATTATATACCATATATATAATATATGTATATTAGGAAGGTAAGAATAACCATTGAAGAAATTAAGTTCAGTTACCAATGTAGTATTCAGAATCACCAGAGGGTCTGAATTTGAGGTTAAATGCATAGGACATTTGGGGACCACAGAAGCAGGGGTCAGGAGGGCCTTTTGGTCTGGGCACAGACTTTTGATAATATCTCAGAAAGTATGGTCAAAGACAAGATTGCAATAAATTCATCATTCAACTCTATATATCTTCTATAATCCTATTATGATTTTAGGGATAGCACAATTATTTGATCCTATACTTTTTTAGGCATTGAAAGTGTTAAGTATCATTTAAAATAAACCATGATTTTTGCACACTCTTTTGGGATTTTTTTTAAAAAAAAAAGAGCGCCCCAAAATAGAAAAGACCTGAACTCGCTCAATATCACTGCAGATAATTCCTTTTACTGGGAATTTACTGTGTACCTGGAACTTTACCAGCATTGCCTTTCCAATCTTCACATGTCTATGGCAAAGGCGCTCTAATAAATCCTGTTTCAAGGATGAAGAAATTGGGGTACCTGGGTGGCCCAGTCCTTAAGCGTCTGCCTTCAGCTCAGGTCATGATCCCAGGGTGCTGGGATGGAGCCCGGCGTTGGGCTCTGTTCAACAAGAAAGCTGCTTCTCGTTCTCCCACTCCCCCTGCTTGTGTTCCCTCTTGCTGTCCTGTTCTCACTCTGTCAAATAAATAAAATCTTTAAAAAAAAAAAAAAGAAAGAAAAAGAAAGGGGGGGATGAAGAAATTGGGATTTACATAAATTGCCAATAGACCCATGGAATCCAGTAAATTCAACGACCCCGCCTGAACTCTGAGTCCATCCCGACGTTGCCCTAGCCTTCAAGGGTCCAAATTTGGGGCCAACCAAGATGACTTCAAAGATCAGACGCTGGGCAGCACCATGAGCTCGCCCCCGCCCTCTATAGCTAATGGAACGCGGGTCTCTCCTCCTGCTCACCCACCCCCCCACCCCCACCCCCACCCCCACCCCACCCCCCGTCCAGTGGCGCTGCACTGCAATGCGCATGCTCGGCCGCAGAGCACGGCGGGAAAGGGGCGGGGCCTGCGTGACCGTTTGGCGTCGAAGTTCCTTTGAGAATCCTCGTGTGGCCAGCGTCTCTGAGAGAAATTAGTAAGCCCCCTTAAGCGGCCGTAGTGTCGGTATTCATTCCTGTGCCTTACCGGAAAGGGGCAGAAAGTTTCGCCTCTCGGAGGGAGGATGAAGCGTCTAGTCGGGCCGGGGTCCTAAAGATGGGTCCCTGAGGGCGGATTCTGCCCTGTGAGGGTCGGGAGCTCGGGGTCAGGCCCCAGGATTGCGTGGTTGCCGTCTCCTTTAACAGTGTGCGCACAGTCGGGGGATCCGTGCCCCGCGTTTCCAGCGTTTCTTGCCGCCGGCTGCCCCTGCGCCGTTACTGGGAGTTCAAGCCCTTGGTCTTTATCCGCGGCCTCTTCTTAAAACATTCACCTGGTCATACGTGTAGTTCTCCTTCATTAAGCAGTACTGTTTTCACAAACAACTTTAAAAAAAAAAAAATCATGGAGGTCCTTTTCCAGTTAGATGTGTACACGGAATCTCAGCTATAAGATTAAATAGTACTAAAGGTTGACTCGATAAATTCGGACTTGAAATTGGGATTGACTTGAATTGGGATTAGTTTATCGCTTTATTTCAGTATATTGCTTTAGTGCCCAGGATTGTTAGTATCTTGGTTTGCACGGACTAGTGTTTGCAAACGGTACCTTCCAGCTTCCTCAGGTGCGGTTTCAGTAGGAGCTGAACCACCCATAACACCTGACGGTAGCTAGTGTTCTTCATGGCAAATACACAAGACGAGAAGTCTTTAACATTTATAACAAGACCTGAATTACAGTTAGCCCTGGCAGTGTCAGGACTCAGTAGTTTGCCATGTAACTCTTGGGCTGAGGCAGCAGCGTTAAGGGAGTAGATGCCCTTGCCAAAGTAGAGAATTTGCCTCCGGGTGCGTGAACATATACAGGTCGGAATCCAGAAAGGATGGGTGAAAAGCTGTAACCTTCCTCATCAGTGACACGGGTATAGAGAATTGAACTGCATTCACCTGGGTGGCAGGAAAAGCTGTTTTCTGAAAGTCAGTGTTACTATAGCACAAATTAATGCTTTGGACGTCTCCAGAATAATTAATATTTGGTATATGACACAGTTAACTGTTTATCTCGTGATTTTATTGTTTTTAAAGTAAATTAAAAATCACGTTTGCTGAACCGCAAAAGCTACTGATTTACGAGGGTAAGCATGCTCTCTCTCCAGTCTGGAATATCCTTTCATCATTGCTTTGTAGGCCCTTTAAAACCCAGCTCAGATTTTATCTTCTAGAAGACTGACCATTTTCTCTTTTCTCATTTCTGCTTTTTGCCTTGCATATGTTTATATTGTTACAATGATCCTGTGCTAGCAGAGTATTACAGAGTGTTGGGACATCCTAATTATCCCTCTAATTGTAGTATGTAGGCGCTTCATAAGTAGTGGCTCCCCACTGCCTATAGAATTAAGCGTGGAGGTTTTAATTTGGTTTGAAAAGCACTTAGCCTTGTGCCTCCAATCTTTCTGTCAAACCAGTAAGAGAGCTTGCAGAACACAAGTGGTATAAAACGTATTTTTGCAAAGTGTAATGAGGAAGTGGCTGTAATGCAAAGAAGTAAAAAGTATATCAGCTTGTGGACACATTGGTCCCTTTATTTTTCTTGTAACCATTACCACATTATACTAATTACCGTAGCTTTATAGAAAGTCCTCCAACTTTCTTTTTTGAGGTTGTTTTAGCTATTCTAGATTTTGTATACGTTCCATATACATTAGAATCACTTTGCAAATTCGGCAAAAACTGAGATTTTGATCTGTAGCTCAGTTTTGGGGAAAACTCATTTAACAGTATTAAGTCAAAGAGCATGCTGTGTTATTTATATCTTCCTTGATTTCTGTCAGCACTGTTTTGTTTTTAGTGTAGAGATCTGGACATATTTCATGAGATGTCTTCATATATTTGATGTTTTGTGATGCTTTAGAAATCGTTGTTATAAAGTTTTTTATTTGGGGGGACACCTGTGTAGTTCAGTTGGCTAAGTGCCTCTGCCTAAGGCAGGGCTTGGGTCATGATCCCGGGGTCCTGGGATCAAGTCCCACATCCCACTCCCTGCTCGGTGGGGAGCTTGCTTCACTGTCTGCTGCTCTCCCTGCTTGTGCACTCATTTGCTCATTCTCTCTCTCTCTCTGACAAATGAAGAAATAAAATCTTCCTTTTTTAAAAAAAATTTTTTTTTAGATTTTATTTATTTGACACAGAGAGAGATCACAGGTAGGCAGAGAGGCAGGCAGAGTGAGAGGGGGAAGCAGGCTGCCTGCTGAGCAGAGAGCCCCATGAGGGGCTTGAGACCACGACTGGAGCTGAAAGCAGGGGCTTAACCCACTGAGCCACCCAGGCGCCCCAGAAATAAAATCTTCTTAAAAAATAAAAATAGGGCGCCTGGGTGGCTCAGTGGGTTAAGCCGCTGCCTTCGGCTCAGGTCATGATCTCAGGGTCCTGGGATCGAGTCCCGCATCGGGCTCTCTGCTCAGCAGGGAGCCTGCTTCCCTCTCTCTCTCTCTGCCTGCCTCTCTGCCTACTTGTGATTTCTCTCTGTCAAATAAATAAATAAAATCTTAAAAAAAAAAAAAAAAAAAAAAGCTTTAAAAAAAAAAAAAATAATAAAAATAAAGGTGCCTGGGTGGCTCAGTTGGTTAAAGCCTCTGCCTTCGGCTCAGGTCATGATCCCAGGGTCCTGGGATCAAGCCCTGCATTGGGTTCTCTGCTTGGCAGGGAGCCTGCTTCCCCCCCTCTCTCTGCCTGCCTCTCTGCCTACTTGTGATCTCTCTCTGTCAAATAAATAAAATCTTTAAAAATATTGACCTTCCTAAATTCACTTAATAATTGCAGTAATTACTTGGAGATCCTTTTGGATTTTAAATGTTTACAACATGTCATCTATAAATAATGACAGTATTATTTCTTCTTTTTCAAGATTTCTTTTCTTTTCTTGCATTGTTAACCTGACTAGAACCTCTAGAACAATGGTGAAGTGGTGAGGTGAAGTTATTAAATGTTGATGTTGTATTATCCTGTGATCCTTCTAAGTTCACTTATTCGATTATTTTACTGGGTGGGGAGAAGATTTTCCTTAGGATTTTTTATGTACACCATCATGCTCTCTACAAATAAAAGCAGTTTGTTTACTTCTCCCTTTCCAGTTTTTATACCAGATTCCCATTGAGTATTTCACTTTAACTTAAAGAATATTCTTTAGCATTTCTACAGTATAGGTTTGTTTGTGATAAATTCTCATTTTCATTTATCTGAAAATCTCCTGATTTCACTTTTTTTTTTTTTTTTTTTTTTGTGTTTTTATTTATTTATTTGACAGAGCACAAGTAGGCAGAGTGGCAGGCAGAGGGAGAAGGAGAAGCAGACTCTCCCCGGAGCAGGGAGCCAGATGTGGGGCTCATCGCAGGACCCTGGATCATGACCTGAGCCGGAGGCAGACCCTTAACAGACTGAGACACCCCTTCACCTTTATATCTGAAGGATATTTTTACTGACTAGAGAATTTTAAGTAGGGGTCCACACCCCTCCCTCCAGCTCCTTAAAGATACTCCATTGACTTCTGGCCATCATTGTTTCTGAGAAGAGAACAGTCTTTTTTCTAATTTTAGTTCTCCTGTAAAGTCTTTTTTCTTCAGCTGCTTTTAAGATTTTTTTTTTTAACTTTAGTTTTCATGAGTGTGACTATGATGTGGTTAGTTGTGTTTCCCTTTTATATTTACCTTATTTGTTACGCATAGAACTTCTTGAATTTGTGTGGTTTGATATTTTTCTTCATTTTGGGGAAATTGTCTAGCCAACAGTTCTTCAAATATTGCTTCTGTTGTATCGTCTGTTTTCTCTTATTCTGAGACTCTATTTACATCTGTGTTACACCTTTTAGCCTTGTTCCGCATATTCCTTACCTTATAAATATTTTTATCCTTTTATGTATCAATCTGAACTACTTTATACTATTGATATAAAATGTATTTATTCATAATTTCTGAATTTTATTTTACAATTCTCAAATTTCCATGACTTTTTTTTTTTTTAATTATTCCAGGACTCTCCTAAACTTCTCCATCTTTTTCTCTATTTTCTCAAATGTCCTAGCCTGATAATACCAATATGCGTTTCCTATAGGTCTGTTCTTTTATCTTTTTTCTTTTCTCTCTTTTCTTTTCATTGGTTTTCAGTCAGTCTTATTTGGGGTTTTTTGTTGAGATGTACCCATAAATTTTTATTGTATTATGGATGAAAAAATTTAAAGACTCTAGGTGCACTTCCTCCAGGGAGCGCTGTTTTCCTGTAGGCAGTCAGATAGTTCTAACCGACTATATATATATTCCCCCCCGCAACAGATTATATTGATCCTTTTGAGGATTAGTGTTACCCCTTTTTAGGGCTGATTTATTTTGGTTTGCCCTTTCTTCTAGGGAGTGGTCCCCTAGAGTCTCAACTGCAAGTCCAGATCTTTACCAAATCCCCTCTACCTTTGCTGGACTTAAATTTCAACTTTGTTATTAGCTCTGCAAAGCTACTAAAATCATTTCTTTAGACTCAACCTGCTGTTTTCTGATAGATTTTTTAGTGTCATACTCTGTAGATGTACATTTGGAAGTCAGCTAGTAAGTGGAGGAGGAGGATATTTGTATGCAAATTAGGAGGCTTGTTTCTCCTTGGTTCTGCTTTGTGGAACCTTTGTTCCTGTCCTTCATGCTTTGGCCACCAGAACTCCCATTTCCTTAGCTCAGTGTGCTGCTGTTTTCTGCTTGGCCTTTTTCCTCTACTCTGTCCTGTCAGGTGTGTTCAGGGGTAAAGCCTGTTAATTTATCTGTTGTGCCTGGATTTATCATCTCTTCTCTTTTTTTTTTTTAAGTTATCTGTACACCCAATATAGGGCTTGAACTTATGACCCCTGAGATCAGGTATTTTGTGCTCTGGCAACTGGACTGAGCCAACAAGGCACCCCTAGACTTATTAGTCTTTTTTTTTTTTTTTTAAGACTTTATTTGTCAGAGAGAGAGAGACATTGAGAGCTTAAGCAGTAGCCACAGTAGGTAGAGGAAAAGCAGGCTCCCTGCTGAGCAATGTACTCAATCCGAGGACCCTGAGATCATGACCTGAGCCTGAGACAGACACTTAACCAACTGAGCAGAGAGCCTGCTTCTCCCTCTCCCTCTGCCCTGCTTGTGTTCTCTCTCTCTGTCAAATAAATAAATCTTTTTTAAAAATGTGAATTTGGTTTTCTGCTTCATGATATAATCCTCTTTGGTTTAAATTAAAATGTTTTAATTGGTTATTACCAAGTGGTATTAACTAGCAGGAACATGTGCCACATTTATCCTAGGACTGTTACTACTCTGTGACATACATTGTTTATCCCCAGGTAAGACTAGTGGTAGACTATATTAAAGAAGGTTTCAGAGCACCTATCTGGCTCAGTTGGAGGAGCATTCAACTCTTGATCTTAGGGTCATGAGTTCAGGCCCAACTCGCGCTTCTCCAACTGAGCCAACCAGGCACACCCAAAATAAAATCTTAAAAAAAAAAGGCGGGGGGGGGAGGATCTGGGTGGCTCAGTGGGTTAAGCCTCTGCCATCAGCTCAGGTCATGGTTTCAGGGTCCTGGGATCGAGTCCCACATCGGCTCTCTGCTCAGCGGGGAGCCTGCTTCCTCCTCCCTCTCTCTCTCTGCCTGCATCTCTGCCTACTTGTGATCTCTGTCAAATAAAAAAAATCTTTAAAAATTAAAAAAATTTTTTTTTTTTTTTTTTATTTGACAGACAGAGGCCACAAGTAGGCAGAGAGGCAGGCAGAGACAGAGAGAGGGGGAAGCAGGCTCCCTGCCGAGCAGAGAGCCCGACGTGGGGCTCGATCCGAGGACCCTGGGATCATGACCCGAGCTGAAGGCAGAGGCTTTAACCCACTGAGCCACCCAGGCGCCCCAAAAATTAAAAAAAAATTTAAAAATTAAAAAAAAAAGAGGTTTCTAAGGCTTATTTTACTCTAATGTGCATCTTGTTGGAAAAAGAAGTACTGAATTTGTATTTCATGTATTTTTTTGCTCTTTTTGTTTTTTCTGATAGCTAAAGAAATGTTATTTACTGTTTTCCCTGCTTCAGAAACCTATTTTAGATTAATTAATTACACTTTCAAGGTGTTTTCCATTATTTGCCTATTGGTGTGATAACTGACATATTTGAAGGGACTCCAAGATGCAAAAGCTCATAGATGCTTTGTTTTATTGATCTTTAGACTTGCGTATTTTCTTTCAGGTGAATGACAGTCTAGTAGTTCATTTCCTGTGAGTTTTGCTTTGCTGGGTGTGTGTAATGTTCACATGGGCTGGGCAGAGGCCATAGAGCTTTTATTGCACTTCACAGGCTTTACTCATTCAGTTTTCTGCTCTAGAATAGGGACTTTCAGTAAAAGCTACCAGAAAAGTGGGGAAAGGACCAAAGATGAGAGAAAAGAAGATAGAGAGAACCAATTTGCTCTGGAAATAGGGGCATTGGGGCTGAGTAATCAAAAGGCTGTTGAAGGAGACACCTGGGTGGCTCAGATGGTTAAGCGTCTGCCTTTGACTTAGGTCTCAGGGTCCTGGGATCAAGCCCAGCTTAGCTCAGCTCCCTGCTCAGCAGGAGGGCTATTTCTCCCTCTACCTCTGTTCCTCCCACCTGCTTGTGTGCACACAGGCTCTCTCTCAAATAAATAAAAATCTTTAAAAAAAAAAAAAAGTCACTTTTAGTTCCTAAAAACTATAAAATGGAATTATTTTTTAAGCCTGAATGTGCAGCAGTCTTATTTATTTTGATTTTTGGATTTTAACTATCTTATCTAGTTACCAAAAAGGAATCCATTAATGGGGGAGGAGGAGCAGGCATGAGGTATAAATGGAAAATAGATTCAAAACATATTTAGAAGGTTTAGATTGACCCACTTTGGTGATTAGATGTGGGAACTTTAAGGGAAGAGGAATTTAGGATTACCCCTAGTTTTTTGGTTTGGGAGATTGGGTATATAGGATAGTTGATTTTACCAAGAAAGGAAACGTGTAAAGCAGGCTTTGGGATTTTATAAGAATATAGTTTTAAGTCTCTTGAATTTGAGGGACCTGTGGAGCATCCGAGTGGAGATATTTAGTAGGCAATTAGGTATATGGGCTGGAGCTCAGAAATATAGGGGGAAATCAGCCTATAAATAATGGTTGAATCCAAGGTTATGCCCAAGGAACAAGTGAGAAAGAGTCCTTTGGAATTGTGCTTTGGAGGAACACAAATATTTTTATTTTTTTAAAGACTTATTTATTTGAGAGAGAGCGTAAGCTGGGGGTGGGGGAGAAGTAGAACAGAGAGCCTGAGTCAGAGCTCTATCCCAGGACCCCAGGATCATGACCTGAGCTGAAGGAAGATGCTTAACTAAGAACTAAGCCACCCAGGCACCTCAGAACACAAGTATTTTAGAAGCAGGTGAAATAAATGTTTGAGGAGAAATAGGCCTTGGAATCATAGGATTCAAGGAAACAGAGGTTCAAGGGTGAGGGAAGGGAGTAGCCAGAGAGAAGGCAGTAGCTTAGTATAAAAGTTGGATCCTTGAATGTATTTGAGTGTTTATATGTGAAGAACCAATAAGGAAGGAAAGAGGAGTTGAAGAGCATATAAATAGTAATCGGCTCTGTAAGAGGGCAGTGGCAGAGGAGAGGTAGTGAGCACAGGTATTTGGATTAACCTTGGATAGAAGACTGTTTTCTAAGACTATTTAAGTTAAAAGTAAACTTGTGTGTTTGGTGAGCTTATGCTCTAGGCAGGCCTGGGAGAATAGAGGTGGAGAAAACTAGTCCCAGAAGAAAGCGTATAGATAGAGCTACCAAAGAATTATATAACAAAGCTATGTTGGGGAGTAATGGATGAAGGGGAAAAAGCCAGTGTTGCACTGTGAAGGAACCTTGAGTCGTCCAAGCTGTCTAAAGACCCTTTCTGCTTTCAGAAGTTACCATTTTTAAAAGGACTAATTTTAAAATCAGATTCTCCCATCAATTCAGATTTTAGGAACCTAGATACTATTCCCCAAGAAGAAATTCATTAGTTTGGAACAGGAGGATTCCTTTACATCAAACACCAAGATGAAAGAATCACCGATAGATGGTAAATGTGACAAAGCAGGGACACCACAACTGGGACAGCTAGATGAAATTAAGACAGAACCTGAAAATGCTCAGGTAAATATCCTACTTTATTTTCTTTTTTGTAGAGCAGCATTTAAGTATGCATTTCAGTTATGCAGATGCTGGTTTAGGTGGTTGAAAACCCACAATCTTTATCTTCCCCTAAGCAGCTGGTCAAATAATGCAGGGTATATGGCATGAAGTGCCATCACAACTATATGGAAGAATATGATCTGAGCAAAAAATGGATGTTTTGGAATTGGGTTTTGGATTAATAAAAGGATTGCTTAGGATATTATGGGCCTAGCCAAGGTTAACATACTTTGTTTTCATTTTTCTTAACTTGAAATAATATTAATAACTAATTAAATGTTATTATGGTCCTGACTCTACTTAGTACATTATGAATTCTTAGAATTTTTTTCTTTGTAATTATTTTGCCCAAATAAGTTCCTTGTTTATTCATAAACTTCTTTAGATGTACTATATGCTAAAGAACCTGTAAATGATAGACTGACTCAAGCTGTTAATGTTCTGTATGTAATGCCACATTTCCTTAAAATGTTTATATATGAACTAGCTGAAATTTCTAAGGAAACGAAAAGTAAATTCAACTTTTAATTTATTTCTGGTATTCTGTTTAGAAATAGCCTAAAGTAAATCAGTATTAAGTAAGGATATGACTCCCATTGAGTTGGTGACACTGGGGGATGTTGTCCATCTAGGAAGTATTGGTTGCTTCTTCAAATCTATGAACATTGAAACACATAGATCATGTTTAGAGTGCCTGCTGCTCCCTCTTAAGATTCATTCAGCCCTCTCCAACAACTTTTGTGTTTAAGGTCTTTATGAAGACTATTAGCTGTTACTGAATAGAACTAAGGAGGTAAAATAGGTGTCACTACTGAGTGTGTCTCCTCTATTTGTGGTAGCTTACGGAAAGACTATGTGAACAAAAATTACTGAAGTCACATCTAGATATGATAGAATATAATATATATAATGTATAGAATATAATGTGTCAGCCAAAGGTCACCAAAAGGGGAGTGCTCACCTGTGGTTCAGTTCAGTTACACAATTCACTGCACAAACTTTAAACATAATTTATTATTATTTTCTATAGAATGACTAGTTGTTTTATGCACATTGAAGTCATTATTTTCTTTCTTTTTTTTTTAAAGGAGTATTGTCAAGCCCAGCAGCCTAAAACTCAGGAGAATGAACTGAAAATAAACACTACATTTTCAGACAGTGGTAATAGAATTACTTAAATTAATCATATTTATCCTAAACAATGTAATAGCCAGTTTATTCTGCTTTTTTAGAATGTCTTTGAATAGTGCATTGTTTCTTTGAGGTTTCAAGTCCAGAAGTAACCTTTAAAAGAAAAATAAAAGAATGCATACTTAATTTTACATAAATACTAATTTTTTTCCTTCCTGTTTTGTGTTTATAGCTCCACAGTTGACTGCAGGCATTCAGCTTTCCCTGACATCATCTGGCATGAATAAAATGCTTCCTTCAGTTTCAACCACAGCTATTCAGGTTTCCTGTTGTGGTTGTAAAAAAATTCTTCAGAAGGGGCAAACTGCTTATCAGAGGAAAGGGTCTACTCAGCTTTTCTGCTCCACGCTGTGCATCACTGAATACATTTCATCTGCCAATTCACCAGCTCTTCCCAGGAGAACTTGTTCAAACTGCTCAAAGTATATAATTCTAAATTATGTCCCTTTTACTTCCTTACATAGATTTTGATCAGAGTCTTGGTTGTAACTGTCTACATTTTCATTTTTTCTTTTCTTAACTTTTTTTTTTCTTTTAAGATTTTAGTTATTTGACAGAGAGAGCGAGAGAGCACAAGCAGGGGGAACAGCAGAGGGAGAAGGAGAAGCAGGCTCCCCGCCGCGCAGGGAGCCGGATGTGGGGCTTGATCCCAGGATCCTGGGATCATGACCTGAACCAAAGGCAGATGCTTAATCATCTGAGCTACCCAGACGCCGCTGTTTTCATTTTTTCTGAAGAAGTATCACCTTGGGTTAGTGAAAGGAAGCTGCTTCTGCTTTCAGTTCCTCTGTTAGATTCTTCCGACATACTTTTTTTGTTGAGAGATTTATGGAAATTAAAACATAAGGATTTCTGTTTCTCTTCAGCTTTAAATATAATGTGACTACTGAAACTGACTTTCCTACTCTTTTCATTTGAAATTCTCTATAAATGGGATTATTATATACTCATTTTATTTTATCATTTAACAGTATAGGGTGCAAACCACTATCACATTAATCATAGAAGAATTTGGATCTTCCAAGTTATAAAGTAGCCAGGGTATAACATTATAAAATAATGTTTCTCGTAATGGTAAATGAAGTTATTTGATTCTTTTGCAAAATTGAATAGTCATAGGTAAACAGGGATGGATGTAATTTTTTCAAGATATCTGTGAGCTACTGTTGGGGTTTGTATTGCTAACTGTGTGTGTGTTTGTGTGTGTGTGTGTGTGTGTGTTTATTTATTTTACTTATTTATTTATTTGACAGGGATATATATATTATTATATAGGAAGTAGTAGTAACTTTATAATGAATTAGTGGAAAATCTCCAAGACTTTGAGGGGTGCCTGGGTGGCTCAGTTGTTAAGCGTCTGCCTTCGACTCAGATAATGATCTAGGGATCCTGGGATCGAGCCCTGCATCAGGCTGCCTGCTCCACAGGGAGCCTGCTTGACCTTCTCCCTCTGCTTCCACCACCCCGTTCCTGCTCTCTGGCTCTCAAATGAATAAAATCTTTAAAAAACACACACACACACACACAAAAACTTCGAACTCTACCCTGAGATGTATAAAGTATCAGTGTGCTTTGAGACTCCTATTGTAGTATAATTCTGGTTTGTTAAGTACTCATTAAATGCTAATGATGAATTTTAAATATTTTTGTTTCAGAACAAAAAACACAGAAGCCACTGGTTTTGTTTGTAAATATAATAAATTCCTTTCATATTTATTTTGGAATCAGATTGCCATAATTTAAATCTTGCTTCCTCCATTTACGTTTATATTGTGCAACTAATAGGAGCTGTATCAATATCATTTGGGAGCTTATTAAATAAAAATACAGAATCTCAGGCCTTACCCAGGCCTACCAAATCAGATTGCATTTGTTCCCAGATGATACATCTATATGCTAAAGTCAAACATTGAGAACTTCTTAGTATTCCCATTTGTTTTATTAAATGCACCTAAGAATTATGAGCATTAAATAATAGATTCAAGTGATCAGAACAATACTGGCATATAATAAGACCTCAATAAATGTTAATTATCACTGTTATTAACAAACTCACAAATCCTTTTTATTGGTTGCTTCAGCTCTTTGTTTGGCTGCTGCGTTGGGTATTATCCGTTGCTTTGAGTCTTACTCCCTGAAACAACCTTTCTCTTGTGTTTTTTCAACCCTTCAATACTATGTCTTTTTTCCTTTTTGCTAAGGGCTATAAGGCACTCTCTTCAGTCTGCTTTCTTTCTCTGCAGAATCATAAAACTGGAAGGGACCTTAGAGATCATCCAGTCCAAACATTTTCTTTTGGTTTTCAGGAAACTGAGGTCCTGAGAAGTTAAGGTATCATGTTACTGTGTTTGGAGTTTACCCATTATCCATCTTCAGCAGATCTCCCAGACAGATTGAAAAGGCTGAAACAGGAAAGATATAGTGTGTAAGTCATTTTCTAAGATGGAGAAATCCAATATGAGCAAAAATAATGAAAAAGGTTTTACTTCTTTGGAATACAAATTTTTTGGATACAAAATACTACTGTATAGTTCGGTAGAAAGTTGGTAGTAATGCTTAGGCTGGGAGAGGCCATCATTGTTCAAAGTAACCTGTGCTGCTTTTTTAGAAAATTTTTTTCTCCCATATTTATTAGCATCTTGTATTAATATATAGTTCTCAAGATTTTTTTATTTTAAGATTTTTTTTTTTAAGATTATTTATTTATTTATTTGACAGAGAGAAATCACAAGTAGATGGAGAGGCAGGCAGAGAGAGAGAGAGGGAAGCAGGCTCCCTGCCGAGCAGAGAGCCCGATGCGGGACTCGATCCCAGGACCCTGAGATCATGACCTGAGCCGAAGGCAGCGGCTTAACCCACTGAGCCACCCAGGCACCCCTATTTTAAGATTTTTATTTATTTATTTGACAGATAGAGATCACAAGTAGGCAGAGAGAGAGTGGGGAAGCAGGCTCTTCGCTGAGTGGAGAGCCCGATGCAGGGCCCGATCCCAGGACCTTGGGATCATGACCTGAGCCGAAGGCAGAGGCTTAACCCACTGAGCCACCCAGGCGCCCCAAGATTTTTTTTTTTTTTAAGATTTTATTTACTTATTTGACAGAGACACAACAAGAGAGGGAACACAAGCAGGGGGAGTAGGAGAGAGAGAAGCAGGCCTCCCACCGAGGAGGGAAGCCAATTCGGGGCTCGATCCCAGGATCCTGGGATCATGACCCAAGCTGAAGGCAGACGCCCAGCAACTGAGCCACCCAGGTGCTGTCATAGTTCTCAGGATTTTAGCTAATTATCAGCATTGAAGTTTGTTTCATAAAAGTGATTTAAAATCTGTTTTCAGTTAATGCAGTATTCTGTTTCATTAACCAAATAAAAGTTATCTTTGAAATGGCATTTTAAATCATGTTGGAAAGATAAGACCTCTTTTGAGAGCAATGTATTTAAGAAGTGTCATTTCTGCACTTTAGTATCCTAGTTGAAACCAACCAGAGATTCTGATGGCTATCAACAGAGTTCAGAATATCCTGGTGCACTAAGACTGTGTAACACTTACATGTAGGAAAGTTCAGTCCTGTGCTTAGAGTTTGTTTAAGCTAATTTTAGGCACTATTAAGAAAATTCATTTTTTAGTTTTTTATTTGTAATGACTCCATAGATTAGAAACCAGGAATCTAGTATACTGGTAGCAGTAAATATTAGTAAGTATTTTCAGACTTCCATGCTTCTGCCGATGCAATTCCTTCTATCTCCCTTTCCATCTGCTAATTTTTTTCTGTTTTAAAGCTCTTCCTGAAATATCTTTACCTCTTCTCTGTTGCCGCACCATTTTTCCTCTCCTCTCACTAACTCCACCACCCACTCAGAGTCATTGTTCCATGACTTGTGTTTTAGTAGTGTTCATAATTCCCACAGCATTAATCATAAAATTAATGTTTGTTTGTTTGTTTAAAGATTTTATTTATTTATGTGACAGACAGAGATCACAGGTAGGCAGAGAGGAGGAAGCAGGCTCCCCACTGAGCAGAGAGCCCCATGCGGGGCTCGATCCCAGGACCCTGAGACCATGACCTGAGCCAACGGCAGAGGCTTAACCCACTGAGCCACCCAGGCGCCCCCATAAAATTAATGTTTTTAAGGAAAGAATTGATACTGTCCCAGTTAGACTATGAACCTTTTCTTTTTTCTTTTAAGATTTTCTTCGTTTATTTGAGAGGGAAAAGGAGCAGGGGGAAGGGCGGAGGGAGAGGGAGAAGCAGGCTCTCTGCCAAGCAGGGAGCTGGATGCAGGGCTTAATCCCAGGACCCCAGGATCATGACCTGAGCCAAAGGCAGACACCTAACTGACTGAGCCACCCAGGCACCCCTGGACTATGAACCTCTTGAGATTAGGAACCAGATCATACTCCTCTTTATATTCCCTGTGCCTAAACACTAGCTGGTACACAGTGAATCCTAGAAAAATTGTTGTCAAATGAAGTACAAGGATAGCACAATTCAGATACTGCCTTTAGACCTATATTTTAAACCAGTAAACAATTGATTCATGATAATGAAATGAACCTGTTAGCTTTGGTATCATCTATTTAAGGAGGAAAATCATCATACACTGAAAATTATAAGTGTTGAAATGTTAAAATAGTGTTGATTTTAGGAATATTTCATCTGGAAAACTGTTAACCTGAAAGATTGATGTTCTGAGGGTTCTAAGTAGCCAGACATGGCAGTTCTCAAACATTTCTAGTCTCTGGACCCCTTTACACTCAAAAATTTTTGAAGAGCCAGCGAGCTTTAGTTGATGTAGTAGGTTCTAACTACCAATATATACTATGTTAGAAATTAAAACTGAGAAATTTTTAAGCTAATTATTAACTCATTTAAAAATAATAACTCAGGGATGCCTGGGTGGCTTAGTGGGTTAAAGCCTCTGCCTTCGGCCTCAGGTCATGATCCCGGGGTCCTGGGATTGAGCCCCACATCGGGCTCTCAGCTCAGCAAGAAGCCTGCTTCCTCCTCTCTCTGCCCGCCTCTCTGCCTACTTGTGATTTCTGTCAAATAAATAAAATCTTTAAAAAAAAAATAGTAACTCAGTGCTTATTAACAAATACTTTTAATGAAAAATAGCCATATACATTAAGCATTATTTTACCAGTTTTGCAAACCACTTCAGTGTCTGACTGGGTTTTCACATCTGCCTCTGTGTTCAGTTTATTGGAATATGTTGTTTTGGCTGAAGTGTGAAAAAAATCTGGTACTACAAATATGTATTTGGAAAAGGGAAGAGTGTTTTTCAATAGCTATTTAGATTTTGTGGGTGCTCTTTGATACTCCACCAGAAAACAGGTAGTACTTAAAGGTTAGTTACAACGTGAACATTGAAACCATGAGTTTTTTTGTACTGTTAGGTTAAAATACATCAGTCTTTTGTATTTTGAATGGTTTTTTTTAACCCATGAAAGAATTATTTTTGTTACATGCTATCATAATTTGGAAAATACTGGTTCACTGAGTTATGTAGATCTTCCAAACGTTCGCATATTTCTTTTTTCTTTTTTTTTTTTTTTTTACGATTTTATTAGAGAAGAGAGAGACCCAAGAGAGAGGGAGCGCATGAACATGAGCAGAGGAAGAAGCAGGCTCCTCGCTGAGCAGAGAGCCTGATACAGGGCTTGATCGCAGAACCCTGGGATCATCACCTGAGCTGAAGGCAGACACTCAACTAACTGAGCCACCCAGGCGCCCCTGTTGACGTATTTCTTTTATACAATATTTTAAAAATCACATCTGTTAAAATAAACACACACCAGAAAATCACCACTAATCTTACCAGGAAAGCTTAACTATTGGGAAGCAATCAAGTTGGAGATGGCAAATATTCCTAAATTCTGGTTTTCAACAAAAGCTCAACTTTTATCATTGGCAATGAATACTGCCAGTTGTTTATCTTGAAGTAACAATGTTACTTCAATTTTTGAGAAAATATTTGCCAGCTACCCACTCTGGATAATAGTTTGTTCTTTCAAGTAAAAATGTTTTCTGTGAAAAAAAGTAGCTACCTCAGGTTGTAACTCTTAACATTCCCATGTGAGATTTACATTGAGACAACCATCATACTTTAGTGTGCAAGAGAAGTACTTAATGTTTGTGTCCCATATCACACAGAATACTAAAAAAAGGTGGTCAAGGATGAAGTTTAATAAAGTAAATGATTTTTACAGCAAATGTGTGGCATTGAGTAACACATACTAGGACATTTTGGTTCAACTGCCTTAATTTGTGCTAAGGCTCTGGCGTTTGACCCAGCATCATTTTTTTTTCTTCCAATGTATTGAGGTGAAATTCACATAACAAAAAGCCACATCAGTAGTAGTACACTGACCGTGTCTAGTTCAGAACATTTCTGTTACTCCAGTGTATCCAGTAGGCAATTTCTCCCCAGAGGTCTCCTCTCTCTCTAGCCCCTGGTAACCACCAATCTGTATTCTATTTATGGATTTATCTATTCTGGATATTTCATATTAATGGAATCCTACAGCATACAACCTTTTGTGTCCATCTTTTAGCATAATGTTTTCAAGGTTTGTCTGAGGTTTATACGTATTATAACATATAGAGCAGCACTTCATTCCTTTTTTTGTAGCTAAGTAATATTCCATTGTATGGATATGGCACAGTTTGTTTATCCGTTCACTCATTGGTGAAAATTTGGGCTGTTTTCCATCTTTTAGCTGTTTTGGTTTTTGTTTTTCTTTTTCATTTTTAAGTAAGCTCCAGGCTCAGTGTGGGTCTTGAACTCAAAACCCTGAGATCAAGAGTTACGTGCTTTACCAACTGAGCCAGCCCAGGGCCCCTATGTGTTAGCTATATGAAATAGTGTATTTACACTTTTTTGAGTACTTATCTTCAGTTCTTTGGGGTACATATCTAGGAGTGGAATTGCAGCAACCCGGGGTTGATTTTGCACTATCAGTTCAAATGTTAACATGAGGATGGGATGCCTAGGTGGCTCAGTTGGTTAAGCAGCTGCCTTCCAGCTTAGGTCATGATCCCAGCGTCCTGGGATCGAGTCCCACATCAGGCTCCTTGCTCAGCAGGGAGCCTGCTTCTCCCTCTGCCTCTGCCTGCCATTCTGTCTGCCTGTGCTCGCTCTCTCTCCCTCTCTCTCTCTGACAAATAAATAAATAAAATATATTTTTTTAAAAAGTTAACATAAGGAGAAAGGCTTTTTGGACAAATAATATTTTAACAAAATAATTTTGTTTTGGCGGACCCCTCTAAAAGTATCTGGAGGATCCCTGGAGTTTTTCAGACCATATTATGATATCCTCTGTCTTGCAGATTACAGAGTTGGTCAGGTATGAATATGTGATTTCTCATCATCATTCTGTTATCACTAGCACTAACTAATATAAGCTAGGTAATCCTCAAAACTGCTATCAGTTGTGTTTTATAACCCCTACTTTATAGATGAGAGAATCAACATTTGGGAGTATGAGTATTCACCCATCATTATGTAATGTAAGTCCTGGAACTAAATGCCAAATTCAGGTTTTCTTATTTCAAGGCTGATGTCAGTGCTGTTGCACAGTCTAAAGGTGGATGAAGTGGGAGAGGGTTACTTGAGGGAGTGCTTTAACTTATAAAAGTGTTTAATGGTACCCTTGTTTTTCTTTTTAGAGACATCTTAAATTTAAAGGATGTGATCAGTGTCCAGCTAGAAGATAATACCTCTAGCAAGAATTTTTGCAGCCAATCTTGTCTTTCATCATATGAAGAAAAAAGAAAAGCATTTGTTACAATATGCACTAATAGCGTTTTAACCAAGTGCAGCATGTGTCAGAAGACTACTGTTGTAAGTTACATTTTTTTTTTAACTTTTAGGGATTCTGATTATTTTGCTTAAATATTAGAGTTTTTAATGAACTTTTTTAAATCCTAGATTCAATATGAAGTAAAATACCAGTATGTGAAACACTGTCTTTGTAGTAATGCCTGTTTTCAGTTTCACTCCAACAACCTCATCACGGTCTGTCTTGAGAACTGTGGGGCTTCCTGTTAAACTGTTTCTAGCCCATTTCATATGCTTCAGATGAAAGGACAGTCCCATTACTCTAATAGTTCAAAGAGTGGAGTGCCTGGGTGGCTCAGTCAGTTCAACATCTGACTCTTGATTTCAGCTCATGTCATGAGATCAAGCCCCACATGTATCCCACTCTGCTCAGTGCAGAGTTGCTTGTCCCTCTCCCTTGCCCACCCAACTCAGTCACAGACTCACTTTCTCAAATAAGTAAATAAAATAGTGAAAAAAAATCGTTCCGATATTCTAGCATATAAGCAGATAGGAATATATGTTGCATGAAGTAAGAACCACTCCATTTGGGGCACCTGAGTGGCTCAGTCGTTAGATGGCCTTCAGCTCAGCTCATGATCCTAGGGTTCTGGGATCTAGCCTCCTACTCAGCGGGAGGCCTGCTTCTCCCTCTCCCACTCACCCTGCTTGTGTTTCCTCTCTGTCTCTCTGTCAAATAAATAAAAATCTTTAAAAAAAAAAAAAGAACCACTCCATTTGAATTTGACTACATGGGACTCAAATGAAACATCCAAGACTGAGTCTCTTCATTAGTTCACTTGTGGATGGTCCCACTTTAGGAAAATGTGGGGATCAGATTTTAGTACCATTGGGAATAGTTTCAGTTGATAGGGTAGTGAAGAAGATTAAATAAAAGACTCTTGACAGTTTCTCTTACATAATGATTCATGATAAATGCTATATAGAGATTTTCCTCAAGAATCTCAGGATGATCTGGCCTTCAAGAAAAGCCAAGCACATAAAAGGTTGTTTATAAACTGCAAATAAAGATAGCAGGGGGGCGCCTGGATGGCTCAGTCCTTAAGCATCTGCCTTCAGCTCAGGTCATGATCCCAGAGTCCTGGGATCAAGCCCCCCATCGGGCTTCCTGCTCTGCTGGAGGCCTGCTTCTCCCTCTCCCGCTCACCCTGCTTGTGCTCCCTCTCTCACTGAGTGTGTGTGTGTGTGTGTGTGTGTCTCTGTCAAATAAATAAATAAATCTAAAAATGTATATATGTAGTAGAAATAATGGCCTACTGATCAGTAAGATTCGACCACAAAGTGTTTTTAATTCTATGTTTTCTTATACCTAAGCAAGGTTAAAATGAACCCAGAATGTCACATGCTTTTCTAAATGAGAAATAATTCCCTATTTCTGGTAGGACAGCCTGGGGTGTGGGAGGTTCTGAGAGCAGAGAAACTGGGTCCTGCTTTAGTGGACTAAATGAGATTAATGCAGGGATACTTGGGTGGCTCAGTCAGTTGAGCATCTGCCTTCAGCTCAGGTCATGATCCCAGAAACCTGGGATCGAGGCCCACATCAGGCTCCCTGTTCAGAAGGGAGTCTGCTTCTCCCTTTCTACCTGCCGCTCCCCCTGCTTTGTGCTCTCTCTGAAAAATAAATAAAATCTTTAAAATAAAATAAATGAGATTAATGCAGTTAATGGTCTAAACCCCTTTCATGAGGTAGGGTTGAAGTTGTCTTACTTGTTCAGATGATGCTTTGAGACCCATTTCTACTCCATAAATTCTTCCTTAAAATCATGCAGTTAGAGATAGGATTCTCATCAAGTCTGAACAACTCAAATAGGTCATTTGTAAGCCACATCCTTTTTTTTTTTTTTTTTTAAGATTTTATTTATTAGAGAAAGTGAGAGACAGCATGAGTGGAGGGGAAAGGGCAGAGGGAGAAGCAGACTGTCCGCTGAGCAGGGAGCCTCATGTGGGACTCGATCCCACGACTCTGGGATCATGACCTGAGCCGAAGGCAGATGTTTAACCGGCTGAGCCCCCCAAACCCCCAGGGCTTCTCAAAATATAAAAAGTCATACTAGTAAAGTATAAAAGAATTTTCAGAGTTATGCTCTGTTTTTTGTTTCATTGTTCCTTTGCCGATACCCTGTTTTTCACAGAAGAAAATCTGTATTTTTTTTTTTTGAGCATTTATTTATTTGAGAAAGAATGGGGGCACAACAGAGGGAGAAGCCAACTCCCTGCTAAGCAGGGACCCTGATGTGGGACTCAATCCTAGAATCTTGGGATCATGACCTGAGCTGAAGGCAGACACTTAACAGACTGAGCCACCCAGTAGCCCCTGCATAAGATATTTTCATTTGTCCTTATACTTATGCCCCCAAAAGCAGTTCTTGTTCACCATTGTCTTAAGTCCAGGAATGATGGTTCCTGTTTTCAGTAGAAACAATAGATGGTATGTCTCACAGTTTATATCATTTATCATTTACCTTTGAACACTTACTGTTTCCTGAATGCACTATATTCTTTTTTTTTAAACTGAAAGAATTTTTTTTTTAAAGATTTTATTTACTTATTTGACAGAGATCACAAGTAGGCAGAGAGGTTAGGCAGAGAGAGAGAGGAGGAAGCAGGCTCCCCACTGAGCTCCAATGTGGGTCTTGATCCCAGCACTCCAGGATCATGACCTGAGCCCAAGGTAGAAGCTTTAACCCACTGAGCCACCCAGGCGCCCCCTGAATGCAGTATATTCTATGTATTTTACTGCTCATATGCTACTTTCTTACAATATGCTTGTAATTTTTACCATGAGGTTAGCCTAGAAAAACAGCGATTCCCACAGCTGTTTTCTGGCTCCTTCTCAGTACCAATGGAAGGCTTTCCTGAGTTAATATTCAAAGTGGAATTGAGGAATGAGATATGATTTTAAGACTTTAGTTTATTTATCCAATTGGCTTTGATTGCCTGGAGTGATGAACATATTCTGTGACCTCTTTCTTCATTGCTTGCATATATATTACTGCGGCTACTAAAATCTGATAAATAACACAAATAGTGATTTATTGACTCTGTTTCTTTCATTTTTGTCACTGTGATCTGTAGTGCCTTTTTTTTCTCTTCTTTTTAATTCAAGTTAACATATTAGGGTATTATTAGTTTAAGGGTGGAGTTTAGTGATTCATCAGTTGCCTATAATACCCAGTGCTCATTATTTTTTTATTTTCATTTTTTTAAAGATTTATTTATTTATTTATTTGAGAGAGAATGAGTGAGAGAGAGCATGAGAGAGGAGAAGGTCAGAGGGAGAAGTAGACTCCCCAAGAAGCTGGGAGCCCGATGTGGGACTCGATCCCGGAAGTCCAGGATCATGACCTGAGCCGAAGGCAGCTGCTCAACCAACTGAACCACCCAGGCGCCCCTCATTATTTTTTTCTGGTTTTTAAGAAAGTATAAAAATGTGGCTTTATTATCATCACTTGTCATGTTATAACTAAGAGCAGTAATGATGAGTATATTTTTGTTTGTTACTAATATATGTCATATACCAGGAATATGAATATTACTTTAATCTCTAAACAGAAACCAGCCAAAACACTTACATCTGTTCCTTGCAAATCATTGAAGCCCTCAGATGAAATGATTGAGACCACCAGTGACTTGGGAAAGACAGACATTTTTTGTTCTATTAATTGTTTCTCTGCTTACAATAAAACTAAGATGGAATCATCTACAGGTAATACTTATTTAGCAGTTATCAGAGGTTTAGAAAATGTTGAAGAATATTACTGCTTTCCTTTATAACCTTGATTCATCTTGAAATTAAACTGACTTAAGAGTCAAAACAATGCAAAATTCATTGCAAAAAAATGTTTTCCAGGCATGCCTGGCTGGCATGAGCATGTAACTCTTTTTTTTTTTTTTTTTTTAAAGATTTTATTTATTTATTTGACAGACAGAGATCACAAGTAGGCAGAGAGGCAGGCAGAGAGAGAGAGAGAGAGAGGGAAGCAGGCTTCCTGCGGAGCAGAGAGCCCGATGCGGGGCTCGATCCCAGGACCCTGAGATCATGACCCGAGCCGAAGGCAGCAGCCCAAACCACTGAGCCACCCAGGTGCCCCGAGCATGTAACTCTTAATCTCAGGGTCATGAGTTCAAGCCCCACATTGGGCAAGGAGCCTATATTTTTTAAAAAAGTTTTCCAGTAGTGTTTTGTTTTTAAGATTTATTTTATTTATTTTAAGATTTATTTATATGACAGACACAGCAAGAGAAGGGAACACCGCAGGGAGAGTGGGAGAGAGAGAAGCAGGCTTCCCACCAAGCAGAGAACCTGATCCCAGGACCCTGGGATCATGACCTGAGCCAAAGGCAGATGCTTAACGACGGAGCCACCCAGGCGCCCCTCCAGTAGTTTATATAAAAGGAAGCCTACTTCACAACCAAAGATTTAATATTTATTTGTAAAGATTTTTGTGTTAAAATACAGAATTTTTTAGCCATGGTTTGTAAAAACAAGGTTACTAGCCACATTTTTACAGGAAATAGAACTAGTTGAAAATACTTGGAAGTTCACTAATAGAAAAGCACAAGTAACCCAAGGCCAACTTTATATTCCATCAAAGAGCCTCATATAGGACCATTGGTCCTATTTATTTAAAGTAAATGAAGCCATGGGCTTGTACATCATGTAAACTGGCTCATTATAGAAATCTTTGCAATACTAGCCTAGACACCAGTCTAGCTCCATTCTTGTTGAGGGTTATGCATCTTGAAGGAGTTAGAAATGATACCCATTAGGGCGCCTGGCTGGCTCAGTTGTAGAGTGAGCAACTCTCAATCTTGGGGTTATGAGTTTGAGACCCATGTTGGGTATAGAGATTGCTTTAAAAAAAATAACATCTTTTTTTAAATGATGAAAAATGATACCCATTGGGAAATTCTTATTCCCCCCCCCATTGGGAAATTCTAAAGGAATCTCTTTCTTTGTGGGTAATTTCTGAGAACTTGTATGCAAAGGTAAAATAGGTTAAAAAATGGAAAATACAAGTTACCAGTCTAAGGTTACTAATGTGTTTTCCTAAAGAACCCGGCCATCCTTAAGCCATACTCCAATATCCAGCAATACCTAAAGCTATTAGATTTTAAGATTTTGTTTATTTACTTATTGGACCAAGAAAGAGGGTGTGTACAGATAGGGGGAGCAGCAGAGGGAGAGGGAGAAGCAGGCTCCCCACCAAGTAGGGAGCCAGATGTGGGGTCAGTCCCAGAACCGCAGGATCGTGACCCGAGCTGAAGGCAGACACTTAACCCACTGAGCCACCCAGGTGCCCCAGGCTATTAGATTTTTGCATTGTTTGTCAAAACATCTGTTTTAAACAGTGCTTTCTGATTGATTGATTCTGCTTGTTTTTTGAGAAATCTTTTTATTTTTTTCAGTAAATGTTTCCATGGTACATGATGCCTCAACGGATACCTTTTGTCCAAAGAAAGATACAACTCCAGTTATAAGCAATATAGTGTCATTGGCAGATGCTCGTGTTTCCCTACCCATCATGAACTCTGATGTCTTACAAGGTAAAATTGATAGGAAGGATACTTGACATACACACTGTTTTCCCATCCTTGATGAATCTATCTATATTCTAAGGTTGTTTTGTTGTCTGATTGAAATAAGCAATTGTAGTTTATGATGTTATTTTATAGCATATATTTTACAGCACGTAAGATCTTGAATTGATGATACTCTTTTATTTTAGCAGATACAGTATCTTCAGTAACAGCAAATGTCATTGTAGATGTAAGTTTTGTCCTTAATATTTTTGACACTGTCTTGTCTTTTTTAAGCATATTTTGTGCATATATGTATGTGTGTGTCCCCGTATATATATACGAGCATATTCATTCCTGTTTTTATCTGAGAGCTCAAAAAAGTTGAGCAAGAAACATCTTTTGGTATTCATATTCAATCTCCCAAATGTCGGGTTTGACTTCAAATTATTAATAAGAATATTTAAATAGAAGTATTATTAGTCACAGTTTTTCCTCTAGGTTCTTTATTACCCTTTTCAATATTCTAGGTCACATGAGCAATAAAAATTATTTTTATTACAATTACATACCAAAAGATTCTTTGAACCTTTAATGCTAAATCTAGATTGCAACTTTATATTATAAATAATTGTTAATGTTTCCCCCTAGTGGAGCTCATATTTTAACTCACCCATTCATTTTATTGTGTTGTTAGAATAGATACGTATGATATTTTTAATCATTTGAAAACTGTTCAAACAAATGCTTTTCTCTTTTTCTCCCTAAAATTTCTAAGAGTTTACCCAGTGAATCAAGTAGTGGTGTTGCTACTAGTAGTGTTGAACAGCCAAGCCTTTCACCATCTTCATCAATACCCGGTCAGCCTACGGTTGACTCCAGTGTAGAAGTACAAAAAGATAAAGTGTCAGACCAAGATGCTTCATACAATATGAAATCTATGAAAATAAGTGAAGGACTTTGTCACCCAAAATTTACATCCAGAGTACAAAAAATTAAAGATAAGTCACAAAACATTAAAAAATCTTGGTGTTCAAATTTCCAGCATTTGAAAAACAATATTAAAAAGGATGTGACATTCTGTTACTCATGCCAGTTGTTCTGCCAAAAAAATTTTAATTGTGGAGGAGAATCCTTTACAGCGCAAGGAATTTCTAATTGGAAAAAGACTCTAGAAAAATTCAGAAAGCATGAAAAAAGTGAGATGCATTTGAAGTCATTGCAGTATTGGAGGGAGTACCAATTTTTTGATGAAGCTGTCAATGATAATTTATCTATTCATTCAAAACAGATTGAAGGAAATAAAAAGTACCTAAAGCTTATAATTGAAAATATTTTATTTCTTGGGAAGCAGTGTTTACCATTAAGAGGAAATGATCAGTCGATTTCATCTGTGAATAAAGGCAATTTTTTAGAACTGCTAGAAATAAGAGCAAAAGATAAAGGAGAAGAAGTATTTCGACTTACAAATTTACAAGTTGACTTCTATAATAGTACACAAATTCAAAATGATATTATTGAAATAATAAAGACTGAAATGCTTCAAGATATTGTGAATGAAATCAATGCCTCCTCAGCTTTTTCAATAATATGTGATGAGACAACTGATAGTGCCACTAAAAAACAGCTTTCGATTTGTGTAAGATACCCACAAAAAATGTCAAAGGCTGTCTTAATTAAAGAAAGATTCTTGGGTTTCATAGATATTGAAGAGATGACTGGGACTGACTTACATAGGACTATCAAAACTTACCTGCAGCAAATTGGAGTTGATTTAAATAAGATATGTGGCCAGGCCTATGATAGTACCACTAATTTGAGGGGACAATTTAATAAAATTGCAGCAGAATTCAAGAAAGAAGAGCCAAGAGCTTTATACGTACATTGTTATGCGCATTTTTTGGATTTAACAGTAATTACGTTTTGTAAAGAAGTGAAAGAACTCCGAAGTGCTCTAAATACTCTCAACTCTTTGTTCAACACTATTCATATGTCTGGGGAAATGTCTGCAAAGTTTCAAAACATTTTTAAGCTAAGTCAAAACAAAACATGCAAGAAACATACATCACAATCATGTTGGACAGTCCATGATCATATATTACTGTCTGTGATTGAGGGCCTTCCAGAGATTATTGAAACATTGGAAGTTATATCAAGCCATTCTTCAAACACAAGTTTAGCTGATGAATTGAGTGATTTGTTAATACTGGTTTCCAAATTTGAATTTATCTTTTGTTTGAAATTTCTTTATCGAGTGTTAAGTGTTACAGGAATTCTTTCCAAAGAGCTTCAAAGTGAAACTATAGATATTTTTTCATTGTCTTCAAAAATAGAAGCAATTTTGGAATGTTTATCATCCGAAAGAAATGATGCCTATTTCAAAACTATCTGGGATGGAGCAGAGGAAATATGTCAAAAAATAACCAGTAAAGGTTTTGAAGTTGAAAGACCTTCTTTTCAGAAAAGAAGAAGAATTCAGAAAACAGTAGATCTTGGCAATTCAGATAGTATGTTTTTTCCTACTTCAACAGAAGAACAATATAAAATTAATATTTATTACCAAGGATTGGATACTATACTAAATAATTTAAAGCTATGTTTTTCAGAGTTTGATTATTGCAAAATGAAGCAAATTTCAGAACTGTTATTTAAATGGAATGAACCATTAAATGAAACAACAGCCAAACATGTCCAAGAATTTTATAAACTTGATGCAGACATCATCCCAGAACTTAGATTTTATCGGCAATATGCAAAGCTTAATTTTCTCATAGATTATGATCATATCAACTTCATCAATCTTGGCTGTTTGTTTATCCAGCATGGTCTTCACAATAATATTCCCTGCATATCAAAGTTACTATATACTGCTTTGTCTTGGCCAGTTACTTCAAATGCTGAAAATTCATTTTCTACACTGCCCCGTCTTAAAACATATTTATGTCATACCATGGGACAAGAGAAGCTTAGCGGTCTAGCCCTAATAGCTATTGAGCAGGAACTGGTAAATAAACTGATGGAACCTGAAAGACTCAATGGCATTGTGGAAAAGTTTATCCATCAGATGAAAGAAACTAACACTTGCTAGTTCAAATTTACCTAAAAGAATTTTGTTATTTCTGCTGGAATGTTTGTTTTATTTCAAAATTTTATCTCCTGAGAAAAAGATTTTTTTTCATCAGAACATGTAACATTCACTTGATTCAAAATTCAAGAAACAGACTGAAAAGAGAAAAGTCTCCTTCTCCTTTTCAGTACCCATTCCCCTTCCCTGTAGTGTTTGTTCCTCAAATATCCTCCTGGAGATATTTTTCACAAATAGTACTCTGCAGTCCACACTGTTCTTCAACTTGTCCACTAAACATATTTTTGAGATTGTCCTATACCCATGCATAAAGAGTTTGTTGATTTTTTTATAACTGCATAAAATTTCATTGTATGAACGTACCATAATATATTTGAGCAGTCCCTAACAATAAACACTTTAATTCTTTCCAGTATTTTGCTATTATAAATAATGCTGCATTTAATAACCTTGTACAGGGGAGCCTGGGTGGCTAAGTCAGTTAACCATCTGCCTTTGGCTCGGGTCATGAACTCAGGGTACTGGGATCAAGCCCCACATTGGGCTTCCTGCTCAGTGGTGGGGGGTAGCCTGCTTCTCTTTTTCCCTCTGCCTGCCGCTCTCCCTGCTTGTGCCCTCTGTCAAATAAATAAATAAAATCTTTCTTAAAAAATAATAATAACCATGTATGTAATTCCACATGAGTGAGTTACTGTAAGATAAAATTTTTAATTAGAATTACTAGGTCAGAAGATTTATGCATTTCTGTTCTTGATAGATGCTGGCAAATTGCTTTCTATAAGAAGTATGCCCATTTATAGTTCTACCACCCATGTGTGGGATTGCCTGTTTCTTGAATCTTTATAAGCAGTGTTCTGAAACATTTTGATCTTTGCCAGTCTGGTTAAAAATCCCAGTGAAGGGATGCCTGGGTGGCTCAGTTGGTTGGACGACTGCCTTCGGCTCAGGTCATGATCCCAGAGTCCCAGGATCGAATCCTACATCGGGCTCCCAGCTCCATGGGGAGTCTGCTTCTCCCTCTGACCTTCTCCTCGCTCATGCTCTCTCTCACTGTCTCTCTCTCTCAAATAAATAAATAAAATCTTAAAAAAAAAAAAATCCCAGTGAAATTTTGTATTTTCACTTAAGAATAAGGTGGGGGGGGGGCGCCTGGGTGGCTCAGTGGGTTAAGCCTCTGCCTTGGGTTCGGGTCATGGTCTCAGGGTCCAGGGATTGAGCCCCGCATTGGACTCTCTGCTCAGCAGGGAGCCTGCTTCCCCCTCTCTTTCTCTACTTGTGATCTCTCTCTCTCTGTCAAATAAATAAAATCTTCAAAAAAAAAAGAGTAAGGTTGGGTAGGGGTGCCTGGGTGGCTCAGTCTGCCTTCACCTCAGGTCATGATGCCAGTGTCCTGGGATTGAGTCCTGCATCAGCCTCCTTGCTCAGCAGGGAGCCTGTTTTTCCCTCTGCCTGCAGCTCCCCCTGCTTGTGCTCTCCCTCTCTCTGACAAATGAATAAATAAAATATTTTTTAAAAGGGATAAGGTTGGGTATCTACTTGAGCTATTTATATTTCCTTTTCCTGTGAACAGTCATGTTTAAACACGACTGGTTTTGGTTGACACAAATAGATGATGCAATATGAATTTTTTTTTAAGATTTTTTTTTAATTTTTATTTATTTGACAGACAGGGATCACAAGTAGGCAGAGAGGCAGGCAGAGAGAGAGATGGGGAAGCAGGCTCCCTGACGAGCAGAGAGCCTGACGTGGGGCTTGATCCCAGTACCCCGGGATCACAACCTGAGCCGAAGGCAGAGGCTATAACCCAGGCACCCCGCAGTATGAATTCTTAATCTACTTTGTGAATATATGACTAAATAACGCCCCCCCCCAAAAAAAGACTCTTTTCCTATCATTATACTTTAGAAAGGTTCAGGTGATAAAGGGAAATCTGTCCCTCAGAGACTTTAAGAATTTAAGATGTATCTGGGCCTGGAATCTTGTTTGTTTTAGGAATATTTCTCTGCCACTTCTCCCTTTCTGTTTCTTTCTCCTCAATTCTCAGTTGTTATTTTTCTAGAAAGAGCATCCATTTTATTTGGGCTTTTTAAAAAATGTATTTACTTAAAGGTATAGAAAGTATTCTTTTGATATTTTCTGTATACTAAGTTTCCTCATTGATTTCTATATACATGCTTGCTTTCTTGATTAGCCAACCAATGGTTTATTTACTTTTTTCGTACACTTTCTTAGATTTATTTATCATCCTACCTTTTAAAAATATTATGGTTGATTTTAACAGAAATACAAAGAGCATATCTAGTAACATTTAATCCTATTAAATCCTAACATTTTACTAATGCTCCAGTTTTTATTTCAGAAATAAAATATTACAGAGCAAGATGAAGCTCTCTTGCAAATCTTTTACTGATAGCATTCCTCTTCTTTTCCCCAGAAGCAGTGGTTTTTGTGCTTCTTTCCATGCTTAATTTTTTTTTATTAGTTTTTTTTTATTAACATATAATATATTATTAGCCCCAGGGGTACAGGTCTGTGAATGGTCAGGCTTACACACTTCACAACACTCACCATAGCACATACCCTCCCCAATGTCCACAACCCAACCACCACCACCACCACCCCCACAACCCTGTTTGTTTTGTAAGAGTCTCTTATGGTTTGTCTCCCTCCCAATCCCATCTTGTTTCATTTTTTCCTTTCCTATCCCCCAAACCCCCCACGTTGCCTTTCAAATTCCTCATATCAGGGAGACCATATGATAATTGTCTTTCTCTGATTATTTCACTCAGCATAATACCCTCTAGTTCCATCCATGTCATTGCAAATGGCAAGATTTCATTTCTTGTGATGGCTCATGCATGTTTAATTTTGTACTTAAAAGATAGCCTTGTTTTGTATTTATAAGCTTTATATAAAACCCTAGGTTGCATTGTACATACCTTTCAGAAATTTGCTTTTTTCATTCAATGTTGTCTTTGAAATTTCTACTTGGATTTCATTTATTTTAGCTGCTGAATAATACCCCATTATATGAATATAGATGTTCATCCTTTCTCTATTTAAATGGACATATACTCTTTGATTTTGTATGCACTTGCACATTCAACAAATATTTTTGAGCAAGTACTGTATACCAGACACTTCTAGCTGGGGGAGACCCAGCAAAGAGTAAAATATGGCCCTAGCTCCAGTGAAACTCTACTTTCTAATGTGGTGATCCAAGAAAGATTGCCTGCCTAGAAGAGGTTGCCTACCAGTTCTTTATGTAGATAGATGATAATACAGAAAAGAATATAGCCTCCACTAGGATAAAATATGAGACTTTGGAAGCTGTGGCCAGTAAAGGCCTTCCCCAACCACCTATCCCTGACATACCGATTGGGAAAGTCTGCTCTATGGTACTTACCTAGAAGTAGACTTGATGCTTAAAGGCTATGTTCATCTTCCACTTTAATTAAACCTCTGTTGTAAATTTTTTTTCCTTCTCACCATTATCTGAATGTCTCTGTTCCACACATCCTTACCAACATTTGGTACTATCATTTTACTCTTTTTTTTTTTTTTAATTCATTGGTTTCTACTTTACCTTTTTTAAAAAAAGAAAATAGAAGGCAGTTAGTTAACCACTAGTATTGAATGCTTCTTGCGTGTATTTTCATTCTTTTCTATTCTGTAATGAAAGTGCTTGGTACTATGAACTCTCCTCTGAAGTCACCTTTTGTCTACCATGTGTTTTTCTCATTTTCATTATTTTCTAGCAGTTTGCAGTTGTGGTTTCTATATTGTCATGGAACCAGGAATTAATGTCAAGAGGTTGAGGGGGTTTTTTTAAAATATTTAAATTTTGCTTTTACTTTTTTTTCCCCTATAAAGTCAGAAACATAAGTCCTGGGCCTGAAAAAGAAAACTATAGTAATTAAAACAGCTATCTTGGTTGAATACCTACTGTGTAATACAGTATTTTGTTCAGTGCTTTACATACACTGTTTAATTTAGATCTCTCAACAACCTGTTCTTTTACACAGGAAGCAAAGACAGAAAGGTTATGGATCGCACAGTAAATGGTGAATGCAGGATTTGTATCCAGGCGGTATGACTCCAAACCCCATGCTCTCAGTCACCATGCTCTACTAACTTACACAAACTATTATCAGAAATACTCCCAAATAGCACCTGGGTGGGTCAGTCATTAAGCATCTGCCTTCAGCTCAGGTCATGATCCCGAGGTTCTGGAATCTAGCACCACATCGGCCTCCCTGCTCAGCAGGAGGCCTGCTTCTCCCTCCCCCTCTTCCTCTCCCCCTGCTTGTGTTCCCTCTCTTTCTCTCTCTGCCAAATAAATAAAATCTTCTAAAAAAAAAAAAAATAGAAATCTTCCCAAATAAAAGATTAACTACCAGAAGTACATTAAAGAATAGAAGATCACATTGGGGCTCCCCTGGGTGGCTCGGTGACTTAAGCCTCTGCTTTTGGCTCAGGTCATGGTCTCGGGGTCCTGGGATCAAGCCCTGCATCGGGCTCTCTGCTCAGCAGGGAGCCTACTTCCCCCCTCTCTCAGCCTGCCTCTTTGCCTACTTGTGATCTCTCTTTCAAAGAAGTAAAATCTTTAAAAAAAAAAAAGAAAGAAAGAAAATAGAAGATCACAGAGATAGCAGTGTAGTTTTGATCTCCCCAAATCCATTGAGGCATAAATCATGCACAACATCTACAACAAATCTCGATGACAATGAATCCCCATGGTCCCAAAAGAAGTTTAGGTAATGACAAACTCTTAAGACCTGAATGGTACTGGCTGTCTGTTTAGAAAGCCACAGAGAAAAAGCAGTGGGACAATAGATAACCTTTGAGAAGAGGTCCCCTAAATCAACAGGTTTCCACTAGAAAGCATGACAGGCTAATTAGAGAACAACAGACCCAAAAGAAGGTCCCTACAGATGTCAGTTAGCTGGTGAATTAGAGGGGACTGTGCTAAGTTCTGAAGATGTTGGAGTAGTCTAGGTCCTTATTA
Source organism: Mustela erminea (assembly GCF_009829155.1). NCBI lineage: Eukaryota > Metazoa > Chordata > Mammalia > Carnivora > Mustelidae > Mustela > Mustela erminea. Next base: position 83,235,913 of record NC_045623.1, on the reverse strand, counting down.
ACTATTTTTTGTTTTTGTTGTTGTTCCTTATGAATTCGTGAAGCTAGCAAATAAAAGCTTTATTCCCAAACAGCTCAATTAAGGAGAAACTGCTGGCTATAGACACAAAATTGATCAGGACAGGGATAGTAGGGACAAAAGAAAGATAATGTACAAGACAAATGCAGGAGAGACTCAGAAGAAGCAAAATCTCAAAATGAGGTCATTTTGTGAAAATAATAGGATTTCATGAGCCTTGAAGCCAGAAAAGTTAATCCTTTCTACCTCCTAAAAGGATAGGAAAATGTATTTCACATAGACGTGAACAACAGAATTGTAGAATTCAAAACAAAAATAGAGAACAGAGTTATCTTTACAAAACACAAAAATTAAGTGTTTTAAACCAAGTTATAAGAATTTAAGAAAACTATGAAAGCTAGAAATGAATTAGAAAGGCTCAGATTAGTGGATAAAATATTTTAAAAGGTCAGTGACAATTCAGGGAAGTATTAGAAATTAAAGGGAAAAAAATCACTTTAAAACTGAAAACTCGGAGAGTGCCTGGGTGGCTCAGGGGGTTAAAGCCTCTGTCTTTGGCTCAGTTCATGATCCCAGGGTCCCGGGATCAAGCCCCAAACTGGGCTCTCTTCTCGGCAGTTAGCCTGCTTCCCCCTCTCTCTCTGCCTGCCTCTCTGCCTACTTGTGATCTTTGCCTGACTTGTAATCTCTGTCTGTGAAATTAATAAATAAAATCTTAAAAAAAAAAAAAAAACTCGGGTGCCTGGGTGGCTCTGATGCTTAAGTATACAATTTGATTTTGGCTCAGGTCTCAATCTCAGGGCTGTGATTTCAGGCCCTGTGCTGGGCTCCACACTGGGCATGGAGCCTACTTTTTTAAAGAAAAAATGATGATCGCCTGGGTGGCTCAGTGGGTTAAAGCCTCTGCCTTCGGCTCAGGTCATGATCCCAGGGTCCTGGGATCGAGCCCCTCATCGGGCTCTCTGCTCAGTGGGGAGCCTGCTTCCTCCTCTCTCTCTCTTTGCCTGCTTCTCTGCCTACTTGTGATCTCTGTCTGTCAAATAAATAAATAAAATCTTAAAAAAAAAAAACTAAACTAGAAGGGATTCAAAATAAATAAGACACAACTAATACATTCCTAAGAAGAGGAGTTTAGAAAGGAAGAATATGTTTTCCATCATAACAAGAGATTTAAAAAGGATTCAAGAAAAAGTGTTACAAAATATAGAAGACTTGATACCCATATAAAAGGAATCTTCAGAGAAGAAATTGAGGCAATGGAAAAGAATATTTAGAAACTAAAGCAACAGAAAAGAACAAATACTTAAAACCAAATGCCAGTCATTTAGATTATTTCTCAGCTCACAGACATCCAAACCACAGTTTTGGCTGGGTCTTTGTTAGCCTGTACCAATAGGGGACAGTAGAGGACAGCTGCAAGCATGAAGGAGAAAGGATTTGTTCCTTCCTGTCTGCTTCCTGGGCTTTATGTCTGCTTGTGGTTGTGACCGTCATTTCAGAAATGTTGCTTCATTCTGGAAGCATCACCTCTTTCCCTAGCAGGAACTCAATCCAGTTGCAATCTTCACAACACTTACAGAGCCACTTTCATCATACCCCCACTGTGGGACACCAGCAGCCCCTCTTCAGTGATCTGGGTCTTAGGCCCAAGATCAAACCAGCACCAGCATCCTTCCTCAGAGGTCTAAGTTCCAAGAACTCCTATCTCCTTTATTTTGTTCTCTCATTACTGAGAATTTAAGCCGCTACTTCTACGACATTTTGGTGTTTTTATTCTTTCAGTAACCTACTTAACTCTATACTTAATTTGTTTTCATATTCCCTCTGCTCAAATAACCAACATGGCTTCTCTGACTTTACTGGACCCTGACCAATATGCTGTAATTCAAGGGAGCTTCCTTGAAATTAGAAAGACTTTATATATTGGAGCCCAGGGTTGACTCAGTCGGTTGAGCATCAGACTCTTGGTTTCAGTTCAGGATCATGGAATCAAGTCCCAAGTTGGGCTTCATGCTAAGTGGAGAGTCAGCTTGAGATTCTCTAGCGCGTGCGCGCTCCCCTCCCCCACCCCCAATCCCTCCTCCCACTCACATGCTCACTAGCTCTCTCTCAAATAAATCTTTAAAACAAAGAAAGACGGGGGCGCCTGGGTGGCTCAGTGGGTTAAGCCGCTGCCTTCCGCTCGGGTCATAATCTCAGGGAGTCCCGCATCAGGCTCTCTTCTCAGCAGGGAGCCTGCTTCCCTTCCTCTCTCTCTCTGCCTGCCTCTCTGCCTACTTGTGATCTCTCTCTGTCAAATAAATAAATAAAATCTTAAAAAAAAAAAAAAAAAAAGACTATGTATTGAAAAGATAGTGTGTGCCTAGGCATGTGACCCAGAATAGTCATGGCCAGAAATACTTCTATTGTTTAAAGAAAAAAATTCCTTTGAGAATCCAGGCCAAAAAGCCAAGACACTTCTAAGGGAAGGTAAATCTGATGATTTTCGTACTTTTTCATAATTACATTCTATACCAGAATACAAATAAGTAACATAAACTTACTCAGGATTTTATATCCAAAGAAATTGACTTTTTATTTATTTATTTATTTTTTAGATTTTTAAGATTTTGTTTATTTGTGAGAGAGAGAATGAGAGAGAACACGAGAGGAGGGAGAGTCCGAGGGAGAAGCAGACTCCCCACTGAGCAGGGAGCCAGATGTGGGATGTGATCTGGTACTCCAGGACCATGACCTGACTCAAAGGCAGTCACTTAACCAACTAAGCCACCCAGTCACCCTGTTTTTTTAGCTCTTTTATTTATTTGAGAGAGAGCACAAGCATGGGGAGTGGCAGGCAGAGGGAAAAGCAGGCTCCCTGCTAAGCAGGGAGTCCTTGATCCCAGGAAGCTGGGATCATGAGCCAAAGACAGACATTTAACTGACTGAGCCATATAGGTGCCCCACAAAATTGACTTTCAAGTATAAAAACCACAGGCAAACTATCGATATGCAAATTCCTGGAACCTTGTTTCCATGATCCCTGGACCTGAGTCATCTACTAGAGAATGTGGTTCAGATAACTAGATTGATTGGAGGGGCATTAACATGAAGGGTGACAGTTTTATCAAGTATCAAGAAGAAATAATAAAATTAGAATCCCACTCTTGAATTAATAGATCTAGGCAGTGATCATCCATGGCTGCTACTGTCTCTACAGGAAGCCAGGCGTTCTATACTTCCCGATGGGAAGCATAGCACCAGCTGAGCAGTGCATCCATCCCCTCAGAGGTCTGAATTTTAATTCCACAGGATTCTTCCAGGCTTTTAAGGATTAAGAATTCCAACCTCTCCTCTTCCTGTCCCCCCACCCACCCACTCCTAGTGCTAGAGGTGGTAGAAGCTCTGGAATTGCTGCTTCTATAGCACCTTAGTGCTCTCACTGTGCCTTCTTAGCTCTGTAATTCAAATAACTCGTGGTTTCAGTCTCCCAGTCGATATAGAACCATCCACGAAGTAATCTTGTCAAAATAATTCAATCTTTAATTTCATCAAGACCCTAGATCTAATACTCTGGTTTCTCTTCAGATCAAATGAATCTTTTGCCTTTAAAAAAAAAAAAAAAGTTAAGGGGCACGTGGGTGACTAAGTAAGTTGTTAAGCATCCACCCTTGGCTCAGGTCATGATCCCTGGGTCCTAGGATTGAGCCCTGCATTGGGCTCTCTGCTTGGCGGGAGGCCTGCTTCTCCCTCTCCATTCCCCCTGCTTGTGTTTCCTCTCTCACTGTCTCTCTCTGTCAAATAAATAAATAAAATCTTAAAAAAAAAAAAAAAGAAACTTCTTTAAAAATTTTTTTTTTCAAAAACCTAGATCTAACTGCTCATTTCCTGAAAGACACAGGTCAGAGAAACATATTAAACATCATTAGGATGTAACCAGCAAAACCCAAATCCTGGAAAACTATACAGAAGAAACAACAGTTTAACAAATACTTATAAGGAAAAAGTAAGATACGACAAAAGATTCTGTAGCTTAAAAGAGAAGTTGGAGTCATGTCAACAGATTGTAGTATGTGAAACTTGTTTGAATCCCACTTTAAACAAATGTGAACACTGGATATTTGATGATATTAAAGAATTGTTAATTATGAGGGTATAATAGTGATATTGTGCTTATGTGTGTTTTAAAAAGTCACTGCCTCTTAGTAGATGAAATTATATGAAATCTGAGACTTCAAAATACTTTGTGGAGGAGAAGAAGTATATGAGGGCTGAGATGAAACAAAATTGGCCATGATTTCATAGTTGTTGAATCTAGGTGGTATGTACATAGGGACTCATTGTATTGTTACTCACTTTTGTATGTGAAGTTTTCTATAATTAAAAATATTTTAGGGGCACCTGGGTGGCTCAGTGGGTTAAAGCCTCTGCCTTCGGCTCAGGTCATGATCCCAGTGTCCTGGGATTGAGCCCCACATCCGGCTGTCTGCTCCGCGGAGAGCCTGCTTCCTCCTCTGTCTCTCTCTGCCTGCCTTTCTGCCTACTTGTGATCTCTGTCTGTCAAATAAATACATAAAATCTTTAAAAAAATATATTTTAAATGATGAACTATTACCCATGGGTGTTTATGCCAGGAATGTAAAGGTGTTTCAATATTAAAAAACTATAAAATATATCAAGTTAAGAAAGTAATATCAATAAATATAACATTTGTACCTGATCTTATTTTATTTTAATTTTATTATTTATTTAATTTTATTTTTTTAAGTAGGCTTCACACCAACATGGAGCCCAATGTGGGCTTGAACTCAAAACCCTGAGATCAAGACCTGAGCTGAGGTCAAGAGTCAGACATTTTAACCGACTGAGCCACCCAGGTGCCCCATGTACTTGATTTTAAAATATAGTTAAAATTAGAATAAAAAGCTATTTCTTATCAAAATATAAGTAATATTAATATTAATATATACATATAGACCCAGCCAATAATTAGAATATTAGGAGCACTGTTCCCAAAAATATCAGAAACCTACCAACTGTCAACCTTATGTAATATTTTTAAATTAGACTATATTTAGGTAATTGTAGATTCATATCAAGTTGTAGGAAATAATAGAGATCACACATATCATTCACCCAATTTTCCCCTATGGTCTTGCATAACTATGATACAGTATCACAATGGGAAATCAAACATTGATACAATCTTTTATCTAGGTGTATCAGTTTTACACGCACTTGTGTGTATTCAGTATTATCATGTATAGACTCGTAGTCACCACTATAATCAAGATACAAAACCGTTCCATCAATATAACAATCTTGTACGACATTCTTTTATAAATACATCCACCTTCCACTCCCCTTCTCCTCTTCCTAACCATTAACAACTACTAATCTATTTACCATCTCCATAATTTTGGCATTTCAAGAATGATTGTAATCATACAGTATGTAGCCTTTTGGGTTGACTTTTTTCATTTGGCATAATATCCTTAAAATCTGTCCAAGTTGCTTTGTGTATCAACAGTTTGTTCCTATTTACCCGAGTGGCATTATTAATATACCACAGTTTAACAATCCATTCATTGAAGGACATTAGATTTTTTCCTGTTTTGGATTACTAGAAATAAAGCCACTGAGGACATCTGTATACATGTTTTTGTGTGAGCATAAGTTTTCTTTTTTTTTTTTTTTTGCAAGTTTAATAAATCACATGATTTTTTATGGGATTTCTGTATCAGGTTGCAGTTTGAAAGAAGTTATATGAAGAGAATGATGTACAATCAATATGAATCTTGTTAAATCTCTCTTCCAGGGACTTTATCCATCTTCCTGCTTAGCAATAAAAGGCATTTTTAGGTTTATATAAACATTCTTTACAATTGTCCTCTTAACAAAAAATTAGTCTTTAAGTAGCACTAGGCATTTAGTAAATAATTCACAGGCCAATAAATTTAACTGTGCAGTTGGGAAATGTAATGTGAAAGAGCTTGAAACCTTAAGACTGGGTGATCTGCAGTGTTTCCAACATGTCTTTGACTGCCTTAAGAGAGTATTTGATTTCCTTCTTACTTTGACCTGCAAACTGATAAGCTCTGTTTATTTGACCAGCTGCCCAACTAGCATATTTCATGTTGTCCTTTTTTGTTTTTGCACTTGCTTTTGCACTTGTTTTTGCACTTGCACTTATAGAAGCAATATGACTTGCTGACATGAAAAGCCCAAACAAAGCTCTCATATTTCTGTTGCTGAGTTTCAGTGCCTCTGCAAAATACTTTCTTGAAAGTTCGAGGTTTTCGAGTCCATCTCGGATATATTTAACTTCAGCATACTGCTGACAATGTAAGTGATTGTGTGGATTAGCCATCATTAGCTCCTATAAACAAAAGGTTGCCTTAGCGTAGTCATGTTCATTGATATAAAGTTCTGCAAGTTCAAGCCAAGCTTCTTGGCCCCCAGAAATTTGTTACAGATACTCATTCAGTTCCCAAATGGCCTCAACAGTTTTCCCCTGGGCTTTTCAAATGACAATCAGGCGTTCTTGCAGCAGTGTTAGTTGGATCTTCTTGTAAAATTTTACCATGTGGTTGTATAGCATCATCATATCTTTCCATGGCTTCAAATCTTATGCCAGTTAGTCTCTTGACTCCGTGACTGCCAGGGAACTGTCTTCTCAACTCCTGAAGACAAAACAATGCCAAGTCATCTCAACTATAGTCTAGGGCTGCAATCATCACTTGCTCATATATGACCCGAATATCATCTCCAAGCTTAGATCCATATTCATTAATTAATTCTTCTAAACTTCCACAATTTGCTCACTGTTTCATGAGTTTTCTTCTCTCCATTTTCTTATTTTATCTCGCATTTCTTCCCAAGTGACATCTTAGGAAGAGGTCACAAAGCTCTAAGACCTTTGCCATCTTCTCAGAACCTGGAGGCAGGGAGTAAGTTTTCATTGTTCTAGTCTAAATGCCCAAGAATACAGCTGCTGTGTTGTATGGTAATTACACAGTTAGTTTTATAAAAAACTGCTAAGCTTGGGGCACCTGGATGGCTCAGTCAGTTAAGCATTTCAGCTCAGGTCATGATCTCAGGTTCTGGGATAGAGTCCCACCATCAGGATTCCTGCTCAGCAGGGAGTTTGTTTCTCCCTCTACCCCTCCCTCTACTTGTGATCTCTCTCATGCTCTCTCTCGGTCAAATATTTTTAGAAAGAAAGAAAGAGAGAAACTGCCAAACTTTTCCAAAGTAACTATACCATTTCATAGTCCCACCAGCAATGTATAAATAATCCAGTTTCTCTGCATCCTCAGCAGCATTTGGTGTTGTCACAACTTTGTTTTTAGCCATTCTTACAGATGTATAGTTCTCATTTTAATTTGCATATCCCTGAGGGTAATGATGTTGAAAACATTTGCATGTGGCTCTTTGTCATCTGTGTATTTTCCAAGATGAAACATCTCTTCATTCTTTTTTTTTTTTTTTTTAGAGTTTATTTATTTGACAGAGAAGGACACAGCCAGAGAGGGAACACAAGCAGAGGGAGTGGGAGAGGGAGAAGCAGGCTTCCCGCTGAGCAAGGAGCCTGATGCGGGGCTCAATCCCATACCTGAGCCAAAGGCAGAGGCTTAACCCACTGAGCCACCCAGGTGTCCCATCTCTTCATTCTTTTGCCTGTTTTCAAATTTGATTGTTTTTATTGTTGAGCTTTGAGAAATCTTTATATATGTAAATATTAGTCCTTAATTTTTCCATTTATGGATTGTGCTTTTGGTGTCACAACTAAGTTCTCTTTACCAGACTGTAGATCCCAGAGATTTTCTCCTATTTTTTTTTTTAAGATTTTATTTCTTTATTTGACAGAGAGAGATTACAAGCAGGCAGAGAGAGAGGAGGAAGCAGGCTCCCTGCTGAGCAGAGAGCCCGATGTGGGGCTCGATCCCAGGACCCTGAGATCATGACCTGAGCTGAAGGCAGAGGCTTAACCCACTGAGCCACCCAGGCACCCCTCTCCTATTTTTTAAAAAGATTTTTTATTTATTCATTTGACACAGAGAGAGAGCAAGTGAGCACAAGCAGAGGGAGAAGGGAGAAGCAAGCTCCCCACTGAGCATGGAGCCCAATGTGGGGCTCGATCCAGGACCCTGGGTAATCAACTGAGCCACTTGGTGCCCCCTAGGTTTTTGTTTATAAAGGTTTTATACTTTTACATTTTACATTTAAGCTTGTGAAATATTTTGAATTAACATTTGTATTTAGGTCAGAATTCTTTTTTTTCCCCCTTATGGATATCCAATTGCTCCAGCATCATTTTTTGAAAGGCTATCCTTCCTCCACTGAACTTATTTTACATCTTTGTCAAAATCAATTGGTTAGACACAGACATTCAGCAAACTAGAAATAGAAGGGAACTTCCATAACATGAACTTAAGGAAGTTCCCTTCTATTTCCCTTCTATTGTCTGTTTATTAAAACAACAAACAAAAAACCACACACACACACACACACACACACACACACACACACACAGAGCTAACATTACACTCAATGGAAACCTTAAGAGCTTTCCCCTTAAGTTCAGAAACAAGGTAAGAATGCCCACTTTCATCACTCCTACTCAAGATTGTACTAGGAGACTTAGAGCAATTAGGCGAGGGGTAGGGGAAGGAAGGAAAGAAAATGAAAGAGAAAGAAAGAGAAGGAGAGGAACAAAGGGAGGAAGGGAGAGGGAGAGAGAGAAAAATCCATTTTGTTTGAGAAATTGTAGATGGTACTGTTTTTCATTTTGGTTTCCACATTTTCATTGTTCATATAAAGAAATACTATTGTATTTTGTGTATTTATAAATTTATAAATCGGCCAAACTCACTTCGTTCTAGGAAGTTTTCTTGGTAAAAATCTCTGAGGTTTTCTACACAGACCTTGTCATCTGCAAATAAGGACAATTTATTCATTTCTAACTGGTATGCATTTTCTTTCTTTTTCATTCTATTCTGGAAGTATAAACCTTTAAAATACTACACAATATTATCAAATAGAAGCAAAAAAATATTTACTGAGTATACCTAATATGTGCCAGATAGCTATTGGGAATATATCCTTGAACAGAATAAAATCTGACCTCACATGGAGCTTGCATTCTAGTGAGAGCTGATAAACCATAACTAAGCAAATAGGTCAAATGTATACTGACTTTGAAAGTGTTAGATAATGTGTAGAAAAGATTCTGGAGTCATGTCTTTGAGAGGAGAGGGGATCTAGTTCACAAATGGAGGAGCTGGACTTTGCTAGAAATATGGATATTTCATACGTTGTAATAGAAGGAAAGAAATATACAGGTACAGATGTAGGTAGGTCAGGAGATATGACTTTAGAAGCTTGTGGAACTTATTTTCCTAGTGCTTCTGTTTTCTCAGTGAAATAGGAAGCAAGGTTATCTGCTGAAAATGAAGATAAAAGAGAAAGCATTAGACATTTGAAGAAAGAGGATATGACATGAAATAGATTTTAATAGATTAAAAGAAAAAGTGTGTGGTTGCTGAGCAGAGAAGGACCCCTAGAGATTAATAAACAGAATCTAAAGACAGCAGTCAGTATGTATGGATTAGATGGAGAGTTGGATTTGAGATGATTTTGATTTTTGCCAAATGAGTTCCATTAATCAAAAATGGGGCAGAGGAATTAGAACATTTGCAATTCTAACTTACAATTATCAGTATTAAGTACTGTTTTATTTATTTAAGATTTAATTACTTGTTTCAGAGAGAGATCATGTAAGAATGCCATGTTTGGGGGAGGGGCAGGAGAGGGAAAGAGAGAATCTCAAGCAGACTCCCCAGTGAGCATGGAGCCCAATGTGGGCCTTGATCTCATAACCCCAAGATCATGACCTGAAGTGAATTCAAGATTCAGCAGCTTATCTGACTGAGCCACCCAGGCATCCCCTAAGTACCATTTTGTTGAGTGCTTACCATCTACTAGGAACATTAAAAAGGAGAAAAAGAAAAAGTAAGGTTTTTTTATTTACATGATCTCATCCATTCTTACATTATTTCTAGGAAGTGGTGTTGACTCTTGATTCTACTCCCTGTTTACACAGACCAGATTTTCTACGAAGATGGGAAGGGAAGTGAGCATGCTAGAAGTGGTTTTTTTAGATTAAATATAAATGGTTTAAACTCTCCCACAAAAAGACAGAGATTGGCAGGATGCCTTTTTCTTTTTAATACCTTTTTTTTTTTTAAGATTTATTTGTTTATTTATTTATTTTTGAGAGAGAGAGAGAGAGCACAGGCAGGAGTGTGAGGGGGAGAGGAAGGGAGAATCCCAAGTAGATTCTGTTCTGAACATGGAGCAACATGGAGCTCAATCTCATGCCCCTGAGATTACAACCTGAGCTGAAAACCAAGAGTTAGATGCTTAACCAACTGCAGAACCCAGGTGCCCCAGAATGGCATTTCTTTTCCTTTATGATTTTGTTTATTTATTTATTTGAGAGAGAAAGAAAGCAAGAGAGAGCAGGGGAGGAGCCGATAGAGACAGATAAGACTCCACACTGAGCACAGAGCCCAATGTGGGGTTCAATCCCATAACTCTGAGACCATGACCTGAGCCAAAATCAAGAGTTGAATGCTTAATTGACTGAGCCACCCAGGTGCTCTGGCAGAATGGCTTTTTAAAAATATGCAACAAGGGCGCCTGGGTGGCTCAGTGGGTTAAGCCGCTGCCTTCGGCTCAGGTCATGATCTCAGGGTCCTGGGATCGAGTCCCGCATCGGGCTCTCTGCTCAGCAGGGAGCCTGCTTCCCTCTCTCTCTCTCTCTGCCTGCCTCTTCATCTACTTGTGATTTCTCTCTGTCAAAATAAATAAAATCTTTAAAAAAAAAAATGCAACAATATGCTGTCTAAAAAACCTTATCTTAGATTCAAAGACACAGGTTGAAAGTGGAAAAATGGAAAAATACATTCTATGCAAATAACAAAAACAGAACAGTGGTGGCTATACAATATCAGACAGAATAGAGTTTAAATGAAAAAGTTTACAAGAGGGGCACCTGGCTAGTTCAGTCAGTGGAGCATATGACTCTTGATCTACAGGGTCATGAGTTCAAGCCCAACATTAGGTGTAGAGTTTACTTTAAAAAAAATGAATGAATAAATAAATAAACAAACAAACAAACAAACAAAAATTTTTAATTAAAAAAGTTACAAGAGACAAGCACATATATTAATGGAAATGTCAAATACAGCAAGAAGATATAACTGTAAAGATTTTTGCACATAATGACAACATAAAAATATTTATGAAGCAAAAATTGACAAAATTAAAGGGAGGAATGGTTCTACAATAACAGATGGGAATTTCAATATCCCACTCTCCATAATGGATAGAACAACCATACAGAAGAGAAGAAGTAGAGGATTTGAACAACACAGTAAGTCATAACTATATCTAATAGGCATATACAGAACACTTTACCCAACAATAAAATACACATTTTGCTCAGGTACATGTTTTCCAAGACAGACTGTGTGTTAGGCCACAGTTAAGACTCAGCTGATTTGGGACACCTAGATGGTTCAGTTGGTTAAGGGCCTGCTTTCTCGGTATACACACAAAAGAACTAAAAGCTGGGTCTTGAAGAGATGCCTTTACACTCATGTTTATAGCTAAAACATGGAAGGAACAAAAGTGTCCATCAATAGATGAAGAGATAAGCAAAATGTGGTATATATATATAAAATGAAATATTATTAGCCTTAGAGAGAGGAGATTCTGACACATGCTACAACATAGATGAAACTTGAAGAAATTGTGCTAAGTGAAATAAGCCAGTCACTGCAAAACAAATACTGTATGATTCTATGTATGTGAGGTCGACAGAGTAGTCATAATCATAGAGACAGAAGTAGAATGGTGGTTATAAGGGACTCTATAAAATAAATTCCAGGGATGCCTGGGTGGCTCAGTTGGTTAAGCCAATGCCTTCAGCTCAGGTCATAATCCCAGGATTCTGGGATTGAGTCCTGCACTGGGCTCCTTGCTCAGTGGGGAGCCTGCTTCTCTCTCTGCCTCTCCTTGCCACTTTGCCTGCTTATGCTCTCTCTCTCTTACAAATAAATAAATAAAATCCAAAAAAATAAAAATAAAAATGAATTCCGGGGCGCCTGGGTGGCTCAGTGGGTTGAGTTTTTGCCTTCAGCTCAGGTCGTGATCCCGGAGTCCTGGGATCGAGCCCCGCATCAGGCTCTCTGCTAAGCGGGGAGCCTGCTTCCCCCTCTCACTCTGCCTACCTCTCTGCCTACTTGTGGTCTCTCTCTGTCAAATAAATAAATAAAATCTTTATAAAAAAAATAATTTCCAGAAAGGAGTTAGGGGGGTAAATAATTTTCCAAAATAGCACAATCAGTTATTTTCTTAAAATTACTATTACATGTGTAATATATACCTGTATGCCCAGAAAGAGAGCACTCATGATCAAGTAAATGGAGTAAAATGTTATCAGTAGTTGACACTCATTAAATGATGCTATATGGATGTTCTTTGTATTATTCTTTTTTTTTTAAGATTTTATTTATTTATTTGACAGACAGAGATCACAAGTAGGCAGAGAGGCAGGCAGAGAGAGAGAGGAAGGGAAGCAGGCTTCCTGCTGAGCGGAGAGCCCGATATGAGGCTCAATCCCAGGACCCTGGGATCATGACCTGAGCCAAAGGCAGAGGCCTTAACCCACTGAGCCACCCAGGTGCCCCTTCTTTGTATTATTCTTATTCCAACTTTTTGTAAGGTTGAAATTATGTACAGATTTTTATTAAAAATGTTTTTAATTTCTCAGATTAGAGAAAGAGTTATATAAATGCTAGAAAGGGTTGATTAAAACTGCCTTACAAGATAGACTTTATAATTCTTTCCCACATCTATTACAAGACTGAAGACTCTTCAGACTGTCAACATTCAAGAAATTGTCAACATTACTCTGAAAGAACACACAGTTATGGTGCAGGGCCCCAGAAGAACCCTGCAGAGGGACTTGAAGCACATCAATGGAGAACTCAATCTCCTCGGCAAGAAAAGGAAGAGACTCTGACAAATTCTGAGGAAACAGGAACTGGCCACTATTCCCATGATTTTCATTAACAGAACATGATCCTAGGGGATCACACTGAGCTTCCATTACAAAATCAGATTGTTTATGCCTATTTCCCTATCAAGCTTATTATTCAGGAGAACCAGTCTTTTGTTGAAATCTGAGATTTTTATGGGTGAAAAATATATCTTCAGGTTTCAAATGAGGCCAGGTGTTCCTTGTCCACTATCTCAAGCCCAGAAAGATGAGTTAATTCTTGAAGGAAAGAACATTGAACTTCTATTAAATTCAGCCGCTTTGATTCAGCAAGCTACAACAGCTGACAAGGATGTCAGAAAAATATTTTATGGTATCTGTGTCTCTGAAGAAAGAACAGTTCGGCAGGCTAATGATTAAGATCGAAGTTAGCTACAGAAACAACACGATGCCAAATGATTCCTAAGACCTATTTTAGTAAGTAAAAATTGGGACCTCCCACCACAAAACACTTAGATCTTATAATATACACATACTTTACATACACAAAAGTCAATTCAAAATGGATTTAAGACTTGAAAGTAAAACCTGAAGTGATAAAACTCCTTGAAGAAAACATAGGTGGTAAGCTCCTTGACATTATTGGTCTTGGCAATTCTTTTTTTTTTTTTTTTTTTTATTTTACACCAAAAGCAAAGGCAACAAAATATAACAGACACGAGGAGATGTCTCATAATAATAAAAAAAATAAGAAATGAAGTATAGAATGAAAATGTCTAACATAATCTAACCAAAGTCTCAAAAGGGGAAAAATCAGAGAATGAAGAAGAGCCAATATGATAGAAGAGATAATGGCTCATAATTTATTGGAACTGTTAAATAAATTAAGAAATACATATATATATATATGTATTATATATATATATATATAAAGAAGTATGATATAAATACACCTATATCTGGAGCATATGGGTGGCTCAGTTGGTTAAGCATCTGACTCTTGATTTTGGCTCAGGTCATGATCTCAGGGTTGTAGGGTCAAGCCCCACATAGGGCTCTGTGCTAAGTATGGAGCCTGGTTGAGATTCTCTCCCTCTCCGTCTGCCCCTACCCCTCTCACTCTCACTCTCTCTCTCTAAAAAGAAAAAAGAAAAAACAGAAACCTACATCTGAGCTATAGTGTCATACAGAATTAAAAAAAAAAAAAAAGAAAAAAGAAAAAAGACCATAATGAAAAAGTTCAGGTACAAAGGAATGAAACATTGATAGCAGATTTCTCAATGACAACAATGGACAGAGGATAAATGGAATACTATTTTTAAGCACCAAGAGAAAATTATTATCAACCCAAATTTCTTTAGCCAGAGAATCTATTTTTTTAATAATGCAAAGACAAACATTTTTTTAGAACAATCAAAGAGTTCATCACTGAGAGTTCTTCACTAAAGAAATTACTAAGGGGCACCTGGATGGCTTAGTCAGTTAAGCATCTGCCTTCGGCTCAGGCTGATCCCAGCGTCCTGGGATTAAGACCAGAATCAGGGGTCACCTGGGTGGCTCAGTGGGTTAAGCTTCTGCCTTCGGCTCAGGTCATGATCTCAGGGTCCTGGGACCAAGCCCGGCATTGGGCTCTCTGCTCAGCGGATAGCCTGCTTCCCCCTCTTTCTCTGCCTGCCTACTTGTGATCTCTCTCTCTGTCATATAAATGAATAAAATCTTAAAACAAAAACAAAAACACAGAATCAGGCTCTCTGCTCAGTGGGGAGTCTGCTTCTCCTTCTCCCTCTGCACTCCCCCCACCACTCTGCTCATGCTTTCACTCTCTGTCTCAAATAAAATTAAAAAAGAAAAAAAAAAGAAAAGAAAAAAAATAATAATAAATAAAAAAAAATTTTTTGAACCAGAAATTACTAAGGAATATACCTCAGGAAAAAGGAAAAAAATAATTTCAAAAAATTCTCAGGTGCAAGTAATAATGGTAAAGAAATTGGTAAATATGCAAGTATATTTAAACAAATACTATTATTTTTTAAAGATTATATTTATTTATTTGACAGAAAGAGAAATCACAAGTAGGCAGAGATGCAGGCAGAGGGGGAGGGGGAAGCAGGCTCCCCGCTGAGCAAAGAGCGCAATGCACAGCATGATCCCAGGACCCTGAGATCATGACCCGAGCCTAAGGCAGAGGCTCAACCCACTGAGCCACCCAGACACCCCTAAACAAATGCTATTATTAATAATTTCTAATTCCTGTAGTCAAAAAAAGTAAGACTAGGCAGCAATACTATGTTATTGAGAGGGGCAATCAGATTACAAAAGTGTCCTAGGTCCATGGTTTAATTGCGGGACTGGGTTAAAATATTGACTAACTTTATACTCTAAGTATGCATATTAATCCATCAGGGGAAACTACTAAAATAATAAGAATGTATAACTTAAAAACCAGCAGAAGAAAAATGTGGAATTAAAAAAAAAAAATCATTGCGGGGCGCCTGGGTGGCTCAGTAGGTTAAAGCCTCTGCCTTCAGCTCAGGTCATGATCCCAGGGTCCTGGGATCAACACCTGCATCAGACTCTCTGCTCAGGAGGGAGCCTGCTTCATCCTCTCTCTCTAGGTGCTTCTCTGCCTACTTGTGATCTCCATCTGCCAAATAAATAAATAAAATCTTAACAAAAAATAAAAAAATCATTGCAAAAGAAAAATAAGGCAAAAAACAGGGAGGTTAAGTTAAATTTATGTGAGAAGTAAACTGGCATAAACATCTGAATATATCAATAATTATAATAATTCTAAATGAATTCAACTTGTCCATTAAAAGAGATTGTCACAGTGGATCTGGTAAGAAAGGCTAAAACCAACAACTTAGGAAACAACAGATTTTGGTGAAGATGTGGAGAAAGGGGAACCCTCTTGCACTGTTGGTTGGAGTGCAAACTGGTGCAGCCACTCTGGAAAACAGTATGGAGGTTCCTCAAAAAGTTAAAAATAGAACTGCCCTATGACCCAGCAATTGCGCTACTAGGCATATGCACCTCAATGTTTATAGCAGCAATGTTCACAATAGTCAAATGATGGAAAGAGCTCAGATGTCCATCAACAGATGAATGGATAAATAAAATGTAGTGTGTGTGTGCGTGTGTGTGTGTGTGTGTGTACAATGGACTATTTTGCAGCCATCACAAGGAATGAAATCTTGCCATTTGTAAAAATGTGTCTGGAACTAGAGTGTATTATGCTAATGGAAGTAAGTCAGTTGGGGAAAGAAAAATACCATATGATTTCATTCTTATGTGGAATTAAAGAAACAAAACTGATGAACATAGGGGAAGGGAAGGAAAAATAAAATAAGATAAAAAAGGAGATGGAGACAAACCATAAGAAACTCTTAACTATAGAGAACAAACAGGGTTGCTAGAGGAGAGGAGGGAGGGGAGATAAGGTAATTGGGTGATGGACATAAGGGGGTAATTTGATATAATGAACACTGAGTGTTATATGCAACTGATGAATCACTAAATTCTACCCTGAAATTAATAACACATTATATGTTAACTAACTTGTATTTAAATTTTTTAAAAGGGGAGAAATTGTCATAGTGGATATAAAAAAAAACAATTTATTATATTCTGAATTATATTCAGAAAAGACATAACTAAAACAAAGATCCAAACAGGTTGAACTTAGGTGAAAAGGATACAGTTAGCAAACACAATCTAAAAGTTGCCATAGTGGGACACCTGGTTGAGCGTCCAACTTTTTATTTCGGCCCAGGTCATGATCTCAGGGTCCTAGGATCAAGCCCCACATTGGACTCCATGCTTAGCATGGAGTCTTCTTGGGATTTTCTCTCTCCCTCTCCTTCTGCCCCTCGTCCACCCCCACCCTCGCACTTGCACTCTCTAAAATAAACAAAAAATCTTTAAAAAAATAAGAGATGCCAGGGACGCCTGGGTGGCTCAGTTGGTTAAGCAGCTGCCTTCGGCTCGGGTCATGATCCCAGCGTCCTGGGATCGAGTCCCGCATCGGGCTCCTTGCTCAGCAGGGAGCCTGCTTCTCCCTCTGCCTCTGCCTGCCATTCTGTCTGCCTGTGCTCGCTCTCTCCCCCTCTCTCCCTCTGATAAATAAATAAAATCTTTAAAAAAAAAAAAAATAAGAGATGCCATACTACATTAATATCCTAAAAATAAGTTTTATGGCAAAAAAAAAAAAACAGAAAAGATGATCATAAATTCAGGGGCCCCTGGGAGGTCCAGTTGGTTAAGCCTCTGACTCTTATTTTCCACTCAGGTCCTGATCTCCAGGTTGAGAAACCAAGCCCCACATCAGGATCCAAGAACAGCAAGGAGTCTGCTGAAGTTTCTGCCTCTCCCTCCGCCCCTCCCTGTACGCTCACTCTCTCTAAAATCAATCAATCAATCTTTCTTTTTTTTTTTTTTTAAGATTTTATTTATTTATTTTACAGACAGAGATCACAGGTAGGCAGAGAGGCAGGCAGAGAGAGAGGAGGAAGCAGGCTCCCTGATGATCAAGCGCCTGACGTGGGGCTCGATCCCAGGACCCTGGGATCATGACCTGAGCCGGAAGCAGAGGCTTTAACCCACTGAGCCACCCAGGCACCCCAATAAATCAATCTTTTAAAAAAAAGATCATAAATTCAGTGTATCAGAAAGGACAATTTTTTAAATTTAAATTTGATTAATTAACATATAATGTATTATTGGTTTCAGCAGTAGAGATCAGTGATTCATCAGACTTCTGTAATAGCAGTGCTCATTACGTCATGTGCTCTCCTTAATATCCACCTCCCAGTTACTCCATCTAGAAAGAACAATTCTAAACTTACACCTTCTAAACAACATAGCTTTAAAATATTTGAAGCAAAAACATGTATTTGCTGGAAGAAATGAACAAATCCACCATTATATTTAGAGAATTAAACACACGTATCTCAATTATAGATAAAAAGAATAGGGGCACCTGGGTGGCTCAGTAGTTAAGCGTCTGCCTTTGGCTCGGGTCATTAATCTGTGGTCCTGGGATTGAGACCCACATTGGACTCCCTGCTCAGTGAGGAGTCTGCTTCTCCCTCTCCCTCTCCCTCTGCCCTTCCCGCCACTCATGATCACAAGATCTCTCTCTTTCTCACACTGCTTCCATCTATCAAATAAGTAAATAAAATCTTTAAAGAAAAATTAACAGACAGGGGCGCCTGGGTGGCTCAGTGGGTTAAGCTGCTGCCTTCGGCTCAGGTCATGATCTCAGGGTCCTGGGATGGAGTCCCGCATCGGGTTCTCTGCTCAGCAGGGAGCCTGCTTCCCTCTCTCTCTCTCTCTGCCTACCTCTCTGCCTCCTTGTGATCTCTGCATGTCAAATAAATAAAATCTTTAAAAAAAAAAAAAAAGAAAAATTAACAGACAAAAAAGAAAGTTACAGACGATTTCAAGAATGCCAACAGGAGGGGCGCCTGGGTCACTCAGTGGGTTGGGCAGCTGCCTTCGGCTGGGATCATGATGTCAGGGTCCTGGGATCGAGCCCTGCATCGGGCTCTCTGCTCGGCGGGGAGCCTGCCCACCCATCCACCACCACCCCCACCCCGCCTCTCTGCCTCCTTGTGATCTTTCTCTCTGTCAAATAAATAAAATATTTTTTTGAAAAAATGCCAACAGGAGGTTTGAGTCAATAGATAGAAATCAAACCTCCACCCGAAAATTAGAGCACACGTATTCTCAAGCACACAAAAATTTACAAAATTTACAAAAATTGACCACCAGGACATAAATCAAGTTTCAACAAATTTCAAAGAATTGGTATCATCCAGACAATATTCTTTGATCACAATGCAATTGATCTATAACTCAATGACAAGGAAATTATTTTTTTAAAGTATACATTTTTAGGGGCACCTGGGTGGAACAGTTGGTTAAGTGTCTGACTTTGGCTCAGATCATGATGAGGATCCTGGGATTAAGCCCCGCATCTGGCTCCCTGCTCGACGGGGAGTCTGCTTGTCCCTCTCCCTCTGCCTACCACTCCCCCACTTGTGCACACGCACTCTCTCTCAAATAAAATCTTTTTAAAAAAAATTTTTTTTAAAAATTAAACATATGTCGCTGACTTCAGCTTCTGTTAATTGTGAATTTGGAAATTTGGATCATTACTCCAGCTGAAAACAACTAAAAAGACCAAATATAATATATTTTTTTAATCTTCCTGAAAGGATCAAATTGCTGAGGAAACACCAGGCCAAGACTGAACTCAGGGCAAAAATGTGAAGAGTTTGAACTTAACATTTGCTATCGGTCATGCTCCGGTGTACAAATGCTAATCAAAAAGAGCTAAGAGTAATTTTTTGACACCTTTCCAAGCCGAAGAAGACAAAATTTGAAGTCCAGAGCCTACCAAGAGAAAATAATAAAACCCCTAATCTTATAGCTGGACTGGCAAAGGGATATAGCCTAAGAGTAAGAGGGTACTGCAGGTAAGACCTTGGATATCAGGATATCCAGACCTTAAATATCCTGAAGCCAAGCGCCAAGTCAAGACTGAAGTTGGATTAAAGGGAATTAACATCCCAAAGCCCAACTTTAGTACCCTAGGTACCTAGCAAATGCAAACAAAAATCCTTGGAAAGCTTTTCTAGTACAAAAGTTATTTTTACAAATAACTTTACAAATACAATTATCAACATACAAGCATAAACAGACACATGAGAATGCAGGACAGCAGGAAAGAAAGCAGGTACAAGGGTGCCTGGGTGGCTCAGTGGGTTAAAGCCTCTGACTTCGGGAGCCTGCTTCTGCCTCTCTCTCTCTCTCTCTGCCTGCCTCTCTGCCTACTTGTGATCTCTGTCTGTCAAATAAAAATGTCTTAAAAGAAAAAAAAAGAAAGCAGATACAAACAACAGAAATGGGGGAGGGGTGCCTGGGTGGCTCAGTCACTTGAGTGACCGATCTTGGTTTCCGCTCATGTCATGATCTCAGGGTCAAGAGCCCCGAGTCAGGTTCAGCACTAAGTAGGGAGTCTGCTTGAGATTTTCTCCCTTTACCCCTTCCTCTGCCCTCTAGAAAAATACTGTAAGTAAAATTAGGACCTGGATAAATGAGTAACAGCAGTTTAGATAAACCCTAGAAAAAATTAGTGTACTGAAAAGTAGATCAGAATAAACCATGCTGAAGAAAGCACAGAAAAACAGAGATAAAAATTCAAGAGAAAGACAACCACAGAATGGAAGAAAATATTTGCAAATCATATCCAATAAAGGCATATTATCCAGAATATGTAAAGAATTCTTGAAGCATCTGGCTGGCTCAGTTGGAAGAGCATGGGACTCTTGATCTTGGGGTCATGAGTTCAAGCCACATGTTGGGTGTCAAGATAACCTAAATAAATAAAAACTTTTTAAAAAAAGAATCCTTACAACTCAACAACAAAGAGACAGTCCAGTTTTAAAATGAGAAATGGACTTGAGGGGTGCCTGGGTGGGACAACTGGCTAAGCACCTGACTTTGGCTCAGGTCATGATCTCGGGGTCCTGGGATGGAACCCCACATCAGGTTCCCTGCTTGACAGGAGTCTTCTTGTTCCTTTCCTTCTGACCCTTCTCCTTTCCCCTACTTGTGTCTCTCTTTCTCTCTCAAATAACTAAATATAATCTTTAAAACAAAAATGAGGGTGGGTTAGTCATTAGGCATCTGCCTTTGGCTCAGGTCATGATCCCAAGGTCCTGGGATCGAGCCCCACATGGGACACCTTGCTCAGCGGGAAGCCTGCTCCCTCTCCCACTTCCCCTGCTCATGTTCCCTCTCTCGCTGTGCCTCTGTCTGTCAAATAAATAAAATCTTCTAAAAAAATTAAATTAAAAATAAATTTTAAAATGAACAAAGGACATGAATAAACATGTTTTCAAAGAAGATGCACAAATAGTTGATCACCATAAGAGGCTCAATGTCATTAGTCATTAAGGAACTACATGGTTTTTTTTTTTTTTTCAAAAGTTTTATTTATTTGAGAGAGAGAGAAAGAACGAGATATTGACAGAGAGCACATACAGGAAGGAGAGGGAGAAACAGGCTCTCCAATGAGCAGGGGATGTGGGGCTTGATCCCAGGAATCTGGAATCATGACCTGAGTCAAAAGCAGATGCTTAACCAACTGAACCACCCAGGCACCCCAAGGAACTGTTTTTTAAAATCACAATGAATTACTTTTGACCCACTAGATGGGCCATAGTCAAAAAATTAAAAATATTAATGTGAGAAATTAGAACCCTCATACATTGCTGGTGGAAATAAAGTGGTATAGCCACTGTGGAAAAGTTTGTGAGTTCTTCAAAATGTTAAAAAGTTACCATGATGAATCGCACTTCTAGGTATAGATCCAAAAGAACTGAAAACACATAGTTCACACAGAAACTTGTACATGAATGCTCATAGCATCACTATTCGTAATTGCTAAACAGTGGAAAACAACCCAAATCAGCTGATAAACAGATAAAATTGGTACATCCATACTATGGGATATTATTCAGACATAGAAGGAAATGAAATATTGGTACATGCTAGAACATGGATGAATCTTGAAAACATGCTAAGTGAAAAAGCCAGACACAAAAGGTCACATATCATATGATTCCATTTATATGAAATGTCCAGAATAAGGAAACCCAAAAAGACAGAGTAGATTAGTGATTGCCAGGGGCTGGGAACAGGAAGGAATGGGGAATGACAATGTAGAGTTTCCTTTGGGACGATGAAAAAAATGTTCCAGAATGGGATAGTAGTGATGGTTGTACAGACTTGTGAATATACTAAAAAACACTAAGTTTGGTGGTATGTAAATTATGTCTCAATTTTAAAAGAGTACCACCCATCTTTTTCAAAGAAATGGAACAAATAATCCTGAAATTTATATGGAACCAGAAAAGACCTCAAATAGCCAAAGGAATATTGAAAAAGAAAGTCAAAGTTGATGGCATCACAATTCCGGACTTCAAGCTCTATTACAAAGCTGTCATCATCAAGACAGCATGGTACTGGCACAAAAACAGACACATAGATCAATGGAACAGAATAGAAAGCCCAGAAATAGACCCTCAACTCTATGGTCAACTAATCTTCAACAAAGCAGGAAAGAATGTCCAATGGAAAAAAGACAGCCTCTTCAATAAATGGTGTTGGGAAAATTGGACAGCCACATGCAGAAAAATGAAATTGGACCATTTCCTTACACCACACACGAGAATAGACTCAAAATGGATGAAGGACCACAATGTGAGAAAGGAATCCATCAAAATCCTTGAGGAGAACACAGGCAGCAACCTCTTCGACCTCAGCTGCAGCAACATCTTCCTAGGAACATCGCCAAAGGCAAGGGAAGCAAGGGCAAAAATGAACTATTGGGATTTTATCAAGATCAAAATCTTTTGCACAGCAAAGGAAACAGTTAACAAAACCAAAAGACAACTGACAGAATGGGAGAAGATATTTGCAAACGACATATCAGATAAAGGACTAGTGTCCAAAATCTATAAAGAACTTAGCAAACTCAACACCCAAAGAACAAATAGTCCAATCAAGAAATGGGCAGAGGACATGAACAGACATTTCTGCAAAGAAGACATCCAGATGGCCAACAGACACATGAAAAAGTGCTCCATATCACTCAGCATCAGGGAAATACAAATCAAAACCACAATGAGATATCACCTCACACCAGTCAGAATGGCTAAAATTAACAAGTCAAGAAATGACAGATGCTGGCGAGGATGCGGAGAAAGGGGAACCCTCCTACACTGTTGGTGGGAATGCAAGCTGGTGCAACCACTCTGGAAAACAGCATGGAGGTTCCTCAAAATGTTGAAAATAGAACTGCCCTATGATCCAGCAATTGCACTACTGGGTATTTACCCTAAAGATACAAACGTAGTGCTCCGAAGGGGCACATGCACCCGAATGTTTATAGCAGCAATGTCCACAATAGCCAAACTATGGAAAGAACCTAGATGTCCATCAACA
The DNA here is from genome assembly GCF_009829155.1 of Mustela erminea. Classification (NCBI taxonomy): domain Eukaryota; kingdom Metazoa; phylum Chordata; class Mammalia; order Carnivora; family Mustelidae; genus Mustela; species Mustela erminea. The sequence goes on along the minus strand of NC_045623.1, from coordinate 83,212,833 downwards.
GATGAATGGATAAAGAAGATGTGGTATATATACACAATGGAATACTATGCAGCCAGAAAAAGAAATGAAATCTTGCCATTTGCGACAACGTGGATGGAACTAGAGCGTATCATGCTTAGCAAAATAAGTCAAGCGGAGAAAGACAACTATCATATGATCTCCCTGATATGAGGAAGTGGAGATGCAACATGAGGGCTTAAGGGGGTAGGAGAAGAATCAATGAAACAAGATGGGATTGGGAGGGAGACAAACCATAAGTGACTCTTAATCTCACAAAACAAACTGAGGGTTCCTGGGGGGTGGGGGGTGGGGGGTTGGGAGAAGGGGGGTGGGGTTATGGACATTGGGGAGGGTATGTGCTTTGGTGAGTGCTGTGAAATGTGTAAACCTGGCGATTCACAGATCTGTACCCCTGGGGATAAAAATATATTATATGTTTATAAAGAATTAAAAATTTAAAATTAAAAAAAAAATAAGAGTATTTTTTTAAAGTCATCTCTGCTGCTAATGTGGGGCACAAACTCACAACCCCAAGATGCAGAGTTGCATACTCTACTGATAAGCCAGCCAGACACCTCTAAAACAATGTTCTAAAAATATAAGAAAAATAAAAGACGTAAAGTAGTCATAGAGCATGGTGTCTTGGGCAGTCCAGTTTATGCCCATTGTCCTGAGGTTAGTACTTATAGTTATTACTAATAACTTAAGTGTTACTATAAGTGTCCCAGGATGGACACTCTTGTCCAGGATGGACATAAATTAGTCATCCTAGTCACAGAGAATTTTAAGATTTATTTTATTTTATTTATTTGCCAGAGATCACAAGTAAGCAGAGAAGCAGGCATAGAGAGAGGAGGAAGCTGGATCCTCACTGAGCAGAGAGCCTGATGTGGGGCTCCATCCCAGGACTCTGGGATCATGACCCGAGCTGAGGGCAGAGGCTGTGTAACCCACTGAGCCACCCAGGCACCCCAAGGATTTTTTTTTAAAGATTTTATTTATTTATTTGACAGAGATCACAAGCAGGCAGAGAGGCAGGTGGGGGGGTGGTGAGCAGGCTCTCCGCTGAGCCCAGTGAGGGGCTCTATGCCAGGATCCTGGAATCATGACCTGAGCCAAAGGCAGATGCTTAACTGACAGCTTAACTGACAACTGTTTAATTCACTTTAAATTAACGATATAAGAAAAATATTTGGGGACGCCTGGGTGGCTCAGTGGGTTAAGCCGCTGCCTTCGGCTCAGGTCATGATCTCAGGGTCCTGGGATCGAGTCCCACATCGGGCTCTCTGCTCAGTGGGGAGCCTGCTTCCCTTCCTCTCTCTCTGCCTGCCTCTCTGCCTACTTGTGATTTCTCTCTGTCAAATAAATAAATAAAATCTTTAAAAAAAAAAAAAGAAAAATATTTGTAGGGGCGCCTGGGTGGCTCAGTAGGTTAAAGCCTCTGCCTTCAGCTCAGGTCATGATCCCAAGGTTCTGGGATCAAACCCCGCATCAGGCTCTCTGCTCATCAGGGAGCCTGCTTCCCCCTCTCTCTCTGCCTGCCTCTCTGCCTACTTGTGATCTCTGTCTGTCAAATAAATAAATAAAATCTTAAAAAAAAAAAAAGAAAGAAAAAAAGAAAAATATGTGTATATTTGTTTATTTGTATATTTGTATATTTAAATTAACAATATAAGAAAAATATTGTATATATAAATACATTTAATTTTTGTAAAGATTTTATTTATTTGAGAGAGAGAGAGAGCACATGTGGGAGGGGGTGCAGAGGGGCAGAGACAGCGAGAGAAGCAGACGCCCTACTGAGCAAGGGGCCTAACATGGGACTCGATCCCAAGACCCTGAGATCATGACCTGAGCTGAAGTCAGATTAACTGACTGAGCCCCTCAGGTGCCTCCTGAGAATTTTTCTAATGAAGAAAGACATTAATTCAGAGATTCAAGAAATCAAACTTTCTGAGGCACCTGAGTGGCTCAGTCAGGTAAGCCGGAGACTCTTGATTTTGGCTCAGGTCATGATCTCAGGGTCCTGGGATGAAGCTCTATCACCATCCCACTCAGCCCCAGCACTGGGCTCCTCGCTCATCATGGAGTATGCTTGAAAAATTCTCTCCTATCCCTCCCCCATCTCTAAAAGTAAATAAATAAATCTTAAAAAAAATAGTAACTGACAACCTAGAATTCTATATTCAGTAAAAAATACCCTTCAAAAATGACTCTGGCATATGGGCACCTGGGTGGCTCAGTCAGTTAAGTGTCTGCCTTCAGCTCAGGTTATGATCTCAGGGGCCTGGGATGGAGTCAGGCTTCCAGCTCAGCTGGGAGTTTTCTTCTCCTCTCCCTCCCCTCTCTGCACCTCACCCCCACTCATGCGTGTCCCCTCTCAAATAAATAAATGAATAAAATATTTTTAAAATGAGGATGGCATAAAGATACTTTAAAGACTATTCACAGAGACCATATTTGCCAATTTACCTATTCCTTAAAATTTATTTATAATTCAAAAATCAACACTTCAATGGGATTGGGAGGGAGACAAACCATAAGAGACTCTTAATATCACAAAACAAACTGAGGGTTGAGGGTTGGAGGGGGTTAGGGAGAGGGTGGTTGGGTTATCGACATTGGGGAGGGTATGTGCTATGGTGAGTGCTGTGAAGTGTGTAAGCCTGATGATTCACAGACTTGTACCCCTGGGGGTAATAATACATTATATGTTAATAAAAAATAAAAATAAAAAAATTTTTTAAAGAGTGAAAAAAATCAGTATTTCAGCTTTTTCACAGTCCTTTGAGGGCATGTGGACATGTGTAGACACAGACATTCCCAGCTAAAGTCAAACAAGAGGACAGTATGCCTTCTTGTGCCCACTCTCCTGCAGAATGGACCCGAGGGCGGTGACGGTAGGAAGCAGCCCCATGCAGCGCAAGGAGCTCCAGCTCTTGGGCCCACTGGACAGAGTTTGGATCATAACTCTGGCACCTATTAGCATGGCAGCCTCAGGTAAGTCCCGGAAAACTTCTTTATTTATTTTTTATTTTTTATTTTTTTTAAGATTTTATTTATTTATTTGTCAGAGAGAAAGGGAGAGAGAGCGAGCAAGCACAGGCAGACAGAGAGGCAGGTAGAGGCAGACGGAAAAGCAGGCTCCCTGCCGAGCAATGAGCCCTATGTGGGACTCGATCCCAGGACGCTGGGATCATGACCTGAACTGAAGGCAGCTGCTTAACCAACTGAGCCACCCAGGCCTCCCAACTTCTTTTTGGTCAAAGAAAGAAAACAGAATCTACCAGGATAAGTTGCTTTTAGGATTTAAAATTATAATCTATGTGAGCCCTATGTGTGTGTGCATTTTCATTGAAGATTTTTTTTTTTTCAAACTGGGTCATATTTTCCTCCTTTGCATACCTACTAATCATCAATTGAATGGCAGAAATTGTGAATCTACTTTGTTGGGCACCAGACATTCTCGTACTTTCATAAACCTCCTTGATCTTTGTTCTGATTCAGTTAAGTTACTTGTAGATAGTTTGATCCTTTTTGTCCTTGTTTTCATAATTGCCTTGATGGTCTGAAGCGGTGCTCAGTCTAGGGCTAATCAGACTGAAGCAAGACCTTCCTGAGTGTTCTCTCCAGGGAGAATTATGAGATTTTCTAGTCCGGCTGGTGGGAACTGGCACTATTTTCAACCCTATATGAGTGCGAGGCACTGTTCTCTAACCCATCCTAATGGCTGTATCTTTTTTTTTTTTTTTTTATAGATTTTATTTATTTATTTATTTTTAAAAAATTTTATTTCTTTATTTGACAGAGAGATCACAAGTAGGCAGAGAGGCAGGCAGAGAGGGAGGGAGAAGCAGCCTCCCTGCTGAGCAGAGAGCCTGATGTGGGGCTCAATCCCAGGACCCTGAGATTAACCCACTGAGCCACCCAGGCACCCCCTAATGGCTGTATCTTGACCTCAGGAAGATTCTTCACACACATGAGCTGATTAGTACTCTGCTGAATATTTGAGGGAGACCTCTACAAACATCCAGAGTTTCCAGGCTAACGCACAAAGAGTTTAGAAAGCGATACTCATGTCCCCACAGCAAGAAAAAGCTCAATGTACTGACAGTGAACAGGTCTTCTTAGATCCATCAGAAAGTTGAAGTCGGAGGGCAAACTGCTGCCCCCGTATTGGAGAGAGTGACAGGAGACAGACAAAGTCACAGAGCAGAAGCCTGGGAGGAGCGGCCTGCCGCTGAAGCCAGCACCCGTAGAACACTTCAGACTGGACAAGCTTGAGAGTTCAAAACTCCAGGGGCCCACCCTCCTGCTCTTATGGGGAGGTTCCATGCTTTTGTGAGTTTTACCTCTGGGATCCCACTGGTTCTCAAAGAGAAGACTAGAGAAAAACCCCTCTTGTGCTTCCAGCAGGAGGAGGGGGAAAGTAACCATTCTGAAATTCTTTCAGATCTTTCTGTTCTCACTAACAAGGCCTGCCCTCAAGGGAAACCATTTTGCCAGAACCTAATTCACTAGGGTTTTGCCAAGGCTTAACAGACTTAGGCTCACTGACTGAGACCTAATCACAGGACTACACAATGCCTCCTCTGCCCCCATACCTCACCACCACCTCAGTAGTGTTCCCGTATAACAGCAGAGGATTACAGCTGAAAGGACTGCAAGCCCAGACCCTACTTAAGGAGTCTCTAGGAATACCCAAGGCAGCAAGGGAAAGAAAACAAGGACACCAAGGGAATTTCAGACTCTAATACCACAGCTGCATAAAACAGTAAACACAGCCTAACTCCTAGCCAGGTAGACCTAAGACATCACACTAAAGGACTATCTGCTTCAGTTCATTTTATCGAGTGTCGGGGTTGTCTCTCTGGGTAAGGCTGTCTTTCTTTTTCTAGCCATCTGGGATGCTCAGCTGCATCTCCCGTAACTCTCAGCTCGCTGACCTCTGCTTGGTTCCTCTTCCTGCACCAGAGGCTGGAAACTCTTCCAAGGCATTGTGCTGGGACAACTAGGAGCTTCTCCTCCTTTGTTTCTCATTTCTCAGCAACGCTTGTCCTTCATTGCCTGACTTCCAGGGCTTTGAAAACCATTACTTCTGATATGCTGCCTGAGTTTTCATTTATTTTTTTGTTTTTGTTTTTGTTTTGTTTTATTTTAGGCAGTCGGGTAAATCTGGTTCCTGTTGCTCCATCTTGGGCATAAGGGGAGGTCTTTTTAATCTTTATATTTGGAATGAATTCTTTAAAAGTGTGCTAAGGGCACCGGGTGGCTCAATCGATTAAGTGTCGGACTCTTTGTTTTGGCTCAAGTCATGATCTCATGGGTCATAGGATTGAGCCCCGCACTGGGCTCCACATTCAGCTCGGAGTCTGCTGGAGGATTCTCTCCCTCTGTCCATCCCCCTACTCGTGCTCTCTCTCTCTAAAATAAATAGATCTTTTTAAAAAATAGTGCCAGAGATTGTCCATCTTAAACAGGTGGTACTACACAAAACCTTGTCACCATATGCAGAAAGTACCTTCTTCAGAACTAAGTAACAAACAGAGGACATTCCATCCCTACACAAATGGCTCCACACTATTATTTGAATTGACCTGCTTTCCAGTTTTGTGTTCTCTCTGATTATCTCTGCATTTCATTTAAACATATATATATTTTAGGGCTTATAAATACCTGCCACTGTACTAGGCTATGGGTAGCAAGACGAGTATAATCTGGTCACCTCAAAACATTTAGACTCACAGATTCACAAAACAAACTTTTTAAAAGATTTTATTTATTTGGGGCTCCTGGGTGGCTCAGTCGGTTAAGCCTCTGCCTTCGGCTCAGGTCATGATCTCAGGGTCTTGGGATCAAGCCCCACATCGGCCTCTCTGCTCAGCAGGGAGCCTGCTTCCTCCTCTCTCTCTGCCTACCTCTCTGCCTACTTGTGATCTCTCTCTCTCGGTCAAACAAATAAATAAAATCTTTAAAAAAATTTTGTTTGTCAGAGAGAGAGACAACACAATCAGAGGGATTGGCAGGTAGAGGGGGAAGCAGGCTCCCCGCTGAGCAGGGAGACTGATACGGGACTCGATCCCAAGACCCTGGGATCATGACCTGAGCCAAAGGCAGACGCTTAATGGGCTAAGCCACCAAGATGCCCCCACAAAACAAATTTGATATGCTATATAAGAACTATGTTTAAAGCATTATGGGGATTGTAAGGAGCAATCACTTGATACACTTGCTAGACAAGGGATGGGGGGTAACAAATAAGCATTTGGAGAAGGTATTAAAAAGTGGTGACCCCTTGGGGTACCTGGGTGGCTCAGTGGGTTAGAGCCTCTGCCTTTGGCTCAGGTCATGATCTCAGGGTCCTGGGATCGAGCCCCACATTGGCTTCTCTGCTCAGCAGAGAGCCTGCTTCCTCCCTTCTCTCTCCCTGCCTCTCTGCCTACTTGTGATCTCTCTGTCAAAATAAATAAATAAGTAAATAAAATCTTTTAAAAAAAAATGGTGACCCTTGAGGCAAACCTCTATTAGCCAATAGAAGTTCCCTTGGTAGGAAACAAGAAGCTCTCCACAGAGAGAACAACCTCTTGGCAGAAGCAAACACTTGGCAGGTGTTCTTCACCTTCAGCATGCTAAATCAAAGCAGCTCTTTTTCTGTTTTCTTTTCTTTTTTACTTTTATTCAAGTAATCTCTACACCCAACATGAGCTCGAACTTATGCCTCAATATCAAGAGTGGCTGGGGCGCCTGGATGGTTCAGTCGTTAAGCATTTGCCTTTGGCTCCCGTCATGATCCCGGGTCCTGGGATGGAGCCCTGCATCAGGCTCCCTGCTCAGCGGGGAGGCTGCTTCTCCCTATATTCCTCCCTCTGCTCCTGCTCTGTTTTCCACTTTCTCTCTCTAAAATAAATAAATAAAATCTTAAAAAAAAAAAAACACCATACTTTTAGACCACATTTTACATGTAATCTACATATTTAAGGAATATAAACTTCAATATGAGTTATGGAATTTATGCACCATTATAAATGACACAGGAATAGAACCTGGGGAGTCTGGCTGGCTCAGTCAGTAGAGTATGTGACTCTCGATCTGAGGGTTTGAGTCTGAGCCTGACATTGGGTGTAGAGATTACTTAAAAATAAAAAAAGGAATAGAACTTAATCCTATTAATAAATATTCAGATGGATCAAATTCTAAAGGTTTCCAGATATAGGATACAAAATTCTAGAAAAATCTCCAACAGTTAACTCTGGCCTGCTCTGGGTCATCCTCCTTCTCCGCTTGACAACTATATGAACCAGGGTGATTAACTTCATCTTTTCAGATTTCTGTTTCCTTATCTGTAAAACACAGATAATATAGGACCCTAACTCATAATGTTTTTATAAGGATTAAGTGGATCGATGTGTGAAAAGTTTTTTGCTAAGTACATTATAAGGACTCAACAAAATGTCACCTACTTTTTATCACAACCTGAGTTGCCACTGTCTTCACATGAGCTTCCCAAATTCATTTTTTAGCAAGGAGAATTTTACTTCAGAGGCAAGTAAAATTTTTCTCCCCTTTTTTTTTTTCTAAGATTTTATTTATTTATTTGACAGAGAGACACACAGCGAGAGAGGGAACACAAGCAGGGGGAGTGAGAAAGGGAAAAGCAGGCTTCCACGGAGCAGGGGGCCTGATGTGGGGCTCGATCCCAGGACCCTGGGATCATGACCCCAGTCGAGGCAGGCGCTTAACCGACTAAGCCACCCAGTGCCCCTTTCACCTCTTTCTTTTATTGCCCTAGAAGATCAGTTCCCAAACCTGGCAAGGCATAAGCTATTCAGATGGAGTCCCGTCTGTCCTACCCCTGGAGGCTGATTCACTAAGTCTTGGGAAAAGCTAATGAAGCCGCAGTTGTAAAAGCTCCTCAGGTCATTGTGAGGCACAGTCACCTTTGGGAATCACTATGTTAGAGCACAACTTCTAAATTCATTGTGTTCTTTCTGCTCTAACCAGCTTGTCTGAACATGAGCTGAAGAAACGTACTCTGTGCAAACACTAAACATAGCAACTCGTTGGTTGGCACCTGGTATCTTTTCTGGGTCTCAGTTTCCTCATAACCAAAAGGAACTAGATGGATGAGATGATCTTTCGTGGTTCCGTAAGCCACTTCTTAGAGCATCGTATAAAGAAACCAGGCTCCAGTAATGGCTGTGTAAAACAAGACATGATAAGAAAAAAAACAAAAAAAGGCAGGGGGGGAGGAGAGAAGGAGAAGAAATAGGAAGGGTATTAAGTGAGGATGAAAACCCACAAGATAGAAGGGGGTTAGGAAATGACCACAGTGGCTACTTTCCAAAAGGATGAACAGCTTTGTCCAGGGGAAAAGAAGAAAATGGTACAAGAGAAGAACTGCAAGCAGCCTGTGGAAGTAAAGGTGCCCTGCATGGATCCAGAGGAAATTTACGCTCAAAAGAGAAGGAAACAAAATGAGTAATGAGAGAACGTGAAGGATGGTGAGGGGAAGAAGCCCAACAGGAGGACATAAAGGACCGGAAGCAACATATGACAGGAATCTGAAAGATGAAAGACCTCACAGGACACCTGGGTGGCTCAACTGGTTGAGCGTGGGACTCTGGGTTTTGATTTGATTTGATCTCATGGGTCCTGGGATAGAACCCTGTGTCAGCCTCCACATTTGGGGGGGTCTGCTTGAAGATTCTCTTCCCCTGCCCTTCCCCCTATGCACATGTGTATGTGCCCTCTCGCTATAAAATAAAATAAAATAAAATAAAATAAAATAAAATAAAATAAAATAAAATAGAATAAAAGTTGTTTGTTTTGTTTTAAAGATGGAAGAGCTCTCCCCCCAAAAGAATCAGATCAAATATATAAGATTACAACAGTGTTACATTTATATAAAGCTGTGCTATAAATAGATTTTAAAACCTGCAAGTTCATGGACGGAAGATGTGCTGCAAAAAGATGAACAAGTTGGATGGAAAGGAAGACAATTTAAAAGTTTTGAGAGGGGCGCCTGGGTGGCTCGGTGGGTTAAAGCCTCTGCCTTAGGCTCAGGTCGTGATCCCGGGGTCCTGGAATCGAGCCCCGCATTGGGCTCTCTGCTCCGCGGGGAGCCTGCTTCCTCCTCTCTCTGCCTGCCTCTCTGTCTACTTGTGATCTGTCAGATAAATAAATATTAAAAATAATAATAAAAATTAAAGTTTTGAGAAATTTTGTTTTGTTTTTCTTTTTTCGTTGCTCTTGTTGTTTTTATTTTTATTTAATTTTTTATTAACATATAATGTATTATTAGCCCTAGGGGTACAGGTCTGTGAATGGTCAGGCTTACACAATTCTCAGCACTCACCAAAGCACATACCCTCCCCAGTGTCCATTACCCAACCACCCTCTCCCTCCCTCCCTCCCCCCAGCAACCCTCGGTTTGTTTTGTGAGATTAAGAATCTCTTATGGTTTGTCTCCCTCCCGATCCCATCTTGTTTCATTTTTTTTCCTTCCCTACCCCCCAAGCCCCCCACATTGCCTCTCAAATTCCTCACATCAGGGAGATCATATGATAATTATCTTTCTCTGACTGACTTATTTCACTCAGCATAATACCCTCTAGTTCCAACCACATCGTTGCAAATGGCAAGATTTCATTTCTTTTGATGGCTGCATAGTATTCCATTGTTGTCTTTAAAGTAGGTTCCACGCCCAGCATGGAGCCCAGCATGAGGGCAGGGCCTGAACTCATGACCCCAGGATCAAGACCTGGGCTGAGATCAAGAGTCAGACACTCAACTGACTGAGCCACCAGGCGCCCCTGGCAAAGATTTCTTAAATAAGACATGAAAAGCACAAACTATAAAAGAAAAAATAGGGGTGCCTGGGTGGCTCAGTGGGTTAAAGCCTCTGCCTTCGGCTCAGGTCATGATCCCAGGGTCCTGGGATCGAGCCCCACATCGGGCTGTCTGCTCCACAGAGAGCCTGCTTCCTCCTCTCTCTCTCTCTGCCTGCCTCTCTGCCTACTTGTGATCTCTGTCTGTCAAATAAATAATAAATAAAATATTTTAATAAAAAAAAAAATAAAAAAAAAATAAAAGAAAAAATAATAAATTGCATGTAATCAAAGTTAAAAACTTTTGCTCTTCAAAAGACTATTAAGAAAATGAAAAACTATGCCACACATTGGAGGATATTTGCCAAACAGAACCAACAAAATCTTGTAGCTACAATATATGAAGAATTCTTACAATTTTTTTTTTTAAGATTTTATTTACTTATTTTATTTACAGATAAAGAGAGCGAGCACAAGCAGGGGGAGCGACAGGCAGAGGGAACAGCAGGCTCCCCGCTGAGCAGGGAGCCCCACAGGGGACAGCTGAAGACAGATGCCAACTGACTCAGCCACCCAGGCACCCCAGAATCCTTAGTTTAATAAGAAGATAATCTATTTTTTTTTTACTTTTCAAAAGATACAGATACTTCCCCAAAGAAGAGATATTGATGTCAAATGAGTACATGAAAAGATATTCAACATTATTAGTTATTAGGAAAATGCAAATTAAGACCTCAAAGTTATACTACTATACAATCTACTAGAACACGTAACACTAAAAACACTAGCAAAATTTACATGTCAGCAAGGATGTGGAGCAACTAGACTTCTCATACACTGCCAGTGAGACTAAAAGAGGGTATGGGCACTTTGGAAAACAGTCTAACAGTTCCTTTAAAAATGTAACATATAGGGGCGTCTGGGTAGCTCAGTTGGTTAAGCAACTGCCTTCAGCTCAGGTCGTGATCATGGAGTCCCAGATCGAGTCCTGCATCGGGCTCCCTGCTCGGTGGGGAGTCTGCTTCTCCTGATGACCTCTCCCCTCTCATGCTCTCTCTCTTTCTCTATCTCTCAAAAAAAGAAAAAAAAGGTAACATATATCTACCATATGACCTGCTATTCTGCTCCTAAGTTATTACCTAAGGGAAATGAAAGCCTCTGTCCATACAAAGACTTGTACACAAATATTCATAGCAGTTTATTATAATACCCCAAACTGGAAACAATCCAAATGCCCACTGAATTAGTCACTGTTCTCCAAAGAAATAAAACCAATAGGAGATACAGACATAATATAATTTATTATTAATATTTTATATATTAATATTCAATGTATTAATTTAATAATATTTATTTTAATATACGTGAGATTTATTATAGGAATTGACTCATATACTTATGGCAGCTGAGAAGTCCTACCATCTGCCATGGTAGGAATCAGGAAACCCGGTGATCTGATTCAGTCCATGTCCAAAAGGCCTGAATCCTAGGGGAGCTGATGAATGTTCCAATCTGAGTTTAAAGAACCAAGAGGAGCTCCAAGGGCAAGAGTGTATGTCTACTCAAGCAGAGGGCAAATTCACCCTTCCTCTGCCTTCTCTAAACAGAGGCTTCTGTTCATGTCCTCAACACATTGGATTGATCCCCAAAGGATTGGATTGATCCCCAACTGGATGAGGGTGATCTTTTTACTCAGTCCACCAATTCAAATGCTAATCTATTCTGGAAACATCTTCACAGACACACCAAAAAGTAATGTTTTTTTTTTACCAGCTCTCTAGGCATCTCTTAGCCCAACCTGAGACAAAACTATCACACCCATCAAGTAAATGAATAAACAAATTATATTATATCCATACAGTGGAATATCACTCAACAGTAAAACGGAACCAACTATTGATACTCAAAACTGCATGAATGAATCTCAATTTTGTTGAATGAAAGAAGCTGGGCCAAAAAAAAGGTAAACTCTGTATTACTTCATTTATATAAAATTTTAGAAAAGGCAAACTAATACAGAGTGACAGAAAGCATCCCAGTGGTTTCCTGAGTGAGGAGAAAAGGCTGCATTACAAAGAAGCAATAGGAACTCTGGGAGGTAATATATATGTTTATTATTTCGATGCAGCTATGGTTTCATGCATGATTACACACTACCAAAACTCACCGTTATACACTTCATAAATGTACATTTCATTGTGCCTTAATTATATTTCAATCAAGCTGTTACATGTTCGCTGAATTAGTGAGTCTCACATACTAGGAACTCTACAGACATTCAGGTATACTGACAAGTGATACAAGAACATCTGTTACATATCCAAATCACATTCCTTAGAGACAGAATGGGTGAGTTTCTTAGTTTTTTCTTTTGTTTCCATAGAAGCAGAGCCTGAGACAAGGGCTTGGATTTTGTAGTTCATTTGGGAGACGCTCCTGGGAAGAAGTAAAGGAGTGGAGAAAGTGAACTAAGGAGAAAAGCGGACCAGGGGTTGCCTGCAGATTGATAGGGGAAAGGGCAGTAATCAGATGGCTAAGGGGCTCAAGAAAGATTCTGAGGGTTGGATGGATACCTTCGTTAACTCGATTGTGGTGATGATTTCATGGTGTATACATATGTCAAATCTTATCAAATTTACACTTTAAATATATGATCTTGTTATGTATCAGTTATATTTTAATAAAGCTGTTTTTTAAAATATTCATCAAGTTTTCCAGTGTAAAACAGACTTGTGTGAATATTTTGTCCAACTTGTTCTGTCCTCTGGTAAAATAAATCTGTTGGATTCAGCTTCCAGCTCAAAGAACTAATACAAGATCTGTCCTTCTGCTGAAGGATAAATATACTTTGTGTAGAGAACTACACAAAGAATATTAAATGACTACTGATTGTACATTATGCATTAGTTTGCTAGGGCTGCCTTCATAAGATACCAGATTGGATGGCTAAAATACCACAAATTAATCTTCTCATAATTCTGGAGGCCAGAAGTCACCAAGGTGTCAGGAGGTTTGATTTCTTCTGAGGTCTACTTTTTTGGCTTGCCAGTAGCATTGTTTTACTGTGTTCTCACATGGCCTTTGCATATGACCTTTGTATCTCTTCCCCTTCTTATAAGGCCACCAGTCTTACTGGTTTAGAGCCCAAACTTATGACCTAATTACCTGTTTAAAGGCCCTGTCTCCAAATACAGTCACATTCTGATATGTACTGGAAGATAAGAGACTTCAATATATGAATTTGGGAGGGATATAAGTCAGTGCAAAACAAACTGGAAAACAGACTATGCAGTACTGTGATCCACGAGAAAAGAGTAATAAATGAGGTAAGTGCTTGTCACAGCCATCTGCCTGGAGGCATTATTCAATTCGCTGCATAGGAAGGAGGCCCCAAGCAGAGCTGATGGTCTTGCTGCATTGAGAAGACATGGGTGTTTGATGAGGCGGAAGCAGCTGGAATCTGTGGAACAGACTACTAGAATGGAGGGAGCTATACAAAGAAAGAAATCTGTGTAAGCCTTTTTAAAAAAAGTATTTTATTCATTTATTTGAGAAAGACACAACGAGAGAGGGGAACACAAGCAGGGGGAGTCGGGGAGAGAGAAGCTGGCCTTCCAACCAAGCAGGGAGCCCGACGTTCAATCCCAGGACCCTGGGATCATGACCTGAGCCAAAGGCAGACGCTTAACTACTGAGCCACCCAGGCGCCCCGTATAAAGCTTCTTTTGCATTCTTGGCAGAACACTAAACTATGCACATATAGAATGAGACTCCATCAGGTCAAAGAACAACTATTTAAAATTGAACAGCCAAGGCACTATAAGACGAACCTAGAGCTTCCACAGACCTGGGAAATAATGGCATTCTGTCTATCCAAAACAGAAGAACCTTGTTACACACCTGGGGCATCCGGCAAACACTAGAATTAGCTCTTGGGAAAAGGCCATCTATACATATGTCATTTTCCCTAATTTTCAGATTTAAAATATATTTGCGTATTTAGGCAAAAATAATATTTTTCTAGGGGTTATAACACAAGTAGAAATAAAATATGACAATAACACAAAGGATGGGGAAAATTTATCTTAAGGTTCTAACTTCTCTGTGAAGAGGCATGTATTTGATGGTTAAGGAGTGGTAAGTTAAAGGCGCATACTGAAGCTCTAGGGCAACCACTAAGACACACCGAGAGGAATAACTAAGTCAATAGAAGGAATAAAATGGAATACTAAAAATATTCAGTGTAGCCGAAGAATAGCAGGAAAAGAGGGAAAAGGAAACAACAGAACAAATAGAAAACACATAATAAGATAGGAGACTTAAGTCTAACCATATTGGTAATTATATTAAATATATGGTCTAAAGTAGACTCCAATTGAAAAAGATTATCAAATTGGTTGAAAAAGCAAGCTTCAATATACTGTCTGAAGAAATGAACTTTGGGGACACCTGGGTGGCTCAGTCAGTTAAGCGTCTGGCTTCAGCTCAGGTCATGATCTCAGGGTCCTGGGATTGTGCCCCTCGTTGGGCTCCCTGCTCAGTGGGGAGCCTGCTTCTCCCTCTGCCTGTTACTTCCCCCCTGTTTGTGCCCTCTCACTCTGTCAAGTGAATAAATAAAATCTTTTAAAAAAAGAGAGATAACTCAAATCTTACAGAGGATGGCAATCTTACAGAGGACGACAAGACTCCAAGAAAGATGACTAACCAAACCAGCTCAGGAGCTTGCCAAAATTCCGGATGTGCTAAAAATGAAACTCAATGGGTCCGAATAAGGCACTCATGAAATTTTTTATAAAGTAAGCTCTAGTGGTGCCATGGTGGCTCAATCAGTTAGGTGTCTGCCTTTGGCTCAGGTCATGAACTCAGGGACCTGGGATCAAGCCCCACTCAGGCTCTCTGCTCAGTGGGAGCCTGCTTCTCCCTCTCCCTGCTGCTCTGCATGCTTGTCCTCTCCATCAAGTAAAGTCTTCCCCAAAAAATTAAAAAATAAAGTAAGCTCTACGCCCAACAGAGGGCTTGAACTCAAAACACCAAGATCAAGTCGCATGCTCGACTGAGCCAGGCAGACACCCCAAGACAGCACAGCAAACAGCAGAGTAACACCAGATGCCTTCACAGCACAGCAAACAGCAGAGTAACACCAGATGCCTTCCCTACTCCTCCCTCTGGTTTCAGAGAAATAGAAAATCCTCCTGCCAACGGTGATCCAGCTACTTGCACTCTAGACTCTCTTTCCTCTGCCTCCAAAACTCCAAACTTTTGTTTTACAGAGTAACTTCTTGCCTATCCTTAGTCTCTTTCATGAGGTTTTTATGTTGTTTTTTTTTTAAAGATTTTATTTATTTGAGGACTCTGGGATCATAACCTGAGCCACCCAGGCAGCCCTCTTTCATAACTATCATCTATCTAACAGAGAGACACAGTGAGAGAGGGAACACAGACAGGGGAGTGGGAGAGAGAGAAGCAGGCTTCCCAGCTGAACAGGGAGCTCGATGCCAGGCTCGATCCCAAGACCCTAGGATCATGACCTGAGCTGAAGGCAGACACTTAAGAACTGAGCCACCTAGGCACCCCTCTTTCATAAACTCTTAGTTCCAGAGTCCTAGTGTTCTCAGAGGTGAATCCTCAGATTCTTCATCTTGTATATGCTCCCTGGACAATCTTACTTGGGTGCATGACTTCAACTGTTACCTATAGGCTGATGAGCCCCAAATACATATTGCAAGCGCACTAGTCTTCCCTGAGTTTCCTGTGAACATACAGGGTTTGGATTCTGGTATACCATGAAACACCCCTTTCAGAATGGAGTCCCTTGCTCCCCCAACTTTCCTAAAGGCTCCTAACTCTATCCCTTTCTGGGAACTGTCCTCAGTTGAGAGGTCTCTTCTGAGTTTATGCCCACCCTTCCCCACATTCCTAGAGTCAATATCCAGCGGGACAAAAAGGCTCAGCCCCTTACAATCACTTTGGGACAACTCTGAAGGGCCATTTCATGGATTGGCTGAGACCTGTTCTATGTCAACTTCAACTTTCCCATCTAAGCCTGTTTCCTTTTTACCCCTTACATGTTATTGCTGAGTGCATTGCTTGTTAAGTCTCCCATCTAAAACAATACCCCCAGAGGATCTGGCTGGTTGTCAGTTGAGCATGAGACCCTAATCTTGGGGTCATGAGTTAAAGCCCTGTGCTGGGCATAGAGCTGAGAAAAGTAAAAAAATACCCCCCAACTGCCTACTTACATAGATCATTCCATTTCCCTTCAGCGTTATGCCTAGGACTAGAGAATGGTTGTGACAATAAATTAAACTTACGTGACCTACATAAAGGCTCTGACACATTAAGTGGTACATATATTTTGTTTCTCCCCCTTTACACCTACGTAGACCTCCCCACTAGAACATCCTTTCATCTCTGTTATCTCCATTTTAAGTATGTATCTGGCACAAAAGAGACAAAATGTCTTGCAGATAAATGTGTGTCCTTTTGGCTAAATCAAGTGTATTGCTGATAAATGAAAAAAAATGAGTAGTCTATGAATATCAAGACTCTAGTGGTCTCAAACATCTGCACTTTTAAAAAATAAGGGTACCTGGGTGGCTCAGTGGGTTAAGCCGGTCTTTGGCTCCAGTCATGATCTCAGGGTCCTGGGGTGGAGGCCCACATCAGGCTCTCTGCCTACTTGAGATCAAATAAAATCTTTAAAAGAAAATACTTAAGAAAACAAAAACCCAAAACTGTACCTGCAAATTCTCACACTCCTTCCATTGAGGGATGGGGGGGGGTATTTCCCCTCCCCATTAATCTCATTGGGACTGTGACTGTTTCTACCAAGTGTAGAAGTGACAAACCTAGGTCAGAGAGGTCACGTCATGCAGCTTCCATCAAGGTTTCTTGAGATGCTTACTCTGAGGGAAGGCAGCTGCCACCTAAGTTTGACTACCCTGGTATCTCACATCACAGAGATTATGACCCGAGCTGAAGGCAGACCCTTAACCAACTGAGCCACCACGGAGCTCCAACTGCTAAGTCTTTAAATCCATGAACATGGGATTTTTTTCCCCAAATGAACCTGTAATTTCTTCCCAGTCTTTTTCATGCTCAACCTCTTGGTAGTTTTTCCGTGCTAGGCTTCCTCTTGCACAGATTTTCAAAGCAAATCCCATGGGAACAGTGACTGCTTTGGCTTTCAACTCTCTTCCTTTATGCTTTTTCAAGTAACACTGAGCAAGATGTTCTAAATTCTGAGCTTCCTATATTTAATTACAGCAAGCTAACAAATTTTGCATTCTAGGTAACGTGGCCCACAGAGACAAATCAACAGAATTACCTTTTAAACATGTGCTTCATACCTTTTCCTGAATAAATGCTTAATTAAGCTGGTGCCAAACCACCCTTTGACTAAACTTGTCAAGTTTCAACAAAATAACTAGAGTGAAGGGAGAAAAGCAGATTTTACTTCCAAATTTCTTTATTGAGCCGATTTTACAGTCGATTCCAACAATCCTTCCCTTCCACTTCTATTCAAAGAATCTACTCCTATTTCACACTGCATATGAAATTCCAATTCATTTTAACTTCAAGAAATTGCTACTCAGGGTAACCCAAACATGATTATTTGGCAAGATGGAATTCTAATTCAGTCTGTGCTTCTTTGTGAAGTAATGTCAATATTCTTTAACCGTCATCTGACAATTCTTTGGGGAAATACAAAAGCAGGATACAAAATGGTATTATGACTGAAGCCCAATCAAGGAGGGGCATGTAGTTATAATTGCTGTGTTTTATTACATGCTGATTTTAGGAATAAAACCTATAAAGATTCAAGGCAATTATAAAATATTGATGGCTTAATCAGTTAAGTTAGGACAAGAGCCAAGGAAGGGCCATCAGGCTGATCAGTAATTAATGTTGAAGCAGCTCGGCCAGAAAGCCCAAGTCCTGAATCACTATGTTCCATGCCCATGTCACCTAAAAACAAGGTGATGACATATAAAGAAAATATTACAAACAAAAAGTCCTACTTAAACACAAAATCCAAAACAAATAAAAGCACAATCTGATTTAAAAATGTCTTTATTAACAATTAGGCTGCTCATTCCTCTTTGCCCTGTTCTTCATTGGTTTTCTGGACAGAGTTCACCTGATCCTGCCAATTAAAAGAAACAATTACTCCAAAAGATGTTAAGAATCAGAGTTGTCAAACACTCACCGTTTAGCACTAACCAAGTAGACCTTTTAATATCAAAGTAATACTAATCAAGAAATGGGGTATTAACAGTATTTAATGATCATTAAGTATTGTTAATCTTAAGTATTAACAGTACTTACAGATCATTAAGTACTATATAGTTAAGGATTAAGATGCAGATTATTTTACCACCAGCCTTTGTCACCAGCTAGTTGATTCACCTTTAATTCCATTATTAGAACTTTAGTTGCAACCACTGAGAAGGGAGATCTCTTAAGACACTCCACTACCTGGCACCTCCCCTAGGTTTAAAATCCAGTCAATTAACTTAACACTATTTCTACCTTACTCTTAAATGATTATGACAGCCCTTTAACTGAACTATAATCTAACTATATCCATTTGTATTAGATGATGAGACAACAGGCTACTGTCTACCTACTATTTTTTTTATAAACTCTTGGCACGCAGCCCTGTCCCTTTGTTTACATACAGTCTATGACTGCTTTCCCAGCTCCAACAGAACTGAGTTGCCCTTTAAAACTGCCAACCCTTCTAGGACATCATCAACTCTAGATGACCCCATCTTATAAGTATTTGGTTAAAAAATAGACAATTTCCAATTTTCCAAACCTTCTCTTTTGCACAGTTCTATGTATGGAGGCAAACAAACTCCTACAGAAAACTAAAGTCCCTTTTCTTTTTTTTTAGAGAGATTTTATTTATTTGACAGAGACAGAGAGAGTAGGAACACAAGTAGTAGTGGGAGAAAGAGAAGTAGGCCTCCCACTGAGCAGGGAGCCCGACATGGGGCTTGATCCCAGGACCCTGAGATCTTGACCTGAGCTGAAGTCAGATGCTTCACAACGAAGCCACCCAGGCGCACCCCCCCCTTTAAAAGATTTTATTTACTTGACAGAAACACAGCAGAAGAGGGAAATGAAGCAGGGGGAGTGGGAGACGGAGAAACAAGCTTCCCACTGAGCAGGAGCCCAAGATGGGGCTCAATATGGGGCTTGATCCCAGGACCCTAGAATCATGACCCGAGGCAGAGGCAGCCGCGTAACGACTGAGCCACCCAGGTGTCCCTACAGTCCCTGTTTTTCTGAGGGTTGAGGCAAACCAACAACAATGCCTACAGCCTCAAGAGGGCTATTAAAAGGACTGTAAATATTTTTAGTAGTATAAAAACAACATTATTCCCTACAGTTATAACACAGAGTAAATTAAAATTAAATATTCACACACAAGTAATTATGTCTGTAACACCCAAGAGTTCTTCTGAAGGGAGTTTACAGAATAAGAAACATTCAACTTACCTAGATAGTTCCTCAGTCTTACAGGCTGTGGCTTTCTTTCTTGGTTCACATTGTGTGATGTCGTCTTGAGACTAATAGCTTATCCACCTATCATTAAAAATATCATCTTATTAAAATAACATGTATAGCATACTACATTTTCATTAACTATAGTGTATACATCTTTTTCTCAAGATCACCAAGAGGCACATTTTTGGGCCCACCCAATCAGTGGTTTTTTTCTTTTGTTTTGCTTTGTTATTGCTTAGGAAAGACCTGGTCTGCACTACAGTCTTCTAAATTTCCTCACACACACTCAGAATTTTCCTCCTATCCAAGACTGGACTATTCTCTAAGTAAAAGAGAATTTCTTTCTTTTGACAGACAGAGATCACAAGTAGGCAGAGAGGCAGGCAGAGACGGGGGTGGGGTGGCGGTGGAGGTGGAGGTTGGGGGTGGAGCAGGCTCCCCGCTGAGCAGAGAGCCAGAAGTGGGGCTCGATCCCAGGACTCTGGGATCATGACCTGAGCCGAAGGCAGAGGCTTTAACCCACTGAGCCACCCAAACACCCCAATAAAAGAGAATCTTAAGGGAGATTCTGAATGGGTCAAGAGTGGAATTTAGAGTTCTAAAAATATGGCATTTTTCCACTAATTCAAGCTGGTTTCCCTTTACACAATCTTTTATCTCTATTATTTTTGGATTTATTTATTTATCTGACACAGAGAATGCACAAGCAGGGGGAGCAGCAGGCAGGAGAGAGAGAAGCAGGCTCCCCACTGAGGAAGGAGCCCAATGTGGGGCTCAATCCCAGGACCTGAAATCACGACCCAAGCCAAAGGCAGACATTTAACCAACCAAACCACCCAGGTGCCCCAATCCTGTACCTTTTCTTAAAACTGAAACATAAAACACACAACAGTCTATTAGTTTTAGGTATACAACACAGCTTCATCCATGTACCTTCTGTCAACTTGTCTATCGTCTTGACACTTTTATAAGTAAAATAGTCCCCACTTTCTCAAGCTCACACACCCAATTTTTTAAAAAATTTACTTGAGAGACAGCGTAAGTGCATAAGAGAACATAAGCAGGGTGAGGCAGAGAGAGAGGGAGAAGCAGGCAGAGAGAGCCTGATGCAGGTCTTGAACTCAGGACCCCAGGATCATGACCTGAACCGTGGGCAGATACTTGACTGAGCCACCCAGATGCCCCCCGCATGTTGTTTTCAAAAACCAAAACACAGGGACGCCTGGGTGGCTTAGTGGGTTAAAGCCTCTGTCTTCGGCTCAGGTCATGATCCCAGGGTCCTGGGATCGAGCCCTACATCCGGCTCTCTGCTCCGTGGGGAGCCTGCTTCCCTTCCTCTCTGCCTACTTGTGATCTAAGAAATAAATAAAATCTTAAAAAAAAAAACACATGGGTATTATCTCAGAAGTAAACATCTTAAAAAATCAAACACATTTGGGGCACCTGGGTAGCTCAGCCATTAAGTGGCTGCCTTTGCTCAGGTCATGATCCCAGGGTCCTGGGATCAAGCCCCACACTGGGCTCCCTACTCAGCAGGGAGTAGGGAGCTCCCACCACCCCCCAACCCCACTTGTGTTTCCTCTCTTGCTGCGTGTCAAATAAATAAGATCTTAAAAAACAAAACAAAAAACAAAACCCCAAACACGTCTCACCCCACATAGCTAAATCACATTGTTTAACCTTTGTTAACATATCACACTCAAAAGTCTTCTACAGGTTAGGACTTCTAAGGAAACTTACTTGAAGTGAGTGAGTACTCCAGTATCATCAGCCAACCTCAATCATTCTTACCTAAAGAATAATAAGAGAAAGTTAATATAAAAGACAAGGGTATAAAGGTTTGAAAATGCTAGTTAACTTTAAAATTTAGAGAGTAAAATTCCAGAGACAAAGATTAGGGGCAAGTTACAGCATTAAAAAAAAAAAAAAAAAAAACCAAAAAAAGAAAAAAAGAAAAAAAAAAAAAAGAAAAGAAAAAAGGAAAAAAAAAACCAAAAAAAAGAAAACAGGAAGAAACTTGATGGGGGGAAAAAATCTAAAATTATTTTTATGTAAAGTAATAAAGTAGACAGCTCAATTCAAAGAATAAAAACTGTATCTTATTTAAAATACAAAAGCCTATCTGCTATTTTCACCAGTCTGAGCACAATCAAGTTTGACTGCAACCCAAAATATACTATCCCTTATGTGAAGGTATGTGACAACGTTTACCTTACCAAATGAGTTTTAACATCAGCTCTCTTTTCATATGAAAGCACGTACCCTGCTCCCCATTCAAGTATGTCTTCCGGTCTCAGGTGGACTGACCACCTGCAGCAGGAGTCCTCCAAGAGTGCCCTCCCCCATCCACAGTACACAACAATGCAGTTGTTATCCTGCAATCCTCTGTATTTGCCTCGTTCTTTCCCTCCAAGTCCTCACTGAGTTTTCAGTTAGGGCAGGGAAGCTAGGCCTTATTCGGGACAGCAAGGAACCTGAGTTTTTCTGAGGGAGAAAACATTCACCTTCACTATATATGCCTGGCAGGGCCACGGTGCACAAAAACCAGAAAGATCAGCCTTAATTCAAGTTCCAGGTTTTTCTTCCTCCCTGATTATCAGTTACTGCCAAGGGGATTAAAAAAAAAAGCTCCCTGTTGCACATGTACCATCCATAAGGGATACTATATCGTTTGCATTCTCCCCCATTCTCCAGATTATCCTATCCTGCATCCAGCCCCCTTCTCACCCTCCAAATAAAATCTTTTCAGCACTGGTGTTCAAAAGCAACATTTTTATGGTTGATGGTTTACCAACTGTGAGATTTCCACAGTTGAGTCTTAAAAATTGCCAATCATTATCTAGCAGCAATGACAGATGATTAGGAACAGTCAAATCCTCAGAATTCTTTCCCTAATAGGCAGCCATTTGAGAACTGCACTAGCTGACAGAACACTGAAACATTATCAGCTAAAGCCAAAACCAAATAAAGGCCCAGAACAAACATCCTGGCTCTCTCAAACCTGTCCAAAATCATTAAGGGAAAGGCAGTAAATGCAGGACTGTGGATCATGTCACTGCAGCTGACAATGATTAACAATAGGAGACATGCAACCCCCATTTAGGTTAAAAGTCCAAACTAGTCACACGCATCTCTTCTCTAGGGGAAAAAAATGACTATTATGCATTCTTTGTAGGTTTTGCAACCTGTGTGAAGAGCACCCATTCCATTTCTTTCATCTTTCAGAAAGCACCGGTATCTGTTCCAAGGGCCTAACAGTACGAAAATGCATTCTGGCATCACACCTCTGAACTTTAGACCATTCTCATTAAAAAGAATAATTTGGGTTTGTAACAAGAAAAGACTATGAAATACAATGCAAGCACCTCGGTATAGTGTTGTTACTGCAACCCATTTATTCCCAGCTTTTTGAGTGAGTGAGACCCTCTACACTAAGATTCACAAATTATAGCTACATACAAATCGAAACTAGTAAGAATCGACTTAAGTCACAGGTTTCTCATTTCAAAGTGCAAAAACCTATTCATCTTGAAATAAGCAGAAATGAAGCAAAATTAACCGCCCTCCCCAGTAATGTTCCTCAAGTCCATAGATTATAACAAGTACGTTCTCTCAAAATTGTTACTGGCTATTAGGAAATAAACCTGAGCTTTTATTTCTAAGCACTCGAATCACTAAATTACGGCAGCAAGTGTTGGCCACCGATTTAATGAATTATGCCACAGGAAAACCCCATCAGGGTTGTATGTCAATTTAGTGACACTCTCGTCACTAATACTGAGCATTATGTTTGCACTGCATTGTACTATCAATATAGAACTAAACTAGTCACCATTTGCTTTTTTAACAGGAGAGTCAAGTTATTTGCTTGAACAGACTACATATTAAGTACCAATTTGTCCCCACCTTGTGAATTGCTTGCCAAAGAACAAGCCATTTTTCTTGATAGAGTGGAAGAAAATTCTCATAGTCATGAAGAGTTTTCACCGGCATTTATGCAAAGTAAACCGAACTTTCCAGTTACAGAGCAGAAAGCATTATACATGATAGCGGTTTCTCATGCATGCTATCTAAAAACCAGCTCAGAGACCAAAGTTAAGTTGAATTGAGGTCTGGAACAACAGTTGATGCAAAGCTTACAAAGCTTAAGTCCTAAGCAACAAAAGAAGGTGCTTTTGAAGACTTTTCTTTTTCTTGGGTGAACATTTTGGATTATATAACATCACATCCCTAAAGCTAATAAGGGAACCAAATTTGAAAAGCTACTCTGAACATGTGCAGTTATCCTACAGAATACGACGAAGGCTTAGGATTGGGAAATGGTTCCCAACATGTATTCAACTGCAGGCAAATCAACATGCCACACCACTTTCCCCCAGGTTTAGAGCAGAGACACTTTTAGATAAGTCACATAACTTGAACTATACACATTAGATTCCCACCTAAGCCCACATTAGTAACAAAGGTATTCCCATGAAGCCCATTAAAAAAAAAAAATTTAAATCACATTACAAAAAAAAACTGTACTTTGTCTTAATTCACTCAACCTACAGAAATTACCGAGATTGCATTCTGAAATTGATATTGCTGACCTATGAGGTCAGTTTGCTACAACAGAGACTCAGTATCACAGGCTATACAGTCGTGTCAATATGCTTAAAAGCACTCTACTTCCCAAGTATGGTTTGATTCCCTCTCCCCCACACCACTGATATGCTCCAGGTTCTCTTCAGTTACAATGCAACTAAAGGAAACCACGCAACTGAATCAGACATACCAAAGAATCAAGTTTGCACTTTTTATCTGAGAACTGCAACAGCACTGAATTCTGCCTGACAAATTACAGCTCTAAGCCCAAACCCACGCAGTTTTGATAGAAACTAGCTTTACCATACAAGTGTTAGGTGCTGCACTGCAATTTCATTGTCAGAAGTGTGATGTCAGAATGCCCACGGAATAAAAGTACATAGCAAGTCACCAAGTTAGATTATATTGCTTGTTACCTACCTGTATGCAGTCGGCAATGAGAATCTTGGAGCAAGCAGGAATACTACATCCGGGTCCTAATGTCCATTGCCATTTGCGGTACTACGTTCCTCACAGTTACGCACTGCAGAAATGCTGGCTAAACGCAGTTATGTAGCAGGCCACTACTTTAATAGTGCATAATTGCAGTCCAAGAACACCAGAAAACATTCCGCCACAACAGAGTGGCGCCCAAGAAAAGCCAAGTATCTAAATTTTTGTCTGCCATAATATGCCACTTATAAAAAATTGCACAGGCGTACCGTTACAATTTCCCAAATTATTATCTGTTTATATTAGTGGTATAATACATCTATAAAGAGTGGTGGGGTTTATAGTACTTCTACTTAGGAGTTTAATTAGTGTTCTAAGCCAAGAGGATTAGGGTTTCACTGAATGTGAGCCATTGGGTTAATCTTAGAAGGTACCTACTAAATACACTGGGGTCTCTTAGAGAATGCAATTTCTTAAGATTAGGAGTAATAAGCTTAAAACGATCAGTGTTCCTCTTAACACAAAATTATGAGAGAAAGTAGAGGAGAGGAAATGGGGGCAGGTGGTTACTTTAAATGAGAAAAATGACTAAAATACTTCAAAGGTACTACACTCCCTTTCCCACCCCACATTTCATTATCAGCTTTTAGGAAATTCCTTTTTAAGATGATTTCAATTCACATTAGTCTAAAAACTATCATATGCATTCCAAGACTTATTGAAAGTCTATTTGAGTAGCTTACAACCCTTGGTACACTGCTGTTTCAGTGATTAAAGGCAAAACTTAGTTGGAACTAAGCAACATTATTTGCTAAACAACGTTTAGCAATTCTACAGCCCACAGTAAGGCTATCAAAGCCACAACTTTCAGGAGATTATCCATTAAGCATCCTTCACCACTCTTCAAAGGTACAGTACTACAAAAGCTTATTTTAGGGGTCTGTGCCAGCATCCCTTATAAAGAAAGGCATGTAATCTGAAAAATAAACTGAAACATTAATTTTATAGGCAGATTTTCCCACTTCCCCACCAGCCCCCGCCCACACACATTCAAGTTCACCCTCTGTGGGTGTCCCATGAACACCCCTTATGTTATCATTAGTGGAGTCCCTACCATACAATTCAATCAGATTGTAATGGATTCCTTTCAAATCCACACCCTTGTTTCCATACAGATAACCTCATACATATCACCAATTGATGACTTAGGACAAAACTTCCTTATTGATAGAATAGTGGTAGAACTACTACCCATTTCCAAATGTCTTGGTGAAGAAATGATGATTTTCTAAGGAGACTCTCTTCCTTAATTAGCACACCATGTACCTGTCAGTCACACAAGCAGAACTGGGTGACACGCCTATAATTATATTCCCCTAGTGTTTTACTTTTAGTATTATCCAGTCTCCTATGCACAAAGTGCTCAACTGTTTCAACAATAGGTTTCCCTTTGTACTCAGGCACAATACTAAGCTTCAGCATTTTAACCAAGATTTGATTTAGAATTTTACTTTTGCCAATTAGCACCAAGAACAGAGGTGAAAAAGAGGAAGACACATTCCATAGTGAGAGCTCTGTAATGTACAAATTTGAATGGAAACGTAACTAAGAACAAGCCAAACCGTTCGTTACTTTACCTACTTTTAGGAAACTCTTCCTCTGCTAACATATATGCACTGGGAAAACAGGTTCCCGTTGTACTAACAGACAACAGTAACGATCTACTTTAATAAAAGTCAAAATGTCTTTCCTAATGGAAGGAGATTCAATGAAGTTGACAATCAACTGACAACACCATCGAAACACTCCAAAACTTTATGGTGGGAAGAAGGGCTATTTGTACTGTGTAGCATAAGCAACTCTCTCCAGAATTAGTGCTACATCGAAAGTAAACTATGGAAAAACATGTTAACAAATATTTTACAGTAAGAATTATTATCTGCAACCCTATTTGTCATTAACAGTCACCACTAGTTCTTAGACAAGAGAACAAGTAGATTGTTACAGTCCTACAGATTTTGCCCACCAGCAGTAGCACAAGGAGATGTAAAAAGTTACAGAGTACAAATGCATACATAACTAAAGCTACTTTATGGTTACTACGCTTCTTACTTTCCAGTTGCATTTTTCAGACTAAACCCCATCTTCATAAATCACTTGAAGTAATACATGAAAAGGCTTCATGTTTAACAATCTTTAATTCAAATGTGAAAGTTCAATACAAGCCATATGTAGGGCTTGGGACTTGTTCTTTTAAAAACAAGAATGGAGAAATGCAACAGAATGATCTTTCCACTTTTTCTTCAGAAACTTTCAAGGAAAGGATAGATCATAGGGCCATAAAGATCCATTTAGTCATACCCACTTTCACTCCCTACCAATAATCTTTCACCCATTCCATCATCTTAATACACATTCCCGAAGGAAGATTTACAGTTCAGCTTGCTTACATAACCATTTAAAATACTTAGCACCAGCTTGCTTCCTATAATGCCAAACAAATCAAATCATGAAACTACTTCAATATGCATTTCTTCTTTTTAAAACAAGGGGGTACTTGTTTGTAGAAAGCAATACTTAGCCTACAGATACATTTCCCAGAAACGGCAGGTGCCATTTGAAGGCCTAGACACGCTCATGCTTTCAAAGTGGAATACCTAGCCTAATGTGCATAGAAGCATGAATGGCAAAGTTGAAGATCAATATTATAACTATTTTTTCTATTTATTTGAAGCACAGTAAAAAAAAAATTGGTACACTTTGGAAATTCAGTGGCACAAGGTACACTGCCATAACTTGAGGGACATTATACAGTTAAAAAAAAAAGTAAATAAAAAGAAAAAAAATTCCCGTTTGAAACACTGCATTACATAATTTTACCTGCCCAAACAGACCATTTACAAATATTAGGTCAATAAACTGCTAACATCCATAAAAAGGTAGCTTTCTTACTAAAATGCAAGAATTTAAAAGATTGGTATCTAAACAAGAAAAGACAAAAACAAACTGGAATGAAAACCTAGGTATCACATCTAAAATCGGGGCTTTTTGTTTGGGCCTTCATACTCTTCTCTCCCTCTACCATATCCTGCTGGAGTTCCAGGCCCCATTCCTCTAGGACCCTGTCCACCCACAGGTCCCGCACCTCCCTGCCCAAAGCGCTCAGTACGCTATTGGAACAGTAAATTAACAGTTCATTATATGTAGTTGATGTCCATGTGTGTTAAGTAAATATTTTAGAAGGTTCCGTAGTCAACGTTCGTCGATACAATCACCAATGAGTCGATCCACAGGTACCGGGAACATAGAAAGGAAAAAAGGGTAATTTGAAAATTAGTTTACGATAATACATGCCTTGTGGTATGTTCCCACTTGAGCCATTCTCATACACCTGTTTCAAAGAATAGGTCTTCCCTGTAGTGCTAAAAAATTTAAGCATTAGTGCAGATGTGAAAACCCATTCCAAAATGAGTTTTAAGAAATTTCACATCAGATTAACCCACTGGAAAAGCTTGCAAACTTCTCACTTTCAAGGTCTGAACAGGAAATTTATTTTCCAAGTAAGCCTAACAAGCCCAACCAGACAGATTCAATGCACTCAATGAAGTGACAAAGACCTACTCACCAGTTAGTGGCATGAGCTGCGTAAGAAACCTTGTGCTTTTCAAGATCTTAAGACACATCTGCTAACTTGCAGAAAATCTTAAAAGGTTCAAAGTTTTAATAAAATGCTACCAGACTACAAAAAGAAAAAGCATAAAAGACTAACAGATTTAGTCACTTAACCGGCACAGTAACTTCATTAAAAAGTATTGCCATATTCTCACAGGTATACCACCTTCAGAACCATCACTACATAACCAGAGACAATTATGTTCCCAGTAGTCTGTGTTGCTGCAAATTGACTGAATATACAGCCCACCCCCACACCGGCCCAGCTTTTTCTTCAGGTCTTTGAAAGTCCACTGGTTAGCTATGATTCCACGTTTTGGCTTTCTCTCAAACAACTAAACACCAAGCTCAAGTAACTGCAATAAAGCAGGATTTCATGATTCCACCTGGTTTTAAGTACTTCTAATCTGAGAAATCTATATTCTCCAAACAGAAAAACCCTATAGATATGCAAAGCACAGAAGCCTCAACTATCTTTCAAATTCCATTCAGAATAAATTACTGAGAGCATCACTCCAAAAATGCAGGGGGGGAGCATCAGGGTTTAACTGTTCCTATACATATTTCCAATAGGTTTCCTACTGAACACTATAGAACTACTTAAAAAACTAAACCTCAACCCTCTAAACTATTTCTCAAAATCCTAAAAATTTCAGGGTTTTAGCCCATTATGCTGTGTATCTCAAAAGCTCTAAGAAAATTTTTGGGTTTCACGATTATGTTACTACATCACCTTAAAACCCTATCTGTTACAAGGGACATACAAAGAACCTTAATTGTGGGAACATCACGTCAAATTAGTTTTACAAATCTGATACAGACCTACAATCTACCTTTCAGAAAAGCATATAAACCAAAATGTTACCCACAGTATTTTTTTAAAACTTAAAGAAAGCTAGTAACACTATGTTTTAACCCAACCAGGTATTTATGATTCTAATTCTCAAAAAACCTTATGGAGATTTTAAATAGACTAGGCCCCATACTAAATCCTTATACTCCTATATGTAAAATGAATCTAATAAGCTTCGTGCTAAAGCTTCCCTCCTTTGCCAAAAGTTTGCAGGTGAACCAATCAGATTCAGTTCAGTTGTGAAAATGCACTCTTCTCTAAACCCACCTCTAAATCCAATATTCAATTTTCCTACAATTTGTAAAGCCCTAACACAGCCACTCAGACCAACTCACTTGGTGGTTCTAAAGCATCCTGACAGGCTATCTGTACAGTTAAAATATGAAAGCATCAAGAAGGTTCAGATCAAATGCACACAACTAGTATGCTTAAAATTGTCAATGATTTTTGCTATCCTGTAGCAAAATAGAGATGTCAGTTTATTTTAGAAGGTGCACCTATTGAGAGGCCCAACAAGTGGGAAACGACGAGTCAAAACAGTGAACAACTCCCTTTTCATGGGTAGAAACCACACCAAATATAGATCAAAGTCCTACACATCACTAGAACATGCCTAAAACTATAAACTACAAGTCTGATTCATATTTATGGCAAATATCAGCTTAATGAATGACAGTTTGCCATTTGATTACTCTCACTTGGATGCAGAATAATCAGGTACATCATCTAACATTTAGAATTTCAATTTGCCATGTGCTAGAGTGCAAAAGTACACAAGCAATATAATAGAAAGCACCTATGTCTACTTATTGCCAAAGAGGACTCCAACATACTACTGACAGCATTGACTTCTTGTTGGCAACCATTTCTGTTTAGGTTACCACACACTGAGTTCTTCTATGTTGCCAAAGTACTCCTCGATATTATGATTTACGTGATAAGGGAACTAAAAAGAGGTCCAGTTACCTACTTAAAAAAGAAAAAAAACCAAAAAACAAAAAACAAAACACACACACGTAAGTTGTGAAAAATGAGAATTTCCTTCGTACTACGTCATACAGGATACATTACCATGTCGCTTCCCATCATGGAACCACTCATGGTTGCTGGTGGGACTCCAGGATTAGCTTCATAACCTATGCCACCTCCACCACCTAGAGGTGGAAATTTCTGGCCTCCTGAACCATAGGGATCTAGGAAACAAAAATGCTGGTTACAACTCAACCAGGACACTGCTCTCTAATGGTACTGCTAATTTGATTTTCCTGCTTACCTCCCATGTTCATTGCTCCTCCACCACCCATTCTCATGTCTCTTTCTCTCTGCAAGAAAAAGAAATAAAAATGAACCCTTTCATACACCTGTACTATACCAAAAAATTTCCAAAACTTAAAAATCAGTTAAGACTACACGTAAAACCAGTATTCTGAAACCAAATGTTGAGAACTCAATTATCAGAAAACCCGTAAGGCTTCTTCCCAATCAGTGAAATCTTTAGGCCCAGCCAAGAAAATAAAACTTAAAAGTGTATTAATCATAATAACACACTTGTATAAAGAACGGCCGTCAAGTAAAAATGTCATTTATTTGAGCAAAGTTTCATTTGAGGTA
This sequence comes from Mustela erminea, assembly GCF_009829155.1. Lineage (NCBI taxonomy): Eukaryota > Metazoa > Chordata > Mammalia > Carnivora > Mustelidae > Mustela > Mustela erminea. The sequence goes on along the minus strand of NC_045623.1, from coordinate 83,182,335 downwards.
CCTCCAAGTTTTGTAGACAACTCCAATTACATTTCAAAAGAATTTTACTTACTGGATCCATGTAGCCCATCCGGCTATAACTTTCCTCTCTTTGGCGTCTCATTTGTTCTTCCATTTCACGCTGACGAATCATCATCTCTTCCTCCCTTCTACGTCGTTCTTCTTCTTGCCTGGAAATATTCACCAAGCATATAAACTGAAGTGTCATACGCATCTTTTAAAAGCCAATTTAAAGAAAGCTAGTAATGTGCCTCAAAGCTTTACAAAGTCTAGACTACAGCAAACACACATGAAAGCGTGGAGTGTAGAAGAGACTTAGAAGCATTCTGGCAAAGAAAACAGACGTCATCAATCAAAACCTTACATTCTACTCCAACTTTGTGTTAAACCAACACTGACCAGTATGTAACCTCCCTGTAGTCCATCAGACTCGCCTGCAAAATTTAGGCCCATCTTTCCCTCTGAATGTTAATCCAGAAGCAAAGGCTTATTAGCTTAACAAAATTTTACCTTAGTTGCATTTCTTTACGTTTCTGCATTTCTTGATTGTGAAGTTCTTCCATGCGTCTTAATTCTTCCTGGCGTCTCATCAGATCTGAACATTAGAAAATTGTTTTGAATTCACGTCAATGGGACTATAAAAAAATTTCAAAAACCAACTGATCCCATCAGTGATAATTTACACAAAAGGGTCTTTACCTTGACGCAGAAGATTTGCCTGATGCTCATGATAGGCATCTTCCATTTCACTTTCCAATTTGTCTTTTGCATCTTTCATGTTTTTTTCAACTTGTTCCCTTTGCTGTTTTTCCATTTCATCCAGGGATTTCCAACGCTGAGAATATTCATACTCAAATGTGCCATGTTGGGCAAAACGAGGAGGCGTTTCTCTCTCCCTGACAGTATTTAAACATGAACCAGTTTGTGACACACCCAAGAGATACTACCTGATTGCCCTAAAAACAGACGTCCCCCCGGCCTATCACATGTAAGAAATCCCAAAAGGGAACAGCCCCCTTGGCTCATGTAAAACAGCCTACATTAAAAATGGCATGTTCCAGGGCCAGCTGCTTGGCTTATTCTGAGTCTTGATTTTGGCTCAGGCCATGAGAGTGAGCCCTGCCTCAGCAAAGTCTACTTAAGATTCTCTCCTTCTACTCCCACCCACAACCACGCCACATGTACCTGGCCGTGCTAATAAACAAATCTTCACAAAGTAATAAATAACAGATCCCAGGACAATAAATCCCACCTTCCTCATTTCCTAATTTTATTTCCTCTAACCAAATTCCTATTCAAGGACTATTTTTTTTTTAAAAAGATTTTATTTATTTATTTGTCAGAGAGACAGCACAAGCAGGCAGAGTGGCAGGCAGAGGCAGAGAGAGAAGCAAGCTCCCTGCTGGACACGATCCCAGAACACGGGGATCATGACCTGAGCGGAAGGCGGCAGCTTAATCTACTGAGCCACCCAGGCATCCCTCAAGAACTGTTTTTTTAATCCTTAAAAAGATAGGTATTCATCATGCAGTTGTTCAAAGGCCAAACAAAACTGCATATAAAACATTAAGCAACAAACATTAAGCATTTGACTATCTCTGCTTCAAAACCTCTAAACTTCCTGACCCTTATATTTCTATCAAGCACATGCATTTCAAAGAATTTCTCATTCTCTAAACAAAACTGAAAAACTACTACAAGTTCTCATCTGCAATTAAAAATTGCTCAGATTAAAAAAAAATTGCTCAGATTAAATCAATCTTACTTTTGATACATTGGATTCTTCTGCGCAAGTTTTTCAGGAAGGCCATCTTCATCATCTAATTGTTCAAGTGGTTCCACAATGACTGGACGAGGAGTTCTAGTAACAGAAATGGTTCCATCTTAACTGCTTTCAGTTTTATCCCAACTTCCTCATCCAAGTTAATAAATAAAAATTATTATAAGCATATGAACTTACGTTGTCAGTAAGAAAACACCTTCACTGCATCTTTCAAAGGCTTTTCTTGCTGCTGGTTTAGAAGCAAATTCAACAATGCCTTTCCCTGTAGATCTCCCACGATCATCCACAATTACAACAGCCCTTTCAATAGGACCAAATTGGCTAAAGGCTTCTTCCAACAGTTCATTGGAAACGTAAGGTGAAAGATTTCGAACGGAGAGAGCGGCAGCGTGTGTGGCAAAACGAACCCGAAGCTGTCTACCTCTCATGGGTGTATCATCAAGTTCAGCTTTGGCAATTTCAGCCAATGCCCTAGATTCCTGAAAGTATCAGACATACTCATGTTAATATAACTTCAACATCAGTTAACATCCACTCTAGAACGGTCAAAAGCTTAACTCCCTTCCCTTTCTCCAGGTTAGCTCAAGATCCGCAGGCAGCTCTCCCTGACACCACCCAGGGTAGGTAAAGGTCTTACCCACCCACTCCTGTCTTTTCTTAGTACCAACAATTATTCATAATACAAATGCACCTTTTTTGTAAATAACGATGAAAATTTTAAAGACCAACTTACTGCTGTTGGCTTGAAACACTAGAGTTTGCAGTAGCAAAAAACAAGGGAAAACCCCTCTAAATCCACATTAAAAAAGAAAAAAAAAAACTCACAAGTTTAATAAACCCAAATCCTTTGCCTTTATTGATAAAAACTTCTCCTGGTTCTCCATATTTAGCGAAAAGTCTTTTGAATTCATCCTCTGTGATATCAGCAGGTAGATTCCCAACAAACAACCGACAACGCTGAGTGTAAGTTTTCTCTCCAGGCCTCCTCAAGAGAGACAAGTTGGCTTTAAATCCCTAATGAAAAAGGAAGGAAATTTTCAGAAACCAATGAATGACCTTAACAAGTAGAAAAATCCAGTAATAATGTTCGCTTTCCCAGACTGGGTAATACCACCAATCGGGTTGCTTTTCTGTTCCATTTATAGTCAAAGTCAAGACTCCGTATCAGAGGGATTTCCAACGTATTAACTATCATCAAATAGCCCAAACCATCCAAAACACTCGAAAATAGACCTATAGCCCTCTCCAAACTCGACTCAACACAGTCAATATCAGCTGTATATATTAAGTATTCTTGGCAAACCTAAATCGTAGCATTAACACATTAAGTTAAAATGGCCACCGACTATTAAGTGAAAAAAAGGATGCGATGAAAATCCTGCTATCACCGGTACCTTTGTGCCTGCGCTTTTAAGGTCTCCCCCAACCTGGCCAACCCTGCATTTCACGCTCTACTCCGTCCCCAGGATCCTCTGGTTTTAACAGGGCCGAGCACAGCTTCTCATCGCTGCCTCCTCGGGCCACCCACCCTCGGTCCTCGGCCAGCCGGGAGACTAGCCTGGGGCCAGGAAGAGGACCCACGCCTTCCGCCCCACGCTCCGGCAGCGGCCCCGCCCTCCACCGCCCGCGCGCACGCGCCTTCCGGTCTCCGACAAAATGGAGGCCGGGAAGGGAAAGAGGAGGGGGCCGCCGCCATCTTAGAGAAACCGACGCGTAGCTCCGGGAGACACTCACCTCTGAGTCGGAGATCTTCTCCTCGCTGCGGCCGCCTGGCCCGCCAGGCGGGGGGCCCTGGTGGTGCTGCTGGTGGTAGGGCGGGTGGTGCTGCCGACCTCCGCGGGGCTCCCCGCCGCCTCGGTGCGGCGGCTTGGGGTGGCCGCCAGGAGTGCTTAGGCCCGGGCCACCGCCGGGCTTCGGCCCGCCTGGCATTTTGCCGCCCTTCGGGCCTCCGGGTCCTGGGCCCTGCTTAGGCCCGGGGCCTGGGCCCCCTGTGGGTGGAGGCGGCGGGCCCCCGGTCTGAGGCGGGGTGGTGGGGACCCCGCTGCTCGGCGGCGCGGGCGGGGGCGCCCCGGGGGGCGCCGAGGTGACAGCGGGCGGCGGGGTCGGGGTGGGGCCCGGCCCCGTAGGGGCCCCGGAGGTCGGAGGAGTGGCAGGCGGTGCCGAGCCCGAGGCCGGCGGAGCGCTGCCCACTCCGGGAGCCGGGCCGGGTCCCTGAGGAACGACAGGCTTGGACGAGTCCTGTGGCGGCGGCGGCTGCTGATGCGGCGGCTGATGGGGTGGCGGCTGAAGCGGCGGCGGCTGCTGTGGTGGCGGCTGTTGCGGCGGTGGCTGCTGCTGTTGCTGATGCGGAGGCGGTGGCGGGATCGGGGGCTTGGGGCCACCCTGGCCCGGGCCGGGCCCCATGGGTCCGCGGTTCTGATTGAGGCCCATGCCGGGTGGCGGGGAGCGGAAGTCGTGGAGGCCGCCGCGGCCGCCGCCTCCTCCGCGCCGGTGGAAGCCGCCACCGCCACCGCCACGGCTCCGGAACCGGTCCCGAGACATGTCTGTGATCAAGGGGCGGTCGAGGCAGAAGCGGAGAAGACGCTCAGGGAACGTGGAGGCCACCTTGCTTCGCACAAGATGGCGGATGACACAGGCGGCGCGCCGCCTTTGTCCTCGTCTTATATAGACCAGCTGGTATGGCCCCGCCTACTTCTCGATCGGTAGCTCCAATAGCCAATTGCAAGTACGGTACTTGATGACACTAAGTTACGGAGCGCTTATCTTTCCGATTGGCTTCCGGATGAGAGGAGGGAGGTGTAGGGGGAGGGGCTGAAGTTTCCAGTTGGCCAATGAGCGGAAAAGGAGTTGGCTGTAGGCCACTGTGATTTGCTGTGAGAAATTTGAATGGGTTCGCCAGAGCAATTTTCCCTGATAGCCAGGGCCCTATCAGCTCCTGGGGAGAGATGTTAGAGGACCCTTTTCTTTTCTTGATTACCCCCCAAGAGCTGCCTGCCGGTATTCTTGCCCGAAAAGAACAGATGTTCTCTGGTTCAAAAGCATAAATTACTTGTGCTTACTACCTACTCTACCTTGTGCTGGGCCAATTAAATTAGAGAAATAAAATCTTACCGATTTCACACACAGTCTTATTAATTTCATTTTGGAACCTCACTGGAGTACAGATTTGTTTTAGCAATATAAACTTCGGAATAGGCTTAAATTAGTGCACTCTTTGTTCAAAAAGGAAAGTTTTAATTGTGTACATATATGCGTGTGTATAGACTAGTAATTTACATACACAAATCACAGAAGGAATATAACATTTTCTTTAACTCCACTAGTACTGGGGCATCTGCCTTCGACTCGGGTCATGATCCCAAGGGTCCTAGGATGGAGCCCCGCGTTGGGCTCCCTGCTAGGCGGGGAGTGTTCTTCTCCCTCACTCTCTCCCTCTGTCCTTCCCCTGCTTGTGCTTTCTCTCCCTCTCTCTCTCAAATAAATAAAATAATCCACTAGCACTCAACACTTTGTGAACAGATTAAGATACTTTAAAATTACAATGTTAAAATATCTATATGGAATCAAACAATGGATAGTATCCTTCTTACTTCAAACTCTAAGTTTGGGGGTACCTGGGTGGCTCAGTGGGTTAAAGCCTCTGCCTTCGGCTCCGGTCATGATCCCAGGCTCCTGGGATCGAGACCCGCATCGGGCTCTCTGCTCAGCGGGGAGTCGGCTTCCTCTTCTCTCCTCTCTCTCTGCCTGCCTCCCTGCCTGCTTGTAATCCCTGTCTGTCAAGTAAATAAATAAAAATCTAACAAGAACAACAACAACTATTGGTTAAAAACAAAAACAAAAACAAAAACAAAAAAAAACCCTCCAACTTTGAAGTACCCCAGCCATGTCCGTTAATACCCTTCCAAGTTACTGTCATCCATGGACCTTTTGATGGATAATTTCTTCCTTTATTAATACTAGCTCATGGCTCTTTGTCTTCCTTTCCATCTCTACTTCTGCTCATCATTCAACATCTATTTGGATGACTGCCGGATATTCTGTTAATTCTTCACCTCCAACAATCTTCCCTTCCATCCTATAGTATCCACCTAACCCTCCACATAGTAATCCGGTGTTTGTTATTGCTAGTAACTATACCATCTCTAAGATCTCCTTTTAAGCATCTCAACTTTCTGAACAATAGTAACTCTGATTTTTTTGACTTCCTCAAAACCTTCAGATCATTAAATGTATTACTTTTTCACTTTCACATTCTTATATTCATAACATCTGTCGCCAGGCTTAGATGTTATGATTGCTCACAAATACAATTCTTGTTTTTCTCTTTCTCCATTGTACTCACTTGGTAAAACCCCAATTCTATGTGGACCTAACAATTCACTTTCTTTAAAAGAGCTGAGGCTTTCACTTTAAGTTCTTGACCACAAGCCTCAAAGGGCATTAGACTTTTCTGGCAATCTTACTGAATCTCACTAGTAAATTCACTTTCCCACTTCCCCACTTCCAGAGATAGTGTATTTCATGCTTTCTGTCTTCAAACTCTTATACCTTCTTCTCTCACTTCACCATAACTAATTTTCCTTTTTTCTTTGAGAAAATACAAATCATCAGAGAGGAACACTCTCATCTAGATGGAAAGCCTCAAGCCTGCTTATATTTGTACCCATCCTCTCTGTCTTTCTTCCTGATACCACGAAAGATGTGTCTTCGCCCCTATCAAAGGGCAGACCCCTCCTCTAGTGCTGTGGATACCCACCCCCCGAATGTCTTCTCAAGGATTTTTCCTCGCTGTATCATCAGTTACTTCTACTGAGACACAACCATCTTCAAAATAAACAAGACTTTTATCCTTTCATCTCATGTCTTCATTCTTTTTTAAAAAAAAGATTTTATTTATTTATTTGACAGAGATCACAAGTAGGCGGAGAGGCAGGCAGAGAGAGAGGAGGAAGCAGGCTTCCCACTGAGCAGAGAGCCCGATGCAGGGCTCCATCCCAGGACCCTAGGATCATGACCTAAGCCGAAGGCAGAGGCTTTAACCCACTGAGCCACCCAGGCGCCCTTTCATTCTTCTTTACAAGAAAACTAAAACAAGTTGTCTACACTAGAGGTCTCCACTTCCTCACCTCAATTTCCTCTTAAATCTACCCTCATCTGTCCACCCTTCTCCTCTTAAAAGATGCCTTGCCAGGGATGATAGTGATCCACATGTTGCAAAATTTAATAAACACTTCTCTATAATTAACTCTTTTTACCTGTTAGTAACCTTCCACATGGATGGCCCTCTGTCTTTGATGAAACACTTTTCTCACGGGCGTGTGTGACACCACACTGATGATTTTTCTCCTGTTTCAGAGATCCCTCTCTGTCGCTGACTCCTCCCTTATAGCACTTCTAAATGCTGAGATATTTCAGAGCTCATTTCTAGACACTCTTTAACAACTAACTGTTCTCTCCTTATGTAGATAATCGCTTCAAGACCAAATACCACCTAAATGTTAATAATCTTTAAATGTATAATTCCATAGTAGGGTAGGTCTGTCCTCTGAGTTCCTATGTCATATATTCAACTACTTCTTAGACCTCTCCACTTGGAGGTCTCGCTGGCATATCAGATAGAGTATATCTAAAATGGACCTCTTGATTTTATCAGCCTAACCTGGTGGGGCGCCTGGGTGGCTCGGTGGGTTAAGCCTCTGCCTTCGGCTTGAATCATCATCTCAGAGTCCTGGGATTGAGCCCAGCATTGGGCTCTCTGCTCAGTGGGGAGCCTGCTTCTCCCTCTCTCTCTCTGCCTGCCTTTTTGCCTATTTGTGATCTCTCTCTCTCTCTCTCTCTGTCAAATAAATAAGTAAAATCTTAAAAAGAAAAAGCCTAACCTGTTCTTCCCCACAATCTTCCCCAGCATACTAAATAGCATCACCTAGTTAAAAACAACAAGGATTTGGGCGCCTGGGTGGCTCAGTGGGTTAAGCCGCTGCCTTCGGCTCAGGTCATGATCTCAGGGTCCTCGGATCGAGTCTCTGCTCAGCAGGGAGCCTGCTTCCTCCTCTCTCTCTCTCTGCCTGCCTCTATGCCTACTTGTGATCTCTCTCTGTCAAATAAATAAATAAAATCTTTAAAAAAAAAAAACAAGGATTCATCCTCTTCATAAAATCCAGAACTCAGTTCTACCTACTAAGTGTATCATGAATCTATTTACCTCTCTCCATCTCTACCACTATAACCTAATCTTTTTTTACCTCCATCTCTCAGCTAAATTACTGCAACCATATTTTAATTTGTCATCTTGCTGTCTTTCTGGGTGCTCTCTAATCCATTTTCCATACGGCACCAAGGGTGATCTTTTAAGAAATATAATTCAGGGGTGCCTGCATGGCTCAGTTGGTTGAGTTTCCCACTCTTGATTTCCACTCTGATCATAATCTCAGGGTCACAGGATCAGCCCCTCATGGGCTCCCTGCTTAGTGGGGAGTCTGCTCAAGATTCTCTCTTTCCCTCTCACTCTGCCCCTTCCCCCCCATGAATAAATAAATCTTTAAAAAACATATTTTATTTATTTATTCGAGAGAGAGAGAGAAAAAGTGCCCTTGTGAGAAAGCATGGGGGGGAGGGGCAGAGGGAGAGGGAGAAGCAGACTCACCACTGAGCAGGGAGCCACCCAGGCGAAATGTATATAAATAAATCTTTTTTTTTTAAGATTTTATTTATTTACTTGACGTACAGAGATCACAAGTAGGCAGAGAGAGAGGAGGAAGCAGGACCCCGGCTGAGCAGAAAACCCAATGTGGGGCTCGATCCCAGGACTTTTGGATCATGACCTGAGCTGAAGGCAGAGGCCTTAACCATCTGAGCCACCCAGATGCCCCTATAAATAAATCTTTTTTAAAAAAACCATTATTCAGGGGCGCCTGGGTGGCTCAGTGGCTTAAGCCTCTGCCTTTGGCTTGGGTCATGATCCCAGGGTCCTGGAATCGAGCCCCGCATCAGGATCTCTGCTCAGCGGGAGCCTGCTTCCCACTCTCTCTCTCTGCCTACTTGTGATCTCTCTCTGTCAAATAAATAAATAAAATCTTTAAAAAAAAACAACCCATAATTCAGATGTTATTTTCTTCTCTTATTTAAAGGCCCTACAGTGTCTTCCCATTGCTCCTAGAATAAAATTTTAACACTAACTTACCAAGTTCTGATCTGATGTGACCCCTGTCTGCTTTCCCAGTCTTTTTTTTTTTTTTCCATTATGTAAACTCTACTCCCCACACGGGAATTGAACTCACAACCCAGGGATCAAGAGTTGCATGCTCTACTGACTGACCCAGCCAGACTCCCCAACCAAGTCTTATCTGTCTAGTTGCCTGACAACATCCACTTGTTCTTAGGATTTATCAGGTTACTTTGTCTGGATGCTTTTTGCTTCCGGGTACTTGGACTTGCTGTTTACTCAGCCTCGGAGTGCTTTCCTCCTTCCACCACCACCCCCGCCCCGCCCCCAACTTTCTACAGTTATAGCTTCTTCATTCTTCTATCTCAGCTTGAATGTCACCTCCAAAAAACTTCCCTGCCAACCACCACATCTAAAATAAGCCTCTGTTACACCATGCTGTACATGGTGTCATGTACAGAACAGCTCTCTTCACACATTGGGTTTATTTTGTGTGTTTCTTCACTTGCTTATTGTTGATCTCTGTAAGACTGGGATTGGGAGCCTGAGGTGTTCTCTTGTTTTTCTGAGAGAGAGAGAGACAGCAAGAGAGAGCACCAGCAGGGGGAGGGACAGGGGAGAGAGAGAAGCAGACTCCTCACTGAGCACAGAGCCCCACAGGACTCAATCTGGGCTCAATCCCAGGGATCCTGGGATCATGATCTGAGTCAAAGACAGATGCTGAACTGAGCCACCCAGGCGCCCCTCTTAGACTGGGATTCTGAGTCTGAGTTCTTTAAGGCTGTACCACTGGTAGCTAACACAGACACCAGTACAGGGATGCTTCATAAACACGTGTTGAATGAATGAACGAATGAGTGAAATCATAACACTGAAAAACAGGCTCTTGTTCATCTCCAGGGCTTTGTCCAAGATCCTTCACTTTTCTTTCTTTTTTTTTTAACATTTTTTAAAAATTTATTTGTCAGAGAGAGAGAGACATCACAAGTAGACAGGCAGGCAGAGGGGGAGGGGGAAGCAGGCTCTCAGCAGAGGGGAGAGCCTGATGCGGGGCTGGATCCCAGGACCCTGAGATCAGGACCTGAGCCAAAGGCAGAGGCTTAACCCACTGAGCCATCCAGGCATCCTGATCCTTTACTTTTCTAACACACTCCCTAAGTGGTACCTATGGATTAGGGAATTTAGGAGGATTATGCGGAGTCTTCAGCGGTTTCTCAGCCCTCAGTAAATCCTAGCTATTATTGGGAAAAAATCAGGGATCTCTAAAGGCATTTGAGTATTGAAGACAAGTGGAATTCAGTAAAGTCTTGTTAGTGTATTCTTGAAAGGCAAAGAAGTTTGGAACGATTTTTTCTTTTTTTTTTTTTTTAAGAATCTGAACTTATTTGGCAGCTCCTGGGTCACTGAGTCTGTTAAGCATCTGACTTTTTTTTTTTTTCTTTTTTTTTTTTAGCAATTGACTCTTGATTTCGGCTCAGGTCATGATCTCAGGGTTGTGAGAATGAGCCCTGTGTTGGCCTCTGTGCTGTGCCTGGACCCTGTTTAAGATTTCTTTCTCTCCCTCAGGGCGCCTGGGTGGCTCAGTCGTTAAGCTCTGCCTTTGGCTCAGATCATGATCCCAGACTCCTGGGATCAAGTCCTGTATCGGGCTCCCAGCTCAGTGGAAAGCCTGCTTTTCCCTCTTCCACTCCCCCGTGCTTGTGTTCCCTTTCTTCCTGTGTCTGTGTCAAATAAGTAAATAAAATCTTAAAAAAAATAAAAAAGGATTCTCTCTCTCTCTCTCTGCCCCTCCCCACCCTTGTAAAATATAAATAAAATAAAATTGAGTTCTATTGTATTTACTTATTTTTATTTATTCTTAAGTAGGCTCCATGCCCAGTGTGGAGCCCAATGCTAGACTTAAACTCACGACCCTGAGATAAAGACCTGAGCTGAGATCAAGGGTCAGGCGCACCAACTGAACCATCCAGGCACTCCTATTTTATGTGTTTATTTTTTTACTCAATAAATAAATATTTATTTATTGATTCAGTAAATATTTATTTCTCTAAGACTTTATTTATTTGAGAGAGAGATAGGAAGAGAGAGCGTGAGTGGGGAGAGGGGCAGAGGGAGTGGGAGAAGCAGGCTCCCTACTGAGCAGAGAGCCCAAAGCAGGCCTAATCCCAGGACTCCAGATCATGACCTGAATCAAAGGCAGATGCTTAACAGGCTCAGCCACCCATAAAATAAAATAAACCAAATAAAATAAATTTTATTTATTTTATAAATAAAATAAATTGTATTTTATTTATTTTAAAGCAAACTCTATACCCAATGTAGGGCTTGAGCTCATGACCCCAAGATCAAGAGCTGCATGCTCTACCAAATTCTCTAGCCAGGAGCCCCTTTCATACATTTTTCAAGAAAGTCTATTCTTGAATTCAACAGTAGACTAAAAGAATGATCCACCCCAGCTAAATAAGGGTTTTCTTAGGAATAGTGGGATGTCTTGGGGCGGCTGGGTGGCTCAGTGGGTTAAAGCCTCTGCCTTCAGCTCGGGTCATGATCCCAGGGTCCTGGGATCGAGCCCCGTATTGGACTCTTTGTTCAGCGGGGAGCCTGCCTCCTCCTCTCTCTCTCTGCCTGCCTCTCTGCCTACTTGTAATCTCTGTCAAATAAATAAATAAAATCTTTAAAAAAAAAAAAAAGGAATAGTGGGATCAGGAAAGTTATTAAGGTATCAGAAGAAAAGTATTAAGATAATACATCCCATCAATAAATAAAAACCAGGGACGCCTGGGTGGCTCAGTTGGTTAAGCAGCTGCCTTCAGCTCAGGTCATGATCCCAGCGTCCTGGGATCGAGTCCCACATTGGGCTCCTTGCTCGGCAGGGAGCCTGCTTCTCCCTCTGCCTCTGCCTACCATTCTGTCTGCCTGTGCGCGCGCTCTCTCTCTCTCTCTCTGACAAATAAATAAAATCTTTTAAAAAAATAAATAAATAAATAAAAATAAAAAATAAATAAAAACCAGGTGTAGGAATGCCTGGGTGGCTCAGTTAGTTAAGTGACTGCCCTCGGCTCAGGTCATGATCCCAGGGTCCTGGAATTGAGCCCACATCCGGCTCCTTGCTCAGTAGGGAGCCTGCTTCTCCCTCTGCCTGCCTGCTGCTCTCCCTGCTTGGCTCTCTGTCAAATAAATAAATAAAAAAATTTTTTTTTAAAGATTTTATTTATTTATTTGTCAGAGAGAGAGCGAGCGAGAGCGAGCACAGGCAGACAGAGTGGAAGGCAGAGTCAGAGGGAGAAGCAGGCTCCCTGCGGGGCAGGGAGCCCGATGTGGGACTCGATCCCAGGACGCTGGGATCATGACCTGAGCCGAAGGCAGCTGCTTAACCAACTGAGCCACCCAGGCGTCCCAAAATAAATAAAATTTTAAAAAGCCACGGGTGTATGCTGAAATGGCATTTGATAAAATTCAAGAATCATTGAGTTTTACACATCTAAAAAAATTGAAACAGGAGGATACTTCTAGAAAGTTTTTATTATATTATATTGAGTGAATTCAGATTATACCAACCACATTCGGACATGGAAAAGTAGTAATTTCATGCATTCTACATATTGGGATTATCTGCCAGTTAACGACCACTTGCTTTGTACGAGACACTCTACTATCTCCATTCATCTTAACAACAATGCTATGAACGAGATACCATGATTATTTCCATTTTACAGATGAAGAAACTGGGGCTTTCCGAAATTTAGTGACTTTCCCAGCATTGCACAGCTATAAATGAGCTGGGATTTGAATCTGAATCTCTCTAACTTGACATTTCAAGCTCTGAGCCTTTCAAGCATCAAGCCTCTATCCTTCCTCCTCTTTCATTCCAGATGTTAATGCTTAGGTTCAATTTTAAGCTTAGTTATTAATTTTTAAAAAGTACACGAATAGTACACTCACATATGTTAAGTGTAAAAGATTCAGGTAATGAATACATTTCTAGAATAAAATCTGACCTTCATTCACTCTCACTCTATTGTTAAAAGTACCAAAAGGAAATTTCTTTAATATAGTAAGAAACAGCTGCCTCAAAAAACAGCCAATATCTGGGGTACCTGGGTGGCTCAGTTGGTTAAGCGACTGCCTTCAGCTCAGGTCATGATCCCGGAATCCCGGGATCGAGTCCCACATCGGGCTCCAGCTCCACGGGGAGTCTGCTTCACCCTCTGACCTTCTACCCTCTCATGCTCTCTCTCTCTGTCTCTCTCTCAAATAAATAAACAAAATCTTTAAAAAAAAAAAAAAAAGCCAATATCATAACAGTAGCCAAAATTAATTGGTCATTTACCATATGCTAGACACTTGTGTAAATATTTAATATTGAATTACCATTTTAACTATAAGATTGATGGTATTGTTTTCCTCATTTTACGGATTAATACACCACTGTAACCCCAGCGAATACAGTAACATGATTTTTCACCAAAGCTGCTTAAATGGTGCTGTAAGTGCCCTCCTCCTTCCTATTTTCCAGGCAGCAATCAAAATCAACTTTTAAAAAAAAGCAAGACTGGGGCGCCTGGGTGGCTCAGTGGGTTAAGCCTCTGCCTTCGGCTCAGGTCATGATCTCAGGGTCCTGGGGTCGAGTCCCGCATTGGGCTCTCTGCTCAGCAGGGAGCCTGCTTCCTCCTCTCTCTCTCTCTGCCTGCCTCTCTACCTACTTGTGATCTCTGTCTGTCAAATAAATAAATAAAATCTTTAAAAAAAAAAAAAAAAGCAAGACTGATGGGGTGCCTGGGTGGCTCAGTTGGCTGAACATCTGCCTTCAGCTCAGGTCATAACGCCAGAGTCCTGGTGTCGTGCTCCACATCAGGCTCTCTGCTTAGCAGAGAGCCAGCTTTTCCCTCTCCTGGTCCCCCTGCTTGTGCTCTCTCTCTCTGTCAAATAAATAAAAAATTAAAAAAAAAAAAAAAAAAAGCAAATCTGATGCTTCTTACCGTACTCTTTAAAACTCCCTATTGGGAAAAAAAGAAACAAAAACTCCTTATTGGGGCATCTGGATGGCTCAGTCAGTTAAGCCTCCTGACTGTTGATTTCAGCTCAAGTCATGACCTCAGGGTCATGGGATCAAGCCTCGAGTCAGGCTCTGGTCTCCGGGCTCAGCAGGGAGTCTGCTTGAGATTCTGTCTCTCCTTCTCCATCTGCCCCCACCCCCAAATAAATAAATCTTTAAAAGAACAAAACGAAACACTCCTTATTGTCTTTGAGTCACCCTTAGGAGACGCACAAAAAGCCCCAAAGTCCTAAGGCTGCCCTCCATTTCTCTGGCCATCACATTCTTCTTCCCTTGTCTCTCCCTCTCGCATCCTTTGCTCAAGTCACATGACTGCTTCTAAGTTAAATTTATCACGCTCTCCCCTGAAATAGCCTCCCTCTGGCCACTCTCTTTCCACGTTTTGTCAGCTCCTATCCGCTGCTCAGGACTCAACTAGTACCTCTCCTTCTCTGAAGGCTTTCTGTGACCCCAGAGACCAAGCTGTTTCACTCGATTGTCACCCTCTTGTTTACTCTCCTAACACCATCTCACTGATCGTGGAGACTTTCTAAATCATACCCTCTAGGCTGTGAGATCATGAGCGAGCAATGACTGAGATTCTCTGTTCACCGCCATAGCCCCAGAGCATGGTGTTGGGACACTCTATATGGATTTGGATGAATGAAGAGATGAGTGAATGAATGACTCCATTAATCTGTCCTTTTCTGAGCCATTGAAGAATGCCCCCAGTCATCAGTGACTAATTTCAGATCCTAAGCACAACTCTGCAGTTCACATGTGTGGCAAATTATCCTGGAAGGCACGTGGAACAATCTTCACCTTGTAATAGTCCGAATGTGGGTGAGCCTACAATTCAAAACTATAATTACAATAAATAAGAAGTATAATTATCCTCTGGTTCAACTTTCTGTGAGCCCGGAAGGGTGGGGGATGGAGATAATATGCTCGCTGAAACATACTGCTGCTCCCTAATGAATATTAATGGCACTGACTAAATTTGCATCTTAAACTGCATCCCAGGGCTTGAGAATCCATGTTGGTCCGCTTAATTTGGGTTCATTTAGCTTCATGGCTCCAACTTTGCAGAGGCTATTCAGTTTCCAGTTCTTTTGGCACTTGTTTCTGCAGCTTCATTGCACGCAGCAGAGGCCTTAAATTCCGTTGTTGGGGAGGAGCAAAGAGGGCACCTAAGCCCCCCAAACGTACACTCCCCTGTAATAAATGTTTCCTAGACAAGCCCAACAGGCGAACTCTAACGGTGCAGTAAAGATCCTTGCCACTAGGTGTCTCAGTGGCCGTGCCACTTCCTCCATCTCCTTGGAAAGCAGCTAGCTGCACACACCATTACTCTATTGTTACTGAGTCTCCAAGCAAAGAACACTTCCGAAGGTTGATTTCAACACTGGGTTAATTTTCCAGCAGATCTCATGAGTAGTTAGATCGCCTCTCTTAATAATAGGAACAACTGGATTAATCGCAGTGTCTCACTCTTCTTACTTTCCTTTGTTTAGGGATGACATGCTGTGTTGGCTATACATGCATTTACTTGATTATTTTTCTATGTATTTATTTTTGCAGGAATGAGTCTTCATCTGAGGTGATTATGATGTTCTACCTGATCTTGATCACCTCTCACCCCCACAATGAACTAAATGTCCTTCAGGCTCCCTGCACATAAGTACCATATTACCTTGAAGACATCCATCAGTCTTGGCTGTTAAATTGACCACTTGAACTGATCTTAAAGGTGAAAAAAATAATTTAAAGAATCACCAAATGGAGGAAGATAGCACAGAGAAAGATCCCATATATATGAATTTTTACCCTAAGGTGACATCCAAAATGGATGAAAAATGAAATAAAAATTCAACAAATGATATTAGAATAACTTGTGCATACACACACACACACACACACACACACACAGAGATTATCAAACTAATTCCAGGTGGATTAAAGAGATAAAGATATTATTAAATCAGATTGTGAAAGAATGAGAAAGAAATAAATGTGAATATCAATTCTTTGTCAGGAACAGAAATTTCTGAGATTTAATGTGATAAAATAAATACAAAACTAAACAACAATAAATTTCCTGGAAATCACCATGTGGGGAAAAAAACAAAAAACAAAAAACAAGAAATAACGATGGCTAAAAATTAAGCTGAAAAAATAGTTGCAAAGAAAAATTAAGTGGTTAATACCTCCAATATATAAAGAATATACACAGTCTTATAAGCCGAGATCCCGATAAACAGCCAAAATAAATGAACAAACATATGGAAAATATTCGACCTCACTGGTAATTACAGAAATGCAAATTAAGTTGAGATACCACTCTTAATCTAGGTTAACACAAATTGAAACAGCCAATACTGATTTAGCATTTCCAGAAAATAATTTAGTATATCCTTCAGCAAATTCATTCTTTCTCTCTTCTCTCCCTACAGGCTCCCTCTCCCTCCAGCTGCTTCCCTCCCCCACTTTCATTCATGCATTTTTATTCAACAAATACCCTCTGTGTGCCTGCTAGGTACTGGAATCTAGCCTAAATTCTAAATACAGGAAAATCCTTATGTACAAATTTGCTCACTTCAACATGATTAGTAATGGCCTCAAATTGAAAACATCCTACATTGTCATCCACAGACAAGGTAACAAAATGTCCTGTTTTGCTTGGGACAATCTATATTCATGCCTGATGTCCCCACATAATTAATAAATGGTGCCCCCTATTAAGACAACTTTCTGGCTTATTGACAGTTAAGTATCCTGAGGCAGGGCCAACTTTTGTAATTTGTACAAAAGCACCACTGAAATTAGCTGCTGTCCATTGAGTTACTGAGGTTGGGCAATTTCTGTTTTTTTTTTTTCTCTATTTTTCTATAATTTCCAGATTTTCCAAAGTGGATTTTATATGCATATGGGCTTTACATGCATTAATTCATTTAATTTTCATAACCCTATAATTATTCTTCTTTTCTTATTTCACTGCCTTTTTTTTTTTAAAGATAAGGAAATTGGAGTACTGAGATATTAAATTACTTATCTAGAGTCATGCAGTTTTTAAGTGGTGGAACCAAGAATTATATACAGACAATCTATCTCCATACCTTTAAACACTAAGGTGTCCTGCCCATAGTGATAACTCTATCAAAAATGGGCTTCTTATACATTTATGGGGGAATAAAGACTACCTATGCTTATAAATATTATTTGAGGAGTACCAGAAAGATTTCTCTTTATTTCATAGAAACAAAGTATTTCCCCTTAAATCCACCAATTAGAAGCATATTATAAATAACTGATTTTTAAGAAACTCTTTAAGAGGCAAGTTCATAAAGAAATAAGTAAACTGTAGGAGTCCCAAACATTACATTATGAATGTTTCTTTTTGATAGAAGTTTATATGTCTGTTTAAATTTCAGCACAATTTTTTTTTTAAGATTTTATTTATTTAGTTGACAGAGAGCGAAAGAAGGAATACAAGCAGGGGGAGTGGGAGGAGAAGCAGGCTTCTTGCTGTTCAGGAAGCCTGATTCGGGGCTCCATCCAGGACCCCAGGATCATTACCCAAGCCGAACGCAATTAATGACTGAGCCACCCAGGCGCCCCTAAATTTCAGCAGACGTTAAATACACACAGTAAAAATATCTGTTTTAGGGTTGTCTGTCTGACTCAGTCAGAAGAGCATGCAACTCTTGATCTCAGGGTTGTGAGTTCAAGCCCCACATTGAGTGTAGAACTTACTTTTAAAAATGTATTAAAAAATACCTGCAGCAAGGGTTACCTGGGTGGCTCAGTTGTTTAAGCATCTGCCTTTGACTCAGGTCATGAGCTCGGGATCCTGGGATCAAGCCCCTTGTCAGGTTCCTTGCTCACCTGGGAGTGTGCTTCTCTCTGTCTCCCTCTGCCCCCCACGCCCCAGCTCTCCCTGCTCATGCTCTCTCTCTCAAATAAATAAATAAAATCTTTAAAAATAATAAACATATTGGTGGACAAATATTTTTCTTGTATCATTAATTTAAAATGAATTAAACAGGTGCCTGGATGGCTCAGTCAATTGAGCATCTGCCTTTGGCTCAGGTCATGATCCCAGGGTCCTGGGATGGAGCCCTGCCTGCATCGGGCTCCCTGCTCAGTAGGGATTCTGCTTCTCCCTTTCTTTCTGCCTCTCCCCCAGTTTGTGTTCTCTTTCTCCCACTCACTCTCTCTCTCAAATAAATAAAATCTTTTAAAAAATAAAAAAAATAAGAAATAAAAATAAAAAAAATAAAAAAAAGAAACTGCTGGATGCTTGGGTGGCTCAGTCCATTAAGCGTCTGCCTTTAGCTCATGTCATGATCCCAGGATCCTGGGATCATGACCTGCATTCGACTCCCTACTCAGTGAGGAGCCTGTTTCTTTCTCTGCCTGCTGCTCCCCCTACCTATGCAAGCTTGCTCTCTATCTCTGACAAATAAATAAAATCTTTAACAAAAAAATAAAAAGAAAAAACTTAAACATCTGGGTTTTTCTTTTTAATCATACATTACAGAAGGGCAAAACTTAAATTATTTCCCTAAAACAGATCCTGGTATTTTTAAATACCACCTCACCCATCTGAATATACTCTGCTGGCACCAATCAATTAAACTCCCTTTATAGGCTTGAGTTGGCTAAAGAGTCACAGATCATGTTGAAGGTTGGATATAGATGTCTCATCCATCATGTGTTGACATCTCAGAGTTTCAGTCTCAACATTGGAAGCAGCACGGGTTGGCTATGGAATGAAACAGGTTCAGGTTCCTATCCCAGCTCCATGTCAGGCTGTTTGTCCCTGTGCAAGTTTCTGAACCTCTCTGAACTTCAGCTTCCTCATTCATACAATGGTAAGCTAATAATACCTCCTGGTGTTGGCTTGAGGATTAACTGAAATGGGTCATACTAACCACTAAACACAGGGTCTGGCTTCTAGTAAGTTCTCAGTTAAAGTTAGTTATTATTATCATCATGACGTCCAAGTTGTGGGAACCCACCTGGGGCTCTCATGTGGTGACTCTAGTTGGATGGGATCGGGTTTGAAGATAACTTCACAGGCTTGAGCAAAGAAGGACACAGCGGAAGCATAGCGTGGGTGACATTTCCCAAGAGAACACAAGGGAACAATCTAGAAGGGCAGGGCAAAACCGGCAAGATTATCAAGACTGGTTTTTGGCAAGCATGCTAGGTACTGCAGTGGGGGGTATCTGGGGCAAACCAGATTGAATTTTAATACCCCTCAGACCACAAAGGGGATAGACTTCCTGTCCTCCTGACACCACAGTACAAACCAATTAGGGCACTAGTCCTTCCCACTTGGTCAATGGGACTGTAGTGAGAGCAGCAAACAGTCTTTGTTGCCTCTGCCTCTCCTCAGACATCCCCAGAATGGGCCTTAGCTCCAGGTTAAGTGCTACTACTGACGGCTCTCACGATCATCGAGTAACATGCCTAGAGGGTCCACGAACACTGTACCACGCTGCAGTCGCTGGGGGAGCACAAACAACATGGGAGGCAGCATGCCTCGAAATCCCTTTGCCACCTTTTGAAGTTCAACTCAGGATCAAGGTTGTAGGAATTAAATGAGATCATACATATTTAGTACAGGGCCCAGCATGAAATGTTGGCTATTAATCATCTGTGCCCCCATGCTCCACGTGACCTGGAATGCAGTGAACATTGGTTGACGACTTCTTTAGGCAGGGCCTGCCACTTCCTCTTTTGGGATCCTCAACCCCCTGTGCTTGGCTTGTCATCATACTTATCCCCCTACATTTAATTTCTATTATCTGCTGACTTACATGTTTCCTCCACGTGGCTGGGAGTTCCTTGAAGGCAGACACTGCAGCCTCCTCTGTGAATTCATATCTTAGTTGCTTAGTGAGTGTTTAAAGACTATTCACTAAAGCCATAAATATATATATATATAATTTAATATATATATATTAAAGATTTAACTTATTTGAGAGAGAGTGAGATCACGAGCAGGGAGTCAGAGCAGCAGGCAGAGGGAGAAGCAGGCTCCCTGCAGAGCAGGGATCCCCCCCACCCCCCACAACATACAGGACCCCATCCCAGGACCCTGGGATCATGACCTGAGCCGAAGACAATGCTTAACCGACTAATGTTCTTTTTTTTTTTTTAAAGATTTTATTTATTTATTTGACAGACAGAGATCACAAGTAGGCAGAGAAGCAGGCAGAGAGAGAGGAGGAAGCAGGTTCCCTGCTGAGCAGAGAGCCCATGCGATGTGGGGCTGGATCCCAGGACCCTGGGGTCTTGACCTGAGCCAAAGGCAGAGGCTTTAACCCACTGAGCCACCCAGGTGCCCCCCCACTAATGTTCTTGATGAAGCAGTAAAAATTGAAAGAAGTATGCATTTTGGAATTTTTATAGACCCAACTTGAATTCCAACCTTGTCATTAAAGCTGCGTGTCTCTAGTAGGTTACTTCACTCAGAGTCTGTTTCCTCACCTGAAAACAGGCATGAGAAAACTCTCCCCCTTAACACTGCTTTAAGGATTAAACAGGATAGTGCAGGAAAGCCTAAGTACCACCCCCAACCTGGTCAGTTTTAGGTGCTCAGGAAATCAGTTCCCCTCCCCCTCTGGGAACTTACACAATAAATAAATAACTACATACATAAATACATAAATAAAATACCAATCTCCTGGACTCTGAGTTTCCTTTACTTTCTGATAGAGTAAGAATACCCAAGATAAATGAAAAAATACTCTGATGTCTTTGGCTAAGCAATGGGTGTCTCAGCTGAAGGAAAAATCTAAGGTGTTATCACTGTGGTTAATTAATCTTCTTTGACATTTTTCTATAATGGAAGAAAACACCTTCTCCTTGGGGGTTCATTCAAGGGACACTACTCACAGGAGGGAAAGTCTGGGGCAGGAGTCATGGCGGGGTGGTAGCTCCACACCCCCACCTCAGGCAGCACCATCTCTTCCCAAGCCTCTTCACAGGCACTAATGACACTGCCAGGCCCTGGTGAGTGCGCCCTCCTCCTCCTCTGGGGCTGCTCTGGGAGCCACCCCAACCAGCCCAGAACTGGAAATAGGACTGAGGATTCATCAGCTCTGGTGGATGGCTGACAGCAGGGGCTGAGTCGGCCAGAGGGGGTTGGATTTTAAACAAACACAAATCTGATTGGACAGAGGTAAGAGATGATGAGAGGGGGGGAGGCAAGCCAAAGGGGTAGAGGGAGAGTTCTCCGCGAACGCCCGGTAAACCAGATTCTGAGGTTGCGCAGTAGCTCCTCCTGCAGGTCCTGCGTTTACCCACCTTCCATCCCTCCCCCACTGCCTTCTTGCTGCCGGCTGAATTTAGACCACAAACCACGTGCCTGCTGCCTTTTCGGAGCCTTTCTGGGAGCGAGAATCTGATGCTTCTGAAGCAGCCCAGTGATCCCCGTCACAAAGTCAAACAGCCTGCTCCTTCTGTTTGCCACAGTTGGCCCCAGTCGTTTGGGAGGAAAAGATGCAGTCACACAAAAGATGCCTCTAGGAGCCAATGGCCTAAAATTCTGAACAGCATTGTCACAAAACTCAATGAAACCCATCATCTGCCCACAACCCCTTTGAGGTATCATTTCATCACCGCTCCACCACCGTTGGCTGCCTCCTTTCTCTTTCACAGTGCCTTCCCGCTGGGGCCTACTCAGTGCAGCACGGCCTCTTCTGCCCCCACTTCTTCCCTGAGTTAAAAAATATATGTATATTATTTTATTTATTTATTTTTTATTTTTATTTTTTGCAGAAAATTACCTCAGCCTCGCAATCCTGAACCCATAATTTTGAAAAAACTCAAAACCTGTATTTCTAAAATACCAACACCTCCAACCTCTTCTCTTGGGATATTTTTTCCAGCTCCATAAGAAAATTGCCCTACGCTATGTTTTTCATGCTCTCAAAATTCTCAAGGAATTGTGTGCCTCTAGATATCTTAAATTACTTCCTGTTTTATAAAAGAACAACAGGGTGCCTGGGTGGCTCAGTAGATTAAGCATCTGCCTTTGGCTCAGGTCATGATCTCTGGGTCCTACTATCGAGTCCCAAGTTGGGCTCCCTGCTCAGTGAGGGATCTGCTTCTCTTCTCTCTCCTGGGTCGCACTGTTGCTCTCTCTCTTTCTCACTCAAATAAATAAATAAATAAATAATTTTTAAAAATACATAAAAGAACAGCAACAATGAAATCAAGAATGTTTCAGGAAATAGAAGAAAAAACTCATTCCTGGGGAGCAGTAAATGTAGCTACTATTTTTTAAATTATTATTTCTTACAGATTTTATTTATTTATTTATTTGACAGTGAGAAAGAGCACAAGGTGGGGGAGAAGCAGGATTCCCACTGAGTGGAAAGTACGACGAGGGACTCCATCCTAGGACCCTGGGATCATGACCTGAGCCAAATGCAGACGCTTAACCAACTGATCCACCCAGGCGCCCCAGTAAGTATAGCTTTTAAAAAGCACATAAATGGTACAGACTGACTGTCTTGGTTTGAATCCTGTGTCTGCCAGTTACTAGTTATATGACTTTGCCAAGTCTGGGAACCTTTTTGGGCCTCCCTGGAAATATGGAGATGATAATAATAGTACTTACTTGTAGCATTAGGAGGATTAAGTGACTATTTAAAGCACACAGAACAGCATTTAGCACATGAAACATGCTATACAAATATATACTACCGAGGAGGTTGGCTGGCTTAGTTGGTAGAATGTGTGACTCTTGATCTTGTGGTCTTGGGTTTGAGCCCCACGTTGGGTGTAGAGATTACAAAAAAAATAAATTTAAAAAAAGAAACTATTTAAAATACATACATACTATTATTTTACTAGAATGCAGATTTGAACTCCTCTATGTAGATAGCAACTGAGATTTATAGCCTAGGTCTTTAATAGCTTAACTCCTCTGGTACATGCTGACAAACCACCATTCCTAGCCGTTCCCATTTAGACCCTGCTCCAACCTCTTACCTTTCTTCTGTTTGGCCAGCTGAATGCTCGTTCTTAGAAGAATAAAGTAACTCCCATCTTTGAAAGAAGAGAATGAACCCTTCTGGTCAGAATTTCTGCTTTGGTAAAACTGTAGTAGCTCAATTTCTAGGTCTGGAGGGATTTCAACTCATGAAAATGAGATTGGAGAGTTGAAGGGAAGAACAGCAGCGCCCGCGCCTCCCCCACCAAAAGGAGACTCAGGACTGAATGAGTTAGAAGGGTCAACAGAGCCCCTAAGCCTAGACAACAACCACCACAGGACTGCAGCTGTACTTTGAAAGGTCACTAACGTCCCTTTTGAGATAGTCCAGGACTTTATTCAGTTCTCATCTTTCTGGAGTCTTTGTAATTCCTTCTTGGCTCTGCACCAATGCCTGCAAGCTCCTTGGAGGAATGTTCAGGGGGATGGTGGCAAGGACACCATCAAAAGATTACAAATTCCCATTGCAAGTCAAAAAAATTATAGCTGTGTGGGGCTGGATATTTACTAGACTTACTGTGGGTGATCATTCCACAATGTATACAAAAATCAAATTATGTTGTACACCTGAAACTTAATATAATATGTTAATTATATCTCAATTAAAAATTTTTTTAAAAGGTTAAAAGGAGCCTCCACTAAAACAAGAGCAGAGATAATACATAAGCCAGAAAAGACAGAAGCTAGGGATGCAGCTGCACCAAAAGCCAAGGGGACAGACTTAAGGCCTTCTTTCTTTTTTCTCTTCTATTTGCTTTCCTAATGCTAAGGATAAACATTACAATGAGGAGAGGAGATACCTTTCCTGGGAGGAGAAAACAGGCTGTAAATATGTAGACAAGTTGATAATGTCTTTCTTTCATAGCACTTACCTAAGTTATCTTTTTTTTTTTTTAAAGATTTTATTTATTTATTTGATAGACAGAGATCACAAGTAGTCAGAGAAGCAGGCAGAGAGAGAGGAGGAAGCAGGTTCCCTGCTGAGCAGAGAGCCCGACGTGGGGCTCGATCCCAGGACCCTGAGACCATGACCTGAGCCAGAGGCTTTAACCCACTGAGCCACCCAGGCACCCCCTAAGTTATCTTTTTATTAATTGATTCTGTGGCTTTTTCTTTTTCTTTTTTTTTTTAAAGATTTTATTTATTTGAGAGAGAGAGCGAGAACAGGAGCAGGGGGAGGGGCAGAGGGAGAAGTAGGCTCCCCGCTGTGCAGGCTCCATCCCAGCACCCCGCGATCAGAACCTGAGCCAAAGGCAAATATTTAACCGCCTGAACCACCCAGGCACCTCCTCTCCTCTCCTCTCCTCCCTTCCCCTCCCCTCCCCTCCCCTCCTCTTCTTTTTTCTCTTTAGAGCGGGAGAGAGAGAAAGGCTGGGGAGTAGCAGAGGGAGAGAGAGAATTTCAAGCAGACTGTGCTGAGAACAGAGCCAGGCACAGGGCTCCGTCTCACAACCCGTCTCACAACCCAGAGATCTTGACCTGAGCTGAAATCAAGAGTTAGAGGCTTAACTGACTAAGCTACCTAGGAGTCCTAGTTTTGTTCACTTTTTCAGTTATCCTACCACAATGTAAGCTCCAGGAGGGCAAGGCTTTCTTATCCCTATATCCTCAGCCACCAACACAACTCCTGGCATATGGTTACAGATTTTAAGATAGCAAACAAGCTATAAAAATACTAGAAAGAGATACTGGAAAACATTTATTTGGGGAGCCTGGGTGGCTCAGCTGTTAAGCAGCTGCCATTGGCTCAGGTCATGATCCCAGTGTCCTAGAATCTAGTCCTGCATCGGGCACCCTCTCCCACTCCCCCTGCTTGTGTTCCCTCCCTTGCTGTGTGTGTGTGTGTGTGTGTGTGTGTGTGTGTGTGTCATATAAATAAATAAAATCTTTAAAAAAAAAAAAGAAATAAAGCATTTATTTTTACATCCTTGGGGTACATAAAACCGTCCTAAACCAGAGAAAATCAAGAAGCCATGAAGGAAAAAAAAAAGATAGATCTAACTACATTAAAAGAAAATACTGCCTGAAAAATAGTAATTATTTGTCCCTTTATATGTGCCAGTTTATCATCTAAGCATTTTATACATCTTAACTAATTTAAGCATCCTAATAAGCTTATTATCATCTTCCTTTTACAGATAAGGGAACTGAGGCACAACAGGATTAAATATTTTAAGATTAACTACTAAGTGGTGGAATCCAGATTTGAACTCCTGCAATCAAGTTCCAGGGTCCGTGCTCTCAACCATTACCCTGAAGTTTCTCCTGGAAGAAATGATAGCAAAATTTTAAAAACAAGCACAAGACTGGAGGAAAAATTTTGCAACATGTATAGTAGACAAGGGCTTAATAGTCATAATATATGAGTTTCTAAAAATCAATAAGAATAATACAGCTATTCCAGTTGGAATACTAGCAAGGATTACGAATCAAAAATTCACTGAAGAGGGCGCCTGGGTGGCTCAGTGGGTTAAGCCGCTGCCTTTGGCTCAGGTCATGATCTCAGGGTTCTGGATCGAGCCCCACGTCGGGCTCTCTGCTCAGCCGGGAGCCTGCTTCCTCCTCTCTCTCTGCCTGCCTCTCTCCTACTTGTGATCTCTCTCTGTCAAATAAATAAATAAAATCTTTAAAGAAAAAAAAAATTCACTGAAGAAATAAATACAAACGGTCAATAAATTCCTCACTAGCAAGTAGTGATTCCTAAGCTATAACCATAGTGGACAAGACAAAAAATTAGTGTAAATACACAGAATTGGCAAGGGTATGGAGAAATAGAAAGAATAAATCAGTTAAACTGCTTTGCTGTTTTATTTAATGGGTTATTTTTCATCATTCTCATGAAATGATTGACTAATCAATAGTGATTGGCTAATCAGTAGGTGTTAATTTTTATTTTTTAATTTTTTAAAAGATTTTATTTATTTATTTGACAGAGAGAGGGAGCACCAGCAACCAAAGTGGCAGGCAGAGGAAGAGGGAGAAGCAGGCCCCTTACTGAGTAAGGAGCCAGCTGTGGGTCTTGATCCCAGGACCTTGGGTTCATGACATGAGTGGAAGGCAGATGCTTAACCAACAGAGCCATCCATGCGCCCCATGGGTGCTAATTTTTAAATTGTCCCAGGTTTGACCAATGGGAGTTTCTTCAATACAGCACATGTATCCTTTTGACATGGTAAGTCCTTCTTTTTTTATTTTTTAAGATTTTTAAAATTTAATTGACACAGAGAGATCACAAGTATGCAGAGGCAGGCAGAGAGAGGGGGAAGCAGGCTCCCCACCGAGCAGAGAGCCAGATGTGGGGCTCAATCTCAGGACCCTGAGATCATGACCTGAGCTGAAGGCAGAGGCTTAACCCACTGAGCCACCCAGGCGCCACTTCCGTCCTTCTTTGAACACTACTTACTTTGTGGCATAACAAATATTTGCAGGTTCATTCTATCCCAGCCTTGTAATTGGTATTTCTCTAAGGGGTTCGGGTTCCTTGTAGAAACCAAGTGTATTCAGTGTTATTATATGTTATTATATATGTATATAATGTATTGTTTATCGATTATCTTATTTACCATATTATTAATGTTATTAATTATTAATAATATTGAGTGTGGGAATGGGTTAGCCTGGTGATGGGTATTAAGGAAGACACGGATTGCATGGAACACAGGGTGTTATATGCAAACAATGAATCATGAAATTTTACATCAAAAACTAATGATGTACTATATAGTGACTATCATAACATAATAAAAATAATGTAATTGGTCATTAATATAATATGTATATTTTATTAAGTGTCATTATTTTTAGGTCCTCTCAAAGGGCTAGAAAGTGTATGTAAAAATGCTTCATGATGAATATTAAGTAAAATAAGACAGAAAATTGTACATAAGTATGGTAGTTTTCATTAAAAACACTGCTGGGTGGCTTAGTCAGTTGGGCATCTGACTTTTTTTTTTTAAAGGTGTTATTTATTTATTTGACAGACAGAGATCACAAGTAGGCAGAGAGGCAGGCAGAGAGAGAGAAGGAAGCAGGCTCCCTACTGAATGGGGGGCTTGATCCCAGGACCCTAGGATCACAACCTGAGCTATAAGCAGAGGCTTTAACCCACTGAGCCAACCAGGCGCCCTGGCATTTGACTCTTGATCTCAGCTCAGGTTTGATCTCCAGAGTGGAGCCTAATTAAAAGAAAAAAAGACAAAACACACTGACGATGCAGCAAAAGGCCGAACTATGACATTTGGAGTGATTTTTCAAGTTTCAATTTGTATTCCAAGTTTTCTGAAATGATTATTTCTTATTGCTTTTTTGGTAACCTTTTATGTTAGAATAGATTTAGATTATAGAAAAGTTGGAAACATAGGACAGAGTTTCTTTATTCCCCATATTCAATTTCCTCTATTATTAACATCTTTTGTCACAATTAGTGAATCAGTATCAGTCATTATTATGAATGAAAATCTGTACTTTATTCAGATTTCCTTAGTTTTTGGCTAATGCCCTTTTTATGTTCCAAGATCCCATCAAAAATACCACATACATTTAGTCATTATGTCTCTTTAGTCTCCTCTTAGTTGTGAAAGTTTTTCAGACTTTCCTTGATTTTGATGACCTTGGTAGTTTGGGGGAGCACTGGACAAGTATTTTGTAGGATGCCCCTTCAAGTGATTTGTCTGATGTCTTTCTGGTGACTGGACTGGAGTTACAGAGTTTTGGGTGGAAGACCATAAAATTAGAGTACCATTCTCATCATATCATATCAAAGGTACTTACATTAGTTGTTTGTATGTTACTTTTAAAATGAAAAAAAAAAAAAAAATAGGGGTGCCTGGGTGGCACAGTGGGTTAAAGCCTCTGCCTTCAGCTCAGGTCATGATCCCAGGGTCCTGGGATGAGCCACCCATCAGCTCTCTGCTCAGCAGGGAGCCTGCTTCCTCCTCTCTCTGCCTGCTTCCCTGACTACTTGTGATCTCTGTCTGTCAAATAAATAAATAAAATCTTATAAAAAATTTTAAAAAATGGAAAAATGAATGTGCTTTTTAAAAATTCTGACTAAGAGCAACAACAAAAAATAAAGTTCTGACTATGCAGAAAGGTAATGCGTTCTCTTATATATTAGTTTAGGATGAAATTTGGCTGCTATAACAAAAAGAAACAAAAATATTAAAACATGATAGAAGTTAATTTCTTTCTCTCAAAAAGATCTAGACAAAGCAGTCCAGAGCTACTAGGGCAATATGTTTAACAAGGTTGATAAAAGATCCAGTTTCCTTCTATCTCATGGTTCTGTTTTCCTCAACAAGTATCTTCCAGGGCTACAATGGAAGCATCTGTGGTTGCAGGACTAGGGTGGGTGCTCTAGAGTTTGCCATCATATCTACTTCCAGTGGGACATGTTCAATATGCTCTTTCTTTTAAAAACACACCTGGAAGATAAACATTTCATCCATTTTGTTCGTTTCTCATTGGACAGAACATAGTCACATGACCATACCTAGCTGTTTCTATTCCACTGGCCGTGGTCATACCTAGCTGCTCATATTCCATTGGCCAGAACATAGTCCCATGACTATACCTAGCTACCCATGTTCCATTGACCAGAATATAGTCACATGGCCATATGTAGCTGCAAAGGGGACTGGGAAGGATAGTCTTTTATTTTTTATTTTTTTAAAGATTTTATTTATTTATTTGACAGAGATCACAGGTAGGCAGAGAGGCAGGCAGAGAGAGAATGGGAAGCAGGCTCCCCGCTGAGCAGAGAGCCTGATGCAGGGCTCGATTTCAGGACCCTGGGATCATGACCTGAGCTGAAGGCAGAGACGTTAACTCACTGAGCCACCCAGGCGCCCCAGTATAGTCTTTTAGTAGACAGCTCTGTGCTCAGCTGAAACTTCTATGATGATTAAAGAAAGGGAGGCTGGGTTTGGGGGAGGTAATCAGCAGTCTGTCAAAGCTCCAATGCAAGCATACTAAGGGTAAAAGATGGATATGGAAAATCTAACACTTTAGTGACTATTTTTTTTTAAAGACTTTATTTATTTGACCGATAGAGATCACAAGTAGGCAGAGAGGCAGGCAGAGAGAGAGGAGGAAGCAGGCTCCCCGCTGAGCAAGGAATTAGATGTGGGGCTCGATTCCAAGACTCTGGGATCATGATGGGATCATGATGGGATCATGACCCGAGACGAAGGCAGAGGCTTTAACCCACTGAGCCACCCAGGCGCCCCGACTTTAGTGACTATTAGTCATTACCTTTATCACATTACCAGCAAAAATTTCAATGTGAACACAAGACATTTCTTTTTCTAATGTCTTTTTTTTTTTTAAAGATTTTATTTATTTGACAGTGAGAGAGAGATCACAAGTAGGCAGAGAGGCAGGCAGAGCAGGGGGAGGTGGTAGCAGGCTCCTTGCTGAGCAGAGAACCCGATGCAGGCATCTATCCCAGGACTCTGGGACCATGACCAGGGCCGAAAGCAGAGGCTTAACCCACTGAGCCACGCAGGCGCCCCTCTAATGTCATTTAGTTACATAGCCCCCCAGCCTCATGCTACTTCCGCATTTCTCTGCCCTATGCTAGTCTCCTTTCCTCTCCCTCTCAGAGGCAAAACCAAACTCCTCCATTCACTTGATGTGGTTTATCCAGCTACAGTCACGACCATAGGGTTTCTCCTTCTACTTCAAGAGGATTATCAAGATGTTTTCCCAAGATCTACTCTTAGAAAAACTTAAAATTTCAGTAGCTTTATGCACAGGTGAGGTAAAATTCCCTTGTGTCTGGTACTACCTGAACATGTCTTCATATGGCAACCAGGACTATAAGCTGAAAACCACTGTTTGCAGCATAGCCTTGGCCCATGTAGGACTATAATGTTGAAAACTTTGTTCTCAGGTGATTTTAGTTTTTCGCTACACTTTTTGCCTTCCCCTAAGCTTTCCGCTTTTTCCTTTCCCTTCCTGGCACTCACTCCCAAGCCTTCTTCCTGCCTTTGATTTTTCAAAATAATTCCTGAACTACCTTTGAATAAGGTATTAATAACAGTAAGGCCTCTAGTTACTGATTTAAGGGCTATTTACATTGTAACAGAGACTAAAGACTGAAGCCTAAGAAGTGAATGTCTAAAGGATAGAAGAATTTCAAGTATCTCAGAGTTCTCCGAGGAAACTCTTTATCCTTAATATCATTCAGGCAAAGGATGGGATAAAAACATACTTCTTAACTGCTAGTATGGACTAGGCCTTGTGTACCACATATTCACATAAGTCGGTGCATTTGGTTCACACATTAATCATGAGTGACATTATTATTATATTTTTAAAGATTTTATTTACTTGAGAGAGAGACAGTGAGAGAGAGCATGAACGAGGAGAAGGTCAGAGAGAGAAGCAGACTCCCCATGGAGCTGGGAGTCCGACGCAGGACTCGATCCCGAGACTCCAGGATCATGACCTGAGCCGAAGGCAGTCGTCCAACCAACTGAGCCACCCAGGCGTCCCCATGAGTGACATTATTGATCCTATTTCACAGACAAATTGAGGTTCAGAGAGATGCAACCATTTGAACCCAGCTCTCTCCAGTTTCCCAAATCTGCACTGTTTCCATTATAGCAGTTGTGACTATTTGCCTGAAGAAGAGAAATAAAGGATTCCCCAATCTCATGGGGACCAATCTTCTCTGGAATTACCCCCAGACAGATTTTGGACCAGAATTACCAAAATAGGGAGTGGTTGCAAGAAATAAGTAAATTCTATACCCAGCCCAGACCCATTTTTGCGGTGTCTCCCAAGAAATGGCCTACAATAGAATCACTGGGGACCCTTTATCGAAATGTAGTCTCCTGAATCCCTTCCCGAACAACTGATTCCCTCCAGGGACACAGCCCTGGAATCTGCATTGTATTTATTTTGTGATTTTTTTTTTTAATCTTTAAAAGATTTTATTTGTTTATTTGACACGGAGAGAGAAACAGCTAGAAAGGGAACACAAGGAGGGAGAATGGGAGAGGGAGAAGTAAGCTCCTCGCTGAGCAGGGAGCCCAGCTTGGGGCTCAATCCCAGGACCCAGGATCACGACCTGATCCGAAGGCAGACACCCAACCTACTGAGCCACCCAGGCACCCCCTGGAGTCTCCATTTTATTATTTATTTATTTATTTATTTATTTATTTATTTATTTATTTTAGATTTTATTTATTTGACAGGCAGAGATCACAAGTAGACGGAGAGGCAGGTAGAGAGAGAGGAGGAAGCAGGCTCCCTGCTGAACAGAGAGCCCAATGCGGGGCTCATCCCAGGACCCTGGGATCATGACCTGAGCCGAAGACAGAGGCTTTAACCCACTGAGCCACCCAGGTGCCCCTGGAGTCTCCATTTTAAATAAGATTCCCTAAAGTGCACTAAGTTTGCAAATCACTGGCTTAGTGACTAAACAGAAAAGAAGAGCTGTAATCTTCCTTCCAAGACTGTCCATAATTTACTAGCTTGTTAGCACTCTTAAGAGGCTGGGAACCAGAAAGGCTAAGATTCTTCTAAGTTATTTACTTAACAACTATTTATTTCATGCCTTCAAATATGCCAGGCATAAGCAAGCAAACACATTGCTTTTGAAATGTATTAGAAGGGAGGACAAAAACCTGGGGTGGGGAGTGGGAAGGCGACTTGAGAGCAATGGTCAAGAAGAAACAGAAATTATTTGACTGGTTGATCACTTGTGCAGACTTTCAGGGTCTCCAAAGAGGTGGCTGCAACAATCTGGGACAACACCGGAGTCGCTGGTTACCTGTGGGCTCTCAGGCCACGGGAACGGAGCATGCCTGTCCAGCTCAGCTGGTCGAAGAAGGAAAGGCGAGAGAACCATTTCTCCTCTGTGTCTAGTGGAAAAAGCAGATTGTTCGCTTCCATCTAACTGGGGAGGAATTCATTTCCATGTAAGCAGCAGATCCAGATTTTGTAGGACCCCCAGCTTTTACACTTCTGGAGGCCCTCTCCAACAAAAAGAATACAATATGATGAGTGCAATTTTTGTATGAATGTGAATCTTTATTTAGAATGAGAAAAGGAATAAAGACAAATTATTGAAGACTCAGATTCCCATCTCTCTTTTCTGAGATTTTTAAGCAGTTTTCCAGAAATGTTTCTTGATGGCAAGCTGCTTCCTCCCTTCAACTCCCAGACTACAACTCCCAGCAACCCTCTGCTCTCCCAGGGACCCATGCAAGTGAGGGGCCCTGAAATTTAAGCTTCACCGACCTCACAATAAATCCTTCTTCTTTCCTTCTTCCTTATAAGGCAAAGTGCTAATCTGCTGCAGTGCCCTTTGCTGTAGGCTAACTCCAACAAATATGCACAAGGTCAATTTAACTGATTGAGCTGGGGAGTTAATCTTGGCCACCATAAACTCTGATGCCGGTGGAGGTATAGGTAGAGAAAATGGATTATTGAATCTGAGAGAGTTACCCCACTTCATGTTTCCTAGGGAATCTGAAAACAGCAAAGGGGATCTGTGAGCATTCCAACATAGTTTAGGTATTTGCTTCAGCCAGGCTGTGCAAGCAGGGTAATAAAATTGTTTGGACTTGAATTTATTAATTCACTTAGGTTGCCAGAAGAATCTCTCTCCTGCTACTCAGAAATCCTCACTGATTTTCACCTGGCATGAGTTATACACACCAGGAAAGAGAATCAATACCTTCTTAGCAAATGCAGTTTGTTTAGTGGATAAAAACATGGTGTTCAAGGGAAGAGCTTTCATTGTAAAAAGGCTGAGGAGTACAGTTCTGGTCCCAGCTCCTCCATTTACAGATGCTAAAACTGCGTTGAGAGAGAGGAAGAGATGTACTGAAAACCAGAGTCAGGCGCTAGTAGAGCCAGAATGGAATTTCCAGTCCCAACCTCTCTTTGACTAAAGAACCTTCCCAGTTCAAAAATCTGGAGGCAAAGGAATGACCCAGGAAGCAAATAAAAAGAACCAGTTAAATTGGGTTTGGAGTTGCTGACAACCTAGTGAGGAGATTGTGGGCCAGACTAGCCCTCTGGTGAGTACAAAGCAGCCAGGCATGGCTGCAGAGTTACTTGGTATCAAAAGCCTTGAACATATATGTCTGCCCAATCGTCTGATCCTGGAATTCTAGCTCTCAGAATTAATTGGGAATAATCAGAAGTGAGTACAAAGGCATATATATATATATATATTGCAGCATCATTTAGAACTTAAAAATTTGATCTAAAATTTTATACATACACAAAATTAAAACTTCAGTTAAGAGTAGTCTTATCATAAAATTTTCCTACCAGTCCCACCCACTAACTAGTTCCACTGGTCAGACTGTGGACTGGGTGGCCTCTATTTTTTTCCGGTATCTTTCTACATGTCTCACATATAGGCCCATACTGCTATTCCTCACTTTTTCAATGGAGACATTATTCATTGATTCCTTATTATGGTTAACTGAGGATTTAGCTCCTCTTACTCACCTCTCCCACTTCCTGTCTTCATTCTCCTAGTATCACAATTGTTTGTTCCATCAGTAATCAGTATTTGCACCGTTATGATTTCATAAGCGTTACTCATTTCTGTGCCTCGTGGAATGCTGATTGCAGTTTAGTTTCTGTCCTTCTGTTGTATGGTTGCTTTTCCTATAGCGAATCCCTCACTTACCTATTTGCTTAGTTCTCGATATTCATAAAACTAGCTGTCCTTGTGTGTTCTGTGGGGTCAGCTATATACCTGTCAATATTATTTTTCTTTCCTTTTTTTAAAGATTTTATTTGCTTATTTGAGAGAGAGTGAGCACACACACACACGAGCAGGGAGAGGGGCAGATGGAGTGGGAGAAGCTGACTCCCTGTGGGGCCTCCATCCCAGGACCCTGAGATCATGTCTGAGCCAAAGTTAGCTGCTTAACCAACTGAGCCACCCAGGTGCTCCTACGCCTATCAATATTGTTATGATTTTTTAAAAAGATTTTATTTATTTATTTATTTGACAGAGAGAGAAAGAGAGAGCACAAGTAGGCAGCCCAGCAGGCAGAGGGAAAAGGAAAAGCAGGCTCTCTGCTGAGCAGGGAGCCTGACCTGGGGGTCGAACCCAGGATCATGACTTGAGCTGAAGGCAGATGCGTAACCAGCTGAACCACCCAGGCATCCCTCAATATTATTTTTCTACTGGTCATACATATCAGATAGTCTATCAATTTCATTTTTTCCCCTAGACATCTCTGTTCCAGAGCCTTCTGTTGTTCCATTCTGGAGTTAGAGTTAGATTTCTAGATCTGCCACAAGCTATTACCATTGGATTTCTTTTGGGACATTTTCCTGTGTTATGTGTTCTCTCTTCTCCATCTTACTGCTACGTTTATTCTCTTGTTTCACTGGAGAATATCCTCCAGGAGTTTCTCTAGTAAGGGGTCATGTAAGGTAAATCTACTGAATCCTTATAGATTGGAAAAGTCAACTCAATACTTACCCTTAATAAAGTGTGAGGAAGTGAGGAAAACTAGATTTGCCCCTCAGAATTTAGAAAGTTCTTGCTCCATTGTATTCTAACTTCTAGTATTACATTCTGATTTCAAAATGTCATCTGTTTTTACCCTCTGGAAACTTCCAAGAATTTCTTTTTATAGCTTGTTATTTGAAGTTTTGGGATAATTTTATTCATTGTGCTGGGCACTTTGGTAGGCTTTTTGAATCTGGAAACAATTTCTCTTAATATAAAAGTATATAAAATATCAATTGTGCATGGATTCTTCTTAACACACAAAGGGTAAAAATACAGTTTGATTCTCTTCAACTTCTCTATATTAAATTCTCAAATTCCCCAGAGTTGCACAATGCAGACCAGAAAGGGAGATATTTACTGAGATTATGAATGGCCACAAACACACTGAACCCTCTTTAAAATTATTGTCTCACTCATTAACTTCAAGTGGAGAATGAAAACACAGCCTATGTTAAACACACACATTTCCTTTTTTTTTTTTTTTAGATTTTTTAATACTTTTAAAAAGATTTTATTTATTAGAGAAAGAGAGAGGATGCACACATGGTGTGCACAAATGGGCGGAGGGATAGAGGGAGAAGCAGATTCCCCAGAGTAGAGATCCCAATTCCAGACCCTGAGATCAGGATCTGAGCTGAAGGCAGATGCTTAATCAACTGAGTCACCCAGACACCACCCTGCTTTTTTTTTTTTTAAAGATTTTATTTTTAAGCCGTCTCTATCCTAATCATGAGGCTTGAACTCAGAAGCCGGAGGTCAAGAGTGGCACACTCTTCCAACCAAGCCAGCCAGGTGCCCATATATACACATTTCCTAACTTTTCCTTTTCCCATTCTAGTTGATTGAATATATTGGTTGATAGAATTTTGCATTTCTTTGGTTCTTGAGATAGGTTTTTTTTTAATTTATTCCTAATTCTTTATTTATTTTTTTGAGATTTTCTTTTCTGGGGCACCTGGGTGGCTCAGTGGATTAAGCCTCTGACTACAGCTCGGGTCGTGGTTTCAGGGTCCTGGGATTGAGTCCCGAGTCAGGCTCTCTGCTCAGCAGGGAGCCTCCTTCCCGCCCCCCCCCCACCCCCTTCTCTCTTTCTCTGCCGGCCTCTCTGCCTACTTGTGATCTCTCTCTGTCAAGTAAATAAACAAAATCTTAAAAAAAAAAAAAAAAAAGATTTTTTTCTTTAAAAAAAAAAAAAAGATATTCTTTTCTTAAGCAATCTCTACACCCAACATGAGGCTCAGATTCATGACCCCTGGATCAAGAGTTGTGTGCTTTACCAACTGAGCCAATCAGGAGTCCCAGCCTTTTAAACCTTTTAAGTGTACAGTCCGATAGTGTTAAGTACATTCCTGTTATTGTGCCACCACCATTATCCTCCCTTTCTGGAACTTTTTCATTTGCAAAACTAAAACTTGACACCAATTAAACAACAACTCTCCTATTTCTCCCTGCCAGTAGCTCCTGACAACCACCATCCGACTTCCTATTTTTATGAATTAGACTAATTTAGATATTGCATATCAATGGGAAAATATAGTATTTGCCTTTTTGTGACTGGCCTGTTTCACTTAGCATAGTTCTTCATCATTAATCCATACCACAACATGTGTCAGAATTCCCTTCCTTTTTTTAAAATATAAATTCCCTTTCTTTTTAATGTTGAATAACATTCCATTGTATGTATATACCACATTTTGTTTATCCATTCATCCGCTCATGGACATTTGGGTTGCTTCTACCTCTCAGCTACTGTGAATAGTGCAATAATGCTATGAACAGGGGTGTGCCAGTATCTCTTTGAGATCCTGCTTTTGATTCTTTTAGATATTAAAGTGGTATGATAGACCATATTGTAATTTTTTAAAAAAGATTTTTATTTATTTATTTGTCAGAGAGAAAGAAAGCAGAATGAGGGGGAGCAGCAGGCAGAGGGAGAAGCAGACTCCCCACTGAGCATGGAGCCTGTTGCAGGACTTGATCCCAGGATCCCAAGATCATGACCTGAGCTGAAGACAGATGCATAACCCACTGAACCACCCAGGCACCCCAATCATACTGTAATTCTATTAATTTTTTGATGAATTGTCATTTTATTTTTCTTTCTTTTTTTTTTTAAGATTATTTATTTATTTATTTGACAGAGAGAGATCACAAGTAGGCAGAGAGGCAAGCAGAGAGAGAGGAGGAAGCAGGCTCCCCGCTGAGCAGAGAGCCCGATGTGGGACTTGATCCCAAGACCCTGGGATCATGACCCGAGCCAAAGGCATAGGCTTTAACCCACTGAGCCACCCAGGCGCCCTGTCATTGTATTTTTCATTGTGGTTGCACATTTTGCATTCCGTTAACTGTATTTAACTGTATTGATATTTGGATGCTACAAATCAATGATGGGTTTATCTTCTGTCACTATAGCACAGTACCTGTATTTAACTGTATTGATATTTGGATGCTACAAATCAATGATGGGTTTATCTTCTGTCACTATAGCACAGTAGCCCCAAACTGAATATGTATTCTTTAATGACACACAATCACAGTAGAACAAATGTTCTTGTTTTTTTTTTTTTTTAAAGATTTTATTTATTCATTTGAGAGAGAGAGAGAGCGCGAGCCCCTGAGTCAGGTGGGACAGAGCAGACTCCCCACCAAGCAGGAAGCCCCACATGGGGCTCTATTCCAGGGCCCTGGGGTCATAACCTGAGCTGAAGGCAGACGCTTAACTGACTGAGCCACTCAGGCACCCCAATAAAACAAATGTTCTTGATGAAGCAGTAAAAATTATTTAATTTTAATTTTCCTAAATCTCAACTCTTGAGTACAAATCTTTTTAATATTCTGTGCCACAAAATATGATAAAAGTATAAAGACTTCAAACAGCATATCAAAGTATGAGGTTGATTCCAGGGGAAAGCACCTGAGGAGTCACGTAAGTTTAGAGCAGATCTAGCTGCTCTTTTCAGGGAACACCATTTTTACTTGAATAATGATTGACAGGAATGCCTGGGTGGCTCAGTTGGTTAAGCATCTGCCTTCAGCTCGGGTCATGATCCCAGGGTCCTGGGATGGAGTCTTTCATGGGACTTCTTGTTCAGGGGGAAGCCTGCTTCACCTCTCTGCCTTCCCTGCCTGCTGCTCCCCCTGCTTGTTCTCTCTCTCTCTCTCTGACAAATAAATAAAAAATTAAAAAAAAAAGATTGACAAACAAACGGTGATTATGTAGACTTGGCAGATATTTACTCAAAAATGAGTGAATGAGGCTATTACTTCAAGAAAAACAACTGACAGTATTTGTTCATAATAAAATCCAAGCTTTTGTGTGAAATTAGAATTTTGGAATACTTGCATCTGTCATCAGGACCTTGACAGTTTTGTAATACTTGAAGGCTTTTATGGTAAAATTGATGGTGATGTTAATAAATGAGATTTTTGACATTTTGTAATGAAACGTGTAAGCATTTGGAAGATCAGCATAATGCAGTGAACCAGTATTTTCTGAATGACCAAAGTATGGTGTTCTAAAATTATTCATGTGTAGGGGTGCCTGGCTAGCTCAGTCACTTGGGTGCATGCCCTTTGATCTTGGACTTGTGAGTTTGAACCCTATGTTGGGTATAGAGATTACTGAAATTTTTTAAAAAAAATTAAATAATTCATGAGTGGGGAGCCTGGCTGCACAGTTGGTTAAGTGTCTGACTCTTGGTTTCAACTCAGGTGGTGATATCAGAGTCCTGAGATCAAGCCCCATGTAGGGCTCCACACTCAGCACAGAGTCTGCTTAAGGTTCTCTCTCCCATTACCCTCCTCCCTTCTCCCCTCTTAAATAAATAAATAAACTTTTTTTTTTTTTAAGATTTTATTTATTTGACAGACAGAGATCACAAGTAGGCAGAGAGGGAGGCAGAGAGAGAGGAAGGGAAGCAGGCTCCCCGCAGAGTGGAGAGGCCAATGCGGGGCTTGATCCCAGGACCCTGGGATCATGACCTGAGCTGAAGGCAGAGGCTTAACCCACTGAACCACCCAGTTGCCCCATAAATAAATCTTTTTAAAAAGTAAATAAATAAAATTATGAGTAGAACATCTATGCAAGATAAAAGATAGACCAATGGATTTTAATGTAACAGAATACAGAATTTATTTTTTTTAAGATATTTATTTATTTGACAGACAGAGATCACAAGTAGGCAGAGAGGCAGGCAGAGAGAGAGAGGAGAAAGCAGGCTCCCCATGGAGCAGAGAGCCCGAAGTGGGGCTCGATCCCAGGACTCCGGGATCATGACCCAGGCTGAAGGCAGAGGCTTTAACCCACTGAGCCATCCAGGTGCCCCCAGAATACAGAATTTATTGACATGGTTTTAGGTCCCACACTGAAACTAACTTTTTAAAAACTCCTATATGTTGATTATTGATATTATACCAAGGAAGAATATCCACGTCCAGGTTTTTAAAATACTTTTCCCTTTTCCAATAACTGTGTGAAGACAGATTTTCTTCATAGACTTCAAACAAAACTGCATATCACAGTAGATTGAATACAGAAAATATTAGAATCCAGCTGTTTTCTATTAATCCAGACATGAAAGAGGTTGGCAAAATGTTAAACACTCCACTTTTCTCATGAATTTTTGTTTTAGAAAATACAGCCATTTGTCATAAAACATATTTATATTAACATGCAATGGGTTTATTGCTATAATTTTAAGTAAACAAGTACTTTGAAACTTCCTCAGTTTTATTTTCAAATATGGTAAATGTACATAGACAACAACTCAATAATGTATTAATTATCATTTTTTACCTTTTTAGTGTAGTTGACCAAAAAAAAAAAAAAAAAAAAGAAAAGTTCAATAGCTTTGAAGAGTGTAAAGTGGTCCTGATAGGAAGAGCTTGGGAACTGCTGATTTAGACAAAATGAGACCGTTTTCGTTTTTGTTTTTGCTTTTGTTTTGAGAGACAGAGAGAGAGTATGTGGGTGTTAGTGTGGGGGGTGAAGAGGGAAGGGCAGAGGGAGGAGAAATAAACTTTTTTTTATGATTTTGTTTATTTATTTATTTGACAGAGAGAGAGAGAACATAAGCAGGGGGAGTGGGAGAGGGAGAAGCAGGCTTCCCACCAAGCAGGGAGCTGGATGCAGGGCTCAATCCCAGGACCCCAGGATTATGACCTGAGCCAAAGGCAGACTCTTAACAACTGAGCCACCCAGGTGCCCTGAAACTTTTCTTTTTTTTAAAGATTTTATTTATTAGGGCACCTGGGTGGCTCCAGTTGTTAAGTGTCCACTTTTGGCCCAGGTCATGTTCCCAGAGTCCTGGGATCGAGCCCTGCATTAGTCTCCCTACTCAGTGGGAGTGTGCTTTTCCTTCTCACTTTGTGCACACACTTGCTCTGTCTCTCTTTTTTTTTTTTTTTTTTTTTTTTTTTTTAAAGATTTTATTTATTTATTTGACAGAGAGAAATCACAAGTAGATGGAGAGGCAGGCAGAGAGAGAGAGAGGGAAGCAGGCTCTCCGCTGAGCAGAGAGCCCGATGCGGGACTCGATCCCAGGACTCTGAGATCATGACCTGAGCCGAAGGCAGCAGCTTAACCCACTGAGCCACCCAGGCGCCCCTGCTCTGTCTCTCTTTAATAAATAAATAAAATCTTGGGGTGCATGGGTGGCTCAGTGGTTTGAGCCTCTGCCTTCAGCTCAGGTCATGATCTCAGGGTCCTGGGATCGAACCCCGCATCAGGCTCTCAGCTCCGCAGCTCCCCTCTCTCTCTGCCTGGCTCTCTGCCTACTTGTGATCTCTGTCTGTCAAATAAATAAATAAAATCTTTTATAAATAAATAAATAAATAAAATCTTGAAGAAAAAAGCTTTTTATTTGACAGAGAGAGAGAGAGAGAGGGAGAGAGAGCACATGTAGGAGGAACAGCAGGCAGAAGGAGAAACAGACCTCACCCTGAGCAAGGAGCCTGACGGGGGCTCATACCCAGGAACCCGGATCATGACCTGAGTCAAAGGCAGCCCCTTAACTGATTGAACCACCCAGGTGTCCCAGGGAGAGAGAATCTTAAGCAGGCTCAATGCCCAGTATGGAGCCCAATGCAGGGCTTGATCTCACAACATTGAGATCATGACCTGAGCCAAAACAAGAGTCAGAGGCTTAATAGACTGAGCTATAACCAGGCACCCTCCTTAGAGCTATTTTTAAGAATGTAATTTTGGGGTGCCTGGGTGGCTCAGTGGGTTAGGCCTCTGCCTTCCACTCAGGTCATGGTTTGGGGTCCTGGGATCAAGTCTCACGTCGGGTTCTCTGCTTGGGTTGGAGCCTGCTTCCTCCTTTCTCTCTCTGCCTGCCTCTCTGCCTACTTGTGATCGCTCTCTGTCAAATAAATAGATAAAACCTTAAAAAAAAAAAAAGAATGTAATTTTGAACAGAGTGTATGGAAAGCCTGAAAAGGTGAAAAATCAGAGGCAAGGTGACCAGTGAGGAAGCTATTAAAATAGTTGTAGTGTATATGTTAACTATACTGTTATTTAAAATAAAATAAATTAATTAATTAGAAAAACAATTCTAATGAACATTCTATAATCTCAATGCAAAGAAGTAACAAAAATACAGATGAAAGTTTTCAATACAATAGAAACTTTAATACTTAAAACTGTAAGCTACCATTTTTCATCTAATTGATCAGCAATGCTCAAGAAGTCTGGTAAGAGGTTTAGTAGGTGAAGGTACATAGAAACAGTCACTTTCATACATAGCTGATAGATGAACAGATTTTTACAAAATATTAATACCTATCAATATTAAAATATATATATATATATATGGCACCTGGCTGGTAGAGCATGCAACTAACTCTTGATCTTGGGGTAGTGAGTTTAAGCCCCATGTTGGGTGTAGAGATTACTTTAAAAAAAGATAAAAGAAAGAAAGAAATTTGGTTTAAAAATAAATAAAATAAAATATATGTGTATGTTGACCCCAATATTCCACTTCTAGGGATTTGTGCTACAAATATATGCACATTTTTTAAAAATTACATATATAGAGAATGGAAAGACTGTACATGTCTGGGTTTGGTTAAATAAATTAAGCTATGCATACAACGGCATAGTATGAAGTTATTGAAAAGAATGAGTCCACTTTAAGGGTATTAGTACAGAATTATCTCCAAAATATATTGTTTTTTTTTTGTTTTTTGTTTTTTGTTTTTTAAGATTTTATTTATTTATTTGACAGACAGAGATCACAAGTAGGCAGAGAGGCAGGCAGAGAGAGAGGAGGAAGCAGGCTCCCCGATGAGCAGAGAACCCGACGCAGGCTTGATTCCAGGACCCTGAGATCATGACCTGAGCTGAAGGCAGAGGCTTCAACCCACTGAGCCACCCAGGCACCCCTCCAAAATATATTGTTAATGAAAAACAAGGTTGAGAACAATGTACCTAGTAGGCTGTCATCTATGAAAAATGTGTGTGTGGTGTGTGTGTGTGTGTGTGTGTGTGTGTGTGTGTGTGTTGGATGTGTAGCCTCTGAACAGATAAAACAGGAAACTTATATAAACTTTTGGGATCACTCTGTTGTACACCTGAAACTAACGTAGCACTGTGTGACACTGTGTGTCAACTATACTCGAATAAAAAATAGGACAAAAGCATGGGAGTGAAGTTTGAATGAAAAAAAAAAAAGAAATTTTAAAATAGAGAAAAAAATAGAAACTTGTATCAGTGGCTATCTCTGAGGTGGAGAATTAGGTGGCCAGAAGACAATTATGGAAGGGAGATTTACCTTTGGCTACATGACCTTTTATGTCTTTTTTTTCTTTTTCTTTTATGTCTTGAAAAAAATTACATTTCTTTTTTTTTTTTTTTTTTTTTTTTTTTTTTAAAGATTTTATTTATTTATTTGATAGAGAAAGAGTGAGAGAGAGCATGAAAGGGGAGAAGGTCAGAGGAAGCAGCAGACTCCCTGTGGAGCTAGGAGCCCGATACGGGACTTGATCCCAAGACACTGGGATCATGACCTGAGCCGAAGGCAGTTGCTTAACCAAATGAGCTACCCAGGCACCCTGAAAAAATTTACATTCTC
Organism: Mustela erminea; assembly: GCF_009829155.1. Classification (NCBI taxonomy): domain Eukaryota; kingdom Metazoa; phylum Chordata; class Mammalia; order Carnivora; family Mustelidae; genus Mustela; species Mustela erminea. The sequence goes on along the minus strand of NC_045623.1, from coordinate 83,139,776 downwards.
TGGGATGGGTTTTTGCCTTAAAAAAAAAAAATTCACATCAAGAGTATGTTTTATTACTTAAAATTTTCTCCAGTATGACAAGATTTTCACTTAAAAAATATGCTCTATTTTTATATTATAATTTTTCAGTAATTTGACAGAGATAGAGAGAGCACAAGGAGGGAGAGCAGTAGGCAGAGGGAGAAGCAGGATCCCCACAGGATCCCAACACCCTGGGATTATGACCTGAGTCAAAGGCAGGTGCTTAACTGACTGAGCCACCCAGACCGCCCTCATATTTTTTTACATAAGTAATTAAGAAAAATAAAATAGTTCCAACCACAGTCGGTGAGGGTCTTATCTATTGTTGAGGCAGTGAAATGGATTGATGGCTATTGCCAAAGTAGAATTGATTGATCTTGATAACTGATTTGATTTTGAAGGGGTGGGTGGTGATGGAGCTAAAAGGAAAGACAAAGAAGAACTAAAGATGATTTAGTTTACTGGACTGGGTGACCTCCAAAATGTGGAGAGGTTTATGGGTGATAGTGGGGAGGGGGGTAAGAGTGAGTGTCAGGTCTATCTGCTGCTATCATTTATGGGAGATGCACCTATAATTTACTAAGTGCTGCTAAATTTATTTTCACAAACATAGTCTCTTGAATTCAAACAAAAGCAAACAAAGCCCTAAGAGGTAGGAATTACTATCCCTATTTTATAGTAACAAAATATCCTCATTGATGTTAAGAATCTTGCTTAAGCCTGAAGAGCTATTAAGTGACAGAGGCTGCACTTGAAAGAAAGCTAGTCTTGTACTCCAAGACCACCACCTCCCCTCCACCTTCCACCCTCTTCCATATGCCAGATGCCAGGCTTTGACTGGCAGAAGCAGCAGCTAAGAGAACAGGCTTTGGACTTAAACAAACTTGGATTCAAATGCCAACTCTAAGGTTAATTCTTAGCTGTATGACCTTGAGCAAGTTACTTTACTTCACCTTTCCAAGGTCAGTTTTTCCCTCCGTATCTAATAATGAGATTTATTTTTATTTATTTATTTATTAGAGACAGAGAGAGAAGTGAGAAAGAGAGAGAGAGAAAGTGCACATGAGTTGGAGTGGAAGGGGCGCAGGAGAGGGGCAGTGAGAATCCCAAACAGGCTCCACACCCAGGGCAGAGCCTGCCTGGGACCCCATCCCAAGACCCCAAGATCACCCCTAGATCAAGACCCAAGCAAAATCAAGAGTCAGACACTTAACCGACTCAGCCACTTGAGCGTCACTTGTAATGAGATTTAAAATAGATGATATACTTACAGCCCTTGGCAGACACATGGTTGATTACCATATGGCAGTTCAACTGTCGTATTGGTCGGACATGAGACATACTAGTTGGCAAATTGACAATAAGTACTTCAGATCTGGAGTTAAGGAATGAGCACGGATTTACCTCATGTAATGATCATTCAGTTAATGAGATTTTGCCATAAAAATTGTTTCACTTTTTCTCCAGTATGACAAGCTTTTCACTTAAAAATATTAAAAATATGCTCTATTTTTATACTATAATTTTTCAATGCTATGGTTTCAGGCAAAAACACCAATTTACTTGATACAACAGATTTAGTCAGAGAATATTATAAGAAAAACTTTGAATTGTGCTCCAGACTTAGATGAACACAAATGTTTTGTTTTGTTTTGCATATGTATATCAAGTGAGAAAAATGGAACATCTTCTACAATCCTTCAGTCAGTTGTGTGTATATGTCATTTACATTTTCCTTTTATCAAGTTTTTATTTAAAATTCAAATTAATTAACATATAGTATAATATTAGTTTCAGGAGTAGAATTTAGTAATTCAACGCTTACAGCACCCAGTGCCCGCCTTTTTTATTTTTATTTTTTTTAAAAGATTTTATTTATTTATTTGACAGAAAGAGCCATGACAAGTAGGCAGAGAGGCAGGCAGAGAGGGAGGGGGAAGCAGGCTTCCTGCGGAGCAGAGATGCAGAGCTGGATCCCAGGACCCTGAGATCACAATCTGAGCTGAAGGCAGAGGCTTAACCCACTGAGCCACCCAGGCGCCCACCCAGTGCCCTCCTTAATCCCTATCACCAATTAACCCATCCGCCCTGGCCACCTCTCCTCCAGCAACCATCAGTGTGTTGTTTTTTTTTAAGTTATTTACGATTTTCGAAGCACTTTGTATGTAGCCCTTTATTTTACTCTAGGAGTATTTTTCTATGTAATAAATTTATTTTCAAGTGCAATTTAAGTGAAAGGTAACTATGAGCCTGAAAAGGTTGAAAAATTGGTGAAGATCAACAAAAGAATATACCCTCTAAAGAATAACTTCCTTGCACCCCTCCTCCACTAACCACGTATCACAATTGAGCCTTCTCTTCTTCCTTTGATAAGTTTAATAAAACAAATTAAATTACGTTTTAAAAAATATTTTATTTGTCTATTTGAGAGAGAGAGAAGGAGCAGGGGGAGGTCAGGGGGAGGACAGGGTAAGCAGCAGAGGGAGAGGGAGAAGCAGACTCCCCATGGAGCAGACACCCCAGGTGGGCTTCAATCCTAGGACCCTGGGATCACGAACTGAGCCAAAAACAGACGCTTAACTGACTTGAGTCACCCAGGCATCCCAAAACTAATTGAATTACATTTTATGGACAGATGGTATTAACCTTCAAAGAGTTGTTTATTTGAAGGTTCATATGGTATATGACATGGTGTACATTATATATACAATATATGATATATAATGGTATATATTAATATATATTATAACACGTAAGATATGTAATGTAATATGCCATATAATGGTATATATTTATAATCACATTATGGTATATAATTCTATTGTATGTAATTATAACAATAATCACATTATACTACATATACATATACATGTATGTACATATACATATAAATATATGTATAATATAAATAATATATAAATATGTGTGCATAACATAAATATATATGGCATAATTATAGTAGACAATTAATATGTTTATACATAAGGTAACATTAATGTATTAAATATAATTTATAACAATCACAAACATATAATCATAAATATATAATACATAATTGTACATATATACATATGATAATACTATATAACTATGTATTATACGTTTATAATTATATGTTTATCATTTATAATACATTTTATATATTAGTGTTATCTTATATATAAATATAGTAATTAACATATTATATAAGTAACAAATTGTACATTATATAATATATAATAAATATACAATACATTATATATATAACAAATATACAATACATAGTAACAAATATTATTGTTATATAATATAAAAATAATATGCTAAGATATTTTAATATTATATATAATATACTTCTAAATACATAATTATAATATAATTAAATAATGTAATATAGATTATAAATGCATTTAATACTTTTAATACATATAATTAGAAATACATTTATATTATAAATTATAATTATATAATCATACTACATAATTGTGCTATGTAATTATTATATAATCCATAATTGTTATTTATACATTATGATACATACCATCATGATTATAATATATAACATATTATATTATTTATATTTACACAATATATCTTTATCAATGGTATATATTGTATATTGTAATATCTTATTATAAATAATCTGTTATAAATTATAAATTATTGGGGCACCTGGCTGGCTCAGTTGGATGTGTGTGTGACTCTTGGTCTTGGGGGCTATGAGTTCAAGCCCCATGTTGGGTGTAGAGATTTCTTAACAAATAAATAAACTTTAAAAAATAATAAATTATAAATTATTATGGAAGTTATACCATTATATAACATACAAATTTATTTTATTGCTTAATATTTATTTTCACTGCTTGATAAATAGATTTCCTTACCTTCAAAAATTATTTACATTATCTTGGTTTCTAAGTTGAGTCCCACGTTTTCCATCCCCCTGTGTACACTCTCTATAAAATCCCTTACCATTAAGTTATGGGTAGAACCTTTAAATGTTATGGGATTTCATTCTGTGATTAAGTTATTTTATACAACAGAAGTAAGGAGTTGACTTTATTTTTTTTTTAAAGATTTTATTTATTTGTCAGAGAGAGAGAGAGCACAAGCAGGGGGAGCAGCAGGCAGAGGGAGAAGCAAGCTCCCCACTGAGCAAGGAGCCCAATGCGGGACTCAATTCCAGGACCCCAGGGTCCCAGGATCATGAGCTGAGCTGAAAGCAGATGCTTCACTGACTGAGCCACCTAGGTATCCCAGGTGTTGGCTTTAATCAGTTGATTTTAAGGTTCTCATATGAGAGATAATCCCGGGTGGGCCTGACCTAATCAGCTGGGGTTTTTATGAAGGAGCCTAGATATCAGAGATGGAAGAAGTTGCAGAGATTCAAAACATCAAATGCTCACCTGTTGGCCTTGAAGAAGTAAACTGTCATATCTGAGAGAGAACCATGTGGCAGGAAATCATGGGTGGGTCCTAAGAACTGAAGGGCCCAGTTCTGTGACTAAAAGAAATTGAATTCATCCAATAACCAATGAGCTTGGAAGAGGACCTCAAGCCTCAGATAAGATTGAAGTCCTGGCTGACATCTTGATTTCAGCCTGATAAGCCCCAAGAAGAGGACCCACATAATCCATGTCCAGATTTCTGACCCACAGAAACTATGGGATAAGAAGTTTGTGTTATTTTAATCTATTAGATTTCTGGTAATATGTTTTGCAGCACTAGAAAACTGGTACAGATGTACATAAATTAGCTATTGTCACAATAATTCTATATACCAAACCATTCCGAAATTCAGTGGCTTAAAGGAACTGCTATTTATTTCTCATGAGTCTATGGGTCACCTGGGCAGTTCTTTTGACTTGGGCCTGGGTTAGGCTAATCTCACTTGAACTTGTTTATGAATCTATAAACATCTGTTGGGTTTGCTGGGGGTTAACTGGTCTAGAATGACCTTGGATGAGATGACTTGGCTCCAATTCACATAGTCTTTCATCTTCCTGCAAGCTAGCTGTGTTTATTTTCATTGTAGTGACAAGGTAAAGAGAGGAAGAGAAAACATACAAGCAACTTTTCAATTGCTTGCATCATTTGTTACTGTTCCATTGACTGAACCAAGTCATATGAGATGAGAAATGAAAATATGTCCACACAAAGACTTGTAAAAAGTGTTTATAGAAGCTTTATTCATAAGAACCAACAACTAGAAACAACTAAAATGTCTATCAGTAATAGAATAAACAAATTGTGGCATACTCACAGAATTGACTATTACTCAGCAATAAAAGAATGAATTACTGATATAAGCAACAATGTAGATGAACATCAGAACCATTATGTTGAGCCAAAAATGTGAGACACGAAAGAGTACATATTAATATTTCCACTTATATGAAGTTGGAAGATAGGTAAAGCTGATCCGTGTGATACAAATCAAGGTAACAGTTGTCTAAAGGGGAGAGGGATTGAGTGGAAGGGAGCAAGAGGGCACTCTCTTTTGGAAATGTGCTTTATTTTGATCAGGGTAGTGTGTATTCATATACACATGCATATGAATTTATCAAAATTCATTAAATTGCACACTTTAGATCTATGCATCCGCTATAGCTAAACTTTACTTTAAAAAATAAAACAATGATTTAGTGGAAAGAATATAAGTTTTGGTGTTGAAAAGCCTTTAATTTTTTTTTTTTATTGGCTCATTTATTTATTTATTTATTTATTTATAAACATATAATGTATTAGCCCAGGGGTACAGGTCTGTGAATCACCAGGTTTACACACTTCACAGCACTTACCATAGCACACATCCTCCCCAATGTCCATAACCCCACCACCCTCTCTAGATCCCCCTCCCCCCAGAACCCTGTTTGTTTTGTGAGATTAAGAGTCTCTTATGGTTTGTCTCCCTCCCAATCCCATCTTGTTTCATTTATTCTTTTCCTACCTCCCCAACCCCCCATGTTGCATCTCCACTTCCTCATATCAGGGAGATCATATGATAGTTGTCTTTCTCCAAATGACTTAAGAAAGGCTTTAATTTTTTAAAACTTAGTTTTATTTTATTTTTTAAACTTAGTTTTATTTTAATTCAATTAATTAACATATAGTGTATTATTAGTTCCAGAGGTAAAAAGCCCTGAATTTTTACTTCCTATATGCGTTTTTACTTCCCAAAAGCATTTTTACTTCTGCCTGTGCAAAGTCACTTGATCTTGATGGGTCTTAACGTTTTTCATCTATAAAATGAGAAGGTTGCCTACCTCAGTGGTTTTTCTTATTGTGGTAAAATATGCATAACATAAACGTATCATTTTAATGATTTTTTAAAGATTTTATTTTATTTATTTTAAAGTTTTTAAAAATTTATTTTATTGACAGAGAGAGACACAGCAAGAGAGGGAACACAAATGGAATGGGAGAGGGAGAACAAGCTTCCCACTGAATAGGGAGCCCAATGCGGGGCTTGATCCCAGGACACTGGGATCATGACCTGAGCCAAAGGCAGAGGCTTAATGACTGAGCCACCCAGGCGCCCCTTAAGATTTTATTTTTAAGTCTCTACACCCAGCATGGAGCTTGAACTCACAACCCCAAGATCAAAAGTCCATATGCTCCACCAACTAAGCCAGCCAGGTGCCCCTAGTTATAATGATTTTCAAGTGTATCTTTCCACAGCATTAAATACATTCATATTGCTCCGTAACCATCAACATCATCCAGCTCTAAAACTTTATCTTCCCCAAACAAACCATTGTACCCATTAAACACTAAATATCCATTACCTTCTACCCTAGCCCCTGGCATTTACACTTTGATTTCCTGTATGTATGAACTGAACTATTTTAAATACCTCATATAAGTGGAATTATACAGTAGTTGTCCTTTTGTGAATGGCTTTTTCACATAGTATAGTTCTTCAAGTTTCATCCATGCTGTGATGTGTGTCAAAATTCCCTTTCTTTTAAAGGCTGAATAATATTCCATTATATTGATGTACTACATTTTAAAAATACATTCATCCGTTGATGGACACTTGGATTGCTTCTACTTTTGGACTATTATGAATAATGTTGTTATGAACATAGGTATACAAATATCTGTTTAAGCCCCTCCTTTCAGGATGCCTGGGTTAAGCGTCTGCCTTTGGTTCAGATCGTGATCCTGGGGTCTTGGGATTGAGCCCCTCATTGAGCCCCATATCAGGCTCCTGCTCAGTGGGAAGCCAGCTTCTCTCTCTCCCACTCCCCCTACTTGTGTTCCCTCTCTCTCTGTGTCTCTCTCTGTCAAATAAGTAAAATCTTTTTAAAAAGCCCCTCCTTTCGCTTCTGTTGGACATATATCCAGAAGTAGATATGCCGGATCATGTAGTAATTCTAGGTTTTTTTTTTTTTAAGTAATTGTTGTATCTTTTCCCACAGTGGCTGCCTTATTTACATTCTCACCAACAACATACATGGATTCCAGTTTCTCTACATCCTCACCAACATTCATTCTCTGTTTATTTTTTATAATAGTCACCCTCATGTGTGTGAAGTGGTATCTTAACTGTGTTTTTGATTTATATATTCCAATGACAAGTGATGCTAAGCATCGTTTTTTTTTTTAAGATTTTATTTATTTATTTGACAGATGGAGATCACAAGTAGGCAAAGAAACAGGCAGAGAGAGAGGAGGAAGCAAGCTCCCCGCTGAGCAGAAAGCCTGACACGGGGCTTGATCCCAGGACCCTGGGATCATGACCTGAGCCAAAGGCAGAGGCTTTAACCCACTGAGCCACCCAGGCGCCCCTAAGCATCTGTTTTTAAACTTATTGGCTATTTGTATATCTTCTTTGGACAACTCTCTGTTCAAGTCCTTTGCTCATGTTTTAATTGGTGGTTTGTTGTTGTTGAGTTATAAATGTTCTTTATATATTCTGGATATCCATCATGTATCAGATATATGATTTGCAAGTATTTTATCCTATTCTATGGGTTGTCTTTTCACTCTGTTGATGTATCCTTTGATAAACAAGTTTTAATTTGGATGAATTCCAACTTAGCTTTTTTTTTCTTTTGTTGGTTTTCCTTTTGGTGTCATTCTAAAAAATGATTCCATATCTATTGTCATGAAGTTTTTCCCTTGTGTTTTGTTCTGAGTTTTATAGTTTTAGCTCTCATGTTTAGGTCTTTGATCCATTTTGAGTTAATTTTTGTATGTGGTTATAAGATAAGGGTAAACATCATTCCTTTGCATGTGGATATCCAGTTTTCTCAACACCATTTGTTGAAAAAACTGTCCTTTTCCCATTGAATGGTCTTGGCACAGCCTTGGCCCATATATGCAAGGGTTTCTTTCTGAGCTCTCCAATTGCTTCCTTTGTTCTGTGTGTCTGATTTATGCCAGTACCACAGCATTTAATTACCTTTATAATATATATATAATATATATATATATATAATATGCAGGCAGAGAGGCAGGCAGAGATATATATATATATATATATATATATATATATATATATATATAAAATATGCAGGCAGAGAGGCAGGCAGAGAGAGAGGAAGGGAAGCAGGCTCCCGCCAAGCAGAGAGCCCGACGTGGGGCTCAATCCCAGGACCCTGGGATCATGACCTGAGCCGAAGGCAGAGGCTTCAATCCACTGAGCCACCCAGGCGCCCCTTGTGGAATTTTTTTTTTTAAATAGGAGATTTCTTTTTTTTTATATATATAATAAATATATATATTTATTTATATTATATATAAAATATTATATATAAAATATAATATATATATTATATTTATATATATAATATATATAATATGCAGGCAGAGAGGCAGGCAGAGATATATATATTATATATATATGTTATATATATAATATATATATATATAATATGCAGGCAGAGAGACAGGCAGAGAGAGAGGAAGGGAAGCAGGCTCCCGCCAAGCAGAGAGCCCGACGTGGGGCTCGATCCCAGGACCCTGGGATCATGACCTGAGCCGAAGGCAGAGGCTTCAATCCACTGAGCCACCCAGGCGCCCCTTGTGGAATTTTTTTTTTTTTTTTTTTTAAATAGGAGATTTCTTTTTTTTTTTTTTTTTTAAGATTTTATTTATTTATTTGACAGAGAGAGAGATCACAAGTAGGCAGAGAGGCAGGCAGAGAGAGAGGGGGAAGCGGGCTCCCTGCTGAGCAGAGAACCTGATGTGGGGCTTGATCCCAGGACCCTGAGATCATGACCTGAGCTGAAGGCAGAGGCTTAAACCACTGAGCCAGCCAGATGCCCGCCCCTTGTGGAATTTTTAAAAAAGATTTTATTTATTTATTTGACGGAGTGATAGAGAGTATACAAGTAGGCAGAGTGGCAGGCAGAGGGAGAGGGAGAAGCCGGCTCTCCGCGGAGCGGGAGCCTAATATGGGGCTTGATCCCAGGAACTTGGGATCATGACCTGAGCTGAAGGCAGCCGCCCAACTGACTAAACTACACAGCCACCCCTTTTTTGTAGAATCCTTAGGGTTTTCTATAAACAAGATCATATCATCTGTGAATAAAGAATTTCATTTCCAATGTGGACACTTTTGATTCATTTTTCTTGCTTAATTGCTCTATCTAGGATTTCCATTACTACATTGCATATAGTAGTAAAAGTGGACATGCTTACCAGGTTTCTGATCTTCAAGGAAAATGTTTTAGTTTTTTTTACCTTTGAATATGATGTTTGTTGTGGGTTTTCATAGGTAGCCTTTATCATGTTGAGATAGTGTCCTTCTATTAGTTTGTTGAGTATTTTTATCATGAAAGGATATTTTATCTGTCAAATGCTTTTTCAGTATCATTTGAGGTTATCATGTGTGGTTTTTTTTTTCTTCATTCTATTAAAGTGGTGTTACATTCATTGATTTCGTATGTTGAACCATCTTTGCATTTCAGGGATAAATCCCATTTGGTCATGTTCATAATCCTTTTAGTATATGCTATTGAATTCAGTTTGCCTGTATTTCATTGAGGATTCTTGTTTCAGTGTTCATAAGAGATATTGGTCTATAGTTTTTTTTTTTTTATCATAGTATCTTTGGTTTAGATATCAGGGTAATGCTGACCTAATAGAATCAATTAGGAAGTGTTCATTCCACTTCAATTGTTTGGAAGAGTTTGAACAGGACTGATGTTAATTCTATAAATGTAAATGTTGATTGTAGTGATGACATCTGCCTTGGACTTCTCTCTTCGTTTCTATTTTTGTAATTACTAATTCAAATTTTTCATATTTTCTTATTCTCTCTCTCTTTTTAAAAAAGGATTTTACTTATTTATTTGACAGGGAGAGAGATCACAAGTAGGCAGAAAAGCAGGCAAAGAGAGAGGGAGAAGCAGATTCCCTACTGAGCAGGGAGCCTGATGCAGGGCTCAATACCAGGACCCTGAGATCATGACCTCAGCCAAAGGCAGAGGCTTAACTCACTGAGGCACCCAGGTGCCCCATTCTCTCTTTTTAAAAGATTTTATTTTTATGTAATCGCCACACCCAAAGTGGGTTTGAACCCAGAAACGCAAGATCAAGAGTCATACACTCCATTGATTGAACCAGCCAGGTGCCCCATCAGATTTTCTTTTTTCATTATTTAAAAAAAAAAAAGATTTTATTTATTGTTTATTTGAGACAGACAGAGTGAGACAGAGAGAAAGCATGAACAGGAGGAAGGAGGAGAGGCAGAGGGAGACGCAGACTCCCAGCGGAGCAGGGAGACCATTGCAGGGCTTCATCCCAGGACCCTAGAATCATGACCTGAGCTGAAGGCAGATGCTTAACTGACTGAGCAACCCAGGCACCTCCCTCCCATCAAATTTTCTATTCATTATTTAGTCTTGGTAGGTTATGTCTTTAGGAATTTGTCCATGCCTAAATTTTCCAATTTATTGGCAGATGATTGTTTACTTTTTTATGATCCTCTTTATTCCTGTAGAATTGGTCGTTATGTCCCAGATTTTAGTTTTGAGCCTTCTCTCTCTTTTTTTCCTAGTCAATCTAGCTAAAGGTTTGCCAACTTTGTTGATCTTTTGCCAGAACTAACTCTTGGTTTTGTTGATTTTCTCTCAGCAGCTTTTTGTGAGGATTAAATAAGATACCAACTCCTAAAGAAGAAATACAAAGGGTCGAGTCACATTTTAAAGAGTTCTGCCTCCTTAAATAATTCAAAGAAATTAAGTTAACAGTAAGATACTATTTTATCAAATCAGCATAGTTAGAAATAGAACCCACCTAGAAATCGATCCCTTGTGTGTGGGTTTAGTTACTAAAAGGAAACACCTGGGGGGGGCTTCTGGGACATTGCTAATATTTTATTTATTGATTTGGGAGCTGATTTCATGTTTTAAAAATTCATCAAACAATGAGGACTTATTGTTTACTGGGTACAGCCTTGAGTTTTGCAAGATTAAAAGAATTCCTGAATTGGATGGTGGTGATGATTTAAAAACCATGTGAATGTACTTAAAGTCTAAGAATTGCACACTTAAAAATGGTGAGATAGTAAATTTTATATTTGTGTATTTCACCACAATTTTAAAAGTTTATTGAGCTATATACTTATAATTTGTACACTTTTATGTATATAAGCTATATTTTAACTATTGAAAAATATAGTAGGGTATCTGGGTGGCTCAGTCATTTAGTGTCTGCCTTTGGCTGAGGTCACCATTCCAAGGTTCTGGAATTGAGTCCCATATTAGGCTTCTTGCTCAGTGGAGAGCCTGGTGCTCCCCCCCTGCTTGTGCTCGCTCTTTCTCTTTCTGATAAAAAAATAAAATCTTTAAAACAAAACAAAAAGCTATAACCTTTGTCTCAGCAATTCTACATCTAGGAATTTTTCTTAAGGAAATATTTAAGATGTTTGCAAAATAATGCACAAAAGGACATTTACTCTAAAATACTCTTATAACAGCAAAAACTGGAAACCACTTACACGTCCTATTAAAGGGGCCTGGTTAAAAAGTATACATTAGAGTCACACAGTAGAATACATAAAGCCATCAAAAATGCTGTAGATTAATCTTTATCAACATGGTAATATATTTGAACTATATCAAGTAAAAATTTTAGAAAATAAATATGAAAGATATAAAAAGCAGCAAAATATTTGCCAATGGTCATCTGCTTTGGGCAATAGGAATGTATTGGCTCTTTCTTTCTTTCTTTATCCTTTCTTTCTTTCTTTTCTTTTCTTCTCGACTTTCTTTAAGGAACATGCTACTGCCATTCTAATAGTAAGACAAGTCTTCAGGTTATCAGCAATTAGAAAAACTAATGTTTGGCACATAGTGCAAACTCAAAAACAACAGTACCTGCTCCTTTCATTTGAAAAATAATCACTGGCTGCTCACTGCCTGTATTACTCAGGGTTCTTTTTCCAAACAGAACTAATAGGACGTGTATATATAGAGAGCTTCATTTTAAGAAATTTGCCCATGTGATTATGGAGGCTGGCAAGTTCAAAATGTTCTGGGTAAATTGGCAGGCTAGAGACCCAAGGAAGAGTCAATGTAACAGTTCAAGTACCAGGCTGTCAGCTCGCAAAATTCTTTTGCCTGGAGGGGGGAGTATCAGTCTTTATTTATTCTTTTAGGGCCTTCAAAGGATTGGATGAGATCCACCCAAATTATGGAGGAGAATCTGCTTACTCATAGTCCACTGAATTGTTGTTGTTTTTAAAAGATTTTATTTATTTATTTGAGAGAGAGTGAGAGAGCAAGTGTGCATGAGGGGGGTGGAGGCAGAGAGAGAGGGAGAAGTGGATTCCTGGCTAAGCAGGAAGCCCGATACAGGGCTGGATCCCAGGTCCTGAGAACATGACCTGAGCCAAAGGCAGATGTTTAACTGTCTGAGCCACCCACCCTGTTTTTGTTTTTAAGATTTTATTTATTTATTTATTTATTTTGCGAGAAAGACAGAGAGAGAGAGAAATTGTGTGTGCAAGTGAGTGGGGGGCAGGGGCAGAGGGAGAGAGAGAGAATCTCAAGCACTCGACACTGAGTGTGGAGCCAAAAGCAGAGCTGAATGCAGGGCTCTACCTCATGACCCAAACCAAAATCAGGAGTCAGAGGCACAATCGACTGAGCTACCCAAGCACCCCTCCACTGAATTAATTGTTAATCTCATCCAACAAACGCAGAAATATGCAGGAACAATGTTTGACCAAATACGTGGACATTGTGGCTTAGCCAAGTCTACACATAAAGTGACCATCATGTTACCATTCTGCATGGACTCCTGATGAGAGGTAGGAGAAAAAGACAAAAGGCAGTTCTCTGAGCCATTTGTGTGTTTGCAGGTTACATAGACTTCCCACATGGAAGACAGCATGCTCACAAACTCTTTCAATCTGCTTTAGTTAAGTTTTCACAAACCAATTTTCTGAAATAGTTCTAGTCTAGATCAGCAGTGACCTTCCAATTTTATAGTCAATTCTTGGGTCTCATCTTACTTGTCTTCTTACTGATATTTGACAAGTTGGCAATTGATGCTCTCTCAAAATACTCTTGGTTTCTTTTTTTTTTTTTTAGTTTTGTTTTTGTTTTTTTTTAAAAATTATTTATTTATTTATTTATTTGACAGACAGAGATCACAAGTAGGCAGAGAGGCAGGCGGGGGGGTGGGGGAAACAGGCTCCCCGCTGAGCAGAGAGCCCGATGTGGGGCTTGATCCCAGAACCCTGAGATCACGATCTGAGCCAAAGGCAGAGGCTTTAACACACTGAGCCTCCCAGGACCCCCAATACTCTTGGTTTCTGACACTGTGCTCTCTCCTAGTTTTCCTGCTACTTTAATTGATCCTCTTTCTCTTCCTGAGTTATAAATGTTGGAGTGCTTCAGGGCTCAGTTTAATTTACTTTCTCTGCTTAATCCTATCCCGTCTTATGGCATGTACTGATGACTGCAACATTCCTATCTCTAGGGCCCGTTATCTCTCCTGAGCTTTCCCACTTCAGCAGAACTTCTGGGGGGATCTCCAGGGACTTCATTGCATAGGGTTAGGAACTTAGGTTCTCACAGTGAAGAGACCTGCCTAAGGTTTTACAATTAGAGGTGGAATCAGAACAAAAACTACAAAAAACCAACAACAAACAAACAGGTTTTCTGAAATTCTAGGGCTTTCTGCTTCACCAGACCTTTTGGGGGATCTCCAGGGACTTTATTGAATAGGGTTGCCCTGGGGCACCTGGGTTGCTCAGTGGGTTAAAGCCTCTGCCTTTGGTTCAGGTCATGATCTCAGGGTCCTGGGATGGAGCCCCGCATAGGGCTCTCTGCTCAGCAGGGAGCCTGCTTCTCCTCTGTCTCTGCCTGCTGCTCTGCCTACTTGTGATCTCTCTTTCTGTGTCAAATAAATAAATAAAATCTTAAAAAAAAAAAAAAAGCGGGGCGCCTGGGTGGCTCAGTGGGTTAAATCCTCTGCCTTGGGCTCAGGTCATGATCCCAGGGTCCTGGTATCGAGCCCCGCATCGGGCTCTCTGTTCAGCAGGGAGCCTGCTTCCTCCTCTCTCTCTGCCTGCCTCTCTGTCTACTTGTGATCTCTGTCTGTCAAATAAATAAATAAAATCTTAAAAAAAAAAAAAAAGCATAATCGCTGAGATCCTGCTTAATTTCTTTAAAAAAAAAAAAAAAAAAAAGGGTTGCCCTGAAGGAACTTAGGTTCTTAAAAGTCATGTCAAGTCTCCATGGTTGGCTTTTAGTTTCTTAAAGTATGAGTTTGGGTGAGGACAGTTAATGAGTTCAAGTAGAGACATATTTACAGTAGTTGGAGTCTACACAAATTAGGTACTTCTTCTCTGGGCTCCCTACCATGCTGTATATTTATCTTAATCATAACAACCAGTTTGTCTAATTATATGTCCATCTTAGCCACTATCTCATTTATCTTGTCACCTCTAATTTCTGGCATGTGCCAGGTTCATAAATACGTAAATTATGTTAAATAATCATGCAGTGGCTATGAGGTTCTAGAGCTCAGGGAAGGGTATGGATTGATGTAAGAAGTCGTTAATGACTGTGTGATGGATGAACTCCCATTTGGAAAAGTTCCCATCTTTTAGATCCTGTAAAACCAAGTCTCCTCCCATGTCTGATCATATCTTCATATCCAGTAAACATTCATGTCTTAGTGGGTCTTTTAGGGTGCCTGGACCCAATACTAACCTTGAGGGTAGGTTCTCCCCCTTCCTCCCACAACACCAAGCACTTCGGAGAATTCTTTGAGAATCTGAGAATTCAACTCAATTCTGACACTATCTACCCAGAGGTACAATCTGATGCCATAGGTTAAGGGTTTAGTCCTACAAGACTGCCCTCTACTCTCCACTTCAGAAACCAATACAAGACACAGGCTGTTACCTGGGCTTTTGACTGACAGGCTATAAATTGGAGGGTAAAACAATCTCCTCCTTAGGTTCAATTAATTTGCTAGAATGGCTCATAGAACTTAGAGAAACATTTACATTTACCATTTTATTAAAAGATATGATAAAGGTTATGAATCAACAGTCAGATGAGGGGATAAATATGGTGAGGTCTCCAACAAAGGAGCCTCTGATCTTATGGACCTTGGGGCCTAGGTTGATGGCACATGTATGTATTCTGGTTCCCCAAGCATGGAAGCACTCTGAAAAGGACCACAAAGCTGACCTCTTAGGCTTTTATGGAGACTTCATTAAATAGCCATGATTGACTAAGTCATTGACCATTGGCTGATTCAATCTCTAGTCCCCCTTACTTCTCTGGAGGTCAGGGGGTGGGACTGAAAGTTGTCCTGCGGACAAACAGACCCCACCTTAGGATGGTTTTAAAAAGTCACCTCATTAACATGACCAAAGACACCTTTACCACTCTCAGCACTTGGGAAATTCCCAGGGTTTTGGAAGCTCTGAGCCAGAAACAAAGAAGACTACATGCCTGTATGTATGTGTATATATACATATATGTGCCTATATATTTTGTTTTATTATTTTTTTTAAAGTAGGTTCTATGCCCAACATGGGGCTTGAACCCACAACTCCGAGATCAGGAGTTGTATGCTCGAAAGACTAAGCCAGCCAGGCGCCCCTAAATTAATATTTTTTATAATATATCACAATATCAAATGGAAGTTTTTGTTTTTGTTTTGTTTGTTTTTTTTAACAGTGGATCATCTTTTAGTGAAGGGAAATGGGGAAAACCTCTTGTTCATATGAGGGCAATGTAATTAATACACTTGAGATAATACACATGAGGGCATGATACACTTGAGATTTTTATAAAGAATAGTCACTGAAAAAATTGAATTGAAAATTCAATCTACTAATTAAAGGTGTGTAAACTTGACATAAGGAATCTAAATAACTTCAAATCAGTAACACTTTTCTTTTTTTATTTTTTTTTTTTTTTTTATTTTTTTTTTTTTTTTAAAGATTTTTTATTTATTTTTCAGAGACAGAGGGAGAGAGCGCGAGCGAGCACAGGCAGACAGAGAGGCAGGCAGAGGCAGAGGGAGAAGCAGGCTCCCTGCCGAGCAAGGAGCCCGATGTGGGACTCGATCCCAGGACCCTGGGATCATGACCTGAGCCGAAGGCAGCTGCTTAACCAACTGAGCCACCCAGGCGTCCCCACTTTTCTTTTTTTAAAAGATTTTATCTATTTATTTGTCAGAGAGAGAGACCACAAGCAGGGGGAGTGGCAGGCAGAGGGAGAAGCAGGCTACCGCTGAGCAAGGATATAGTCTGATGTCTTACAGGATCCCAGGACCCTGGGATCATGACCTGATCCAAAGGCAAAGGCTTAATTGATGGAGACACCCAGTCACCCCTTAACACTCTCCATCTTGTTTCTGCATGCTATCTTTTTGAAAATGACAAAATATCCCTTATTTCTCCAATGTATGTCAAAATTTGGAATCAGGAAAGATTTAGCTCAAACTCCCACACTTTCTTTCAGAGAGTAAGAATCACTGGTTTCTGACTTGATGGCTCAGGGGTACCACAAAATTTTGAAGTGTTTTCAGATCACCGAATCATGATTAAATTCTGTTCTGTGTCAAATCACTATGTTATACATCTGAAACTAATGTAACATTGTGTTAACTATAGCTGAAAAACAATAAATAAATAAAATAAATAACATTTAAAAACTCTATTTTGAATTTTTTTAAATTATATAGTCATTTTCCAAATTTTTGAATTTTTTTATGACATGAATGTTAACTATCAGTTAAGCTGAATGTTCTCCCTCTTTCCTACCATTTTCGCTAGGTAGGCTTTTATTTGTATTTAGGTGTTCAGTCCTCTAAACCATTATCCTCAGACACACATGTCATGGAAGCTGAAAAGTTTCCATGGTCCTTCTTACTATTATTTTTTATTTGTTCAAAAAGATATAGAAATATATTTTATCACCTGCTTTAATTTCAGTTTTTCCATTGTCCTCATTTCAGAATGAGAATCTCTACATTATTTCTTTTCTTTTCTTTTTTTTAAAGATTTTATCCATTTATTTGACAGATAGAGATCACAAGTAGGCAGAGAGAGAGAGGAGGAAGCAGGCTCCCCGCTGAGCAGAGAGCCCCATGTGGGGCTGGATCCCAGGACCCTGGGGTCATGACCCGAGCCGAAGGCAGAGGCTTTAGCCCACTGAGCCACCCAGGCGCCCCTCTACATTATTTCTTAATTTAATTTTTTCCTTGATTTAATTTTTTATTTTTATTAAATAATATTCCTTCTTTCCCTTAAAGGTTTTATTTATTTATTTATTTGTCAGAGAGAGAGAGAGAGAGAGAGAGAGAGTGAGAGAGAGCTGGGAGAGCCTCCGGCTGGGAGAGGGAGAAGCAGGGTCCTTACTGAGCAAGGAGCCTGACATAGGGTTCAATCCCAGGACTCTGTCTGATGACTTGAATCAAAGGCAGATGCTTAGGTGACTGAATGGCCCAGGCATCCCTGAAGATCATTCTTTAAGTCAGAATTTTGTACATAATAGCCTGGTGTTCTGAAAAAGAGATAAGCATAATTTCCTCCATTTTAGGACAAGAAAAACAAGAGCTATCCTTTAACAAAAGAATTCATCTTTTCCAGTTTCTGCTGGCTTGGGTTTGGTTTGAAGGGAAGGAGTAGACCAGATTTCTGGGTCTTCATTACTCAAGGAGCAGTGTCAAATTGGAATATCAATTTTTTTTTTCCTGTACCTTCTTCTCTCCATTCTCATTGACACAAAGGCAAATACTCAAAACGGTGCAATTAGATTGGGATAGATCTCAATAGTAGTCATAAAAAATGACAGAAACAAAGAAATCTAGAATTGGAAATAATTAACAGAGCATTTAGCCAAGGGATGGGATATGTGATGGGTGATGTCACTTCCACCCCTCACTGGTGGCAGACATCACTAATCAATTATTAAACCTAAATGTGGCTCAACAGATGTTTTCTGCACAATGCCCCCAGTAGCCATTACCAAGTAATTGGAGCCACCAGTGAGGCCCTCCCTAAGGTATTCTAATCATTTAACATTATGGGAACACTGAGGTCGATAAAGGTAAGGGCCCTTGCTCAGTGACTGACAGAGAACCCTTATTCTTTTTTTTTTTTTTTTTAAGATTTTATTTATTTATTTGAGAGACAGTGCATGCAGGGGGAGGGGTACAGGGAGAGGGAGAAGCACATACCCTACTGAGCAGGGAGCCTGATGGGGAACTCAATCCCAGGACCCCAAGATCATGATCTCAGCTGAAGGCAGATACTAACCGACTAAGCCACCAGTGCACCCCTAATTGTGGAATTCTTGAAACTATCCCACCAGGTAGCATGGAAAGAAGGATGGTTTCCCACTACAAGAAGCATTCCAAAAGAAGGGACACAAAACTTCCTCTCTACTTGTTCAGTTCTCAGAACCAGAGTTCAGAAGTTCTTCAGAAACTAACTAAAGTAACTAACCAACTAAAGCAGCACTCTTCCAGTCACTTTTTATCCCGACGCCTGTTTACTTTCAACATCCTCAGATTTTATCTAATGTATCTAAATGTTCAATTTTGTTTTAAACATATTTTAATCTAATGGATAGTCTTCCTCTAGGTAATAATAACTTCTTTGGGGAAGAAACTCCAAGTCTTTCATAGCCTCTCTCTACCTCTGCACACGTCCTTAAGATGACATCTGCATGTGTGAGTTGTTAATGTGTTAAGGAAGCCTGAAACCTTGGATCCATTTGGTGTCCTTGTACTACATTTTACTTCTCTGGATGCTCAGCAGCTTATTGGTCAATGAGTGCTGTATCTTGTACCCTGGCTTCTCTAAGTTTATTAAGAGACTACAGGCAAACCTCATCTCTTTCTGAGGCCTGGGTGTTACTGCATTTTGTTCTAGGACTGGTGAGATCTACAGAGCTACTTTCCCCTGTACTTACCAGGTAATCTCATGGCTACTTTCTCTATGCCTCCCCAGAGGGTGAGAACTTCTGGATACATTCTAAATCACAGTGGGATTATGGGCCACTCACATGCAGAACTTCTTCCAAGACCCTATATCTAATTTTGTATGTGGAAGTTTGTGTTCTATTTCTTTAAAAATTTCCTCCCTGCCCCCATCACATAAGCTTCAAAACCCATGAAAACTGGATTCACCCCTAACTGACAGACACTCTGAGGGCCTCAGTGCAGGCCTTCTCTCTCTTCCCAACTGCACGAGGCCATTACTTTTACTTGTATGTGGCTGTTTGCCTGTTGGCATGGATACAGTCTGCAAATCATCTCTACCTGGAATTTCAAACAGAAGCAAAACAAGAGTGCTTCTATTGAAGAGCTAGAGTAGGAAGACAGAGGCATTTGTCTCTCAATCATTGTCTCTCTTTCCCTTCTTTCCACTACTCTTTAAGAGTCAGGCTTTCCTTTACTTCCCTATGTCACAGCCTCATGGCTTATTGTCTTAGACGAAAGGAGCATCTCTTCCGGAGTTTGGGAGAAATGAGATTCTTACTATGTGCTGAATTTTATAAGTTAAATAGAATTAAGGAAATTTAGCAAATTCTTTTTCTCTCCACTAAGCCTATTCTACTCTTTCCTGATTAGGGAAATAAGTCTCAGAGCTCCACTTCAGGCAAGAGTCAATGATGGAACATGATTTAAAGAAGCAAATTAAAATGAATTGGCTTGATATTTGCAAAGCATTATACCATTATACTCTCCTTTTTAAAAAAGAAGTCAGAAAATTGGATTTGTACATGACATAATCCTATTTTAAATGTTGGGATCTAATTAAAAAATAAAAAATTAGAATATATAAAATAATATATTCTTATGACGCTAGGAACCAAAAGGGTTCTGAGACATTTAGAAATATTAACTAATTCTCCCAACAACCTCTTTTACAGATGAGGAAACTGAGGCATGGTGCAAGTAACTTGACCAAGATCACATAGCTGTATGTGGTGCAAACCAAATACATGTCTGTGGGTAGAGTTGTTGCAAGGCAGCCAATTTGGAACCTCTAGTTTATGATATGTGTGAATAAGCTAGAAAGCAAAAGCCTTTGAATTCTGGCTTGGCTTCTCTGCTGAATGACCTGTACTAGTCACTTAACCTCTAGAAATCCCTCTGTAAAATTAGGATACTGTGATTAACCTTGCAGTGCTGAGTGTTGGTTTTCTTTTTTCTCCTTCCTTTTACATGGATGACTGCAGTGAACATTCATGATATGCTTGTATATTATCTGGGATGCACAAATCTTGCCTATTGTTCAAGACCCAATATATTCCTAATACTTCTAGAAATAATCTGCTATAATAGACAGTGCTAGGCTTGGGGTCAAGAAGCTTGTTTCAGTTCTGGTGCTGTTTCTGAGCATACAAGTTTCTGAGCCTCAGTGACTCTGTGTTTACAACGTGGAATTCAACTAAGTTAATGGCTTTCAACTGTGTTTTGAGAAATGCTCTATTTCTCTAAAAGTGAGAGAGGGCATTGAAAAAGAGAGAGGACAAGGGGAAGGATGGGTGAGCAGTTTATGGGTTCCCATCTCCACTACTAATTTTGCAACTCCATTTTAAGCTGTCAGATTTTATTAGAAGGGAGTATTCCACTGCCAATAAAATAGGTGGAAACCACTAGACCTTTCATGTACCCACATTCTCTAAAAGTCTTTTCTTGTTTTCTCTTTTTATTTCCTTTTTGTCCTAAACATGGAACTAAAGGGTCTGACAAGTTTCAAAAATTCCAGCTGAAATATACATTCTTTTGTCCTTTTCTTTTTTCTACCAAGAAGTGAAATTAAAGATGAAGAGGCCTCAGCAAGGACCATCGTGGAAACTTCCAGCAACTTCACAGATAGTTTCCAGCAAAATGTGATGGGTTAGGAAACTTTTCAGTTTCCAAACTGCTACCAAGTGACACACAAAAGTCATAAATTACCTCTCATTAGCCAGTGATTTTAGGAGTTTCTCATTTGCATTTGAATGTTTCTTACTGTGGGGGAATGACCTTCAAGAGGCAGCTTCTTTGTCTTTCTTACTTGATTGTCTTTAAGCTATCATTATGAACTCCATTAGAACAATTTTTCTCCACCTGAGGCTAAGGAACTGGAAGGTATGAAGAGGAATAAATCAAGCCCTTATTCTCAACAGTCTTCCTCAGCTTCCATTTTAGGGCAAGACAGACCCAAATTTATTTCCCAGTTTTCTGCTTGGAAATAAGATGATCATCCTTTAAGCCAGAGTCTCAAAGCTCCTTGAATGGAGGTGAATGAGGACACACAATTATCTGCGAATCATCACACGTCTTCAGAGGAGAATTACAATATTCTTGAAGTATCATGGAACTCCCATTTCTGATCTTCTAGATGAAAATTGATTTATATTTTGCTTTGAAGACAGGTTGGTACATTGAAAATCCCGGAAGGCTGTTGCTCAAATCTTGATTCTAAATTCACACCAGCATTCAGGCGCCTTGAGGCAAATTACTTTTCTGGACCAGACAGCAATTTTACCATTGGGAGCATTGGAGTAGATGCTTTCTGAGATTCTTTTCGATTTAGGTAGTCTAAAGACAAATTACTATCGAGGAAATTATCTCCAGTTGTTGGTTTGGTCTTCAAAATCATTACAGGATCTGATTTTGAGGTTAGGCTGTCAGAATTGGCCCTTAATATTCTACGGCCCGTGCTTCAGATTGGGCTATGTAACGGAAGGAGTTGGGTCTCCTTGAGTTGACTGGCTTGTTCCCGTATTGGTTGGGATTCTCTTCATGTTCAGAGGTCCACTGAGATCTTCAGCTCAATGGCATCGCCGCAGTCAGGTGTAAGTTGATGATCTGGACCCCTCACTGACATTTCACCCAATTCTCCAGATAGTCATTTCATCAGTTTCTTTCATTTCTCCCTCATCACTGCGTCATGGTCCCTTTAAGGCAGCGGCCATAGTTGAGTGGTGGGAGCAGCTGCTGGCAGCAAAGAGACTTGCAGGATTTGGCCTACCCTTGGCCACTCACCGCGCACGCTCAGGACCGGGGGCTTGGTGGGAAAGGAAGGAGGGGCTTAAGGTGCGCCTGCGCATCTGGGGCGCGCGCAAGGGGCTGGTTTAGTGATCCCTTTAAGAAACCGCAGGCGGAGGAATTTCTCTGAGAGAAAATAATCCTACTCACGGGGCCCCTTGGAGGCCATTAACCCCCCGAGTCCCGGCCCCCCCCTTTCCCGGGCAGGCCCTACCGCCCACGCGCGCACCCGTGGGATCTCTACATCTCCGACCCGGCGCGCGGCATCCGCCCCCTCCTCACTCTGAGCGCCAGGCCCGGCTGGGTCCGGGGAAGCTGCCGCGAGGCGGCCGTGCCTGCAGTGTGGGCGGGGGCCGGGGGCCCGAGAGGTTCCGCCGCCACCGCGCCGGGAGCCGCAGCGGTTCCGAGCGGGGCCCAACATGGCGGAGAGAGAGGTGGAGTCCGGCCCCCGAAAGAGGGTAGGTGAGGTGAGGCAGAACTCGGGCGGCGGGCGGCGGGGGGCGGGGCGGGAGTCGCGTCCCGGGGCCGGGAATGGGCCAGGCGCAGGCTCGTGGAGGGGTCGCTGAGGCCCGGTTGGGGAGAGGTTGCGGGCAGGACTGAGGCAACCTTGGGTATGGAGCGCGCTGGAGAGTGGTCCTTCGGCAGGTGGGACAAAGATTTGCTGCTGGTTAGGAGGGGGAGGGGCGGGGGTTGTTGTTTGCTTTATTTTTCTTTTTTTAAAAAATTTTTTTCTGGCACTGGGGGTGGCTTATGTGGGCCAAGGGAGGGAAGGTGTCATATTCTTAAGTGCATCTTCAGTAAATCAGAGTCTGGAAGTTTAACTGGGGAGAGGTCAGGTGGGGGTGGTAGTGGCGGGAATAAGTCGTGGACAGGTCTCAAGAGGAATAACCTGGAGGGTTCTTAAGTAACACCATCGCGAATTCATTTTCCTACCTCCTTCCCCCTCCCCCAATAACCGTTATCAGACCAAGGTGGAGGTGGTGCTCTTACCTGTGAAGAAGTGGGGTTGTTGGCATGTCCTCATTTAGATTTTGGCAACTCTAAATGTCGTGTTCTAGTCTAGCCTCTTTACTAACAATTAAGAACGTTATGACAAGTTTTGTCATCACAAGGGTGTACCCAACCAACCTGCAGAGGTGAAGCCAGTTGTACATGAGAGTTATTGAATGCCTTTTAAAGTTTGTCTTGAAACTTTTCTTATTTAATTCTGAATGATTTTTTTTTTCAGACGGAGAACAATACTGTACTATCGATTGGGAAATATTTTTCAGATTTTAAAAAAATATTTCCTCCCCACCCTCCCAAACCTTAGCATGTTGAGCAATGAGTTTCCTATTAGGAGTCTTCCTTTGGGGAATGGTCACAAAATGATCAAATTAGTGTTAAGCCAACCACGTAAAAAATTACTACTTAATTTTTACTGACAATGCCTTTATGATTTAGCATAGAATTAGCAATCTCATAATGAATTACAGCTAACATTTTGAGTGCTTACTATGTGCCTGGCACTGTGCTTTATAGGAGGAATTTAACTTTGCGTTAGCTTTGTAAAACCCATTTTGCAGATGAAGAAATGTGGGCGTAGAGAGTTTAAGTAATTATACTTACGGTCAGATAGCTCTTTAAGAGGTTAATCTGGGATTTGAATTCAGGTTTGTCCCAACTACAATGCTTGTGTCCGATGTCAGTCTCTGTGTCTCCCGTTAAAACCCTAAATTATAGGGGCACCTGGGTGGCTCAGTTGCTTAAGCATAAGATCTTGATCTCAGCTCAGGTCTTGATTCCAGGGTCTTGAATTCAGGCCCTGCATTGGGCTCCATGCCTAGCATGCCTACCTAAAACAAAACTTAAATTATAAATAACCAGAGAAATGTCAAATAGTTTTTTTCCAACAGTTTATTCTGAAGTATTTTCAGTTACACAGCAAAACTGAAAAAATTTAGAGACCGTTCGTATACTCACTGCCTAGTTTCAACTATTAACATTTTATTGGTTTTATAACGTATTTACTCATATATGTAGCCTTTTATCCATAATCAGTTATTTTATAATGCCTTTCATTGTATTTGGAGCAATTAAAATTTAATGTTGATAGTCTTACGTATATAGAAGTTTAAATCTTCCTTATGTAAAAATTAGTCGTAGCTAGAACAAGATATGTTGTATGATAGTATATTAAATAGTTCATTTAACATAAATATTGGGTATGGAATGCACATGTTTTGAAATTTTAAATTACTCTTCAAGCTCTGAGTCAGTTTAAACTGGATCCTCATTTGAGGAAAGGCACATGGCATGTGGTCAACCAGTTAAAATACATAGGATGAATTACTTTAGCTGTGTAATGTTCATTCAAGGAGATCTCTGAATCCAGTTGCTACTAATGCTATTATCATTCATCTTATAAAATGGAATGTTCTGGAAAACATCTAAGCAGGTTGGTAACAAATTCATCTAGATTTTAAATACTTCTTTTTCTTCTAATATACTTTAAAGGTGCCACACTGGTAGTAATCTAAACCATTATTTTTTAATATGTAATATATAGATAACCCTTCTACAGATTTTTCCCATTATTTTACCAATTTCATTGTGGAGGAAGGTTACATTCATTAACTTTTAGGCTCCATAATCCATTTTTTAAGTTATTTTATTTTATTTCATGAATTTTTTTTTTTTTAAGTAATGTGTATACCCAGTGTGGGGCTTGAACTACAACCCTTGGTCAAGAGTAGCATGCTCTACCAGACAGGTGTGCCTCCGTTTTGTTTTTGATATTTGGTTAGAATGTTCAGTAGGGTTATCCTGAACTGTACACATGGTACACATGCTTTTTTTCTCCCCTCATTTCTTTGATATGTGCTAAACTCATGGATTCCATATGTGTATATATTCTAAACAGATTAGTGGGGACTATGTACAAAAGAACAATATCTTTTTAAGTAATTTGACTGCTTTGATGCAGCTAAAAAAGTACATAGGCCTAGATAATAAGTTTAGGTTATTTAATCTGAAATAGTATTGATGAATGACATGGTGTTGTATTTGTGATGCTTCGCTGCATTGACCTGTATAATCATTAGTCACAAAAAGTTGTTGAGCACATATGCCAATTGTTGAACTGTATGCTGTGTATTACGTTGTGATATTTATGATCGTCTTACATAATTTATTCTGGCTCTCCTGCTTTTTTGCATCTCCAAAACCTATGACTTCCATGTAATAGGAACTCAAAAAGACTTACATTGATATTTGGTTAAGAAAGTTCACTTGTTCAAGTAGAGGTTCTAGGGCTTGGGTACCGGGTTACTTGCTTTGTAATTTTGGTTGCTTCAGTAAATCTTACATAGCATCTTTTATACTCCAAAATTGTCTCCTGTGGATTCAGATTTAGGGATCTTCTGATTGTTCTGGATTATGGTTAGATGGAAAAGTGTATTTTACGACTTGATTTGATCTTAAATTCTGTGTAGGACTGCTGGCTGTTTTTTATGCTTGTGGGCATTTAGAACAATAGGTATTCATTAGATAAGGTTGATTTGATTGTATTCTGACTATATTGGAATGCCAGTCTTTCAGTTTTTGAACTTGGGGAAGCTAATTATGTGGGTGGGTCAGCACCATATCCATCAATCATCTGTGCTAAAAACCAAGTTCATATGAAGTTCATACACACATAGTCTTTCTTTAAAGTTAGGATATTTTTGAGATATTTATGAATTTTAAGATTATAGAATTTTTATTTTCTAATGTAAGTTTTAAAATTCATTAGTTAGGCTTGTAAATAGTGGAATTATTTTACACATGGCTATTAAAATAAACTTACGAAGCATGTATGAGATCTAACTAAATCTAGTGGCCATATTTTTTTGTGAAATCCCTGTATCTTTTCAAAGTTTACATACAGAATCATGACTTTGGTAAGTGTATATGTTATTACATGGTCTAGTAAGTTGTATCCACTCAGACTTGTCTGTATATTAAATTTGAGGCATATGTGTTTGGTATGCTTAAAAGAAAGATAAGCATATGTATAAGTAGTATGCTTCCATTTTTGTAAAAATTAACCATTTTCCCTTCCCCACATATGTGTCTATACTTGTATATGTATGAGCTTGGAGAAAGTTGTGGAGGCTACATGTCAGGCTACATGTTACTGTTGATTACCTTCAAGGGGTGGGGATAAAGAAGGAAAGAGAGTAGGGAAAATTTTTTGCAAAATGGAAAAACAGTCATGGTATAATATTACGTGAAAATATAGGCTATAAAGTGTTATCCATATTATTATTGTAAATATGTAAAGAGTGAACATGCATGTAGGTAAGGAATAACAAATAACATGAACAAATGAAAACATTGACTTTTATCATGTGATGGGATTATGGAATTGTTTTGTTCTGGGTTTCTGTTATTTTAATATTTTATAATAAAATAATTGCGAAAGGTTGATCCCTCTTAATTCCTTGATGAACTTTTAATCTTTTCTCTTTTCACTAAATGTGTTACTTAAAAAGCACAGTGGTACATACTAAAAATATTTGCAGCTCACATGTACACAGTGTAAAGCATCTACTTGAATGCATTGGCTTTGTATAGAGAGCATTTGAAAAGGCCATTCTAGCGTTGATGATTCTGAATTATTTTCACGGTACCCATCTTATAACTAGCAGAGGTTTCTGTAAATAAAGTAATACTTGATATTTATAAGCATTTAAGTTTTAGTCATTATTTTAATTATTTTATGTGTAATATATCCTCTAATCCTCATTAATTCCATAAACAGTGATAACTATTACTGTCAGAGACTTTTTTTTTTGCTGAAGGTCATAATATAATAGGCTAAACCAGTATCAGGTATTACTGAAAAATTATACTGTTTGATAGTGTAGATTAGAATTCATTATAATAACATAAAAGTTAATGTGTTAATTGTATGTAACATGTAACATAAAATACATGTATCTAATATATATAATAATAGTCTAGGTACTGAATTATCTGGGATTTTTGGTGGTTAAAATCAGCGGAATCATACTTAAATTGAGGTATAAATTCTTAGGATGCATCGAAATCCATTCTAGTTTGAGATAACCTTAAAACATCTTCACAACTCAGAGGTTTATTTTTAAGAAAGTATACACTAAATATTTTAAAGCTATTATTTATTTTAAAGATAAAGTTTGTGCTTCCTTTGAAAATAGAATGATTTTCTAATTTACTAAAGGCCATTTAAGGAGATAAATGTAAAATTGCAATTTTATGGATATTTAGTGAATATTTTCAATTCTGTATTAGGAAACTGACCACTCTTTAAGGAAGACTGATGTTTCTTTTAAATATTCTGATTATTTTACTGTGCATTAATTATGTAATTATTTTAGCAACGGAAAGAGAAAGGAAAGCATTATAGCATAGTATTAGGTTGAACCATATAAAATTGCTAATACTTGACCATTTGACTTATAAAAAATGCATTTTCTTTTTTTAATTTTTTTGAACAACTGTAATCAGTTTATTAAAAAGGTTGACATAAGCATGTGCAATGGTGACTTCAGCCTCAACTCCTGGCTTAGTAGTGATGAACGTAATTTGCTTTAGTAATCTCAAAAGGACGGTGCAAGTCAGTGAGTTGCTTGTGGATCCTCATCTGAAAATGATCCCAAATTTTAGAACCTTCACTACAAGGAGTTTTCCTTGTAGTGATTTTCAGAGTCGTGGTAGGCATCCAAAGTTGTCCTTATACTTTGAGATTCTTCTTTGTCCCTCTGATCTAGTTGCAGATACCTTCTCCAAAGATTTTACATTGTGCTGGTTAGAGTAATTCTAATTTGTTGAATTCCGCCTCTGTTTCCACGGGTGTCTCCTGGTGTCTTTAAAAGCCCTGTCTGCAGCGCAGCTTTCTGATGGACTTGTTCCTTGGAGAGAGCAAGCAGTGGTGAGTGAGGAACAGAAGCGGAGCACCCAGAAGCTCTCTTGTAACTATGACTGTGTCTTCCTTAAAGAGCCAAGAATGCATTTTCAAATAGCTGAATGTAATAGAGCATGGGCTTTTCAAAGTCAGGTTATGGTACAGTCTCTAGTATTTAGTAATATTGGGATAATAACACCCACACCCATTTATGCTTAGGGAATATGCATAATATTACTTTGATTTCATTCCTATCTTTCTGGCCTCCTGGAAGCTTGTGTTAGCTACCTTCCTGCTTTTCACCAAAGATGATACCTGAGCAAACCTTTTCTATCCCACATGGTCTACCCTCTACTCTTTGAGGTTAAGGATCATGTGTTCATCTTTCTTTACATCTCCTAACTTGTTTTATAAATTTAAATGTGATATATATATGTACACATAGAAATACATACTGTATATTTATAAACAAAAATTAAAAACCCATTTTTATTGTTTCATAATTTGATACTAATAGAATATAAAATACAGATTGGTACAGTGAAACTGCATATTCCTCTTACCCAGCTTTGACAGCTGAACAGTTCTCAACATTTTGCTATTCCTCTCTCATCCAACTTTTTTTGGTCAAAATAATTTTAGTATATATGCTTCTGAAGTGAGCACTTGGTCAAAATAATTTTAAAGAAATCTCAGGTGTGACATCATTTAATCTATACATACTTGGGCATGTATTTCTAATAAGTGAGAATTAAAACTAAACAACTCCAATACCATACCTAATAAAGTTAAGAGTTCCTTAATCCAGTCTGTTCAGATTTCTTTGATTCTCTAAAATTTTTTTTTTTTTACAGTCGGTTTGTTTAAATCACTATCCAAATAAGATTTGCCATTTTATTTGGTTTATCTGCCTCTTAAATTTCTCTTAACTTCAACTATTGTCCTCCCTACTGTATACACCCTGTACTTTTTCCCATGCTATCTCTGTTGAAAAAACTAGGTCATTTGTTCGGGAGAATTTCCCACATTCTGGATTTGGCTGCTTGAATTCTTTTGGTGTTTTAACATGTTCAATTACCCTTCATATTTCCCGCAAATTAGTAGTTACATATAAAGCAGTTCTCAACTTTGGCTGAAAGTTGAGAATTACCTGGAGAGCTTTTAAATATCCTGATTCTCAGGTTACATTTCAGATTCATGAAATGAGAATTCATGGCTGGATTTTAGGCATCAATATTTTAAAAAATTCCCCAAGTGATTTAGTTCTGTAGTCAAGATTGAGAACTTGAATTGGTAGAGCTTTATGAGATTGAGGTTCAGTTTCTTTAAGAAAGAAAAATTCATGACAAAAAAAGGAAGAAAAATTCATGAATAGAGTTATATATAATTTATTTCCAATCAGTTTTAAGAATAAAAGGGTATGCTGTTTACAGTGGGGTAATAGCCATAAACTGGGACTGTCTGGACAAATTAGGATATATAGTCACCCTATTAGATGATGCTAGTAGACAGTGAATTCTTGCTGCATTATTCCAGGAGGCACACTTTTAGTGTTACTAAAATTGGTCAATTTACATTCTGTCCAGGGGATCTAAACATTATAGTTTTTTGTTTTTTAAAGATTTTATTTATTTATTTGACAGAGATCACAAGTAGGCAGAAAGGCAGGCAGAGAGAGAGGAAGGGAAGCAGGCTTGCTCCTGAGCAGAGAGCTTGATTCGGGGCTTGATCCAGGGACCCTGAGATCATGACCTGACCCGAAGGCAGAGGCTTTAACCCATTGAGCCACCCAGGCACCCCTAAACATTATAGTTTCTTAACATCTCACTTAATGAATTATCAGTCATAGATGATTCTCCTAGGTCTTTGATTTCATTAGAGGAGTGATTTTTTTTTTTTTTTTAACATATGTTATTCACTGGAATTCTTCTGTAAAGAATTTCTTCATCAGTTATTTGGTCACCCTGTAATATTTTTAAGGAGAAGCAGAGAGTAAATGCTTATTTTTTCTCCTTTATTTATCAACTTTCAGAAAAATGAATCGATTCCAGAGCAAATCCTAAAGGTGAGGCCTGGGAGGTGATATCATTATGAAGACATAGATTTTAATATGTTTGCTATATTTAAGTGTGTTGTGGTCAGTATTCTTTTTGATGTTTAAATTTGTCTCATTTTTTTTATTAATGGCTATCTGTATTAGAATCCTAACATAACATCCATATGTTATCCATGTGTAATCCATAACAGATTACTACCAGTTTGCTGGCTTAATATGGCAGAAATTTATTCTCTCTCATTTCTGGATGCTGGATATCAGGGTGTCAGTA
Organism: Mustela erminea; assembly: GCF_009829155.1. Classification (NCBI taxonomy): domain Eukaryota; kingdom Metazoa; phylum Chordata; class Mammalia; order Carnivora; family Mustelidae; genus Mustela; species Mustela erminea. Next base: position 83,109,062 of record NC_045623.1, on the reverse strand, counting down.
GGCCCAGCTTCTCTCTGAAGGCTCTAAGGAAGAATTTTTCCTTCATCCAGCTTTTCCGAGATCAGACGAGATCGGGCGCGTTCAGGGTGGTATGGCCGTAGACCATCCAGCTTTTGGAAGGATTCTGGAAGTTTCTGGTGGTTTGATTTATATTCCTTGATTTGTTTAAGCATAACTCCAGTCTGCCTCCCTCTTCCCATGGCCTTCTGTGTTTTCTTTTCTGTCTCTTTTAGGGATGTCTTCATTGGATTTAGGGTCCAGCCTAATCCTGGATGATCTTGTCTCAACATGTTTACCTTAATTACATCTGTGAAGACCTATTCTCCTCACAATCTGAGCTTCTGAATGCATATGTCTTTTAGGGGCCACAATTCAAGCCACTACAGTCCACCTTCTTGTCCCTCAAACTTGACATCCATCCCGTATACAAAATACATTCATCTCTATCCCAGCATCCCCCAAAGTCTCAACCCCTTATAGCATGAATTCTTTCTTTCTTTCTTTTTTTTTTTTTTGAAGATTTTATTTATTTATTTGACAGACAGAGATGACAAGTAGGCAGAGAGGCAGGCAGGAGAGAGGAGGAAGCAAGCTTCTGGCTGAGCAGAGAGCCTGACTCGGGGCTCGATCCCAGGACGAGTGTGATTCTGGGTATGACCCATCTGGGATAAAATTCTTCTTCATCTGTATTCCTGTGAAACCAGAAAACAAATTTTCTGCTTGCTTTCTTTTTTTTTTTTTAAAGATCTTATTTATTTATTTGACAGACAGAGATCACAAGTAGGCAGAGAGAGAGGAGGAAGCAGGCTCCCCGCCGAGCAGAGAGCCCAATTCGGGGCTCAATCCCAGGACCCCGGGATCATGACCCGAGCCGAAGGCAGAGACTTCAACCCACTGAGCCACCCAGGTGCCCCAATATTCTGCTTTCCTGATACAATCCTGGGTCAGGCATGGGATAGACATTCCCATTACAAAAGGAAGGAAATGGAAGGAATAAAGGGATCACTGGTCCCACTTAAGTTCAAAACCCAGCTGGACCAATTTCCTTAGGTTTCAGGACCTGAGAAAAATTCTCTCTGGCTTGATCTTCTGCCTTCTGGGTTTACTGAAACAGTGTAGACCCCTGCTTTGAGCCTACTTCTCTGACTTCTACTTCTGTGGACCTTTCTTTTTCTTTGAAGGATAGCACATGTTCACACATGAGTAGCTTTATTAGCTCTTTCCTGTCAACAGAATTCCAGATTTTTTTTTTTTCATTTTTGTCTTATCTGTTCTTTGAAGTATAGGCTGGTAGTGTTTTTGTTAGTATACTATGTTCACACACCAGGGCACCTAGGTGGCTCTGTCATTGGGCATCTGCCTTTGGCTCAGGTCATGATCCCAGGGTCCTGGGATTGAGCCCAGCGTCAGGCTCCCTGCTTGGGGGGAAGGAAGTCTGCTTCTCCCTCTCCCTCTGCTTGTGTTTCCTCTCTTGCTGTATTTCTCTCTGTCAAATAAATAAATAAAGTCTTTAAAAAAATGTGTTCACAAACCTCGAGTCTTCTATGTAAAGGGGGTCCATACAATTAGACAAGAGGGTTCTTCGTGGATCTGGATAACCCAGTCTTTATTCCTGATTTAAATTGAGGTGACTGATTGGACCCATGAGTCATACATCTGATATCTTCAGCAAATAGTTGTCTAGCTATATCCTTGGCCCTTTCTCTAGAGCACATTTCTAATGGTGAATTTCGTAATTTTCACATCCTCTGAGATGGGCTGAGAACCTCCCAAATCATCAAGAGTTGTTTCCTTTTTGCTTAATATTTTCTCAATTTATCTCTTGGGTCTTCCTTTTTACTCTTAGCAACAAAAAGAAACCAGGTTGTGCTTTCAACACTTTGTTTAGGAATCTTAGTAAATATCTAAATTCATTGCTTCCAAGTTCTGCTTCCTACCCAGTATAGAACACAATTCTGTCAAGTTTTCTGCTACTTTATAATGATTACCTTCTAGTTCCCAATAGCATATTCTTCGTTTCCTTCTATTTTTCCTTCTAACATCTCACCAGAACCACCTTTAACAATCAGATTTTTCTCAACATTTTGTTCATGGTATATATGTGTTAAGATGTTAAAAGCTTTCTCTTCTTGTTCCTCACTTCCTTGTGAAACTTTACCAGAATTGTCTTTAGTTTTTTTTTTTTTTTAAGATTTTATTTATTTATTTGACATAGAGAGATCACAAGTAGGCAGAGAGGTTGGCAGAGGGGGTGGTGAGGCATGCTCCCCACTGAGCACAGAGCCTGACATGGGCTCAATCCCAGGACTCTGGGATCATGACCCGAGCTGAAGACAGAGGCTCAACCCATTGAGCCACCCAGGTGCCCCCACCAGAATTGTCTTTAATACTTATATTTGTACCAACCATCTCTTGAAGGCAATCTAGATTTTTTTTCTATCACGCTGCTCTCTTGTTATTTTTTTAAGTAGGCTCCACACCGGGTGTAGAGCCCAGCCTGGGGCTTGAACTCATGACCCTGAGATCAAGACCTGAGCTGAGATCAAGAGTGGGATGCTTTAACCGACTGAGCCACCCAGTCACACCCCCTCCCTTTTTTTTGATAGTTGACAGATTGCCTCTTACATGCTTCCTAAAATTCATCCAGCATCGGGGCACCTGGGTGGCTCAGTGGGTTAAAGCCTCTGCCTTGGGCTCGGGTCATGATCCCAGGGTCCTGGGATCGAGCCCCATGTCGGGCTCTCTGCTCAGCGGGGAGCCTACTTCCCTTCCTCTCTCTGTCTGCCTCTCTGTCTACTTGTGATCTCTGTCTGTCAAATAAATAAATAAAATCTTTAAAAAAAAAAAATTCATCCAGCATCTACTCATCCAGTTCCAAATCTTTTCCCATATTTTTAGGTATTTATTACCACAACCTACCATTTCCAAGTACCAAAATCTGTATTAGTTTACTAGGTTTGCTGTAAGAACTCACCACAGACTCGGTGGCTGAAAACAACAGAAATTTATTCTCTCATAGTTCTGGAGGCTAGAACTCCAAAATCAAGGGGTCAGCAAGGCTATCCTCTATCTGAAGGCTCTAGGAAAGAACCTTCTTTGTGTCTCTTTCAGCTTCTGGTGGCCTTAGGTTCCTTGATTTGTGGCAGCATTAACTCCCAGTTTTTACCTCTGCTTTCACATGGCCTTCTCTGTGTTTTTGTCTTTTCTAAGGAGAATTAGGGCCTTCCCTAATCCAGGGTCATCTCATTTCAAGATCCTTGCGCTGATTACATCTGCAAAGATCACATTCTGGATACCTGGGAGGACATATCTTTGGGGGCCACAGTTCAACGTACAACAAGTCTTTAAGGTTAGCACCTGAATGTTTTAAAAAAATTATATAAAAGTTACCTTAGGGGTGCCTGGGTGGCTCAGTGGGTTAAGCCTCTGTCTTCAGTTTAGGTCATGGTCTCAGGGTCCAGGGATCGAGCCCCGCATCAGCCTCTCTGCTCAGCAAGGAGCCTGCTTCTCCCTCCCCTTCTGTCTGCCTCTCTGCCTACTTGTGATCTGTCTCTGTCAAATAAATAAAAATCTTTAAAAAAAAGTTACCTTAAATTTTTTAAATGTGTTTAAATACACATGACATAAAATATACCATTTTATTCTTTTATTTTTTTATTTTTACTTATTTATTTTTTAAAAAGATTTTATTTATTTATTTGACAGAAAGTCAAGTAGGCAGAGAGAGAGGAAGAAGCAGGAGCAAAGAGCCCAATTCGGGGCTTGATCCCAGGACCCTGGGATCATGACATGAACTGAAGGCAGCGGCTTTAACCCACTGAGCCACCCAGGTGCCCCTAGAATTTACCATTTTAATTATTAAAAGTGTGTAACTCAATGGAATTAAGTACATTTTAATAGTGTTGTACAAGTATTACTACTGTCTTTTCTTTCTGTTTTTTAAAAGATTTTATTTATTTTAGAGAGAGTGAGTGTGGGGAGGGGTGGAAGGAGAGAGAGAGGGAGAGAATCTCAAGCTGACTCTGTGTGGAGCTTCATCCTGACTCAGGGCTTGATCTCAGGACCCTGAAATCAAGACCTGAACTGAAACCAGGAGTTGGAAGCTCAACTACCTGAACCACCCAGGTGCTTCTACCACTGTCTTTTTCATCCCGCACAGAAAGTCAGTCCACATTAAGGAATAACTGTTTTCTCTAGCTTCTGTTATGCTTTAATTTACTTTATAGCTCAATGAATTTGCCTATTCTAGATATTTCACATAAGTGGAATTAGACAGTATTTGACCTTTGGTGCCTGACTCATTTCACTTAGCGTAATATATCAGAACTTCATTTTTTTATGGCTAAGTAATAGTTTATTGTATGTAGGTAATACATTTTATTTATCCTTTTATTTGTTGACAGGCACAGTTGTTTTTATCTTTTGGCGATTATGAAAAATGTTGCTATAAACAGTGCTGTACCAATAATCTGAGTCTATGTTTTCACTTCTTTTGGATATATACCTAGAGATGGATTTGCTGGGTTAAATGGGATTTTTATGTTTATCTTTTTGAGGAATCCCCAGTTTGTTTTCCACAGAGGTGTATTAGCAATGCACAAAGGTTCTGATTTCTCCATATCATCTTCAGCGCTTGTTCTTTTTTCTTTTTTTTTTCTTTTTCTGATAATAGCTGTCCTGGTGGGTGTGAAGCAGTATCTCATTGTGGTTTTGATTTGTAATTTTTAAATCATTATTGATGGTGAGTATCTGTTCTTGTGCTTATTGGCCATTTATATATCTTCCTTGGAGAAATGTGTTTTTAAATCCTTTGCCCTTTTTTAATTGGGTTGTCTTTTTGTTACTGAGTTATAGGAGTTATTTATATATTTTGAAGATTTTATTTATTTATTTGACAGAGAGATACCACAAGCAGATGGAGAGGCAGGCAGAGAGAGAGAGAGAGAGAGAGAGGGAGGGAAGCAGGCTCCCTGCTGAGCAGAGAGCCCGATGCGGGGCTTGATCCCAGGACCCTGAGATCATGACCTGAGCCGAAGGCAGCGGCTTAACCCACTGAGCCACCCAGGTGCCCTATATTTTGGATATTAAACTCTGATCAGATATGTGATTTGCAAATATTTTCTCCCATTCAGGTGGTTTTTCATTTTTGATATGTCCATTGAGCCACAAAAGTTTTCAGTTTTGATGAAGTCTAATTTGTCTGTTTTCCTTTTGTAGCTTGTGCTATTGTTTTCAGTTTAAGAAACATTTGCCAAATATAAGATCCTGTAGTTTTTCCCATATGAAGAAGTCTGAGTTTTGTAGTTTAGCTCTTTAATGTAGGTCTTTTTTTTTTTTTTTTTTTTAAGATTTTATTTGTTTATTTGACAGAGAGAGACAGAGAGGTCACAAGTAGGCAGAGAGGCAGGCAGAGAGAGAGGGAGAAGCAGGCTCCCCGCCAAGGAGAGAGCCCGATGTGGGGCTCGATCCCAGGACCCTGGGATCATGACCTGGGCCGAAGGCAGAGGCTTAACCCACTGAGCCACCCAGGCGCCCCTTTAATGTAGGTCTTTAATCCATTTATAGTTAACTTTTGTTTATAGTATAATGTATGTGTTCAGTTCTGTTCTTTTGTATGTGGATATCCAGTTTTTCCAGCACTATATATTGAAGTTTGTTCTTTTACCATTGAATGATGTTGGCACCCTTGTCAAAAATCATTTGGCTTTTGTATTAATCACTTTGTGTGCTATAACAAAATAGCATAGATTGGGTGGCTTAAACCATAGAAATTTATTTCTCCTATTCCTGGAGGATGGGAAGTCTAAGACTAAGGTTTTAGGAGGTAGATTTCATTTGGTTTGTTGGCAGCTGCCATTTTTGCTTTGTGCCCTCATAATCTCTTCTTTGTGTATTCTCAGAGATTGAGTGAGCTCTGTGGTTTCTCTTATTAGGAGGGCACTAATTCTGTCATGAGAGCCCTACCCTGATAACCTCATCTAACCCTACTTACCTCCCAAAGGTCCTATCTTTAAATATCATAACATTGGGGTTTCAGTCTTCAACATGTAAATTTTGGGGACAGAAACATTCAGTCCATAACAGCCATGTATATAAGGGCTTATTTCTGGATTCTCAGTTTTGTTCCAGTGGTTTGTATGTCTCTTTGTGCCTGTACTACACTGTTTTGATTACTGTAGCTTTGTAGAAGTTTGAAATTGGAAAGTGTGAGTCCTCCAACTTTGTTTCTCCTTTTCAAGATTGTTTTGGCTATTTGGCATCCCTTAAAATACCATATGAAATTCAGGATTTTTTTCCTATTTCTACACAGTATGCCGTTGGGATTTTGTTAGGGATTGAATTGAATTTATAAATCTCTTGGGTAGTATTGTCATCTTGATACTATTAAATCTTCTAGTCAACAAATGCAGGGTATCTTTCCTTTTAGCTATGCCCTTTAAATTTTTTTTTTTTTTAAATTAAGTAAACTTAACCCCCAACGTGGGCCTAGAACTCATGACCCTGATATCAAGAGTGCCACGCTCTGCTGACTAAGCCAGTCAGGTACTCCTGTCCTTTAAAATTTCTTTCAGCCATATTTTGTCCAGGTCTCAGTGTACAAGTCTTGTAGCTCCTTGGTTAAATTTTTCCTAAATATCAGTGTAATTCACTGTATTAATAGAATGAAAAAAACCCTCACATGATCATCTCAGTTGATGTAGGAAAAAACATTTGAAAAACTTCATCAGACTTTATTTAATAAATTAGGAATAGAAGGTAACTTCCTCAACATGATAAAAGCTATATTTGAAAAATTGTAATTAACATCATATTGATGGTGAAAGACTGCAAGGCTTTCCCCTTAGATCAGGATGCCCTCTTTTGGTACTTCTAATCAATGTATTTGAAGTTTAGCCAGAGCAGTTAGGCAAGTTAGAAATGACATCTAAATTAGAAAGAAAGAAGTAAAAGTATCTCTTACTGCAGATGACATGATTATTTATATAGAAAACCTTAAAAATCCACCAACATCCGCCATCCCTGCAGACCCTGTGAGAGGTGGTAAGTTCAGCAGAGTTCTGGATTTAAAAAATCTCACGAAAATCAGTGTATTTCCACACATTAGCAATGAAATACTGAGAGGAAATCAAGAAAATTATTTCATTTATATAAGCATCAAAAAATAAAATACTTAGTTTTCTGTATTCTTTTGATTTAACTCAGTGGTCCTTGAAAGTTTATTACCTTTTGGTCAAAAAGGATGGGCCTAGGCTTATGCTTTTGTTACTATCTCAGACTTGGAATTAACTCCCAAGAAGCCTTGGGTACCTTTCAGTAGGAAGTGGTAGTTACAGAGTATAGTCTGAACTGAGATATGCTTTTTGAAATTAAAGGGGTTTTTTGAGACTGTTATTGCTTGTGTTTTTTATACTTCTTCCTCAACTCACATCTGGTTTTTCCTTCTGTTTCCCCACTGAAATTGTCTTTAACATCACTGAAATGACCTAATAATTACCAAGTCTAATGGATGCTTTTCAGAGCTTTTATTTGATTTCTCTTAGACATCTGACCCTATTGCCTGTTCCTCCTTGAAACTTCTCCCTTGTTTATAAAGATGGCATTCTCATGGTTCTTCTCTTGAATTGCTTCTTTTCGGTCATCTTTGACTCTTTTTGCATGCCCATTAAGTGTTGTTTCCTTGGCCTGTGTTTTTCTTGGGTAATCTCCTACAGTTGCTTTAAAACTACCCATTAAATACATCGTGATTTCCTTTCTGCTTTGCTTCTTTTTTTGTGTGTCTAAAACTCAAAATCTGTATTGCCAGATGTGTTTAGTTACTGTTTTCTAGTCATCCATGTTAGAAACTTCTGAGTCATCTTGCTTCTTCTCTTTTCCTTATCAATACTTTTTTGTTTTTTTAAAGATTTTATTTATTTATTTGACAGACAGAGATCACAAGTAGGCAGAGAGGCAGGCAGAGAGAGAGGGAGGAGCAGGCTCCCTGCTGAGCAGAGAGCCCGATGTGGGGCTCCATCCCAGGACCCTGGGATCATGACCCGAGCCAAAGGCAGAGGCCTTAACCCACTGAGCCACCCAGGTGCCCCTCAATACAGTTTTAATTGGTGAATCTTACTGAGATTACCTCAGATATGATTAAGATTTTATTTCTACTAACACCAGCCTAATTATGGTATTCGTTTTGTTTGCTTCATCTTAACTTTTCTTGCCTTTATTTATTTATATTTTATTGCCTTTATTTATTTATTTGACAGAGAGAGATCATAAGTAGGCAGAGAGGCAGGCAGAGAGAGGAAGAAGCAGAGAGCCTGATGCGGGGCCTGATCCCTGGACCCTGAGATCACTACCTGAGCCAAAGGCAGAGGCTTAAGCCACTGAGCCACCCAGATGCCCCTTTCCTTGCCTTTAAAACTCTTCCCCCCACTATCTGTGTTTTTTCCTCTCCCATTCATTCTGTATACTGGAGACTGATTTATTCTCAGAAATGAAAATCTGTTCATCAATATGGTAACAATTTGGCTCCCTTAATAATTATTCAATTCGTTAAGATAGGTGCTATTCAGATTCTCTTCCTGTGGCAAGAAGCAGGTTGCATTAGGGCTCTGACTCTCCTCTTAGAAATATACTTTTCAAAAGAAAAAAGAAAAAAAAGAAATGTATTTTCCCTTCATGGGAGAGGTTTTTTCTAATTGTCTCTGCTGTTGTCATGCTAGCTTGGTTGGTAGGGGTCCTCCTTGGCCCAGCAGCCAGAATGTAGAGATAGAATCTTTGCTTAATTCCACCCAGCACAGTTGAGACCAGGCTGTGACTTTTTAAAAGATTTTTTAAGCAATCTTCACATCCAGTGTGCTGCTTGAATTTACAACCCTGAGGTCAAGGGTTACATGCTCTACTAACTGACCAATTCAGGTGCCCCCCCGAGGTTGTAACTTTTAAACAAGACTTTATTAAAAATTGAGTATAGTGGGAGGGAATTACAAAACCAACACAGTAGTCCACCCCCACCCGAAATCTGTGGTTTTGCTTTCTGTGGTTTTAGTTACCCACAGTCAACCGCGGTCCATCCGGAAGCACACGATCCTCCCTATTGTCGGGAGGTCAGTAGTAGCTTAACATTGTATTGCAGTGCCTGGTTGTTCACCTCATTTCATCTCATCACATAGGCATTTTATCATTTCATGTCAACACAAGAAGAGTGAATACTGTATTTTGAGAGAGTAACCAATTCACTTAACTTTTATTACATTGTAGTGCTGTAATTGTTCTGTTCCTGGTGTTAGTCTTTTCCTGTGCCTAATTTATACATTCAGCTTTATCACATTTATGTGTAGTTGGTCCTTGAACAACAGTGGGGTTGGGGCATCTGTCCCCCCACAGTAAAAAATCTGCCTATTCGTTCTTTAAAAATAAATAAATAAATAATTTTTAAAAGACTTTATTTATTTGACAGAGAGTAGGGGAGAGAGCGAGAGAATGCACAGGCAGGGGGAATAGCACAGGGAGAGGGAGAAGGAGGCTCCCTACTGAGCAGGGAGCCCAATGTAGGACTCAGTCCCAGGATCCCAAGATCATGACCTGAGTCAAAGGCAGACGCTTAACCGACTGAGCCACCCACGTACCCCTTATTTAAGTAATCTCTACACCCAGTGTGGGGCTTGAGCTCACAGCCCCAAGATCAAGAGTCTCATACTCTTCTGACTGAACCAGCCAGGCACCCCTGCCTCTAACTTTTGACTCCCCTGAAACTTAATCGCTAACACCCTACTATTGACTGGAAGCCTTAGTGATAACATAAATAGTTGATTAACACATACTTTGTCTGTTGTATGTATTACATATTATACTGTTAACAATAAAGCAAATTAGAGGAAAGAAAATGTATGTGTATATATACATACATATATATGTGTGTGTGTGTGTGTGTATATATATATATATATATTTTTTTTTTTTTTCCCTATTTTGAGAGAGGTAGAGAGAGAAGCTATGAGAAGGGGGTTGAAGGTAGGGGAGAGGGACAGCGGGAGAAGGAGAGAATCTTAAACAGGCTCCATGCCCAGTGTGCCACTCTGAGCCTGATGCAGTCTCCATCTCACGACCCTGAGATCATGACCTGAGCAGAAATCAAGAGGCAGACACTTAACTAACTGAGCCATCGAGGCACCCCAAAAAGAAAATAATTTTTAGAAAATCATAAGGTAGAGAAAATACATTTGCAGTACTGTACTGTATTTATTGAAAAAACTGTGTAAGTGGACCTGTGCAGTTCATACCCATGTTGCTCAAGGGTCAGCTGTACTACCTTTAATAATTAGCTATTCCAAAATTTTTTTTAAAGATTTTATTTATTTCTTTGACAGAGATCACAAGTAGGCAGAGAGGCAGGCAGAGAGAGAAGAGAAGCAGGCTCCCTAACGAGCAGAGGGCCTGTTTCAGGGCTTGATCCCAGGACTCTGGGATCATGACCTGAGCCGAAGGCAGAGGCTTTAACCCACTGAGCCACCCAGGTGCCCTGAGCTATTTCTAAAAAACTTTGGGGGCGCCTGGGTGTCTTAGTGGGTTAGGGCCTCTGCCTTTGGCTCAGGTCATGGTCCCGGGTCCTGGGATCGAGCCCTGCTCCTCAGGGAGCCTCCTTCCTCCTCTCTCTCTGCCTGCCTCTCTGCCTAGTTGTGGTTTCTCTCTGTCAGGTAAATAATAAAAAATAAAAAAACAAAAACGAAAACTTTGAACACCAAAAATTTAAAAAAAAAGGAAAGAAAGAAAAAAACCCCTTCATTCTGGAGAAGGAATTAATAGAAGAAAGGTTGTTATGTTGGTTACACTTTCTTTGTATACAGTTCAGGTTTAACTTTCCACAAAGATTTTGAGGTAGTTTACAAAAAGATATATAAAGATTAAAATAATTAAGGACCATGGTACAGGAAAATACAGATATGGTAACTTTAATGTTGTGATTGATCAGAGAATATAATTATGTTCTATTATCACATAGAACAAATATTACTGCATCTGTGAAGAAAGAGCGTATTGTAGCACTGTCTAAAAGTAGTTTCAGATGTGAATCTTGAGTAGGAGACACTGAGTAATGTAGTGAACATTGTCTTCAGTAACATTTTCTTTTTAACAGAAGAAAGTCTCAATTTCTCTTCTATAAGTTTCTGTATGAACATTATTTCTTTTGGGTAAATAATTAGTGGGATTGCTGAGTAATAAAAGTTTTCTTTATGTTGTGTTTTGAGTTATTTTATATATTTTGGATATAAATCTTTTATTAGATATGTGTTTTGCAAATATTTTCTCTTAGTCTGTGGCTCATCTTCATTTTCTTAACATTGTTTTTCAAAGAGCAGAAATTGAGATTGAGGCTGGTGAACACATACACGTATACAGACATGGATTTAATTTTGTGGGAATCAGCAGATAGATAACAGGAGACCCAGGAGAATCGTGGTGTATTTGTTTTTAATTAGCAATATGCTTCAGAATCCCCTGAGGAATTCTATCCCTGCTCCTTTACAATACACAAATGTCTAGTCCCTATCTGTCCCAGACCTTCTGAAATAGATTAAGAGGAGGATTGCGAAGTAGGAACCACTATCATAGTGGTTCATAGTACATAGTAGATGTACTATCATAGTACATTTTGGCCTTAGTTCTTACCATTAACATGGTTTTTGTTTCCTTACAGATAAAATAGAAATAAAGATCTATGTAACTTAGTAGGTTTCAGGAAGTTAGTGCACAAGAAATACTAGCATACACTGGGAGGTGTTTTCTGGAGGCAAAGGGGAGAGATTGAGTAGTGTCATGGAAGCCTTGGAAGTCATTGTTGGGAAGTGAATGTGAACATTACTTTTTTCTTGCCTTCTATTCTGTGTGACACTTGAATTATTTAAGAAGCAAATGTTTGCTCCAAGTATTCCTTTCATTCAACCCTTTTGTTCCCATGAAATGGACTATGATGTTTTCTTTTCTTGAATTCCATTATATCATAGTAACTTTCTTGCTTTTCTATACAATCTTCATATGATTTTTCATAGAGTTTATGTCAGAGTTGAATTATTTCTCTAGAGATAGTTATAGAAAATAGGCATGCTTAGTCCTTCAGTTTTTCTTCATGTTTGATGCTTTAATATATAAGTAGTTATTTTCCTCACTATAATTCTTATATATGGAAAGTAAATTTTTATTTTTTTAATTTTTTTTATTTTATTTTTTTTTAAAGATTTTATTTATTTATTTGAGAGAGAGACAGTGAGAGAGAACATGAGCGAGGAGAAGGTCAGAGGGAGAAGCAGACTCCCCAAAAAGCTGGGAGCCCGATGCGGGCCTCGATCCCGGGACTCCAGGATCATGACCTGAGCCGAAGGCAGTCGTCCAACCAACTGAGCCACCCAGGCGCCCTGGAAAGTAAATTTTAAGACGCAATATCTGATCCTTACCAACAAGGAAAAAAGGGTGTTGTATCCAGTAACAAAGGAAGATTTGCTTTATTTGTTTAATTGTCATTTGTTGGAATAAAGAATACAGAGAGGCCCCAAAATAGTTATTTTGAGTTGTAATAAGTGATATTATATAGAAAAAAAGCTGCTTGTTTTATATGAGGAGTACAGCTGTGCATTTAAGAGGTTTCTAGGGATTATTACTTTTTTAAAACCTTTGTTACAGAAACTTGAAATGTAGAGCAAATAGTTCAACTAATGGTTATATATTCATCATTCATCTTCTTTAATAATCAACTTTCTGCCTTTTATTTATTCCTCTCACATGTCTTTCCCTATAATTTTTTTTAAAGATTTTATTTATTTATTTGACAGACAGAGATCACAAGTAGGCAAAGAGGCAGGTAGAGAGAGAGGAGGAAGCAGGCTCCCCGCTGAGCAGAGAGCCCGATGTGGGGCTCCATCCCAGGATGCTGGGATCATGACCTGAGCCGAAGGCGAGGCTTTAACCCACTGAGCCACCCAGGCGCCCCCCTATAATTTAAAGCAGATTGTAGACATACTTCATTTCACCTGTTTTATATCTCTAACAAATGCAGTCTCTTTTTAAAAAAAAATCATACCCTTATCACACTGAACAAAATCAACATGATTCTTTAGTGCCACCTGATATTTGTACAACTTTCTTATTTCACAAGGTTAGAAGCTAAAACAAGGTTTGTGGCTTGTTTTGTGGCTTGTTATGTCTTTTTAAGCCTCTTTAAATCAGTAAATCTCCCCATTTAAAAAACTGCCATTTATTTTTAAAAGACATTGGATGATTTGTTTTGCAGCATTTCCCACATCCTGGGGTTTGCTGCTTATTTTCTAGTGTCATTGAACATGTTCTTCTATTCTTCATGTTTCCTGTAATTTGTAGAAGTGTGATTAGATTCAGGTTCAAATTTTTTTTTTTTTTAAGGAATTCTCCATAGGGGGTGCTGTGTTCTTCCCATGATGCCACTTGTGGAACTATCACGTTTGTCCTTGTTCAGGTGATGAAAGCTTAATCCATATATTTAAAAGTTCCTCTTCAGTTTTTTTTTTTTTTTTAAAGATTTATTTATTTATTTCAGAGAGGCAGATAGAGTGTGCTAGAGTGCAAGTGAGCGGGGGAGGGGGCAGAGGAAGAGGGAGAGAATCTTTTTTTTTTTTTTTAAGATTTTATTTATTTATTTTAGATAGAGCACAAGGAGGGGGAACAACAGAGGGAGAGGGAGAAGCAGGCTCCCTGCTGAGCAGAGAGCCCAATGTGGGACTTGATTCCAGGATCCTGGGATTATGACCTGAGGTGAAGGCAGAGGCTTAACCCACTGAGTCACCCAGGCGCCCCTGAAAGAGAATCTTAAGCAGACTCCATGGTAAGCATGAAGGATGATGTGGGGTGCCATTTCATTCCTGAGATCAGGACCTGAGCAGAAACCAAGAGTCAGACCTGAGTCAGGGGAGGGAGTTATCCCCTCCCCTTCAGTTTTTGACCTGAATGGTTTTAGCTTTCATTGGTAGTTATTTCTTCTTTAAAAATTTTATTTATTTATTTATTTATTTACTTTTGAAGATATTTATTTATTTATTTGACAGACAGAGATCACAAGCAGGCAGAGAGGCAGGCAGAGAGAGAAGGGGGGAAGCAGGCTCTCTTCTGAGCAGAGAGCCGGATGTGGGGCTCCATCCCAGGACCCTGGGATCTTGACCTGAGCCAAAGGCAGAGGCCTTAACCCACTGAGCCACCCAGGCACCCTTCTCTTTTTTTAAAGATTATATTCCTGGGGCGCCTGGGTGGCCCAGTGGATTAAGCTGCTGCCTTTGGCTCAGGTTATGATCTCAGGGTCCTGGGATCGAGCCCCGCATTGGGCTCTCTGCTCGTTGGGGAGCCTGCTTCCCCCTCTCTCTCTGCCTGACTCTGCCTACTTGTGATCTCTCTCTGTCAAATAAATAACTAAAATCTTTTTTTTTTTTTTTAAGATTTTATTTTTTATTTATTTGACAGAGAGAGATCACAAGTAGGCAGAGAGGCAGGCAGAGAGAGAGGGGGAAGCAGGCTCCCTGCTGAGCAGAGAGCCCGATGCGGGACTTGATCCCAGGGCCCTGAGATCATGACCCGAGCCGAAGGCAGCGGCCTAACCCACTGAGCCACCCAGGCGCCCCAAAATAACTAAAATCTTAAAAAAAAAAAAAAAGATTATATTCCTTAAGTAACCTTTAAGTCCAGTGTGGGGCTTGAACCCACAACCCTGAGATCAAGAGTTGCATGCTTCACCTAGTGAACCAGCCAGCCACCCTGATAATTATTTCTTGGTTCAGTCTTTTTTTTTAGGAATTATAAAATGATGGTTTCCTAGATCTTTTATTTCTCCCATGTCTGTTAGTTATGATTATTTTGTAGAGCACTTTCCCTTATCAACAAACATTTGGTTTCTTTATTACCTTGAATATGTTAATATATGACAAACACAAGACAAAAAAGACGAGATAAAGACAAGATAAATGCTTGATTCTTTTGTCATTTTTAAGAATGAGTTGAAGACTTAGCAGCCTCCATAAATAACCGTTGAGGGTTGTTTTTTGGAGTAAGGGGAATAAATGATTTATAATGACAAATCATTATAAATAGATTTGTATATTTATTGTATGTTAGTCTATTATGCCATGTTTGGTGGGTAAAAGCCTCTTTAGGTTAGCTCTGGAGTCATTTTGCCATGATTCCCCAGTAGTCTTTGATAACTTCTTGTTTTCTGGTGCAGAATGAATCAGTCTCATCTGTATAATTCCTATTCCAGACCTGAAGTCCGCCATTTTCCCCAGGAGGTCTGGTTCCTTTTAGTGGGAAATGGTATTTAGAGACCCTGACACTTAACCACTTTTTAAAGTTGTATCATCTTAAATTTTAGATTTAGAAGGGTTCTTTGAAATTTCTACCCAGTGTAGGAGTCTGTGTCCTCAAGTATTTTTCATGTTCATAATTAGATTCATTTGGAAACCATTTAAAAAGGTTAAATGACAAAGATTCTCATGTTGAATATCATCTCTACTTACTTAGAAATCTTTTTTATTTATTTTTTATTTTTTTAAGATTTTATTTATTTATTTGATAGAGAGAGATCACAAGTAGATGGAGAGGCAGGCAGAGAGAGAGAGAGAGAGAGAGATGAAAGCAGGCTCCCTGCTGAGCAGAGAGCCCGATGCGGGACTCGATCCCAGGATCCTGAGATCATGACCTGAGCCGAAGACAGCGGCTTAACCCACTGAGCCACCCAGGAGCCCTTACTTAGAAATCTAAAATGAAATGAAACTAATAAAAGTTAAAAATAAAAGGATGCCAATGTGTCAAATTTGCAAGTGCAGCAAAAATGATTATTTATTTATTTATTTATTTATTTTAAGATTTTATTTATTTGTCAGAGAGAGGAAGAGAGAGCGAGCACAGGCAGACAGAATGGCAGGCAGAGGCAGAGGGAGAAGCAGGCTCTCTGCTGAGCAAGGAGCCCGATGTGGGACTCAATTCCAGGACACTAGGATCATGACCTGAGCCGAAGGCAGCTGCCCAACCAACTGCGCCACCCAGGCGTCCCAAAAATGATAATTTTAATACGAAAACAAAGCTATTCATGGCAAAAGTAATTAACTTTTTAATTTGTTAAAAAGTAACTTTTTTTTTTTAAAAGATTTTATTTATTTATTTGACAGAGAGAGATCACAAGTAGGCAGAGAGGTAGGCAGAGAGAGAGGGGAAGAAGCAGGCTCCCTGCCGAGCAGAGAGCCCAATGCGGGACTCGATCCCAGGACCCTGAGATAATGACCTGAGCCGAAGGCAGTGGCTTTACCCACTGAGCCACCCAGGTGCCCCAAAAAGTAACTTTTTAAAGTCAGAAATTTCTGACTTTGTTTGTAGGAGCTATAATTTTTACACTGAGGCTGTAACTGCCACAAATCATTATGTATCAAAAAATCTTGTATTGGCAGATATAAAACAATAGTTTTAACAGTTTAGAGGAACTGAAGTTCACTTGAATTTGGTACACTTCTAGAAAAACATGATCATCTTTTACATTTTCATGGAACATTTATAGAATTTAATCATAGTTGGTACATAATTCATACTTCCAGAAAAAAAAATGCAGATTTTAAAACCTTAAAATTTAGAGACTGCATTCTTTGACCACAATGCAATAAAGCTGAAGTGAATAAAGTCAATTAAAGCAGTCCAGCCTTTTGGAAATTTTAGAACTTGTAAGTAATTTGGGGGTTAAACAAGTTGAAGCTGATTTCAGTTACAAACTGTTGAGAATGTAACAGTATGTCAGTTACCCCTCAATAATCATAGTAAAAGGGGCACCTGGGTGGCTCAGTGGGTTAAAGCCTCTGCCTTCAGCTCAGGTATGATCCCAGGGTCCTGGGATCGAGCCCCACATCGGGCTCTCTGATCCATTGAGAGCCTGCTTCTTCCTCTCTCTCTGCCTGCCTCCCTGCCTGCTTGTGATCTCTGTCTGTCAAATAAATAAATAAAAATCTTAAAAAAAAAAAGAAATGACAGGGGCACCTGGGTGTCTCAGTCGTTGAGCGTCTGCCTGTGGCTTAGGTCATGATCCCAGGGTTCTGGGATCAAGCCCTGTATCAGGCTCCCTGCTAAGTGGGAGGCCTGCTTCTCCTTCTCCCACTCTCCCTGCTTATGTTCCCTCTCTCACTATCTGTCAAATAAATAAATAAATAATTTTTTTTAAAAAATGGGAATTGGGCGCCTGGGTGGCTCAGTGGGTTGGTTAAGCCTCTTCCTTCAGTTCGGGTCATGATCTCAGGGTCCTGTTATTGAGCCCCACATTGGGCTCTCTGCTTGGCAGGGAGCCTGCTTCCCCCTCTCTCTGCCTGCCTCTCTGCCTACTTGTGATCTCTCTCTCTCTGTCAAATAAATAAAATTTTTTTAAAAGATTTTGTTTATTTATTTATTTATTCGACAGACAGAGATCACAAGTAGGCAGAGAGGCAGGCAGAGAGAGAGGAGGAAGCAGGCTCCCTGCCGAGCAGAGAGCCCGATGTGGGGCTCGATTCCAGGACCCTGGGATCATGACCTGAGCTGAAGGCAGAGGCTTTAACCCACTGAGCCACCCAGGCGCCCCTCAAATAAATAAAATCTTTAATGAAAATGGGAATTAATGTCAGAGAACAGCCCAAGTTTATAATTATTCTTTGTACCATTGAGTAACAGCCCATTTTCATGTTTTAACAATATTTGCCAAAATAGAAAAGATCTTATATAAAGGTGCTAATAAGGACTTTGATATATTTAGTATTCATTTTCTATTAATAAAGTCTCTTTTTAAAGCTAAGGATAGAGGGTCTTTCACATAATAAACATGTTGGAATCCAGCAGCCATCCTTGAAATTTAGGAAGGATGCCTGCTATTACCACAGTTATTTATTACTCTTCTAGAAGTTATAGAGTAGTATAGTTAGATGAGGAAAAGAAACAAGAGGTATCAATCTTGGAAGGCTGGAGAACAAAATTATGATTATTTTCTGGTGATACATTTATTTGTCTGGAAATCTCAAGAGTATCAGAAAATATTTTAGGGCTAAGAAGTAAAAATTCAAAAATGGAAGCAATCTGGAGGAAAAGAAGAAAAATATACTAGGATTATAATGGGAATAGTAAAATGTCTAGTTATAATATTAAAATATTTTTAAAAATCCTATAAAATTTAATGACTTTGTAAGTAGTTGGAAAATAAAGATTGATTCACAAAGTAGTACAAAACTAAATTCTTGGGATAAACCTGAAATATATGAGACTTGACAAGAGTTTGCCTAAGGACAAGGTAATTAATAATAATAATAGTTACAACAACAACTAATCTTTATGAGGATTGTTTTAAGTACATGTTTTAACTCAGTCCAGAAAATGACCTTATAATATAGTGTTAATGCCTGAGGATAACAGAGAGGTAAAGTGCCTTGTCGAAGTTACATGGGTGTTAGAATAAAGAATAATGTGATTCGAACCCACTCAGGCCATGTGAGTCCAAACTCCAAAGAGTCTGTAACCATTATGCTTTGACGGCTCTTGAAAAAAAAAAAGTGATACACCTTATTCCTGGATGGGAAAGTCCAATATAATAAGAATATATGTCCCATAAGATTAATATTATATTCATCAGTAACCCAATAGGATTTTCATTTTCTTTTTGATGGTGAGGATGGTAGACTTTGAGAAAATTGATGAAGTTCATTAGGAATTATAACTATGTGAAAGATAGCTAGCTAGTACAGTTTTGAATTAGAAGAATAATGGGAGAGTAGAGGAGTAGGGGAATGGTGGGTACTTTGTTCTACAGAATCTTGAATATAATGCTGCTATACTAAATTATTACAAATAAAGAGATTCATGGCTGTATGTAAGAATATAGTTATAAAATAAAGTTATTCTTTACAAATTGTGTTTGGACAGTTTGCTGATCATTTGGGCAAAAAATAAAGTTAGATCTTTTCCTCCAGATACCAAAACAAATTTATAGGGATCGAATATATAGATGTAAGAAAATGAAACTATTCACCAAAGAATGGGGTGCCTGGGTGACTGCCTTCAGCTTGAGTTATGATCCCAGTTTCCTGGAAACAATCCCACATCAGCCTCCCTCCTCAGCGGGGAGCCTGCTTCCCTCTCCCTCTGCCTGCTGCTCCCCCTGCTTGTGCTCTCTCTTTCTCTCAAATAAGTAAAATCTTCAAAACCAAAAACAAACAAAAAACCAAAAAACTGTTGCCCAAAGGAAATATGGGTAAATACAACAAACATCTTGATACAGGGAATACCATTTTGAGCATGAACCAAAAAAAGATAATTCAAAAGAACAGTAGATTTGCTTACATTGAAAATGTCACATTTTTAAATAGCAAAACTATTTGAAATATCTGATGATCAGAATTGACTTTATGGAAGAATGGGGGTACTGGGCAGATAAAAGCAGATAACCACTTAAGGAGTCATCTTAGAATTCCTTAGGGCTTCACATTCCTAATTTCCATCCAGTCACATTCATGCTTCCATTCAAAAAATGAGTGTCTGTTATGTACAAGGAACCATTGTAGGAACTGAGGATACAGTAATTAATAAAATGGAGAACATTTCTTACAGAGTTTATGTTCTGTTGATGGAAGAGAGACCTGTTTAATCAAATAATGAATATAGAGCATTTAAAATGGAACACTACTGTAGAGAAACATAAAACAGAAAAAGAATATACTGTGCTATGGTGGAAGGGGCATTGCCATTTTAAATAGGGGCATTTAAGCAAAAATCGGAAGGAAATGAAAAAGCCAGCTATGTCAGTATCTCTAAGAGTAGGAAAATTACAGGTAGAGGGAACAATAAGGGTAAATGTTATGATGCAGGTGAGTGCTGTGTATATTTTATGAACAGCAAAGATAGCTGAAGCTAGGTGATAGTAGTAGGAGATGAGATCATCTAAATATGGAGGGGCTTTTAAGCTGTTGTAGTAACTGTAATATACATTGTTGGATGTTTCACAGCATCCCTGGCCTCTACCCTCTAGATGTCAGTACAGCTCCCCAGTTGTGATAACCAAAAATGCCTCCAGATAGCGCCACATTTTCTAGATCTGGGGAGCAAAATTGCCCCTGCTTGAAAACCACTGTTCTACCTTATGGCTGTAGTCCCTTTGGGAAGTTTTGGAGAAAGATTTATGGTGTGTACTTGTGGTAATGGTACAGAGCCCTCCTTCAGGTGGACTCAGTTTATCCTTAATCACAAGAGGCTATGGGTCTGTGAATTGACCCAGGTCTGGAAACTGGGCAGATGTCTGACTTTTACTGTGATGATTCAAGTCAGTTTTGGGCCACCAGATTTAGACATTTTCTGTCTAGATTAAACTGCCCATCTATTTCATTCCTAGGAACATCGTGATCAATTAGCCACTGCCAAAGATCCCTGCGGGCCAAAGCATTCTGATTACCGGTACGTCCCTGCTGCCCTTATCTTTGGAGTTAAGTGTTGCCACTTGGCCTCTGCTACTTTGGGATCCCATCACCCTCAGTGAAATCAGGGAGCCCATCTCAGTGGTGACATTCCCTGCAGTCATAACTGACTTAAAAAGAGCAGTCACATAGCTTTCTAATATGTGGTACTTACCTCACTAATTACAGTGTCTTCTGGGCCTTCTCATGGAATGCGGTTGGGTAGCAAGTGTATAGATAGCAGAGGATAAATCCACTTCAGTATTCCTGTCTCCCTAAGCCTTTGGATTTCTTCTTCCACGTAATGCTGGTAAAACTTCAATATCTTAACCTTATTAAATATTCATTGTCAGTGTTAGAATAATTTTGATTTGCATTTCCTTACTGATTATAGCAGTATTGTTGAGTATGTTTCAGTCAACAAGCCAACTTCAACTGCACAAGTTACCACATCAACTTCAGAATCTGTAGAAGCTCACTCATATTAATGGACTCTAACCCCCTTGGTCTAATACCCGTATCAGCATCTATTTTCAGACCCAGGTTTTCTCCTTTATATATTAACACAATTTGGGCATTTTTTTTTTAGTGTGTAAGCTGTTTTCTCTTGGTCCTGTGTGTCCCTGTTCCTCTATAACATGCTGAGATTTGAACCTACTTTTGGGTCTAGTGTCCACAGGGTTGATTGTAGTTGGTCTTGAGAATGAGCTTCCTCCTTCAAGTCATTTGCTGAACATATGATCACAGGACTTTGAAGCAAAGGAACGTGTCTCTTTAGATACAAAAGGGTAAGTTAGTGCCAGGTTTGAAATTGAAAATTTTGCATTTGATTTTCAGCAGTGTCAACCTGTGGTTATAAGAATGAAGAGATTTTTTTGGAGATTTTTTTAATACTGCATGAACGTGGTGTTTTTCAGACTGTGATTAAATCTGATAGTTAATGGACTTGAACTTATTTTTCTGTGTGCTTGTTCAAGAGCACACAGAGAATACATCTCATGTAACAGACCTTGTAGTTATCACTGTTGCCTTAACAGTCAAGTACAACAGCCACTTGGGGTCCCAAGGCACTTACTTCATTTGGCACTGCATCACAATCAACCACAGTTGATAGCTTGATGAATTGCGATGCCACTGCATGCCAGGGATTGCTAGCATCCTATTTCCTGTGTAAGCCAGAGGGCACAACCAAGCCAGTTTCCATATCTCATCTTTGTAGGTCTGTTTTCTGTGACCACTACCAGTATCAGTTCTATGTCAGTCAGAGGTCAGAAACCACACCGTAATTTGAACAGGGAAAGTTTAGTATAAAGAATTACAGGGGTTCCTGGGTGGCTCAGTGGATTAAAGCCTCTGACTTTAGCTTGGGTCATGATTCCAGGATCCTGGAATCAAGCCCTGCATTGGGCTCTCTGTTGGGCAGGGAGCCTGCTTCCCTCTCTCTCTCTGCCTGCCTCTTTGCCTACTTGTGATCTCTGCCTGTCAAATAAATTTAAAAAAAAAAAATCTTAAAAAAAAAAAAAGATAAAGAATTAT
This sequence comes from Mustela erminea, assembly GCF_009829155.1. NCBI lineage: Eukaryota > Metazoa > Chordata > Mammalia > Carnivora > Mustelidae > Mustela > Mustela erminea. The sequence goes on along the minus strand of NC_045623.1, from coordinate 83,087,082 downwards.
TAACCTGTAGCAGAGAATTAACCCTAAGGGGGAAAGAGAACTTTAAAGTGTACACAATAGCAGGTAGGGGGAGCAGTCACTGCCTCTGGGGCTGAGGCCCAGTAGCAGGGATAGAACAAATTTGGAAGATGCTCCATTTTCTACTTTCAGGGCTAGAGATTGAGATCATGTTGGAGAGGGTGTGTTACACTGGATGATGGAGAAGTTGGATGTGTGCGGATTTTTGCTGTCAAGCAGGAAACCCCCTTTTGGGGTGCTAAGAACAGAGTCACTAGGCAGTCTTTTTCTGAACCTGGCTAAGAAGCCAGCTGGAACACTTTTCTGGGAAGCGTCTGGCCTTTTGGAGTGTTGCTGAAACTTGCTGGGCAGCTGCCGTCAGGGGTGCTGACAGAATTTTCTGGGAAACTACCTGTAGGGTTGTATATGTGTCACTGAGACTTGATGGGAAGTTGGTGCCTGGGGAGAGGGCCATTGTGTGTTTTGCATACCACTGTCCTCCACTGGAACTAGCAGGTTAGAGCACGCTAAAGGGAAGAGTATCCACTTTTATCTGGAGTGTTCCTCCAATGCCATCTGCTGACAAAGGTTAACATTTTGTCAGCAGGTAGAGAAGAAGTGTTTACAGGTACCAGCTTCATTATTGCAAAGCAGGGTAGAGAGAAGTAGCTTTGGAGTTGGAGGCAAAATATTTATAATTGGTACATTCAGGTATTTACATTTCTAGTACCTTCATTCTTTTGGGTAGACCCTAATTTCCATATGTTATCCTCCGCCCGGCCCCGACAAATACACCTTTAATATTTCTTTCTGGGCTGGTTTGTTGATGAAGAATTCCTCCATCTGAAGAATGTACAGCTGAAAAATCCTTTATTTTGCCTTTAAAAAAACAAAATAGATGTAGAAAACACATAAACTTACTGTTTTACCCATTTTAAGTGTATAGTTTAGTGATAACATTTTTGTAATGTTGTGTAACCATCTGCACTTTTCTTATAAAATTAAACACTATGCCCATTAAACGATAATCCATATTATCACCTACCCCCAATCTTTGGCCACTACCATTGTACTTTCTGTCTCTATTTTGTTTAGTATAATGTCCTCAAGTTGCATCCATGTTGTACGATGTTAGTGTTTTTATCATGAAAAAAGGTGTTATATTTTGTCACATGCTTTTTCTGTATCAGTTGTGAGACAGTCATCTATTTTCTTTCTCCTCCATTCTGTTAATGTGTATTGTGTTGATTCATTTTCGTGTGTTGAACCATCCTTGCATTCTAGGAATAAATTCTGTTTGATCATGGGGTATAAGTTTGAGAAAGATGGGTAATTTTCTTTAAATGTTTTTTAGCTCTGGTGACGCTATCAAGTCTAGGACTTTTCTTTTTCACAGAGTTTTGTTTACTGATTCAGTCTTCTTACTAGTTATAGGTCTATTTGGGATTTCTGTTTCTTCATTATCTTTTTATTTATTTAAGTTTTTATCTTTTTGAGAGAGAATGAGAGAGAGCATGAGCACGGGGAGGGGGAGAGAGGGAGAGGGACAGGCAGAATCCCTGCTGAACGCAAAGCCCCATGAGGGGCTCGATCCCACAACCCTGAGATCATGACTTGAGCCGAAATCAGATGCTTAAGTGACTCAGCCACCCAGGAGCCCCTCTTTCTTCATAATTAAGTTTTGGTAGATTTTGTGTTTCTAGGAAATTGTCTATTTCATTTAGGTTATCCAATTTGGTGGTGTAAAATTATTCATAGTACTCTGTTATAGATTTCTGTAGAACCAGTAATGTCTCCACTTTCATTTTTTAATTTTAGTAATTTGAGTGTTTTCTTCTTTTTTCTTAGTCTCTATAGCTAAAGTTTTATCAGTTTTGTTGATATTTCAAAATATCAGCTTTTGGTTCTATTATTTTTTCTTTGTTCTTTTTCTGTTCTCTATTTTTATAATTTCTGTTCCAGTCTTTTTTATTTATGATAGGTACGAGTTTATAACTATAAATTTTTCCCTTAGCATTGCTTTTGCTGCATCCCATAAGTTATGTTATGTTGTATTTTTGCTTTCAGTTGTCTAAAGTATTTTCTAATTTCCTTTGTGATTTCTTTTTTGGTTCTTTGCTTGCTTAAGAGTGTGTTGTATGAATTTGTGAATTTTCGGATTTTACTTCTCTATTTATTTATTTTTAAATACTTTATTTATTTATTTGATAGAGATGAAGCAAGAGAGGGAACACAAGCAAGGGGAGTGGGAGAGGGAGAAGTAGGGAGCTTGATGTTAAGCCTGGGGTTTAATCCCAGGACCCTGGGATCATGACCTGAGCTGAAGACAGCTGCTTAACCAACTGAGCCGCCTAGGCGTCCCTCTTTGAGCATTTTTAAGACAGTTCTTCTGATGCCTTTGTTTAATAGGCCTATCATCAGGTCTTTTTCAGGAACATTTCCTGTTAGTTTATATTTTTCCTTTGTATGGGCTGTGTTTTCCTCTTATTTTTGATTTTTGCTGTTGTTGAAAACTGGACATTTCAGTCTAGGAATATGGTAATTCTTAAAATGAGAATCTCCCCTTCTTCAGAATTTTAAAAAATATTTTGTTTTTTTTGATTGTTGTAGACTGTCTTTGTGGTTACAAACAACCTGAGGTGTCAGTTTAAGTTCTTCTCAGCTCTTTTCTCAGTTGTTGCTTTTCCCTAGATACGGGTGGTAAGTTTCTTATTTCTTCTATATGTGCAGTTGCTTTTGAATGTCGTACTCTTTTTAATGTTTGGCTTTCAAAGGGGACAAAAGAAAAAAAAGGAAGGGAGGAGGAGTAGGGCACTGAGCAGAAGGGAAGAGACCTGTAGTTATGGGGGATTGGTGCAAAAAGAATGGCCGTATGCCTCTTTCGCTTCATTTCTGTGATTGGAAGCAGCGATGAGGAATTAGGGCACAGATGCCCAATACTTGGAGGATGTGGTCATTTTTTCCCACCCTAGCTCTCATAAGCTGCTTCTGGAAGGTATGTTCACCTGCCTGCCCTGTAGTTGGAGATTGAGGATAGGTAGATGCTACCCTTCTAAAAGCTGAAATTGACCCCAAAGTTTCCTTCCAAACCTACCTGCCGGAAGTTGCAAACCTTTTTTTTTTTTTAAGATTTTATTTATTTATTTGGCAGACAGAGATCACAAGTAGGCAGAGAGGCAGGTGGCGGGGGAGGGAAGCAGGCTCTCCGCTGAGCAGGAAGCCTGATGCTGAGCAGAGAGCGCGATGCGGGGCTCGATCTCAGGACCCAGAGATCATGACCTGAGCCTAAGGCAGAGGCTTAACCCACTGAGCCACCCAGGCGCCCCTGGAAGTTGCAAATTTTCAGTGGACTCTAGAGTTCCAGAAGCAGTTACATCAGACAGATTATGCCTGTGTAATTGTTGTCTAGGTGGGGAGACAGAATCCTGGTGCTTCCTTACTCTTCCATCTTTTCAGAATCTCAAAGATGACCTTTGAACAGCATGGGTTTGAACTTCATGGGTCCACTTACACTCAGATTTCCTTTTAATTTTTTAAAAAGATTTTATTGATTTAGTTTTGGGAGAGAGAGAGTGCATGCCAGTGCCTGAGTTGGGGTGAGGGGCAGAGGGAGAAGCAGATACCCATGAAGTGGGGAGCCTGATGCGGACTTGATCCCAAGACCCTGGGATTGTGACGTGAGTCACTTAACCGACTGAGGCACTCAGGTGCCCTATACTCAGATTTTATCTGATAAATACCGTACATACAGTATAATATTGTAAATGTAATTCTTCTTTCTCATTTTCTTAATAATGTTTTCTTTTATCTAGCTTACTTCACTGTAAGAATATAGTATATAATACCTATACAAAATATGTATTAATGGACTGTTAATGTTTTCTGTAGGGCTTGCAGTACAGTCAGCTATTGGTACTTAAGTTTTGGGGGAGTCAAAAGTTGTGTGTGTGTTTTAAGGTTTATCTGTTTTTAGAGAGAGAGAGTGTATAGGGGTTAGGCAGAAGAAGAGACTCTTTCAGACAGACTCCCCACTGAGCAAGGAGCCCCACATAAGGCTCCATCCCACAACCTATGAGATAATGACACAAGCTAAAACCAGGAGTTAGATGCTTAACAAACTGATCCACCGAGGTACCCCATATGTGGATTTTTGACTAGGGGTGAGGTCCATGCCCCAAACTCCATGATATTTAAGGGTCAACTGTATTTGTTAGTAAGTTTTGAGAGAGATTGGTTGTGATAGAGAGTTGGAGATGGGGATTTTAGCTGCCTGCTATTATGATTAACTTTACACTTGGAGATCTCAGAATACTCTGTAGTGTTCTCATTTACTCATTTCCAAATAGTACTATTAGAGAACTGTTTTGAAGTGGCACAGTTTTAGCTTAATTAAGTATATTGTGGTTATTTTTGGATATTTTCTTATTATTCTATAGACAACCGTCATTGTAGATGATTTGAAAGATTTTTTAAAAGTGTAAAGATAAAAATCTCTTGTAATATCACTATTCAGTGTATTTATAATTATGGCACATTTATTTTGCATGCATGTATGTATTTTATTTTAGAGATGAACGTATGCCCTTAAAATTCTTTTTTTCATGTTTGGTGTACAGTTATATAAATTTTAAACATAAGTATAGATTCCTGTAAGCACCACAACAAATAGGATTAATAACAATTCTGTTGTTCCAAGAAATTCCTACATGTTATCCCTTGTTGTCATGTTCTCCATTTCCTCTTAACCCCTGGCAATCACAATTTTATTTTCTGTCACTGTAGGTTTTTTTTTTTTTTTTTTGAGAATATTATAAATCGATGCATATGGTATTTTTAGCATTTTGAGACCAGCTTCCTTTTAAGAAATTTGGATCCCACTGTATAGGTTGTATTACCCTTTCCCTTGTTGTTATTGTTATTTCACAGATGTATAACAAATCTCTATCATGTAATGTTATTTTTACATTTAGTTGTCAACATGTAAAATAAGGGGTATAAGAATGGCTTGTATTTTATAAGTAATACTTACTTCGATTGTTACCAGTTCTTTATTTCTAATAATCTAAATTGTCTTATATTTTACTTTTACATAAAAAACCTTTCTTAAAGTTCTTTTAGAGGAGGCTTGCAGACAGTGAATGCTTCTTGTTTTCTTCATTAGAGAATATCTTGATTTCACCTTTATTTCTCAAGGGTATTTTTATTGTATGTAGCTGTGTGGGTTGACATTTTTTTCTAGCACTTTAAAAGTGTCTCCTTCTGGGGTGCCTGGGTGGCTCAGTTTGTTGGGCGTCTGGTTCTTGATTTTGGCTCAGGTCATGATCTCAGGCTCATGGGATTGAGCCTTGTGTTGGGCTGTGCCCTCTTTGTGAATTCTGCTTATTCTTCTCCCGGTGCTCCTTGCCCAGCTTGCACATGCTCTCGCAAATTCTGCCTCTCTCAGATAGATAGATAGATAGATAAATAAATAAATAAAATCCTAAAAAAAAAAAAAAAGTGTTGGCATTCAAGAGATCTGAGAGAAATCTGCAGTGATAAGTAATATGCCATTTTTGTCTGGCTGTTTTAAAGATTTTTTCTTTGTCTTTAGTTTTTAGCAGTTTCATTAAGAGTTTCTTGCTTTGGATATCTTTAGATTTATCGTATTTGGGATTTGCTTAGCTTGAATATGCTGAATTTGAGATCATGATCTGAGCTGGTATTGAGAGTCAGGTGCTTAACTGACTGAGCCACCCATGGTGTCTCAGCATCTGCCATTTTAATCATTATTTTAAAATTTTATTTATTTATTTATTTGACACACAGAGATCACAAGTAGGCAGAGAAGCAGGCAGAGAGAGGGGAAGAAGCAGGCTCCCTGCTGAGCAAAGAGCCTGATGATGCGGGCCTGATCCCAGGACCCTGGTATCATGACCTGAGCCAAAGGCAGAGGCTTGAATCCACTGAGCCACCCAGGTCCTCCCGTTTTAATCATTATTAATTAGGTTTATAGTTCAGAGGCATTAAGTATATTCATATTGTTATGCAAAGATCACCACCATCTCCAGAACTTTCTACCTTATTCTTTGTAAAGTCTGCATAGAATTCATAGTATAATGTGTATTAATAAATCATTTACTCATTTCTCTGGAGGGACTTTTTTCTATTATTTCGTTGTTGAAAATAATGTGGCAACAGATGTCCATCCTGTGTTGTAAAGGCACAGGAACAATTCTAGAGGTTAAGAGATTTGTAAAGATGTGTGTTGGGGCATCTGGGCTCAGTTGTTTAAATGTCTGCTTTGGGCTCAAGTCATGATCCTAGAGTCCTGGGATTGAGTTGCACATCGGGCTCACCACTCTATGGGGAATCTGCTTCTCCCTTCAGCCCTCCCTCCTGCTCATGCTTTCTCTCTCTCTCTCAAATAAATACAAAATCTTTAAAAAATAATCTTTAAAAAAATCTTAAAAAATCTTTAAAAAAATCTTTAAAAAATCTAATCTAAAAAAATTAATCTTAAAAAATCCAATTTAAAGATCTAAAAAAATCTTTAAAAAATCTTAAAAAATCTTTAAAAAAGATTAAGTGTGTGTTAAGATAAAAAACTTTTACTATATTATCACTTGTTGCTATTCCTTTTTAAAATGTTCATATTAAAAGTATATGTTATATATTAAATGTACATATAATTTATTAAGGCTTAAAATTGTATTTTCTGCTTATCAAAATGATACACACATGTGCAATTTAGATGTGTATAATTGGTCTGTTCTTGGTTTCAAGGGATAGGTTTCAGGTCTGTGTGGATTCTTTAAGAAAATGAGCAACTGATTTTAAATAATTCTAAAATAGCATTTGCATTCATTTCAGTTAAGAGTTTAGAGATACGTATTTTGAGTGTATCTAGTTTCTATACCTAGGAAAGCAATTTACTAGTTTGCTCATAACTAATTTATATGTCTTATGCCTTTTTTCTGTCCTTTAGAAAGAGATAGCATGTATGTATTTAGTAAAATATTCGTTCAAAAAGATGAATAACTCTAGGGGTGTCTGGGTGGCTTAGGTCACGATCCCAGGGTCCTGGGATCGAGCCCCACATTGGGCTCCCTGATCGCGTGGGTGTAGCCTCTTTCTCACTCTTCCACTCCTCCTGATTGTGTCTCTCCCACTGTCCCTCTCTCTGTCAAATAAATAAATAAAATCTTAAAAAAAAAAAAGATGAATAACTCTTATATAAAGTGAATGATCCAGGCATGCTGAGTTTTCCTGTTTGTTAAATATATATATTTTTAATTGGTTTCCTATATGTTGGTCTGTTAGATAATCTGGAGTTAATGTAACATGACACTATAAATTATGTTGAAAACTAAGAACTACGAAAATTTAGTTAGAAATTATTTTTTGTGACAGTTTTTTTTAGATTTTATTTTTTCAAGTAATTTCTATACCCAATGTGGGATTTGAAACTCAAAACCCTGCGGTCAAGAGTGTTATGCGTTACAGACTGAGTCAGCTGAGTGCCACTATTAAAGAGTGCCCTATTAAAGAGAGTGAGAAAGGAGGGGCCAAGAGAGCAGAAGAGCAAGAAATATAAGCAGGCTCCACATACAGCACAGAGCCTGACATGGGGCTCAGTGTCACAACCCTGAGATCATGACCTAGTCCAAAATGAAGAATCGAACACTTGACTGACTGAGCCACCCAGACACGCCCAGGTTGTCCCTATTTTTTAATGGCATTTTACGTTTGAGCTCTCTGGCTTCTGCCTGTATTATCTTGTGTAATGTATTAAATGTTATACTAAAGTACAGCTACATACAATCTTATATTAATTGTAGTTTGGGGAAAAAACACAGAGTTTAGATTTTGGTATTGTCTTCCATGATCAAAAAAGTTAATGGGATATCTCCAAGGGAATAAATATTTTATTTTATTTATTTTTTTTTTTAAGATTTTATTTATTTATTTGACAGAGAGAGATCACAAGTAGGCAGAGAGGCAGGCAGAGAGAGAGAGAGGAGGAAGCAGACTCCCTGCTGAGCAGAGAGCCCGATGCGGGACTCGATCCCAGGACCCTGAGATCATGACCCGAGCCGAAGGCAGCAGCTTAACCCACTGAGCCACCCAGGCACCCGGGAATAAATATTTTAATTACACTGGGCTTGCCTTTAAGGTATTCTTTAAATAGACGTACTTTTTGATTTCTAATTACTTCTACAAGACACACTCTTCTAAGAAATTTAAAATATTTAAATTGTATTTTCTCTTAATATATATGCAGGACAGTAATTATTGGGCAGTGATGAATATAGTGACTACCAGTATTGTTTGATGTCACTGCCTAAGGGGCCAGAATTCATTTTGCACCCTTAGTGCAAATGTCAACACAGTAAAAATACAAATAATATGTTAGTATTATGGCAAAAATAATTTTCACTTTGGTAACTCCTGAAAGGGCGATGGGACCCCTAAGGAACAACTATTTCTCGGGTTTTCTTCTTTTTTAAAAGTTTCTTATATGGTTACAGATCTTTACAGGCAGAGTTATCTTTGCTTTCTGTCTTTATTTCATAAATATTTTGGGGGGCGCCTGGGTGGCTCAGTGGGTTAAAGCCTCTGCCTTCGGCTCAGGTCATGATCTCAGGGTCCTGGGATCCAGCCCGGCATCGGACTCTCTGCTCAGCGGGGAGCCTGCTTCCTCCTCTCTCTTGGCCTGCCTCTCTGCCTACTTGTGATCTCTGTCTGTCAAATAAATAAATAAAATCTTTAAAAAAAAGAAATATTTTGAAGCTAGATATCAGTTGGTTCTTCAATTTTTTTTGTCAACGTATATGATTTTGGGGATTTCTTTGGATTGATATTTGTTTTTCTGGTTTCTGGCAGGTTTACCTCTCGATTGAAGTCAGGGTTATGAGGTTTTTATTTTCACCTTAAATAATTGAAGAAAGCCTTTATTTGTTGTAAATTTTGTAATTTACAAGTTCATACTTGCTGTAGATTTTAGGAAACACTGAAAATACTTGCCTTGAGTAACATAGATTTTTAAATTTTTATTTTTTTCATCATAGATTTTATTATAAATGTTTCTGGTTTTCCAAACTTAAAACAAATTTATGCATTATGTTGGAGTATTAAACTTGGTGACAAGTTTAGTTTAATTGTTCCAGACTTATACAGAATCATGGGAACATACATTTCCTCCTTCATAAGTTCATGTGTAAGGATAAATATAGCATTCTGTACATTCACATTGAAAGGGAGACATTATCCACTTACTCCAAATGACCTTTTCCATTTAAAGTCTAGATAGCTTATGTTTCTTCTTAGCTGTTACAAAAAGAAGTCATGAAAGAAGTCATTTTAAGGTGATAGCTTTTCACAATTGAATCTGGTTTTGTTTGAAGCTGTTTTCACAGCAGTGACTAAAAATCTATACTGTGAATTTGGTGATAAATTTAGACTTTGATTTCTTCTCTTTTTATTAGGTTTTTATAGCTATCTAACAGATTATTTCCATAAAAATACATAGTGTAAGTTTAACACTCAAGTGGTACATTCTGTGAATTTTTTTTTTTTAAACCCTAGAAGTTTACACCTCTAATCCCCTTCAGGTATTTTGTCCACACTCCAGCCTCTCCCCACTCTGGTAACCAGTAGTTTCCTATATCTGTGAGGCTGTTTCTGTTTTGTTTTGTTTTGATTTTTTAGATTCCACATCATATAGTATTTGTCTTTTTTTTCTGTCTGACTTAATTCACTTACTGTAATACCCTGTAGGTCCATCCATGTTACCACAAATGACAAGATTTCATTCTTTTTTGAGTGGGGTGGGTTAAAGACTTTATATTTTATTTTATTTTATTTTGGAGAGAGAGAGTGAGCCTGAGAGTGGGGAGAGTGAGGGATAAAGAATCTCAAGCGGACTCCATGCTGAGTGCAGAGCCCGGTGTAGGGCTCAGTCTCCTGACCCTGAGATCATGACCTGAGCTGAAATCAAGAGTCATACCCTTAGCTGACTGAGCCACACTGGCATCCCATGATATCATTCTTTTTATGGCTATGTGATATTCCAGTGTATATATATGTGTGTATATTTAATGTATTCACATGCCCACCCAAATCTCTATCCATTCATCTTTCGATGGACATGAGGTTGCTTCCCTGTCTTGGCTATTGTAAATAATGCTGCAGTGAACATAGGCGGGCATATTTCTTTGGAGTTGTGTTCTAATTTTCTGTGGGTAAATACCCAGAAGTAGAATTGCTTAATTATATGGTATTTCTACTGTGAATTTTTTGAGGAACCTCCATACTTTAATTTTAATTTTAATTCCAGTGTAATGTACAGTGTTATATTCACTTCAGGTATACATTGTAGTGACTCAACAATTCCATATATTATACAGTATTTATCAAGATTAAGTGTACTCTCAATCCCATTTACCTACTTCTCCCATCCCCCACCCATGTCCCTTCAGGTAACCATCCGTTTGTTCTCTGTAGTTAAGTCTATTTTTTGGATCCCCCCCACTTTTTTTTCATTTGTTTTTATCTGTGAAATCATATGGTATTTGTCTTTCTCTGACTAGCTTATTTTGTTTAGCGTTATACTCTGTAGATCCATTTATGTTGTTGCAAATGGCAAGATTTCATTCTTTATTATGGCTCAGTAATATTCCAGTTTATATATATACACCACATCTTCTTTATCCGTTCATCTGTTGATGAATACTTAGGTTGCCTCCATAATTTGGCTATTGTAAATAATGCTGCTGCAGTAAACATAGGGGTGTATGTATTCTTTTGAATTTGTATTTAAAAAATTTTTTTTTAAAGATTTTATTTATTTATTTGACAGAGAGAGAGAGAGATCACAAGTAGGCAGAGAGAGAGGGGGAAGCAGGCTCCCCGCTTAGCAGAGAGCCCAGTGTGGTGCTTCATCCCAGGACCCTGAGATCATGACCTGAGCTGAAGGCAGAGGCTTAACCCGCTGAGCTGAGCTACCCAGGTGCCCCTGAATTTGTATTTTTGTAAGGGTCTGCATACTTTTTTTTCATTATGGCTGTATCAATTTATGTTTCTTTTTTTTTTTCCTCTTACTTACTTTTCTTCTGACTGTGTACAAGTGTTCCTTTTTCTCTGTGTCCTTGCCAACACTTGTTATTTTCTGTATTTTGGTAATAACAAATCTGATAGATATGAGGTGATATATTGTGGTTTTTGATTTGCATTTCCCTGATGATTGGTGGTATTGACCATGTTTTCATGTGCTTGTTGCCCATCTGTATGTGTTCTTTCAAAAAATGTCTATTCATGTCTTCTTCCTTTTTAATTTTTTCTTTTTTCATATTAGGTTGTGTAAGACCTATATATATTTTAGATATTAACCCTTTATCAGACGTATAATTTGCAAATATCTTCTCCCATTGGGTAGGTTGCCTTTTCATTTTGTTGGTTTCCTTCGCTTTGCAAAAACTTTTTAGTTTGATGTATATCCATTTATTTTAGCTTTTGTTGCCCCTACCTGAGGAGACTGATCCAAAAAAAAAAAAATACTGCTAAGACTTATGTCAAAGAGCTTATTGTCTGTTTTTCTTCTAGTGAGTTCCTGGTTTTGGGTCATGCATTCAAGTCTTTAATGCATCTTGAATATGGTATAAGATAGTGGTCCAGTTTAATTGTTTTACGTGTAGTTGTCCACTTTTCCCAACACCATTTATTGGTAAGTGTGTATCTTTAATAATACATTTCTTTTTCTTTTTCTTTTTTTTTTTTTTTTAAGATTTTGTTTCTTTATTTGAGAGAGAGAGACAGAGAGGGAGCATGAGAAGAGAGCATGAGCAGAGGAGATGGGCAAAGAGAGAGGGAGAAGTAGAATCCCTGCTAAGCAAGGAGCCTGACACAGGGGTTGATCCCATGACCCTGGATCATGACCTGAACTGCAGGCAGATGAGCTACCTAGGGTCTTCTCTTTCTTTCTTTACTTTTTTTTTTTTTTTAAGCTATATTATTTTTATTTATTTATTTATATTATTATTTTTATTTATTTTTTTAGCCTATATTACTTATTTTCCTTTTAATTAATTATGAAATTTTAACATATGTATTATTTGCTTCAGGGGTACAGGTCTGTGAATCATCAGTCTTAAACAATTCATAACACTCACCATAGCATATACCCTCCCCAGTTCCATTACCCAGCCACCCTATCCCTCCCTCCCCACCCCACAGCAACCCTCACTTTGTTTCCTGAAATTAAGAGTCTCTTATGGTGTGTCTCCCTCCTGATCCCATCTCGTTTCATTTTTGCCTCCCTATGCTCCACAACCCCTGCCCTGCCTCTCAAACTCCTTATATCAGAGAGAGCATACGATAATTGTGTTTCTCTGATTGACTTATTTTGCTTATTGTAATACCCTCTAGTTCCATCCACATCCTTGCAAATGACAAGATTTTGTTTCTTTTGATGGCTGTACAGTATTCAATTGTATATATATGCACCACGTCTTCTTTATCTATTTAGCTGTTGATGGACATCTAGGTTCTTTCCATAGTTCGGCTGTTGTAGACATTGCTGCTATAAACATTCGGGGCACATGCCCCTTCAGATCCTACATTTGTACCTTTATTTATTTATTTATTTTTAAAATTTTATTTATCTATTTGACAGAGAGAGAGAGATCAAGATCACAAGTAGGCAGAGAGGCAAGCAGAGAGAGAGAGAGGGAAGCAGGCTCCCTGCTGAGCAGGGAGCCCGATGCGGGACTCGATCCCAGGACTCTGAGATCATGACCTGAGCCAAAGGCAGAGGCCCAACCCTCTGAGCCATCCAGGTGCCCACATTTGTACCTTTAGGGTAAATACCCAGTAGTCTGATTGCTTGGTCATAGGGTAGCTCTATCTTCAACTTTTTGAGGAACCTCCTTACTGTTTTCCTAGTGGCTGCACCAGCTTGCATTCCCACCAACAGTGTGGGAGGGTTCCTTTCTCCGCATCACCAACATCTGTTTCTTGACTTGTTGATTTTAGCCATTCTGACTGGTATGAGATGGTATCTCACTGTGGTTTTGATTTATATTTCCCTGATGCCAAGTGATGCGGAGCACTTTTTCATGTGTCTGTTGGCCATTTGGATGTCTTCTTGGCTGCAGTGTCTGTTCATATCTTCTGCCCATTTCTTGATTGGCTTATTTGTTCCTGGGGTGTTGAGTTTGATAAGTTCTTTATAGATTTTGGATACTAGCCCTTTATCTGGTGTGTTATTTGCAAATATCTTCTCCCATTTTGTCAGTTGTCTTTTTTGGTTTTGTTGACTGTTTCCTTTGCTGTGCAAAAGCCTTTTATCTTGATGAAGTCCCAATAGTTCATTTTGCCCTTGCTTCTCTTGCCTTTGGTGATGTTTCTAGGAAGAAAGTTGCTGTGGCTGAGGTCAAAGAGGTTGCTGCCTGTGTTCTCAAGGATTTTGATGGATTCTTGTTGTACATTGAGGTCTTTCATCCATTTTGAGTCTATTTTTGTGTGTGGTGTAAGGTAATGGTCCAGTTTCATTCTTCTGCATGTGGCTATTTGATTTTCCCAACACCATTTGTTGAAGACACTCTCTTTTTCCATATGACATTCTTTCCTGCTTTGTCAAAGATTAGTTGACCATAGAGTTGAGGGTCCATTTCTGGGCTCTCTATTCTGTTCCATTGATCTGTGAGTCTGTTTTTGTGCCAGTACCATAATGTCTTGATGATTACAGCTTTGTAATAGAGCTTGAAGTCTGGAATTGTGATGCTGCGCAGTTTGGTTTTCTTTTTCAACATTCCTCTAGTTATTCAGTGTCTTTTCTAGTTCCATATAAATTTTAGGATTATTTGTTCCATTTCTTTGAAAAAAAATGATGGTATTTTGATAGGGATTGCATTAAATGTGTAGATTGCTTTAGGTAGCATAGACATTTTTCACAATATTTGTTCTTCCAGTCCAGGAGAATGAAACGTTTTTCCATTTCTTTGTGTCTTCCTCAGTTTCTTTTGTGAGTACTTTATAGTTTGCTGAGTATAGAATCTTTGCCTCTTTGTTTAGGTTTATTCCTAGGTATCTTATTGTTTTAGGTGCAGTTGTAAATGGGATCAACTCCTTAATTTCTTTCTTGTCTCTTGCTATTGGTGTATAGAAATGCAGCTGATTTCTGTGCATTGATTTTGTATTCGGACACTTTACTGAATTCCTGTTTGAGTTCTAGCAGTTTTGGAGTGGAATCTTGAGTTTTCCACATAAAGTATCATATCATCTGCAAAGATTGAGGGTTTAACTTCTTTTCTGATTCAGATGCCTTTTATTTCTTTTTGTTGTCTGATTGCTGAGGTTAGGACTCCTAGTACTATGTTGAATAGCAATGGTGATAGTGGACAGTCCTGCTGTGTTCCTGACCTTAGGGGAAAGCTCTCAGTTTTTCCCCATTGAGAATGATATTTGCTGTGGGTTTTTCATAGATGACTTTTACGATATTGAGGTATGTACCCTCTATCCCTACACTTTGAGGAATTTTTGATCAAGAAAGGATGCTGTATTTTGTCAAGCTTTTACAGCATCTGTTGAGACTGTCATATGATTCTTGTTCTTTATTTTATTAATGTATTATATCACATTAATTGATTTGTGGATGTTGAACCAACCTTGCAACCCAGGAGTAAATCCTTCTTGGTTGTGGTGAATAATCCTTTTAGTGTACAGTTGGATCCTATTGGCTACTTTCTGGTGAGAATTTTTGCACCCATGTTTATCAAGGATAGTGTTCTGTAATTCTCCTTTTTGATGGGGTCTTTGGGATCCCTAGTTTTGGAATCAAGGTAATGCTGGCCTCATAACATGAGTTTGGAAGTTTTCCTTCCATTTCTCTCCTTGAAACAGTTTCAGGAGAAAAGGTATTAATTCTTTCAATATTTGGTAGAATTCCCTTGGGAAGCCCTCTGGTCCTGGGCTCTTGTTTATTGAGAGATTTTTGATGACCCGTTACTGGTTATGGGTCTGTTCAGGTTTTCTGTTTCTTCCTGGTTCAGTTTTGGTAGTTTATATGTCTCTAGGAATGCATCCATTTCTTCCAGATTGTCAAATTTGCTGGTGTGTAGTTGCTCATAATATGTCCTGATAATTGTTTGTATTGCTTTGGTGTTAGTTGTGATCTCTTCTCTTTCATTCATGATTTTATTGATTTGAGCCCTTTCTCTTTTCTTTTTGAGAAGTCTGGCCAGGGGTTTATCCATCTTATTAATTCTTTCAAAGAACCAGCTCCTAGTTTCAATGATTTGTTTTACTGTTCTCTTGGTTTCTGTTTTGTTGGTTTCTGCTCTGATCTTTATTATTTCTCTTCTTCTGTTGGGTTTAGGAGTTCTTTGCTGTTCTTTCTCCAGCTCCTTTAGGTGTAGGGTTAAGTTGTATACTTGAGACCTTTCTAGTTTCTTGAGAAAGGCTTGTATTGCTATATACTCTCCTTTCAGGACCGATTTTGCTGTTTCCCAAAGATTTTGAACAGTTGTGTTTTCATTTTCATTTGTTGCCATGAATTTTTTCAATTCTTCTTTAATTTTCTGGTTGACCCATTCATTCTATAGCCTCCATGTATTTGAGGTTGAGTTCTAGATTCAAAGCACCGTGGTCTGAAAATATGCAGGGAATGATCCCAATCTTTTGGTACCCGTTGAGACCTGACTTGTGACTCAGGATGTGATCTATTCTCGAGAATGTTCCATGTGCACTAGAGAAGAATGTGTATTCTGTTGCTTTGGGATGGAATGTTCTGAATGTATCTGGGATGTCCATCTGGTCCAGTGTGTCATTTAAAGCCTTTATTTCTTTGTTGATCTTTTGCTTAGATGATCTGTCCATTTCAGTGAGGGGGCTGTTAAAGTCCCCTACTGTTACTGTATTATTGTTGCTATATTTCTTTGATTTTGTTGTTTAAAAAAAAAATATTCTATTTATTTATTTATTTGACAAGTAGGCAGGGACCTGCAGAGAGAGAGGGGGAAGCAGGCTCCCTGCTGACCAGAGAGCCCGATGTGGGGCTCGATCCCAGGACCCTGAGATCATGACCTGAGCTGAAGGCAGGGTTTTAACCCACCAACCCACCTAGGCGCCCCTGATTTTGTCATTAATTGGTTTATATAGTTGGCTGCTCCCATGTTAGAGGTATAAATATTTAAAATTGTTAGAACTTCTTGTTGGACAGACCCTTTAAGGATGACATAGTGTCCTTCTTATCTCTTACTACAGTCTTTGGCTTAAAATCTAATTGTTCTGGTATAAGGATTGCCACTCCAGCTTTCTTTTGATGTCCATTAGCATGATAAATTGTTTTCCACTTCAAAACCTTAAATCTGGAGGTGTCTTTGCGTCTAAAATGAGTTTCTTGCTGACACATCTTATTTTTTTTACCCATTCTGATACCCTTTGTCTTTTAATTGGAGCATTTAGCCCATTTACATTCAGGGTAACTATTGAAAGATAGGAACTTAGTGCCATTGTACTGCCTGTAGACTGTTACTGTGTATTATCTCTGTTCCTTTCTGGTCTGTTATTTTTAGGCTCTCTTTGCTTCGAGGACCCCTTTCAATATTTGCTGCAGGACTGGCTTGGTGTTTGCGAATTCTTTTAGTTTATGTTTGTCCTGGAAGCTTTTTCTCTCTCTTATTTTCTTTCCTTTTCTTTTTTTTTTTTTTTAAGATTTTATTTATTTGACAGACAGAGATCACAAGTAGGCAGAGAAGCAGGCAGAGAGAGAAGAGGAAGCAGGCTTCCCGCTGAGCAGAGAGCCTGATGCGGGGCTCGATCCCATGACCCTCAGATCATGAAGGAGCAGAAGGCAGAGGCTTTAACCCACTGAGCCACCCAGGCGCCCCATCTCTCCTATTTTCAATGACAGCTTAGCGGGATATAGTATTCTTGGCTGCATATTTTTTTATTAGTGCTCTAAGTATATCATGCCAGTCCTTTCTGGTCTGCCAGGTCTCTGTGCATAGGTCTGCTGCCAATCTAATATTTCTATCGTTGTATGTTACAGACCTCTTGTCCCAAGCTGCTTTCAGGATTTTCTCTTTGTCAGAGACTTGTAAGTTTTACTATTAGATGATGGGGTGTGGACCTGTCTTTATTGATTTTGAGGGGGCTTCTCTATGCCTCCTGGATTTTGATGCTTGTTTCCTTTGTCAAATTAGGGAAATCCTCTGCTGTAATTTGCTTCAGTATGCTTTCTGGCCCTCTCTTTCTCCTTCTTCTGGGATCCCAATTATTCTAATATTGCCTCATCTTATGGTATCACTTATCTCTCGAATTCTTCCCTTGTGGTCCAGTAGTTGTCTCTTTTTCTCAGCCTCTTTATTCTCCATCATTTGGTCTTCTATATCACTAATTCTCTCTTCTGCCTCATTTATCCTAGCAGTAAGAGCCTCCATTTTTGGGGTGCCTGGGTGGCTCAGTCATTAGGCATCTGCTTTCGTCTCAGGGCATAATCACAGAGTCCGGGGATCGAGCCCTGTATTGAGCTCCCTGCTTGGCGGGAAGCCTGCTTCTCCCGCTCTCACTCCCCCTGCTTGTGTTCCCTCTCTCTCTGTGTCACTCTCTTTCAAATAAATAAATGAAATTTTTTTTTAAAAAGCCTCTATTTTTTATTGCACCTCATTAATACCTTTTTTGATTTTAGCTTGGTTAGATTTTTAGTTCTTTTATTTCTCCAGAAAGCGATTTTCTAGTATCCTCCATGCTTTTTTTAAGCCCACCTAGGACTTTGATAATCATCCTTCTGAACTTTATTTCTGACATATTGCTAATGTCTGTATTGATTAGGTCCCTAGGCATTGGTATTGCCTCTTGTTCTTTTTTTGTTGTTGTGAGTATTTCTGCCTTGTCACTTTATCCAGATAAGAATAGGTGAATGAGAGAACAAAATACTAACAAAATACTAAAAGTGTAGCAGTGACTCCAGAAAGATATTCACTGACCAAATCTGAAGAGACCTGAAACCAGGGGAAGAAGAAAGGCGGAAAAAAAAGGAAACAGTAGTTATATAAACACACACACACACACACACACACACACACACACAAATATATATTAGACTGGTGAATAGAGCAGAACCACACACTTGATTTTGGGTTATTTTGGTCTGTTAGAAGACACTACCTCCTATAATTTCAAAGAAATAAAAACTTAAATATGTACAAAAATAAGGGTAAACATGATGAAGGGATGGAATATGAATGTAAAAATGAAAATTAAAAAAATGATTCTTAAAAAGGAATTGATAAGAAGTTGGTTAAATAAAGAAAAGAAAAGAAGGAAAGACTGTCATCAGGTTGGAGACTAGAACATTGCCATGAACTAGATATAGGGTATATTTTGATCTGTTAGATGAAACTTTATCCCAAAATTTTGAAGGAAGAGAAGGCTATATGTATACAAAAAATAAGGTTAAATACAATGAAGGGATAGAATAGGACTATAATAATGAAAATTTAAAAAGAATTTTTATTTTATAGATTTTTAAACAGGTATTGATGAGATAAAAGAGTTTAAGAAAGGTTAAAATAGGATTGAGGAAAAATTAAAAAGAATAAGAGAAAAGTAAAATTTAAGAAATTAACTTTGAAAGACTGTAGAATCTTGGGGACAAAGCCATGAATTGTATTTGTTGTTTTCCCCTAGCTCTGGAGTTCCATGGGTCTCACTGATTGGTGAACTTGGTCTTGTCTGGATGTTCTTGCTCATCTTCTGGTGGAGGGGCCTGTTACACAGTGATTCTCAAATGTCTTTGCCCCAGGTGGAATTGTACCGCCCTTGCCAGGGGCCAGGCTAAGTAATTTGCTCGGTTTTGCTCTTGGTAGCTTTTGTTCCCTGAATGCTCTCTGTTCAGCTTTGGAGGATGGGAATGAAAATCGCGGCCTCCCAGTCTCTGCCCTGTAGGACCTGAGAGCTTGGGGCCCCACTCCTTAGTGCGTCCTCAGAGAAAAGCAATGAATATCTTCCGTCTCTCTGGTCTCTATCTGTACTTCATGCTCATCTGGCCTGTGACCAAGCATTTCTGTTTCTGGTGCATGGCCCCATTTGGAATCTCCAAACTCAGCAGATTCCTGCAGTACACTCCTGTGCCACTCCTCCCAGATGAGAAAGGAGGGTGAGTCTTCCTGGATCAGCCACTTGTGGGGTTTCTGCTTGAAGAGCAGTGGCCTGACTGTGCCTTGGATCACAGTTTAAGGTGACCCTGAGCTGAGAGCCCTCTCCTTGGCTCCCTCTTTGCTGCTGGCTTCCCTGCTCTGATACCTGGGAGCTCTGCCACACTTAGACACCCCTGGTCTTTTTGTGACCCTGTGGGTCCCGAGACCACACTGTTGCTGCAAGGGCTCCATCCCCCTCTTAGGCTTTGGAGTGATGGCCCTCAGTGGAGTAGACTTCTAAAAGTTCTGATTTTGTGTTCTGCTGCTTTACCCCTTGCTGGGCGCCGACCCCTCCCCTCGTGGTCTCTCTTTCTAAATATCGCCTTGGATTCACTTCTCTGTATATCCTACCTTCTAGAATGTGGTTGATTTTCTGTTCCTAAAATTGCTGCTCATCTCTTCTATCTCCTGTTGAGTTTGTAAGTGTTCAGAATGGTTTGATAACTATCTAGCCGAACTCCTGGGGCCTGATGATATTTAGGTCTCCTACTCCTTCTCCATCTTTCTCCCAAGTCCCAATTTTTTTTTTTAAAGATTTTATTTATTTATTTGTCAGAGACAGAGGGAGAGAGAGCGAGTGAGCACAGGCAGACAGAGAGGCAGGCAGAGGCAGAGGGAGAAGTAGGCTCCCTGCCGAGCAAGGAGCCCGATGTGGGACTCGATCACAGAACCCTGGGATTATGACCTGAGCCGAAGGCAGCTGCTTAACCAAGTGAGCCACCCAGGCGTCCCCTCAATTTTTTTTTAGAGTAAGTTCTACACCCAACATGGGGCTTGAACTCAGAAACCTGAGATTCAGGATTCGCATGCTGTACTGACTGATGGACGCCATAATAAAACATTTTCTAATGGCCGAGTTCAGAAATTTTTGAACTTGAAATTAATTCAGTTGCTTCATTGTATAGAATTATTAATTTGTAAAATCCAGCTTACCTCACCTGCTTTTACTTAGAACTTTGGTTTTTATTCTACACAACCTTTAAGAAACATTATTAAACTGGAGTGCCTAGGTGGCTCAGTCAAACATCTGCCTTTGGCTTAGGTCATGATCCTGGGGTCCTGTGTTTGAGCCCCACATTGGGCTGCTTCTCCCTCTCCCTCTGCCTGCCACTCCCCCTGCTTGTACCCTCTCTGTCAAATAAGTAAATAAAATCTTAAAAATAAAAAAGAAGCATTACTAATAAAGCATGCTGACAGCACATGAAATATGAATCAGAAATGCTGGGGGGGGGGCACCTGGGTGGCTCAGTGGGTTAAAGCCTCTGCCTTCGGCTTGGTGGGGCTCTCTGCTCCACAGGGATCCTGCTTCCTCCTCTCTCTCTGCCTGCCTCTCTGCCTACTTGTGATCTCTGCCTGTCAAATAAATAAATAAAAATCTTAAAAAAAAAAAAAAGAAATGCTAGGTATATCTACTGTAAGTTGATAGTTTTATTTTGATGGAGTAGTCAAGGCTATTTAATTTTTAGTTCATTCAAAGTAATTTCAGTGGAAACAATTATTAACATAAGTTTTACAATGAATATACATATGATTCTTTTTAAAATTTTCATTTGCTTATTTTATCTCTATTTATTTATTTTTTAAAAGATTGTATTTATTTATTTGACAGACAGAGATCACAAGTAGGCAGAGAGATAGGGGGAGGCAGGCTTCCCGCTGAGCAGAGAGCCTGATTCGGGGCTTGATCCAGGACGCTGAGATCATGACCTGAGCCAAAGGCAGAGGCTTTAACCCACTGAGCCACCCAGGCGTCCCTCATTTGTTTATTTTAAAAAGATTTATTATTTAGAGAGAGCTTGAGTGTGAACGCATTTGAGTTGGGGGAGTAGCAGGGGGAGAGAATATTCAAGCAGACTCCCCACTGAGTAGGGAGCCCAGCAGGGCTTGATCCCAAGACCCATGAGATAATGACCTCAGCTGAAACCAAGAGTCAGACCCTTAACTGACTGAGCAAGCTAGGTGCCCCTGATATGATTACATTTTAAAGGAAGATTTGTTAATGTCCTAATAAATCATTTAGTTAGGAAATGCCATTATAGAGAGAAAATGAGATTTACTTTTATTGTATCTTTATCAAGTTTTCATTCTCCCATTACACCAATTCGTTTTCTTAATTTATGCCTCACTTCGAGTGAAATGTGAGCATCAAGTTTCAAAGTTTGGAGAGAACTTTCAGGATTTTGTAGACCAGTTTCATTAATTACATGGGTTGAAAAATGTGAGACCCCAAGGAAGTAAGTTTCTTGCTTAAGGTCTTTAAGTATGTTAGTAGCAGATCAGTGACTAGAATGGAGAAATACTGATATTTATAGTCTTTTTTAAGACCTGTCACATACTTGACAGCAAATATTTTCCACATCTAACTACTTTTTTCTTTGTTTAGTTTGTGCTCACTTTGCTTAAGGTTCTGTTGCCACAGTTTTGTTAAATAATACCAGTCCCCTAACAACACATTTCATATGTCATTTTCGTGGTATGCGAACTCTCAGTTTTTGTGTAGTGCATAAACTGTGCTAGCTCTTCAGTTCACAAATCAGTAGGTAATTACTAGATGTCAGTTATGAACAATGACTAGTCATGTTACTTCTCTCAAAGTCTGTTGGAGATGGGTCACTGTGCGTCTGTTCAGTTCTTGCATTAACAACAAAGGATGTAGTTGTGTTACTTCTTTGTCTTCTAATGGTAAATCTGTGTGGCATTTCACAAAACTGGGTAATCAGAGGGGAGGGTTGACCAACAAAGATCAAAGTGCAGCAATGAAGTGAAAAGTGATAACACTAGATTTGAAAATTTGGATATCATAGATCATTTGAAAACAGTGACAGAGTATAGGTCCCTATATGAAGATATAGGCCTATATGAAGGTATAGTATGAACTATATTGAAAAACTTGGAAGTATATAAAAAACAAGGTAAAATCACTTTAACATCATTAGATTTAAATTGTAATAGGAACTCAGTTTGGCCATTATTTATTAGTGTTGAAGTTTATCTGCTGCATGAAAGAAAACAAAAGAAAAGGAGACTGAAGAACTTTTTATTGCTAGTGAACGATGTTTTCTTTTCAGAATCAGCATGGATTAAGCTACTAGAGCAAATTGGGATGATGAACGAACTTCACACCCAGATTCCAAAGATTAATGAGCAAGTAATTATCATCAACAGTTTAATGTGCGATAGGTCTGTTTGGGAATGCAGGCCATCAGTAACTTAATGTGATGAAAGATACAGTGTTCATAAAGGGAACAGTATTCAATTCATATGAAGCCCAAGGAACTTACAGTAAAGGTGAATTTATCAACATGAGTGAGGAAAGTCATTGTGATAGAAAGGATGAAGATGTCCCAAAGGAAGGGATTCTAGCAAAAATTCCACATTAAAGAAATTCTTGGAAATATTTGATAAAATATTTGAAACATCAAGGGTAAAAGGTTGGAAGCTGAACCATACTTCGAACAGCTGTAGAGAATTTGCCAAGGCATAGAAAACCTGTTTAATCTGTGTGATAAGTTATGTGAGGACAATGAGAAGGCAAGAACTGCCTACCCTTGGTAAGTTTTTTTTAAGAAAAAAGAGAACACTCTTATTTTTGATGTTTGTTCTGTTTTAAATTATAAAATAGTGAATATTAATCACACAATACTTGCCATTTTCCTGTGCATTTATAATTGACAGTTAAAAAGTCTTAAATGGTTTTAAATGTTATGACAAATTTTACAGTTCACAGAACAGTTGTGATTTTTTCCCCCCTCTGATTAATGAGATTGCTCAGTTTCAGCTTGCAGGGTCTTTTTCATGGTTGTGCGCTGCAGTTCAAAGTGAGTACTGTTTTGTTACATTTTCTAACTTGATAAAATAATTATAAAGATCATTAGTATGAACAAATTTGAAAGTATAAGTAAGGGATGTTTAAATTGGAATAATAGTAGGGAAAGATAAGCATTACCATTTGGGGTTGAAGGAAAGAGCGAAGACATTTAATTTTGAGTGGTCTCTTACTAGTATAAAAAACATTTTGAAGTTTCTGCTTAATCTTTGAGAGTCTTGTAAATTTTATTTTTATCTTAAAGATCTTATTTATTTGAGAGAGCGTGAAAGAGTGTGTGCGTGCACAGAAGGGGAGGGAGAGGGACAGGCAGACTCTGTGCTGAGTGTAGAACCCGATGCGGGCCAGATCCCAGGATCCTAAGATCATGAACTGAGTCGAAACGAAGAGTTGGACATTCAACTGCCTAAGCTACCCAGGCACACTTATTTTTGTAATTTTTAAAGGTATACTCTTCGGGGACACCCAGGTGGCTCACTTGGTTAAGCAGCTGCCTTCAGCTCGGGTCATGATTCCAGGGTCCTGAGATCGAGCCCCACATCAGGCTCCCTGCTCAGCAGAGAGCCTGCTTCTCTCTCTCCCCCTCTCCCTGACGCTCTGCTTACTTGTGCTCTCTCTCTAACTCTCTGTCAAATAAATAAAATATTTAAAAAAAAAAAAAGGTACACTCTTCGGATGTTTAAGTTTTTATTTTAAAAGAGCTTTACATTACTGACTTTTATTTTTTTAAAGATTTTTATCTATCTATTTGAGACAGAGACAGAGAGCATGCACAAGTTGGGGGAGGGGCAGAGGGAGAGGGAGAAGCAGACTCCCATCTGAGCAGGGAGCTCAATGTGAGGCTCCATCCCAGGACCCTGGGATTATGACCTGAGCTGAAGGCAGTCATTTGCTTAACCAACTGAGCCATCCAGGTGCCCCCTTTAAATTACTTATTAACTAATAAAAATAATTCATTTATTCAGCAAAAGTTTATTGAACTTCTGTTTTATACTAATCATTGTTATAGGTGCTAGGCTTACAGCAGTATCCAACACAAAAATCTCTCTGGAGTAGCATATACTTTAACCTGTTTCCTTTTCTTTTTTCTTTTTTTTTTTCAGACTTTTTTTTATTTATTGAGAGAGAGAGAGAGTCAAGCATGAGCAGGAGAGAGGAGCAGAGGGAGAGGGAGAAGCAGACTTCCTCTCCGTTAAGCAGGGAGCCCGACATTGGGCTCCATCCCAGGACCCTGGGATCATGATCTGAGCCCAAGGCAGGCGACCAAAGGACTCAGGCACCCAGGCACCCCTGACCTGTTTCCTTCTTTGAGAAATGTCAAATCTCTAATTCTTTATAGAGTCTTGATTTAATTTAGGTTGAAGGAAACTAGATATTTTTAATTTTTATATAACTCTAGAGGCTTTTTTATAAAAACAGCATTTTAAAAAATTGGGTTCTGTTTTAGATGGTCTCCACAGTGGGGTTAAAACTCCACATCCTGTTGTCCGCAGATTGAGCTACAACAAGAATGGGACATTTCATGTGACAGCTTCAGAAATGCATATGGGAACTTGATTCCATATAGCATTCCCAACTTTAGAGTAAATTTTTTATAGTGCTATTATAGACAGATCTGCTGTAGTAGTGCTGTGAAAGAGAGTTGTGAATTCTACCTTGTTCAGAAAGTTGGGCATATGTGCATTGTGTGAGATTATGGCATTATTAATGAGTTGTAACTTTAGTTCAGTCAGGATAGCTGAATAGATGTTTACTGTGGAAATATGACTAGAAAAGCTAAAGCACTGTGTGTAATGGTTGAGAGGCATGAAACTACCAGAAAGACTAGGTAAGCTACTGGTCATCTGTAATAACTCGAGCATTTGCTTTTGGGGTAGGGAGGCAATGGGAATATGAAGGCAGGAAAAGATGAAGCAGTTGAGCCAGATTTTGGATGTTTGGACTTTTTTTGGGGAGCCTTTTTCAGAGCTCTTTGTGTAAACATATGTATGTTCCCTTAAATTCTCAGAACTGCATTTCTTCATCTGTAAAATAGAGGTGCTGACAGTACTTATTTGATCAGATTTGGGGGAGACTAAATTGAATTAGTTCATGTAAAGTGCTTGGAAAAAAGTGCCAGGCATAGAGTGAGGTTCTTGCTAAGTTTTAACCACTAACTATAATGGTTTGGGAATCTCTGCCTCAGGATCTCCTAAAATATTCCATAATCAGGCAGTTGATAGAAACAGTCACAAATGGTTAAAAACTATTCAGAAAGATTCTTATTCAAAATTTTAAAAATGAAAATGGAAATGATTAAATGGAAAATATCACAACAAAATGCAAATTTAAGCAATGAGGTTACATTTTTCCCTACCAAACTGAGAATGATGAAAAATACTTCATACCAAGTTGTGGAGAAATTCTTAAGAAACAAGAATTCTGGGACACCTGGGTGGTTCTGTTGGTTGGACGGCTTCCTTCAGCTCAGGTTGTGATCCCGGGGTCCTGGGATTGAGCCCCACATTGGGCTCCAGGCTCGGTGGGGAGCCTGCTTCTCCGTCTGCCTGCTGTTCTCCCTGTTTGTGCTCACTTGTTCTTTCTCTCTGACAAATAAATAAAATTTTCAAAAAAAAAAAAAAACAAACCTAAAAACACAAAACAAAAATTCCGCCTATTGGTTTCTGTATATATTGGTGAAATGCTTTTGGTGGGCAATTTAGTAACATCTATCAAAAATACATATTCACCTCTGCCCCATCCCCTTTTTTTCTTGCAAAAAGGTGTTTCTATTAATGCACGGGGACAGGACCTGTGGCAGAAAAGAGTTTCCTCGCCTATGCCCTTTAACCTCTTGATTCCATTTTTAGGAATTGATTGTATACACACACACACAGACACACACATATATGCTCACATATGTAAGTCAATTTATATATACAAGTATGACAACTATAAATAGTACTGTATTGAAAAATGGCTGGAAACAACCTACATGTGCATCAATATAATATAATAAAAGGTTATGTGGCCGCTCTTTTTTCTTTTTTGTTTTTTAAAGGTTTTATTTATTTATTTGACAGCACGCATAAGCAAGCATGGGGAGTAGCAGAGTAGGATATTGACATTGTAATGTTATTAATATAAACTTTTACCCCAGATTGTCCTTAAGGATTTTCAGTTTCTAAACTTGTTTCTATTTCTGGTAATATGACTTTCCTATCTTACTAGTGTTTGTTTTTTCAATTTGTTTTTAATCTGTTTGGTTATTTATTTTGTTGTAAAGTGTGAGGTGGTGATCCAAATTTTCTCACCTTAAGTGATTACTGGTCATATTCTCACTTTTTTTTTTTTCCCCATATTCTAACTCTTAAAAAAAATTTTTTTTTTTTAGATTTTATTTTATTTTATTTTGACAGACAGAGATCACAAATAGGCAGAGAGGCAGGCAGAGAGAGAGAGAGAGGAGGAAGCAGGCTCCCTGCTGAGCAGAGAGCCCGATGTGGGGCTTGATCCCTGGATCCTGGGATCATGACCTGAGCCGAAGGCAGAGGCTTTAACCCACTGAACCACCCAGGTGCCCCTCATATTCTAACTCTTAAGTAAACCTTGAACTTTGTGTTTTCTATTCTGTTTCATTAATCTACTAATTTTCATGCCCATACCACATACTTGATTTATTGTACCTTTGATATATGATAGGGCATACTTTTCTCCTTGCTAATATTATAATTCAGTATTTTCTTTGATATTCTTTTTAGCTTTATTTTTCTAGATGTCCTTGATAATTGTTTTATCTACTTACCTCTTACTCCCCCACCCTATGTCTTTTGTGAGGAAATTATATTCTTCATAGTATGGAATTTTTTTCTTCTGTCAAAATGGTATATTATCTGTTTACTGTCTGAAAAATTTTGAAGTTCTTAGATAATTTTATGTATTTTTAATTTTCAAAATATTTTTACTTATTTATTTTAGAGTAGGTTTTTTCTTTTTTTAAAGATTTTATTTATTTATTTGACAGACAGAGACCACAAGTAGGCAGAGAGGCAGGCAGAGAGAGAGAGGAGGAAGCAGGCTCCCTGCAGAGGAGAGAGCCCGATGTGGGGCTCGATCCCAAGACCTTGGGATCATGGCCTGAGCCGAAGGCAGAGGCTTTAACCCACTGAGCCACTCAGGCGCCCTGGAGGTACACCGAGCCACCCAGGTGCCCCGAGAGAGAAAGAATCTTAAGCAGGCTCCTTGCCTAGTGCAGAGCCTGTTGTAGGGCTTGATCTCATGACCCTGGGATCATGACTTGAGCTGAAATCAAGAGTCAGTTGCCTAACTGACTGAGCCACCCAAGTACCCAAATGGCAAGATTATTTAAAGAAAACTTCAAACATATTATTTTGGAGTATACTTCTAAACTAAAAATTGACCTTGTGTTAAAGTTCGTTAGAGACATACAAACCTTTGATGCTGATGTTAATCACTGAGAAAAGGTTTGTATTTCTCGTATTTATTTGATCACAGAAATCGTTCTATTGTAATGTATCTTGCAGATTTTACATAATAAATATTGAGAAATGCAGAATCAATGGCATTTGGTTAATATACGAGATAACACTAATGCATTACAATAGGCACAATACTATATATTAGGGCCTGGAGGTATCCCAGGATGAAAAAAGTTTTATCTAGAAAGTGATACTGACATATACATAAGTTAAATGTGCCTCAATGGGTTATCAGGCAAGGCTTCCTTGAAGAACTACACTTTGAAGAAGCAATGGGGTTTCATCAGGTAGATGTCATTACCAGTAGGTAGAAAAACAGTAGGAGAGTAGTATGATTAGAAATTTGGGTAGGAGTGAGAAATTACTTTCACTCCATAGCCTGAGGAATTACTTTCTGACATCTCTTACAGTGCTTTTTCTTAAGGTAAAGACCATTATCTAAACACTAATATTTAGGGGACCAAACTGAGAAACTAAGACAGTTTTGAGAGTGAAGAGGAGCACATTAATAACTAAATGGATATGATAGTCATAAACAACAGTACCACTGGTTAAGTGGAGTGTGGTCACCCCATCTGTGAAGAATGTCCTTTGGTGTTTGGCCCATGAGTTGGCATTAGTTTTATCTTACAGACTGGCCTGCTTTACTCACAGAATTCTAATTTGCCTAGACTTTCTGTTTCTTGAATTTTCTGTTCTTGCTCCTTCTAAGAACCTTTACATTTGCTGTTCTTTTCTTTAATCTTCTCTTCTACCTTTTCACCTCTTTTAATTCTTGGTAATCATCCTTTAGATCTTAAATTAAGGAACAGTTCCTGACTTGTATAGGTTAGCTCATCCTGGTAGAGATTTATCTGAAACACCAAGATGTTTCAGAAATAGAAATGAAGATTCTTACTATTGAAGGGAGTAGGGGAACACCCTAATTTTGAGAGTTCTCGTTTGACTTCTAGGGTCTTGGGGCTGTGACTAAAAGGAAAAAGGGGCCAGTTATGAAAAGATCATGTTTTAGAAAAGAGGAAGAAAATGAAGCACATTTGACAGTTTTTAGTCTCTACTTAATTATTTATTTGACAGAGCGAGAACATACAAGCAGGGATGGGTGGCAGGTAGAGGGAGAGGGAGAAGCAGGCTCCCTGCTTGGCAAGGAGTCCGATGTGGGACTGGGATCATGACCTGAGCAGAAGGCAGATGCTTAACCTGCTGAGCCACCCAGGTGCCCCAATAAGTAGAATCTTTATTAAAAAAACTTATCCCAAGATCCAGTAAATTTCTAATTTTGACTTTTTTTTTTCTTTTCAGGTGGGTGTGGGTGGTAATGCTTACCAATTCACAGTATATTTGGATTTTTCCCCCCTCCTTCTAGTGTTTTGTTTTATAACTAAAAATGTACTTTATCCCCAGTGCTTAATTTTTGCAATACAGGGGCTGAGTCATTTGCCTAGAGCTTTCCTTTTATTTTAAGCAGTAGAATTATTTTATAAGTGAAATGTTGTAGCGAACCCTAATTTTTTTTTTAAAGATTTCATTTATTTTATTTGACAGATAGAGATCACAAGTAGGCAGAGAGGCAGGCAGAGAGAGAGGGAGGAGGAAGCAGGCTCTCTGCTGAGCAGAGAGCCCGATGTGGGGCTCAATCCGAGGACCCTGCGATCATGACCTGAGCTGAAGGCAGAGGCTTTAACCCACTGAGCCACCCAGGCGCCCCATGAACCCTAATTTTTTAATCAAGGGAAGATATCTTTTAGTAGTGTGATAATTATAGCTTGCATTTATTGTGAATTTACATTTTGCTAAGCACCATGCTTAATATATTCATTTAATCATCCGGACAATCCTGGGTAGTAGGTATTACTATTTTTATATGTTATGGATGAAGAAATTTAAGTCTAAAAGTTGTTTATCTGGTAAGTGGCCAGAGTTGGATTCAGACTCATGTGACCTGAGACTGGAGTGCATGCTCTTAACTTTGTACTGTCATACTTTTTAAGGTTGTAAGTTTTATTTTATAAGTTTATGCATGTAACATTTACATGTTTTGAAGTTAATGGGTAGAACCCATGAGACTATTTCTACAATTAAAAATGAACTGGTATTTTTTGTCTTAAATCAGTATCCACACTTGTTTATTTAAAAAATTTTTACTTTTGGTTTCATAGTATTGAGAAAATCCCTGCATATACACAATAATTATTACAGACTCTTAAAAATTAAATTGGGTTGGCTTTTTTTTTTTTTTGAGTTTTTCTTCCTCTTTTTTTTTTTTTTTTTAAATATTTTATTTATTTATTTGACAGAGAGAAATCACAAGTAGATGGAGAAGCAGGCAGAGAGAGAGAGAGAGGGAAGCAGGCTCTGCCGAGCAGAGAGCCCGATGCCGGACCCGATCCCAGGACCCTGAGATCATGACCTGAGCCGAAGGCAGCGGCTTAAACCACTGAGCCACCCAGGCGCCCCTGGGTTGGCTTTTAAATTCAGTTAAATCTATATGAAATATGAGGGATGACTAGTAGGACATTAATTTCATAGATAAATTTATAGAAACTGCTTATACTAATTTCTTATAAATGTACAGGTTGGACAAGAAGCACTCAAACATGGTTCATAAAACCATTATATCATCACCAAACTAAGTGTTACTTATAAGTTTTTGTCACCCAGTTGTTGAGATATAGGTGAAACAGGTATCCTGGAGTCTTGCCTGTCATTTAATTGAGAGTATTTTTAGTGTTACCTGCTTTCACATTGTTGAGCAGCCACACAGTTCAGTAGTTTTTAATATTTTCATTGTTGTGCTATCACAGTCAGTTTAAGAGCATTTTCATCACTGAGAAAGAAGTCCTGTACCCATATTGACTACAAAGCTGTAATAAAAAAGTATAGTACTCGTACAGTTCCAGTACTGTAGTATCTAGTATCTATCTATGTGTCTAGATATGGTATCTAGACACATAGATCAGTGGAACAGAATAGAAAGCCCAGAAATAAGCCCATGTTTATATGGTTAGTTAGTCTATGACAAAGGTGGTTAAGAAGGGAAAAAACAGTCTTCTCAGTAAGTGCTAGGAAAAACTAGACAGTTACATACAAAAAATGAAACTGGACCACTTTCTTATACCAAATACAAAAAAATAATTTCAAAATGCATTAAGGACCTAAATATGAGACCTGAAACCATAAAGCTCTTAGAAGAAAATATAAACAGTAATTTCTTTGACTTTGACCTTAGCAGCATTTTTCTAGATATGTCTCTTCAGGCAAGGGAAATAATAGCAAAAATAAAATATACCAAAATAAAAAGCTTTTGCACAGTGAAGGAAACCAATAAAGTGGAAAGGCAGCCTAGTGGATGGAAGAAGATATTTGCAAATGATAAACCTGATAAAAGGGTTAATATCTCACATATGTAATGAACTTACACAACATGAAAAAGAACCAAATAATTTGATTAAAAATGGACAGAGGATCTGAACATACATTTTCCCAAAGAAGATGTAGAGATGGCTAACCGGACTCATGAAAAGATGTGCAACATCACTAATCTTTGGGGAGATAGAAATCAAGATCACAATGAGATATCACCTCACATCTGTCAGAATGGCAGAAGTAGCACAAGAAATATGTGTTGGTGAGGATGTAGAGCAAAAGGAACCCTTGTGCACTGTTGGGATTATAAATTATACAGCCATAGGAAAGCATCTGTATAGAGGTTCCTCAAAAAACTAAAAATAGAAATACTGTGTGATTCCACTACTGGGTCTTTACCCAGAGAAAATGAAAACACTCATTTGAGGAGCTACATGCAACCTTATTTATTGTGGCATTATTTACAGTAGCCAAGATATGGAGCAACCTTAATGTCCATTGCTGGATGAATGGATGAAGAAAATGTGGTATATGTACACAATGGAATATTACTCAACCATAGAGAAGGAGGAGATCTTGCCATTTGTGACAACATGCATGACCCTGGAGAGTATTAGGCTAAGTGAAATAAGCCAGAGAAAGACAAAAACAAAGTGATTTCACTTGTGTGTGGTATCTCATAAAGCAAATGAATAAGCAAAAAGGAGAACCAGACCCATAAGTAGGGAGAACAAACTGGTGGTTGTCAGAGGGTGTGGTGCTGGGCAAAAAGCAGTCAACGGGAATGGGAGGTACAGGCTTCCAGTAAGGAAATGAGGAGGTTATGGGGATGAAGGGTATAGCATAAGGAATATAGTCAGTGGTATTTTAATCATGTCATATTAGTGATATGTGGTAGCAACACTTCTGGTGAGCATAGCATAATGTATAACAGAGAATTGTTGTATCTCTGTGTTGTATACCTGAAACTAACACTGTGTCAACTATACTACAATTAAAAAAAGAAAAGAAAGAAAAAGCATTCCTACTCTTGATACTCCCTTCAGCTTTAGGCAGGCACTAATCCATTTTGTCTCTATGGTTTTGAAATGTTTACCAGTGTCAGAAAAAAAGGGGGGGGGGGACACATTGTGGATGATACTGTATATTACAAACAAACTTGTTAGTTGTTTGGCATCCGTGGCAATATTTTCAGTCTTTGTCTTTGTTTTTGTTTTCTGTTTGGGAGGGAGGGAAAGAGAGGTAAGAAAACAGTTTCTGTTTTGAACTGTAGAGAAGAAAATTGAATCGTAGAATTTTTGCCAAACAAAAGTGTTTTCTGAAGTGTCTTCTTATGTTCTTCCCATCTAGGTCTTTTTATTTCTTCTGAATCATAATTAGTTGCTTCTGTTTCTTGTGTCCAGTATAATTTTAATCCATTTTGTTAAGTATTTTTCATAATAAAATTTGTATAGTATAAGTTTTTTTTTTTCTCTTAGAACTTGAAAATCATTGAGCTTTGTGTTCCAGCTTGCAGAGAAGTGTGATATCAGCTTGATTGTTGTTTCTTACAGAACATGGTTTTAGTTAGGAGACTAAATCCCAATACTATATTATTGCTTAGGTTTTGTTTGTTTGTTTTTAAGATTTTATTTATTTATTTGACAAAGATCACAAGTAGGCAGAGAGAGGAGGAAGCAGGCTCAATGCGGGGCTCGATCCCAGGACCCTGGGATCATGACCTGAGCTAAAGGCAGAGGCTTTAATCCACTGAGCTACCCAGGCGCCCCTTGCTTAGGTTTTATAATCAGCTCATATAATTACATGTAAATGGTATATAATCCAATTTACCTTAGAAAATCCCTCTAATTTACCCATAAAGTATAGATATATCACCATGGGTAGTGTCACTACTATGTTTTATCTTTTCTTATATCCTTGAGCAAGATTGTAGTTTCTTCTGTTGTGTATGCAAAGTGTATAGGGGCAGTATTGTATAACATGTGTCTTATCTTTAAATGCTTAGATCCCCTTCTGTTCATACAAGTACTTTGATTTTTTGGCTTGCCGAGTCACATGTCCCATTTCTCTTTTATTTTGGGTCATAACTCGTTGGGTAGTTGGTAGGTGGAGTGGCCTTTACTATTTCTTTCCATTCCTTTTCATGTTTATATAGTTGAGTTCAGTTATGTTAAATGTGTTTTATGAATCACCTACAGTATAATCTTTTTTTACTCCTCTGCTGTTTTCTTTTGGAATTCTGAAATTTCACCAGGATGTATCTTTTTTCCATCTCCTCTTTGGTGTTTGGTAGGCTCATTCAGTCTCAAGTGTTTGTATTTTTTTGTTGAGGAAAATTTTCTTCTGTTATTTCACCTTTCCATTATTCTCTCCTGTGGGGGTGCCTTTGAGATTGCTCCTAGACCTACTACTTCAGTCCTTCCGTGTCATGATACAGGCTGTCTTTTCTAGCTCTTTGACTTTGTTTTTGTTTTTTTAAGATTTTATTTATTTATTTAACACACACACAGAGAGAGAGAGAGAGAGAGAATATAAGCAGGGAGAGTGGGAGAGAGAGCAGGCTTTCCGTCAAGCAGGGAGCCCGATGTGGGACTTGACCCCAGGATGCTGGAATCATGACCTAAGCCAAAGGCAGACGCTTAACAACTGAGCCACCCAGGAGCCCTGTGATTTTGTTTTTGAAACAGAATTTTATCACTAGGCTTTCCAGTAAAATTTAAATTTTTGCTGTCATTTTTCTGTTTCTAAGTAGTTCCTTGTCTCCTTGTCATGGTTGTTTCTATTTTTCTTTTTGTTTGTATCTTAGAAGTTTCCTTTCTGTAAATTGTTTCCTTCGAGAGTATTGATTCTCTTTATTCACCTTGAGCTTTCTCCTTCACACGTTTTTTTTTTTTTTTTTAATTTTTCTTTTTAAGATTTTATTTATTTATTTGACAGAGAGATCACAAGTAGGCAGAGAGTCAGGCAGAGAGAGAAGGGGAAGCAGCCTCCCCACTGAGCAGAGAGACCTATGTAGGGCTTGATCCCAGGACCCTGAGATCATGACCTGAGCTGAAGGCAGAGGTTTAAGCCACTGAGCCACCCAGGCTTCACATAGTTAATTTATTTCAGAAACCTGGGATCGTTAGTTGTCTCTTCACATTTATACATTTCAGATACTATAGATTACTACAGCCAGCTTTTGTGTTTCCTCTGTAGTTACGTAGGTATCTAGGCAGTTCTTTTTGAGAAGTTTCTCTCTTGAATGGGGATACATACTTTGGGCGTCAGTGGACAATGTTTATCAAGAAGCAGCCTTCCTTGTGTTCTTGCCTTATTGATGAGTAGCAGGAAGAAAAACAAGAGGCTGGAATGCTCACACTTTCCAAAATGAGGAGAACTTTACAGACTAAAATGGAGCATGGGAATGTTTTTAGCTTCTGAGTAGAGTTGCCTTTGTTGTAGTTCCGCCCCATCCAGGCCTCTGATTGATAGATAGATAGATAAAATTTTCCTTTTTTTTTTTTTTTTTTTTTAAATAATCTCTACACCTAACATGAGGCTTGAATTTACAACCCAGAGATCAAGAGTGGCATGCCTCAACCCTGAGTGAGTCCCATCCCTCCCCCCACCTCTTCTGGATCTCTGTCTTAAGGATCCAAAATTACTTCAGACTTGGCTCTGCTTCTGTCTTAGGCCATAACATTATGGAAATAGGAACCATTTCATTTGAAATTTGAAAATTTGGAAATTTGGCTTTCATTTGAAAATTCTAAAATGAAAATTTGAAAATTTGGCTTTCATTTGAAGAGTGACAGATTTTTGGCCAAGAGCAAAACGTATTTGATGCTGATTGTTCTGTTTAATTTTGATTAGAAGTTTTATGTAGTTACCAGTTAAGTGTTAGTAGGTTTTTTGTAAGTGTGGCTGTCTTTATTATTATTATTTTAAATGTACATGACTATGTATTTTGTGACTTAAAAGTGATTTAAAAATGAGTTTTTTATATGAGGGCATGTATTTATTTTTGGTTTGGGGCTTTCATGTAAGGATTTCTTTTGTTCTAAATTTTACTCTGTGTGGCAGTGTTTTGTTTATGTTGTGAATTTGTATACTTTGGGTTGGAAATTACAGCTTTTGGGGGAGTGAGGAGGGATACTGGAAGTAAGATAGAATGTGACAATAATGTTATTTTTTTCTTTCCTTTTTTGCTTTTTCAGTTTGAGCAGAAAACTGGTGCAGTTTTTGATGAAATTGTAGAGAACTGTAAGTACCATTTTAGAAAAAAAACAGTCATGTCCTTAGATAGATAGTAATCGAGTCTAGATAGAGCATTTATCTGTGACAGTGTTTAATTAGGGCCTATTAATGTGATGGTATAATTTGATTTAGTTTAGATCTCATCACCCTGTTAATATCTTCTGCAAATTAATCTTAATTGTAAGAGTTTTACTATTTTTTAGTAAATATTTTATTCTCATAGTTATTAATGTTGAAATATAGCCATGTTTTGTGTATGTATGAATCATATAGAAGCTTACAATTACTATTCAGTAAAGGTTATACTTTGTTTACAGGGTCTCTTAATTTTCTGTTGATAGTCTTTCTGTGTTACATGATTCTCTTAAAAAAAAAAATACCCAACTTTGTTTCTTAGGATTATAAAAGTAATACATTCAATTTTATAATACAAAAATGATTAAAATAGAAAATGAAAGCCTTTGTCTTCACTATTCTCTAAAAATAATCAGTTTTAAAAGTTTAATATATATCTTTCCAGACTTTTTTTCTGTGAATATATATAGATCTATAGATGATGAATGGGGATTTTTGTATGTCTATAGGGATCGTGTGGTACTGTTCTTCCTTTTTTTATTCAACTGCCTAAACGTCTTTCTATGTCAGTGGATTTTGGCCTATTCCATCCTTTCTGATGGCTACTTGGTATTTCATTGTATGGCTGTATTATAATTTAACCAACTTAACTCTTTTATATATGTGTATATTATTTTCAGTTTTTTATTATTACAAACAATATTAAGTATGTATTCCTATACACATTTTTGTTTACTTGTTGAAATAGACAAAGCGAGTGTATCCTTTTCTGTAGAATAAATTCCAAGAATAGAAGTGATGAATCATCCAAGGGAATTTGTATTCTTAAGATAAGTTTTGTTATCTAGCGTTACTGAGTCAAGGAGAATATGCAGTTTTTTGTTTTGTTAATTAAGGTAACTTCCATAAGTAGGGTCTATGAGTACTTTCTTTCTCTTTGGAATTAGTTTGTTAATATTTTTGAGAGATAACAGGTTTTTTAGACTACATAGTGAGAGGTAACTAGCTCTCCTGATCTTAGTGGTCTTGGAATAATCTGTAAGTTTATTCATTCATATCTGGTCTGGGCTTTGAGGGCACAAAAACTGGGACTGCCAGCTTGAGTGCCTCCTATGTGCCAGCATGGCAGCCTCAGGATAGTAAGACATTTTTGTTGGTGGCTCAGGCTCCAAGCAAGAGTAGTTCATTGAATAAGGTGGAAGCTGTATCTTTTCTGACCTACCTTCAGAAGTCACATAGCATCACTTCCACCACATTCTTTTGGCTATGAGGAAGTCAGTCACAAGCATGCTTAGATTTAGAAGAAAAGAGTATTCATACCTCACTTCCTGACAGAAGGGTCAAAGTCACATTGTAGAAAACCATGTAGACAGGAGCTACTGTTGCAGCCATATTTGGAAAATACAACCTGACTTCACAACATATAATGCTATCATAGGATATTTTATTATGTATCAGAAGATGACTTTAAAAAAATAAATCTTTTAGGTCTATATTTGGATCTTCGTAACGTTGACTACTTCCTATAATATAGAAACACAGATTGATGAATCTGATCATATATGATTTTTTAATAAGTAACGTTTTCTTAGTCTTTCCTTTTTTTAATGCTTTTTTTAAAAAGAAGATTTTATTTATTTTTTATTTGAGATAGAGAGCACAAAAGAGCACAAGTGGAAGGGAGGGGCAGATGGAGAGGGAGAAGCAGATGCCCTGCTGAGCAGGGAGCCTGACAGGTGTTTCATTCCAGGACCCTGGGATCTTGACCTGAGCCAAAGGCAGACGCTTTATCAACTGAGCCACCCAGGTGCCCCAGTTTTTCCTTTCCATATTATTGTCCCTATACCCCCATCCCACCTACACCTTTGTAGGTAGTCTTCCATGTTTTTCTCCATTGTTTCTAAAATCATTATTTGCATAAATGTATACAGATAAATATATGTAAGGGTTTTGAAGCTTTTTAAAAATTTTTTGTTCAGCAGGTGGTATCATCATTTACATAGATTTTTCTGCCTACCTTCTCTCATTTAGGAGTATTTCATGATATCCTTCCACCTCAACTAGGAGAGCTCCAGCTCTTTGTAATATCCCATGATTTAGATGTACAAGTCATCTTTTGCCCTGCTAGGCATTGATATTATTTTAGTTTTTTTACCATAATAAATGATGATGCATTAAAATTCCTTTAAGAATGTCCTTATGTGGGTTAAAAATGTCCATTTTGTATGTATACGTAGATTATGAAGAGTGGGTATTGTTCAGTAAAGGTATGTGTAATTTTAATAGATGTTGCTTGCCTGCTTTTCAAAATTTGAATGCCTTACATTTCCATGAGAAGTGTATAAGAACACCCCCCCCATCCCATTAATGTATATTTTAGTTCTTCTTCAGGTTTGGCGATCTGACGGATATGAAATAGCACATTATTAACTTGATTCTGCATTTTTCTTAACTCCTGTTGAGTCGAATTAAGCAGTTTTTAG
This sequence comes from Mustela erminea, assembly GCF_009829155.1. Lineage (NCBI taxonomy): Eukaryota > Metazoa > Chordata > Mammalia > Carnivora > Mustelidae > Mustela > Mustela erminea. The sequence goes on along the minus strand of NC_045623.1, from coordinate 83,049,443 downwards.
TAAGTTCAGCATTTGGACTGGCTCCTCTGTATTGTCTAGTTATAAATATTTGTTAACTAAATAAGTATTCTTTGCCCGTTATCTTAAAGTTTTTTCATGACAATTTGTAGTCTTAAAATTTTCAAAAAAATATATTTTTAAAGATTTTCTTTATTTGTCAGAGAAAACAAATGGGAAGCAGCAGGCAGAGGGAGAAGCTGACTCCCTTCTGAACAAGGAGCCTGATATAGGACTTGAGCCCCAGGACCCCAGGGTCATGATCCAAGCTGAAGGCAGACGCCCAACTGATTCACTCAGGCATCCCTAAATTTAAATTTTTAAAAAGATTTTATGTATTTATTTAGCAGGAGTGCACACATGCACACATAAGCAGGGGGAGGGGCAGTGGGAGATTGAGTGAGGGATTCCCAAGCAGACTTCATGCTGAGCATGGATCCCCGACAATGTGGGGCTTCATCTCAGGACCCTGAGATCATGACCCGAGCTGAAATCGAGTCCAAATCTCAACTGACTAGCCACCCAGCCATGCCAGGCTTTTTTAATACTGTAATATTAGTTGTTAAGGTGAGTCATAGTAGGCATGGTAAAGATAAATCTGAAAGAAGATTTAGGTATACCTTTTTTTTTTTTTAAAAAGATTTTATTTATTTATTTGACAGATCACAAGTAGGCAGAGAGGCAGGCAGAGAGAGAGAGGAAGGGAAGCAGGCTCCCCGCTGAGCAGAGAGCCCAATGCGGGGCTTGATCCCAGGACCCTGAGACCGTGACCTGAGCCCAACGCAGAGGCTTAACCCACTGAGCCACCCAGGCACCCTCAGGTGTACTTTTAAAAAGATGGTCATTCACTCAGAAAATTTAACTTATAGAATATGTGACCTACAGTTCTTTAAATAATGGAGTAGGAGTTTTTGATTTCCTTTTTTTTGTTTCCTTTTGTTTGCGTCCTCTTTTCCTAAACAAAAAAATTTTTTTAAGACTTTATTTATTTATTTGAGAGAGAGAGCATGCAGAAGAGAGAGACAACACAAGTAGGAGGTAGAGGGAGAAGTGGACTCCCCGCTGAGCAGGGAGCCGGATGCTGGACTCCATTCCAGGACTCTGGGATCATGACCTGAGGCCAAGTCTGCTCAACCAGCTGAGACACCCAGGTGCCCCTAAACAAATGTTTTTAATATAAAAAATTTTGATCTTTTTACAATCACAGTTTGCAGTCTTGGTTAAAAAAAAGTTTTCCTTACCCTTTGAATATATGCTATCCTAGTTTCTTGGAGTATGAGAAAAAATACTTTTATAAAATATTAAATACAAAATATTTATAATGTGAGCTATATTAAAAATAAAAGCCCTTGGCTTCACCACCCTACTTTTTAAAAATGTGCATTGGGGCGACTGGGTGGCTCAGTGGGGTAAAGCCTCTGCCTTCAGCTCAGGTCATGATCCCAGGGTCCTGGGATTGAGCCCCATAACAGGCTCTCTGCTCAGCAGGGAGCCTGCTTCCTCCTCTCTCTCTGCCTACCTCTCTGCCTATTTGTGATCTCTGTCAAATAAATAAATAAAATATAAAAAAAATAAAATTAAAATGTGCATTTTTTTGTGTGTTTCATGCCAATCCTTCAGTCCCATTTTGTTCTTATCTCCAAATAGCTATTATCCTGGATTTTGCTTATTTCCTTGCTTTTCTGTATACTTTTTATGGCCTCTACACCATTAACAAGATATTCTTTAGTTTTGCTTGTTTATGGACTTTGTGTAGTTTTTGAATTCTATTGTATGTTACCACTTTCTGTTTATTATATATTCCTGAGACTTGACTATACTGTTGTATGTAGCTGTGATTCATTTATCAGTGATTTGTATTTATTCAGTAAATACAATTTTAAAAAACCATGGTAAAAACATAAAATGTAGCATCTTAATTATTTTCTTTAAAGGTTTATTTATGTATTTATTTATTTAGGGAGAGAGAAAGGGAGCTCCTGTGTGAGTAGCTGGGAGGGGCAGAGGGAGAGTGAGAGACCAAAGCCTCAATCAAGCAGGCTCCCTGCTGAGCGGGCAGTTGGAGGTGGGGCTCAATCCCAGGATCCTGAGATCTTGCCCTGAGCTGAAACCAAGAGTCAACAAGAGTTGGCTGCTCAAGGATACGAGCTACCCAGGCAACCCCCAATCTTAATTATTTTTAAGTGTATAATTCAGTATCCTAAGACTGAGCTCTTTAAAGGCACCTTTAAATAGCCCTTTCAAAAAGAACTTTTGTTCAAACCACAGTTGCAATGTTAGTCAGTCTAGTTCTTTGGGTTGGGTTGGGTTGATCTCCCCTCAGATATGAACATACTTCAAAGATTCCCCACCTGTAATATTTGGGATCCAATTTCTTTATTTTAGGGCCCTGGAAGTCAAATTGTAGGAAGTACATTGATTGCTATTTTAGGCAAGTGGTCTAAAATTACTATTCTTTGTTTCTGGTATTGAAAGGTCTTGTTACTTCCTCTCTACTCCATGAGATTAGCAGAAAATGTTATAGCTCTCATTGTTACCACTGCAGTAAATTTGCTGTGATGGAAGCATAACTGTGTCTCAGTGTAGTCATAGGTCATACTATTTCTATTGTAACAACTCAGCTGTGTGTTCTTGGCAGGTATGTAAGGGTATTAATGTGTCTGTTTCCAGTAAAACTGTGGACACTGAATTTTGAACTTCATATAATTTTCCATATGTCAGGAAATGTTTCTCCTTTGGTTGTTGGTTTTTTTTTAAACCATTTAAAAATTCTGGATCTGGCATGCACATAGTTTATTTGCCCTTGTTCAAGAGTATATATGGGACGGTGATCGCTCAGTCCTAGCCTGTGTATATTCTCAACTTAACCAGAAATGCAGAATTTATTTTCCTAAGTAGTTTATCTATTTTCACTTATACCATTGTGTTCAGAGTTTTTTTCACTGTGCATCTGGCCAACACGTGATGATACTGGACTTTTAAATTTTGTCAGTATGGTAGATACAACATGGAATTGATATTTTTTAAAACATTGCATTTCCTTGATTAGTAATTTAGTTGAATTTTTTCATGTTTTTAGCCATTTCTGTTTCCTCTTTGGCAAAACACCTGTTTAATTAAATGTGTTGTCCACTTGCTATTTGGTTCTTGGTCTTTTCTTTTCTTTTCTTTTAGATTTTGTTTATTTATTTGACAGACAGAGATCATAAGTAGGCAGACAGGCAGGCAGAGAGAGAGAGGGGGAAGCAGGCTCCCTGCTGAGTAGAGAGCCCGTTGCGGGGCTCGATCTCAGGACTCTGGGATCATGACCTGAGCCAAAGGCAGAGGCTTTAACCCACTGAGCCACCCTGGCGCCCCTGTTCTTGGTCTTAACTGAATTGGAGAAGCTCTCTAAATATCCTTAACAAAAATTCATCACTTACAGTTATTGCAAATAACTTCCAATTCATGACTTGTGTTTTTAAAGTTTTTTCATAAGGAGAAGTTAATTTTAATGCAGTTGAATCATAGTAAATTTATGAGTCTTTTCCTTTATGTTTGCTTTTAAAAAAAAGTTTCCTTTTGGAAAAGCTTATCTAGGCTGAGATAAGAAAGAGACCTTGTATATTATTTCCTGAAATAGTCATTGATTTTATCTTTTACAGGTAGCTCTTGAATTATCCTAGATTTAATTGTTTATATAGCTTGGGTTAAGGTTTCTTAATTTGATTTTTTCATAATGCTAACAGATTGTCTCACCACCATTTATCAAGTAGTATTTCCTTTTCATGGTGATCTATGAACCTACTCTATAATGTGTATCTGGGGTTTTTACCACATTTTTGGGTAGGCTATTTGTTTATTTCTGGGCAGTACCATGTTGTTTTAATTAATTTGATGCATGATAAATCTTGATAATCTGATACTTCACATCCCAGAAAATTGTTCTTTTTTTTTTTTTTAAGATTTTTTTTTTTTTAAGATTTTATTTATTTATTTGGCAGACAGAGATCACAAGTAGGCAGAGATGCAGGCAGAGAGAGAGAGAGGAGGAAGCAGGCTCCCTGCTAAGCAGAGAGCCCAATCCGGGGCTCGACCCCAGGACCCTGGGACCACACTACCTGAGCCGAAAGCGGAGGGAGGCTTTAACCCACTGAGCCACCCAGGCGCCCCCAGAAAATTGTTCTTTAGGAATATTTTGCTGATTCTTGCCAGTGTTCATTTTAGAAATATTTTACCAATTTCCTTTAAATAACAAAATAAAATAACAAAATTGGGAATTGATTGGAATTTTCCCGAGTCTGTAGATGAACAGAGGATTTGTATGTATGTAATATTTAGTCTCCTATCTATGAACTTGGTATGTCTTTCCATTTATTTAAATCTTTAATGCTTTTCAGTAACATTTTATGACCTGTAGAGGATTACCTTGTAAGCTTTTTATGTTTTAGCATTTAAGTCTTAATTAATTTGACATTTATTTTTGGATGTAGGATAAGATTAGGATTCACTTTTTTTTTTTCAGATGGGTGGCGCATGCTACTGGATGTTAAATAATTCATCTTCCCATCCAAATAGTTGATCTTTTTGTCACTGAACTGAATTGGCACTGAGATATATTTAAGTTCTATATGTGTGGGAATCTCTTTCTGGAAATTGTTAAAATTCTGTTAATATTTACAGAATTATATATTACTATATATTAATATTTATTTCTATACCAGTGTCATTGGTTTTATTTGTATGTATTATTATAAAAAATATTTTATTATTACTATATATGCATTGGCTTTGGGTATAGACATTTTCCTGCTGTGTTAAGCCATTGCCTTCTTAATTTTATCCTTTGTTCATTTTATTTTATTTTATTTTATTTTAATTTTATCTATTTTTTTAAGTAGGCTCTGTGCCCATTGTGAAACCCAATGAGGGGCTTGATTCATGACCCTGAGATTCATGACCTGAGCTGAGACCAAGAGTGGGACACTTAATTAGCTGAGCCACCCAGGCACCCCATCTATTGTTATTTTAGTTTTTTAAAGAGAGGGGTGGTTACAGGAAGAGGGAGAGAGGATCTCAAGCAAGCTCTGCCTAGCATTGAACCTGAAATGGGTCTCCAACTCGTGATCCTGAGATCATGACCTGAGAGGAAACCAAGAGTTGGCCGCTTAGCCATCTGTACCATCCAGGTGCCCCTAAATTTAGTAGTATTTTATTTATTCACTTATTTATTTATAAAGATTTTATTTATTTATTTGACAGAAAGAGAAACGAGAGAGAACACTAGCAGGGAGAGTGGGAGAGGGAGAAGTGGGCTTCCCACTGAGCAGGGAGCCCAATGTGGGGCTCCATCTCAGGACCCTGGGATTAGGACCTGAGCCAAAGGCAGATACTTAATGACTGAGTCACCCTGGCACCCCTCTAGTAGTAAAATCTGTAGTAGTAGTAAAATTTGAATCTGTAGTTATCCATACAAAACCCTATCAACTAAAATTATTTTATTTCTCTTTTCCAGTGACTGCTCAAGTTATATAATTTATTATTTTTATTAAAATTTAGAGGATTACATTAAATGATAATCATGGTAGTTGTCACCATTGACTAATTTATGAGTTCAGTTAGTTGCTTCTCATATTTTGTTATTTAGGGCTAATTATTGTTAGTTTGTATCACTTAGGCTTTATTACATTTTTTAAAAAGGTTTTATTTACTCAAGAGAGAGAGCATGAACTGGCCGGAGGAGCAAGGGGAGAGGGAGAAGCAGGCTTCCCACTAAGCAGGGAGCCTGATGACAGGACTCGATCCCAGGACCCCAGGATCATGAGCTGAGCTGAAGGCAGATGCTTAACCAACTGAGCCACCCAGGCGCCCTACATTTTTAAAAATATATTCCCAGTTTACCTTGTGGAATGGCTGAAAAATACTGGTAATTCATATATTCCTGGATTCCATTTGTTAATATTTTGTTAAAATGGATAGTTTGTTTACACTTGGAGTTATAGCTTTATTAAATGTTTTCTAGAATTCACCAGTGAAATTTAGGTTTGGAGATTTCTTGGTGTGAGAGTTTAAGTTATAAATTAAAATTTTCAAGTAGAAATTAAGTTTTTCTATTTTTATATTTCATCTTTTGTCAGTTCTGGCAAGTTTTATTTTTCAAGGAGTTTATCCATTTTATTTAAGTGGTCTTTTTGTCTTTTGAATTTGAGGCAATTTAGTGGGAAGGACAGTGGCATCTAATTGTGGTTTTAATTTGCATTTCCTTGCTAATGATGTGTCACATCTTTTTAATGTGTGGATTGGTCATTCTTAAATATTCTTTTGTGAAGTGTCTATTCAAATCATTGCCCATTTTAACTTCAGGAGTATGTTTTTTTGTTATTAGGTAGTAAGGATTCTTACATGTTTTGGATGCAAGTCTTCTGTTACATAGACCAATAGATTGAAATAGGTGGGGATATTTATCTCCATCTATCTGTATCCGTCAGCAAATTTCTTCATATCCATCCACCCATCTTGTGACTTGGCTTTTCATGACCTCAGTGGTGTCCTTGAAAAGCACAGTTTTAAATTTTGATGAAAAAAGCCCTCATTTTATTATTATTTCTCTATTTTTGTGATCTGTGTTCTTTGTGTACTAAGAAACATATTCCAAGATCATGAATATTTATACTTTCCCCCCCCTAGAAATTTGATGGTTTTAGCTTTAGCTTTTATAATTAGGTTCATCATCCATGTCAACTTAGTTTTTGTATATAATATAATGTAAGAGTCAAATATATAGTTTTGTGTGTGGTATATAGTTGATTCAGCACCATTTATTGAAAAGGTTATTCTTTTATTGATTTGTCTCGGTACTTCTGTTGAAAATCAGTTATCTGCATGCTGGGTCAATTTCTGGGCTCACTATGTTCTGTGGATCTATAGGTCTGTTCTTAGGCTGATACCGCACTGTCTTGATTAATTTTATATTAAATCTAAGGCATATTTTTCAAAGTTGTTTTACTATTCTAGATACATTTTTTTAAAGATTTTATTTGTTTATTAGAGAGAGAGCATGAGCAGGGGGAGGGGCCGAGGGAGAGGGAGCAGGGAGCCCACTGCAGGGATTGATTCCAAAACCCTGGGGTCATAACCACCCTGAAGTCAAATGCTTAACCAGCTGAGCCACCCAGATGCTCCATTCCACCTCTGTTCTTTCTTTTCTTTTCTTAAAGATTTTTATATTTATTTATTTGACAGAGAGAGATCACAAGTAGGCAGAGAGACAGGCAGAGAGAGAGAGGAGGAAGCAGGCTCTCCGCCAAGCAGAGAGCCTGATGTGGGACTCAGTCCCAGGACCCTGAGATCATGACCTGAGCTGAAGGCAGAGGCTTAACCCACTGAGCCACCCAGGAGCCCTCCACCTCTGTTCTTAAATATTGTTTTGTCTGTAGAAGTCCTTTGCATTTACATATATATTTTGGAATTAATATATAAATTTATACAGATAAGCCACTGGGACTTTGATTGGAATTGCATTATCTGTAGATTAATTTGGGGGAGAAGTGACATCTTAAATATATTCAGTTTTCTTATTTAGGTCTTCTCTGTTTAAATAGTATCTAGATTATTAAATTTCTAAATAATCTTGTACTTCTTAGTCTACATATTCTGCACATGTTTAATAAAATTTAATATAAATAAAAATAATAATAAATAAATATATGTATGTGTACATATCTATATCTGTCTATCTATAGCCTTTCCAGTATTGTGCCTGGATTTTTTGTTTGTGGATAAGTTTATGAACAGCTTTCCCGCACGGAGATGGCCAGTTATTCCTTGCTACGTTATTGAATAATAATCCTTTCTTTGCTTCCTTCACTTTACTTTACTTCCTTCCTTTACTTTTTATTACATTATAATGATTGAAAATTCTTTTTTCCGGTTTCCAAATGACCTTTATTATCTTTGTAGATATACTCCCTGGTCTGAGGACTTTCTCTTCTCTTTATATTGTTTGCTCAAAGATTTTTTTAATGAATGAATATTAAATTTTGTCAGATGATTTCTCTTCATTTACTGAGATGGTTTTGTTTTTTCTTTTATTGTGTTATGTGGTGAACTGACTTATTTCAGTACTAAACCTATGTTGCATTCATGGGTTAAATCCTACTTTGTTTTGATGTATTATTTGTTTTATATATTTTCATTCAGTTTGCTAGTATTTTAAGTATGCTAGTCTTTTAAGCATCTATATTTATGAAGGGTATTGGTGTAAAGTTCCTTTTTTTGTTGTTAAAGATTTTATTTTTTATTTTTTTTAAGACTTTGTTTATTTGACAGAAGGCGATCACAAGCAGGCAGAGAGGAGGAAGCAGGCACCCTGCTGAGCAGAGAGCCTGATGGAGGGCTCATCCCAGGACCCTGGGATCATGACCTGAGCGGAAGGCAGAGGCTTTACCCCACTGAGCCACCCAGGCGCCCTAAAGATTTTATTTATTTATTGAGAGGGAGAGAGAGATTTTGATTGGGGCGGAGCAGAGGGAGAAGGGACAAACAGAGTCCATGCTGAGCTTGGGGCCCCATGTAGGGTTTGATTCTAGGATGCTGAGATCATGACCTGAGCTGAAATCAGAGTCCATGCTTACCCTGACTGAGCTACCCAGGCTTTGCAAGTTCTCTTGTAATGTCTTTCTTTGGTTCTGATTCCAGAGTAATACTAATCCCATAAAATTCGTTAGGAATTACTCCTTTCTTTTATATTTATTGAAAGAATTCATGTAAGATTGGTATTACATTTCTTTAAATATTTAATTTGTTAGTAAAGTTATTTGGGCCTGGTGCTATTCAGATTTCCTTTTTCTTCTATGTCTGGTTTGGCAGTTTGCACTTTTCAAGGCATTTCCTGTAAGTCAGCATAGCTGAAAGGAACTTTGCTGATGATGGAAGTGTTCTTCATGTACACTATTGAAGTATAGTAGCCACTAGGTACTGTGGCAGTTGAGCATTTGAAATGTCATGAGTGCAGAACTGAAGTTTTAATTTAATTTAAATAGACATAGGTGGCTGGTGGCTTCCTTTGTTGGACAGTGAAGATCTAAGCTGGCACATTTATTTCCATAAAATTCTTTTTTTTGGGGGGGGTAAAGATTTTATTTATTTATTTGTCAGAGAGAGAGAGAGAGAGTGCACAAGCAGGCAGAGTGGCAGGCAGAGGCGGAGAGAAGCAGACTCCCTGCCGAGCAATGAGCCCGATGTGGGACTCGATCCCAGGACCCTGGGATCATGACCTGAGCTGAAGGCAGCGGCCCAACCGACTGAGCCACCCAGGCTTCCCTTCCATAAAGTTCTTAATAATTTTTAAATGTATTATCATTCAATTCATAGCTTTTAAAAATTTATTCTTAATTAAGTTTATATTTTTTAAAGATTTTATTTATTTATTTGAGAGTTTACATGCGAGAGCATGAGCAGGGGGAGGGGCACAGGAAGAAGCAGACTTTCTTCTGAGCAGCAACCCTAGTGCGGGACTCAATCCCAGGACCCTGGGATCATGACCTGAGCTCAAGGCAGGTGCTTAACCAGCTGTGCCACCCAGGTGACCCTGTTTATTTTCACTCTCTATGAAATCATCACTACTGTACCTTTCATTCCTGATACTAGTAATTTTTTGTTCTGTCTCTCCCAACTTCATATTAATTTTTTATTAGCATATTTAATTGTGAATATACATAAACTGAAATTTACCATCTTAGCTTTTTTTTTTTTTTTTTTTTTTTTTTTTGAGAAACTCTTAAGTAGACTCCACCCCCAGCACGTGAGCTTGATGTGGGGATTGATCTCACAAACCTGAGATCATCACCTGAGCCGAAATCAAAAAGTTGGATGCTTTATTGACTGAGCGACCCAGGCACCCCTACCTAGATCTTAGCTATTTAAAAAAAAATTTTTTTTATTCATTTATTTATTTGATAGATCACAAGTAGCGGAGAGGTAGGCAGAGAGAGAGAGAGAGAGAGAGAGAGAGAGAGAGTGTGTGTGTGTGTGTGTGTGTGTGTGTGTGTGTGTGTGAAGCAGGCTCCCTGCTGAACAGAGAGCCCGGTTTGGGGCTCGATCCCAGGATCCTGAGATTATGACTTGAGCCAAAGGCGGAAGATTAACCCACTGAGCCACCCAGGCACCCGATCTTAGCCATTTTTAAGTGTACAATTCAGTAATGTTAAGTACACTGGCATTGTTGTGCAACCAGTCTCCATAACATTTTCCATCTTGCAAAACGGAAACTGGTATCTTTTAAATAATAACTCCCCCCTCCTCCTCCTCCCTCTAGCTGTGTCAGCCACCCTTCTACTTTCTATCTATGAATTTGACTACTCTGGGTACCTCATATAAGTGGAATCATACTATGTTTATGTTTTTATGACTGGCTTATTTCACTTAACATAATATCCTCAAGGTTCTTCCATGTTGTAGCCTGTGCCAGAATTTCCTTCCTTTGCAATTAGTAAAATTGGTGTATCTTTTGTTTAATGAGCTTATAAGAGTAACAGAGTGAAATTATTACAATTTTACTGATGCTGTTGAGAGCAAAAAAGTGCATGTCAATCTGTACAGTCTTATAGCTCTTAAAATTACTATTTTAACATTGCAATTTTTTCTGCCTATAAGGAATAGGGTAAAAAATTAGGTTCTGGGTATGAACAGTTCCTGTTTATCTCATAGAAAGAGTTATCAGCTGATTCTGGTGGGTAAGAAGGGAGAGAAGATGAAAATTAAAAATTTCATTTTATAAATAATATAACCATGTTACAGAAATTTTGGGATTAGAAGGAAGAATAGCAAGAATGTATAACTATAGGACACAGCTGGAATTGTTTCCTCATACTTCTGTGGCATGTGCTTCCGGAACTATTGCCTAAATTACTTTTACTTTTATGATGTTTTTAAAATTTCATTTTATTCTGCTTTGAAAAATAATATGCATTGAAATACTGAAATATTATAAAAACATGTAAATGTTTTTACTTCATTAAAGTGTATGAGATTCTGTTACAGTGATGTATTTTAGTTTTAATAGACCTTGGACAGTTTTTAGGTATATACGGAATGTATCAATTATTTTATTTTATTTTATTTTATTTTACAGAGAGTGGATAAGCAGGGCTAGTGGAAGGCAGAGGGAGAGGGAGAAGCAGACTCCCTGCTGAACAGGGAACCTGATGCAGGGGCTCCATCCCAGGACCCTGGGATTATTTCCTGTGCCAAAGGCAGATACTTAACGACTGAGCCACCGAGGCACCCCAGCTATCTTTTGTTTCTAATAGAGTGCATGAGGGAAGGGGGGGGGCAGAGAGACAGAAAGAATCTTTAGTAGACTCTGTTGAGTGGAAGGAAGTCTGATGGGAGGCTTGATCTCACTATCCTGATATCATGACCTGAACTGAAATCAAGACTCAAGTCATTCAACAGACTGAGCCACCCAATGCGTCTCTGCATGTTATCAGTTTGTAGATATTGCTGCTTTCTTGATAATTACTTTTAGAGCACTATAAATATCAGTGAACATTAAATAAAGTAGTCTGTTGCCTTTAGTTGTCCTCAGTGAAGAACAAATGGTTATTTTTTTATAAGGTATTTTATAATTGCTTTAAAATCACGTTTTTTTATCTTACTAGTGTACAAAGTAGACTGTTGAAATTGATTATGTGTAATTTCTGTCAGAGGTATATCAAGTGTCAGCATTTGTTGGTCACCTTTTAGTAATAAAATCTTTTAGTTATAAATAAAATGAAATCGCTCTAAATATTCCTTGGTTTCAAACCCCCCCCCCATGGGAAAGATAAAAGCAAAAATTAGTGAAGGTAAGTTCTGTGAATCTCACCTATGAGTCTCATCTGTCCTTATTGAATGTGTAGAGGTTACAATGACATACTTGAATAGTTCCACAATAACAATGCATAATTAAATACAAACAAGAAAAGAGAGCTGTAATCTTCAGTTGGGACTTCTTGAGGGAACTCATTCATCTTCATTAGGACTTAACAGTCATTTCTGGTATGGTAGGACATTCATTGGTTCATCTTTGTTGGTAGAAGATTCAATGGGCTGGGTTAGTGGGCTGTTTTCGTGGAAGAAATTGGACCATCTGATAAGGAGCTTGACTTGATAAATCTGAAGATTGCTTTCAACCTCTGGATGTGGTGATTTACTATCTGCATAGTTTATATATGGCTGGCTCATAAAAAACTAGAGCCTGTTACTCAAGGGGTGCTCTCTGGATCAGCAAAATTAGCATCACCTGGGAGTATCTTAGAACTCAAATTCTGGCTCTCATCCTTGACCTACAGAATGAGAATCTTTTCGGGGGTGATGTGGAAATCAAGTATCTGTTTCCAGTAAGGTCACCAAGAGATTCTGATGGCCGATAATCATTGATTAAGCTTTGCTTTAGCTCAATGATCCTCCAGCATATCTGTGCATTAGAAGCAAGATTATCTAGGGGGTGCTTGTTTTTGTTTTGTTTTTGAATTCTTTACAGTGAGATAAAATTCGTATATAACATTGCATTAGTTTTAGCTATGCATCATATTGCTTTGCTTTATGTATGTATTGTAAAATAATTACTGTAATAAGTTAATATCCATTGCCAGTTATCTAACTTTGACACATATAGAAATATATTTTATGTGGAGACCTATGTGTATACAAGCATTTTTTATAGTATTACTTACTATCACTCTGAATGATGTACTTCGTTTTCTATTCTAGCCTTTTTAAAAAAAATTTTTTTAAATTTTTTAAGTAATCTCCATGCGTAACATGGGGCTTGAAGTCACAGCCCTGAGATCAAGAGTCATATGCTCTACTCATTGAGCCAGCCCCGTGCCTCTTCTATTCTAACCTATTAAAAAACAATTTTGTGGCCCTGGCTTGCTAATGGGAAATACCTGCAAGTTTAAAGAGCACTGGATTATTGTATTCTAATTATTGTCCAATTTCCATGAAAAGTTTTCTATTGTTACTGGCCTATTAATAGCCAAGGTTGGTTTTCAGTTTAGTATTATATATATGAATTACCATTCTTTGTATTACTGTTAAGTGTACCCTAATGAGAATCAGGGTCTGTCAATAAGGGTGGAAGTTAGAATGTCAGACAAAGCCACATAAATTCAGCTGTTGATGAATTTCATGTTTACCAAGAGTCAGTGTTTTCAAACCTATTTCTTTTAGTAATACTTGTCATAGTAATTGTATGATTTTAATTGTTTTTACACTAATGAAGTTTATTCTGAAAAGTGAGTTGTTTTCTGTGAATAATTTGAATGCTTTGGAAAAACTTAGTAGGTAAGTCAGTAAAAACATGGAGGTGCAAGTGTCTTTATTTTGTCATCCTGCTTTAAAGAAACCAAAAGAGCAGTCATGAACTTTGCATTATGAATGGGACTTGTAAGAAAGAACTCAGATTAGCACGCATCTTTTGCAAGTCTTGGTTGATCATCAAATGATTGGACAGTGTGCCTTAATATATCCCAAATAAAAATAAATGTTTCATTTTTTTAATGATTCCTGGCTTTATTGGATTTTAACTATTAAACTACATTCTTGGGGCGCCTGGGTGGCTCAGTGGGTTAAGCCGCTGTCTTTGGCTCAGGTCATGATCTCAGGGTCCTGGGATCGAGTCCCGCATCGGGCTCTCTGCTCAGCAGGGAGCCTGCTTTCCTCTCTCTCTCTCTGCCTGCCTCTCCATCTACTTGTGATTTCTCTCTGTCAAATAAATAAATAAAATCTTTAAAAAACAAAACAAAAAAAAACTACATTCTTGATTTTATAGTTCAATGAGGCTTTTATTATTGAGGAAATTTTATTTTAATGAGTCACAATCATCTCTTAGAAATATCTCAAAATGAACCAAGATTACCTTGTTTTATGCTTATTCTTACTTGTTTTACATGCTTCAGAGTTTTTCTTTTCTTTTCTTTTTTTTAATCTAAGAGAGAAAAGCAACCTTAGTGTTCCCATCTCAAGAAATGATACCTTGTTGAAATGATACCATGTTGAAGAGAGAGAACCATGATTTTTTTTTTAAAAGAATTTATTTGTTTGAGAGAGAGAATGAGAGAGAGAGAGAGAGAGAGAGCAATAGAGGGGAGAGGGTCAGAGGGAGAAGCAGACTCCCCACTGAGCAGGGAGCCTGATGGTGGGACTTGATCCTGGGACTCTAGGATGAGGACCTGAGCCGAAGGCAGTCGCCCAACTAACTGAGCCACTCAGGCACCCGAGAACCATGATTTCTAAAGTTAAAATTAGAATTAACCTTACTTTATCTCTGAAAATTATGCTTTGATTAAGAGCAAAAATGTATGAAGGCATCAAGTAATATATTGGCAATGAAAGCAACAGCCCTTTTGCACTGTTCACTTTCGTGTTTATTGCATTTCTTGGTTGGTTTTGTACCATCATTTTAAGGTATGTTGATTCTTAGGTATAGTGTAGAAATATCAGTATGCCTCTTAAAGCAATGACTAAGCAGGAAGACCAGGAGTAAAAAGCTAACCTGGCATCATGAAGTTTACTTGCAGTATCAAATGAAAATATTGTACTTAAATTGCTTAAAATAACTTTAATTCTCCTTTCACAAGGTCTTACAGCTTACTTGAATTTAACGTTAATGTATACTCCTATCATCCTTTATGAAGGAAGTTTATGTACTGATCACATCCCCTGTTACACACAAATTTTCCTTCTGAACTCATTAGTTAGTATCTTTTATTAGGTCATTCCCATGAGTATATTACAAGCTGTAATATTCTCCATCTTTTAAAAATAACAACAACAATTCACCAGAAAGTAAAAAAATAACAAGGAAAACAGAACAAAAATATAAAGTCAGAAAGAGTCTTTACTGCTGCATATTATAACAGTTTCTGCTTATTTTCTTTATTTTAGAGCAAAATTCTTTTGAAGAGTTTTCTGAACTTAAGGTTCCCCACTTCTGTCTTCTCTGTCTCTATTGTCTCTGTTGAGGTCAACCCTCTCCAGTTTACACATTCATTTTTCCACTGATAAAGCTCTTGTCAAGTTAGAAGCTCATTTCCGCATTACCAGTATTAATAATCATTCCTGATCTTCATTTTATGTTTTATCTCAGTAGCTTTTGTTACGGTTGCTCAGGCCTTTCTTGTTGAACTACTTTCTTCACTTAGCTTCTTTGACTTCAGTCACCTAATTTTCTTCTTGCCTCATTGGCTGTTGCATCTTAGTTCCTTTTCCTGATTCCCTCCTTTCTACCAGATTTCTAATGTTGAAGAGGATGTTTTAGCTCTTTTCCGTCCATAGTAAATAAATTTGCTAGGTGTTATCTAGTCCCATTAGTTTTAAGTACCATCTTTTCATTGATTTCCAAATATACATGTCATTGCTTGGCAAGAGCCTCTTTAACTCCTCTTTTTAATGTATGTCCAGTTTGAAATTCTCAAAATTAATAAGCCTAAGATCAAGTTACCCTTTTCCTGTCTGTTTCTCCCTTAGTGTTCCCATCTCAAGAAATGATACCTTGTGTTAACCTTTGCTTCTTTCATGTCTGGCCTCTTACACATCGGGAAATGCCACAGACCTTTAAAACATACCCAGATCTGACTGTTTCCCCACATTCACCATTACTACCCTGGTCTTAGCCACCAATTTTTCCTTGGATTACTGCAGTTGTCTCATAACTATTCTTCCTGCTTCCATTCTTCATTCCCTGTAACATTTAACAGGCTTGAAGAAGTCATATTGAAGCTAGGGTGATCCCTGTAAAATATAAATCATGTTAATCCCTCTTCAGGATCTTTTAATGACTTCCTTTCTCACTTCAATATATAGCTTTTTTTTTTTTATTGTCTGCAAATTCATAATAAACCTATTCTCTGGCTTTTTCTCTCTTCTCATTTTTTAGCACTCTTCCTTTCACTCATTCAGTTCCAGCCATATGGTCCTTGCTTTTCCTCACATGTGCCAAACATGTTCACAGTGTCTAACAGCTAGGAGTCTTCCATGAGAAATTTATGCTTTCAAGTGTACACTTGCTTCTGTGATTCTCAAATGAATGTAGTGTCTTGTAGATTTAGGCTGTGAAAAACAGAAGCCATTTCTTTTGATTATTTGGGCTTTAAGGATGAGGAGAGTTCTTGTTCATTTAATTACATGTCTTAATATAACTAGTACTTATGTTTTAACCTCATTAAGATTTGTTCAGCCTACAGATCTCTTGTGTGATAACTAGCAAAATTTCAAATTCAAATTAGATGTTTTGTTAAAAATTGTTGTCTCTGAAGAAGCTTTAAATCTCAAGTGCATTTTCAAATAAGGGTAAAAAAATTTTTTTCTATAAGTCATAGATATATGTGCTTCAAAACTCAAGATACAAAAGGTGTGCTTTGAAAAGTTGGTGTTTCTGTCTTCTAGCTACCCAATTACGGTATTCATAGAAAATCAATGGAAGATATTTTTATGTATAAATAATTATACGTACACATAAATTTTTAAAAATAAATCAGTGATATCACTTAGATATTTCTACTTAATTAACCTGGGAAACTCCTATAAAACTACCTCATTCTGTTTTATGACCACATAATATAACATTGTAGGTATGTCTTGTAATTAATTTACCCTCATTGATGAATAGATATTTCCAGTCTTTATTGCTATGAATGTTTTTTTCATAGTTCTCTTGCAATATTATATCTGTAGGACTAATAAAACACTGTATGTTGACTCTACTGGAATTAAAAAATGAATAAAGATTACATCTGTAGGAAGTTGAAATGCTGGCTCAAAGGTATTAGTATATTTAAAGTATCATATATTTATCTTCTGGTTCTTTTATTAGGATCATACTGGCTTATATTCCTACCAGTAGTATTGGATGGTAGCAATTGGCAAACTTTTTTTTTTCTTTCAAGGGCCAGATAGTAAATATTTTAGGCTTTTCAGCTCACATATGGTCTGTGTCACAAACTCTTCTTTGTATATATTTTTTGGCTTTGGGCCAAAGTCTGGCAGCTTTGGCCTATATCATAGCTGCTAGGCTGTTACCAAAACCTTTTGTCATTACAAACCTGCTATGTGAACATGGTATCTCATTGAATTATTACTTTGCATTTCAAGTAAATTATTTCTTTTGCATTTCGAGTAAAGCTTATCTTTCATGTTCCTTTTCTGTGAAATGTTCACTCAAATCCTTTTATATGTGTATTTGATTGTTTCTATTTTTGCTGAGGTATGAGAATCTTAATCTTTTATTCATTAGGGAAGTGACCCTTTCTCATAGAATATATGATAAAATCTTTTCAACAACTTTATCTTTAATCTTTTGGTTTGCTTTGGGTTTTCTTTTCCTTGGGAATTATTATTATTTTTTTGGTTTTATTTAGGGAGAGAATGAGAGAGTGCATGAGTGGAAGGAGGGGCAGAGGGAGAAGGAGAGTGAGAAGCAGAGTGTGGAGCTTGACTTGGAACTTGATCCCATGACCCTGAGATTATGAGTCAAAATCAAGAGTTGGATGCTCAGCTGACTGAGCTACCCAGGCACTGCTAGGAATTTTTTAGTTACATTTCAACTGTTAATTGTTTGACTCAATAAATTAGTTTTTTTTTTTTTTAAGATTTTTTTATTTATTTGACAGAGAGATCACAAGTAGGCAGAGAGGCAGGCAAAGATGGGGGGCGGGAAGCAGGCTCCCCACTGAGCAGAGAGCCCAATGCTGGGCTTGATCCTAGGACCCTGAGATCATGACCTGCGCCAAAGGCAGAGGTTTTACTCATTGAACCATCCAGGCGCCCCAATAAATTAGTCTTTTATTCTAGATTTTGTGTCATTTTTAGAAAGACTTTTCCTTAGTTTAAGACTTAAAATAATTTTTCCATTTTTTAATGTCAGTATTTTATTTTTAATGTTTTTTCAAGATTTTATTTATTAGCGAGCAAGAGAGAGCGAGCGTGAGCGCACTTGTGAGAGTGCAGTAGTGGGGGTTGGGAAGGGAGAGAGAGAGGGAGAAGCAGACATCCTGATGATCAGGGAAACCCAGTGCGGAACTTGATCCCAGGACTCTGCGATCATAACCTGAGCAGAAGGCAGATGCTTAACCTTCTTAGTCACCCAGGCGCCCTGATTTTTTATGTTTAAACATTAAATACCTCTGGAAATTATTTTGAGAGCAGTTAAGGATCCACTTTTTCCAAGTGGTACCCTTTTCTTCCAATACCATATCCTGAATTTAAATGTAGTGATTTTGAAAAGTTGCTTGCAATATTACTTTTTACTATTGACTTCTCATATACTAATAAAATTTGGATTAAGCTGCTGGCCATATGAAATGCATGTTCTTTCATCATGAACCATTACTGAGCATGTGCTATGTGGTCTGGTCCTAAGGATAAAGTGTTGTTGAAAGTAAGAATATGGTTGCTTCCTATATGTTCATGTAGATGTCCACAGTAAGAGATGTTGAGCGTTGGAGTAGTGACATGTGGAGAAGACTGGAGAGATATTAAGTAGTACAGTTGATAGAATTTGTCCAGAGGGAAGGAGAATTGGACTGATTCTCTTTTCATAAGCAAACTGCTGTCTTGGTGATGCTGTTAATTAAGTGACAGAAATACAGGAAGAGTATGCTTGGAATGGGAACATGATGAGCTTGGTTTTAGAAGTACTAAGTTGGAGATTCCTGGGGTTTAGAGGAGCTAGGTGAATGTAGAGATCTGAATCTTGGAAGAAAGGTGTAAGCTAAAGTGCTTAGGAAGTTCACAGCAAAGGTGAAAGCTACGGGGGTAAATTAATCTCTTCCGAGTGTATAAAATGAGAAGACAGCTGGCATATTGAGGGCAACAACAGAGGAAGAGGTAGCATCAAATAAATTAATAGACTAGTTAGAAAGATAGGACGAAGTGTAGTGTCATAGAAACTAAAGGCCTTTATTCCAGGAGGCATATGCCACTTGACGATTGAAAAAAATCAGTTGGATTTGACCATTAGGAAATCACCGAAGATCTTAATGAGAGCAGTTCCAGTGTTAGTTGGGACCGAAGTTGCATTAAGTTCAAAGGATTAATGACTGGGAGGTGAAGTAAAAACAAACCAGCGTAGACTTTTTTTTCTAGAGAATTGACTGTGAAGGAGAGCTGAATAAGGGCTGGGAGATTTTTTAGTTTTATTTGGAATGGGAGAGATGTGAACATGTAGTTTCAAACAGTAAATAGTTTTTAAATTCTGGCTTGGATAAATTTTATTCTCTATGTTTAAATATTTACTGTTGTAAACATTACCTGCTGTCTTTATTAGAGTTAAACCAGAGACAGTGAGACTTTAAGACCAGAGACCTGGGTTCTAATCTCACTTCCCCAGAATAATCACTATAATAATTAAAACTATCACTTTTCTGTTCCTTCTGTGTATCAGTTACTGTGTTAAAAGGCCTTTTATAATACTATCATTAATCCTCACCACAAATTAATCTCTAAGGTGAGTATTACACTGTTTGATAGATAAACCCGAGAGTTTATTTCTCAGGATCACATAAAAGATTTTTAGTGATCACACTATGGTTCCAACACAGATATGTCTGATTTTGAAGTTGGTTCTCTCGCTTTCTCTCTCTCTCTCTTTTTTTTTTTGGAGGGGGGGTATTACATTGCCGCCTTTCTAACCCAATATAGCTTATCAAGTTTTAGGTCCCTGTTTCCTTTTCTGTCACATTAGGGTAGTCGTATCTGTCACACATGTATCAAAGTACTAAATGAATACTGTGCTGTTATTTTTCTTATATTTTGTTTGAAAAGAAAAATTATGTATTTGGTTAAGTACCAGACAGACCTTATAAATGTGGTCATCTTTAGCACTGTCGTTTGTCTAAACAGTATTTTACTTTTTAAGGTGGTGGTATCATGGATACAGAAATGTCTGAAGATATAGACCACAACTTAACTCCTACCCTTGACAGCATGTCTTATGGAATGCCGAATCAAACAGGATCTGAAAATTCATTGCTGGATGAAGATGATTATTTTTTGAACTCTGGGGATCTTGCAGGAATTCCAGTCGTTGGTAGTGACAATGAGGATGAACAGGATTTTAGTTCAAAGGACAATCTTGTTTCTTCAATTCATACTGATGATAGCTTGGAAGTAGAGAGAAGAGTCACACAGCATGAATCAGACAATGAAAATGAAATACAAATTCAAAATAAATTAAAAAAAGACTTTCCTAAACAGTTCGATCAGGTTTCTGTCTTTAAGTCAATACGGAAAGATTTTAGTCTAGTAAGAGAAAACAGCAAAGAGACATTTTCTGGAAAGGAGAAAAATAGAGACCTAACTTATCATGAACGTGAAAAACGGTTGGATAAACCCCATAAAGAGTTGGATTCAAGGTTGAAAAGCAGTTTTTTTTGATAAAGCAGGTAATAATTGTTGGAATAGAGCCATAAAACACAATAAATAACAACGTACTGATAATAATATAACTTTTATTACTTGTGATGCTAAGCGAAATATGAACAGTTAAATTCATTGTAAGCTTGTCATTTTTCTTTTATCCTTGTTCTTTGCAGAGTGACTGAATTTCTCCCAGTAACTTTTGGTAATGGTAAAAATGATTGAAAAATAGCTCTAAACCTCATTTCTCCCTTCCCTGGTTGCAATATTTTGATGAGAAGGCAAGATACTCAAGTCACCTGTTCATTTTCTTTGGTTGAACATTGGAACCTGAAGTTGGATTTAACTTCTTTGTGCTGTAAGCACTAATTCAAACTGCTGTCCCACAAATTAGTCCAACTTAGGGAGGGTTTTTCTATTTGATAACATTTCTATTGTATGTTTTAGAAGTTTCTCGGGGCCCTCTCTTGAGCCTCTTTGCCCAGTGTACCCTATACTGTAGCTCCAGTTCCATTCTTGAATATGTCACATATTTTCCTATTTCTCTGCCTTCTTTTCGCCCTGCTATTCCATTTGTCTGTATGTCCTTTTCTTTCTTTGTATATATGCTTGTAAGAGTACTTCTATCCAATAGTACCTAAGTCAAAAACCTCTTCTACTCTGTAGTCATCCCTAACCTCTCTACATGAAGAATGAATTATTTATCTGTATTTCCATAGCATTTTGTTTATACTTCATTATTTGTAGTCCTTACAGTATTATACTTCTGTATTTGTTTTGCCTTACTTACTAGCGTAGGAGTTTATTGAGAACCAGATTGTGTCTTATTCATCTTTGTATTCTTGGGGCCTAACCTGGTGTAGGGAAAATAGTAATATTAACAAATGCTTAATAGATGTGAAGGAAAGCAAGGTATAATATAACAATCCTTATGTTTTTTTCTGACAATGCTGGGAACATATGGTAGAAAGAACAAATTAGTATCATTAAAAAAGAACAATTAATTTATGTATCTATTATATACCAGGCTGTAAAGGGTATAGTATATTTTTCACTATATATTACTCAATATATATATTTGATATTCCTACAGGGGATAAATTATGAGGGTATTTATCCTCAAGGAACATAATGTCTAGTAGTAGAAGGGGTAAATCAAGTAGTAGAAGCATCAGTGACCAGTTGAATAGCACAAGATTTAATTTATAATTAAAGATAATGGCAGAAGGTTTTTTTTTTTTTTTACAAGATTTCTTTCAAAGAATTGAAACAGTGCTTTAGGTGTTCTTAGAAAAAAGCTGATTTTTTAACTAAGTGGTCAGTGAAGATTTATAGAGGACAGGTGGATTTTGAACGAAGAAGAATCTGGAAGACCGTATAGGGATTAAGATAGATAGCGGGGCCTTGAAATGATATTAGCAGAAATGGACAAGAACAAACACAAGTAGTTTTCAGGGCATAGTGATTAAAGTAACACTTTATTTAGGTTTGAGCAAGGAAAGTGTAAAATGAGGCTAAAAGTAAGGTGGGGCCAGGCTTTTGAGTGAAGCTATCTTTTGGGTATTTTGGGGGACCCATTTCATTCTAATAAGCATCTTTATTGGACAAGAGAGGTGATTATCAAATGACAGCTTTTTAGGTCACTCTTTATAAGATTTGTTATTCATATACATGTGTTTGTTTTGTTTTTTTTTTCCTTCAATAGCTAATCAAGTTGAAGAAACATTACATACCCATTTACCACAAACCCCAGAAACAAACTTTAGGGTAAGTTTTCAGTGTGTATGTAGATTGCTGTAACTGTGGCAAGTGTCAAAGTTTTCTTTATGTCATTTTCTAAACTGTAACTATATGTGTTAGGTAGAGCACGGGTTTTTTAAAAAATTTGCTTTATTATTTGGTAAGGACATCTTTGAAGGTGTTCTAAGAAGCTTCAGATCCTAGTTTCTTTATTGTATTTGATATTTAGATAGATCACATTTACTTTTAGGCATAGGGACTCTAAGGAATATCCATAGAGTTCTTCATTTCCAATGAACTTATCTTTGGGTGTTGAACCTGAAGAGGAATAATTTTTAAATCTGAATATTTATTAATCCTTTATATTGTGTTTTAGGATTCCAGCTATCCATTTGCCAATAAAGAATCCATTGGTTCGGAACTGGGAAATTCCTTTGCATCAAATATTAGAATTAAAGAAGAACCTTTGGATGATGAGTATGACAAAGCAATGGCACCACAGCAGGGACTACTAGACAAAATAAAAGATGAACCTGACAATGCTCAAGTAAACATTTCACCTTTATTTTCCCCTTTCTTTTTTGTTCCACACATGAATTACTCATTTGAGAGAGGAAGTTCCTGATTAAGAAGTGAAGTAGTTTGTTGACAGTATGAGAGGAGACTTTTAATGAAAGTTGAGGTAATTTGAATTATCTTGTGAGAATAATGCTAAGGAATCAAGAATTATATGAAACTTTTCCTGAGTAGTAATTTAGGCTTTTAATCCACTTTGTTCTTTAATACCACTGTTGTGTGATTTTTAGTTTCAGTGCAGGACTAGAGAAAGTGAATCTTCAAGGATTTGAGGGTGATAAGCAGGCATGGTTGAAGGTTTATGGTTGTTTATGAGTTTATGTTGTGATTGAGTTTATACAAAGTAGTAATAAGCCTTTTGCAGTTTTTGCTAATGAAATACAAGCTCTATATGGATTTAAGGGTTGTGGGGGAGGAATTAATGGATAGGTTATCTTTGAAAGAGTTGTTTGAAGAACCAGTTAATTTGATCAGTGGATAGAAGGTAAAGGAAGCTTTGGTGGGTGAAATGGGATTCCAGATTTCAGACTTGTAATTAATCAGGAGGATCAAGTTCTTCTATTTTAAGATTGCTCTGGAGGTAAAAGTTTCAGAGATCCTATAACTGAAGTCCTGAAATCAGTGAAGATATCCACATAGTTAATGATGCTACAGTAGCTAGAATAGAAGAAAAAAAATATGTTAGTTGCCGTAATCATTTTGGAGTATATGAAGGGGACTGAGGGATGAGTACACAAAGTCAGCAATTATTTGAGAGTGTCTATGTTTTACACAGATGGCATTAATTCAGAGGCTGAGAAGTAAAGCTGGCATGAGTTAGTTATTTCTCTGAAATCACATTTGATCTGGAGAAAGGTAATCTTTCCATATATCTCTTTGGAGGGCTGAGAATGTGAGACTTCTGTAGAAGAGGTATTTTCATTCAGATGGCTGTAAGCACAGTTTCCCAACCTTGGCACTATTGACATCTGGGGCCAGATAATTCTTTGTTGTGAGGGGCTGCCTTGGGCATTGTAGTATTTTTAGCAGCATCCTTGGCTTCTACCTACTTGATATTAATAACACCTCCCCGCCCCCACCCCAGTGTCTCCATACATTGCCATTTGTCCCATTGGAGTAGGGGTCAAAATTGTCTGCTGTTGAGAACCACTCTTTTATAGTAAGGAGTTGGAAGAATAGATATTTTGTATGAATCAGATTGATACCCAGTTAAGCAGGAATTTCTTGGTGTTCAGTGGAAGGTAGTTGTATAGGATAGTGATGATAAAGATGTAGGAGCTGGATGGTTATGAGTGTGGTGGCAACACAGAAGAAGATGGCGGAGTAGGAATATGAAAATAGTTACATACAGGAAGGCAGAATGGAGATCTTGGTTATCTGAATTAGGGTTAAAGAAATGTACTGGTAACCTAGGAAAAGTTCATGTGGCACTGTATGGTTCAGAAGAGTACAAACATATCTGTATATAGGGAAGATTTTCTGTCTCTTACTTGCCCCAATGTGAACATGGGAAATTCATAAGAAATCATAATACTGGCAGGGATCCAAAGGCATCACTTTCTCTCTGTGACCCCGTGGTATTTTTCCTTAGGATGGAAAGGCAGTTATTGCAAAGACCAAATAAATAACCTTCAGGGAAGAGTGCATCAGGAAGGATTATTTTTATTACTCTTTTTTTTTAAGAAAACATTCAGTGGTCTGGGAATACCAATAGGATGGAATTGTTAGAAACACCTACATTTTTATATTCAATTCAGAGAGTACTGATGTGTTATAAAATGACAAATGTGAGATTTCATCATGATTACAGGAAAGAACTTCCTCAAAGGCTCAGCACCTGATTGATTGGACTCTTCAGAACCAAGCAGGAATGTGTGTAGGTCCTGGGCATAAGGTCCAGAGGCATTCTTTACCCTGACACTATAATAGGCAGTCCCAGGATGTTAGTAAACCTAAGTTAGTAAACCTAGGTTTTCTCTGAGAAATCCTTTCTGTTATTACCACATCAATTCTGTGGGATCAGACCTTTTATAATTCTTCTAGAGATCCCTCCAGGGACCTTCTGTTAAACTATAGATATGTGGTCTTTCTTTTCTTTTCCCTCTTTTCTTACTTTTCCTTCCCCCTCCTTCTTTCCCACCCCTTTTCCTCTCCCTTCATTGTCCTGTTCTTTTAAGGTATTTCTCTACCATATCATTGGAAGTCTGTATTTTTTGCTGTTCAGTACTGCCTAATGCGTTATCACTCTTACTCACTTCCGATAGACTGGAAAAGGGAGTTCCAATGTATTATTTTAATAGTCTCTAAAACAGTACCGTTAACCTAACTCTCATGAAATACTGATAGGTTTAATGGTTGTGGTCACGCTTTACTTTTGACTATCAATTGCTACTAGTAAACTTTTCTTGTGATTTAGTAAGATGATAGCTTTAGCTCATTCCCCCTTTGTCAAATCTCCTTTGGATTTTCTCTTTGCTTAACTTGTAGTTTTGTTTTCAGCTAACTTCCTAATTCTCCTTTTTACATAATTCATTTTGGTGTTAATTTCATTGATTTCCATACTTTCTTTTCTTTCCAAAGTACCTAAAGTGCTGAAGTGTGTGCCTATATATTTAAAGACTTCTACCCATTTGTTCTTGTTTATTTCTTCAGTTATGGTGTTCTGGGTTCAGTTGTCATTCTCCTGCCTCTGTTATTGACATAATATCATTTGGCCTTCCAGTTTCATTTCTTTGTTCAAATTCCCATCACATGTTACTATATTTTCTTTAATATTTTTACAGATATAGATGCTTTTATGTGTACCACGCTGTTTCATCTTTCTTAGATAAGATGACCAGAGTAGGTGATAATTAATTCCATTCATAAATGAGGGAACTGAAGTTCATAAAGGTTAAGCTAGTTACTCAAGGCCATGTGGCCAGGAAGGAGCCACTATGGGGTCATAATCAAGGTCTTACTATTATTAGTCTGACAATCTTTATATAAATAAAAGTTGTTTCATTTTTTAAAAATGCCCAGAGAAGGTTTTAAATAGAAATTTTAAAGAGCCAGAGACCTCATTTTTCCTTTTCCCCTTTTCTCTAGGTTCTAAAAGTTTGAAATTCAGTGCATACTACATTTAAGTTAGGATTTTTTGTTCTTTTTGCTCATAGTAGAAAGCTAATTTTAATCTCTTGTTAAATGGATTAGGGTGGGGAAGCAAATGAATTATCAATAATAATGAGTCATATAGTTTTAAGAAGTGGAATGCAATAATTAAATGTTGGGGCTTTCTTTAGGTATGTCAGGTTAACTTGGCTGAAGGTGCTGGGTCCTTCATTTCCAAAATACTGTCTTGGGGTACTGCTACAGGTCTTCCTTTATTGTAAAGGGAAGGTAGAGCTATTGATAAAGGATTTTTTTTGTTTTGTTTTGACATCTGCTTTTCTACTTCTGAAAGTCTTTGAGTCATCAGATTTTCACTTCTCAAGTTATTAGTCATTGTTTATAATTAAAGGTTTCTGAAGTTATTCATTATTAGGGGGATACTGACATAAACATGATTCTGCCTTGAAGGCATCCTGGGGTGTATAAGTAGAGTACTTAAGATATATACTTACTTTACTATGTTACAGAAGTAATATGTACTTGAGGCTTAAAGAAAAATCAGAAGTTTGGAATAATTGTCATAAACAGTGAGAAAAGTTGCTGACTAGAGACCATTAAAGTACGCCAATGAGTATTAGTTTGGGGGGGAGTTTCCTGAGATTAAAAAAATTTTTTTCTTCCTTGAAATTTTCTTTAATATACTATATAATGTAGGAATGTCAGGATGAGTCAATATTAGGAAATCTTTTAATATATAACTTCAACTGGTCAAATAAGAGTATATGGGTAGATATGTAGATACAAAAAGACATCTCGTAATTTACTATTCATTTTTCATAATAGATGCTCTTGCTCATGGTAAGGAAATATCTACTTCAGATCACTAACAATCATTATTTAAGAGTAAAATGATGAAAACCTGTTAATAATTACTAAAAGAACACAAATTACTGCTGTCAGCATTATTATTTAAATTGTTGGATTTTTGACCTGGTACATGTTAAAGAAATTATAAGAAATGGAAGAGGGGGAAAATTATCATTGTTTACTAGTAACGCTCTATTAGGGAATTAATAGAATTCATGGAAGTTTAATGAAGTAGTTGAATTTTAATTATATAAAAGCAATATTTCTGTAAATCATTGTTTCTCAGGTAATACGAAAATGTATTCCCTTTGGTAAAGCAACTTTTAAAAAGTACTTATGTCAGGTAAAAAACAGTTTAATAGAATAGAGAGACTGTTTAAAAATGTAAGGTATTAGTGATTCCTAAACTAAGAGAGAGTTTCGGTAAATATCAGTAGGTCCTGATGTTTTGAAGAATAAATAGGCATGTGTGCACACAAACATTACACGTGTGTTCTAAAAAAAGTAGGTTGGTAGTGGTGGACTATTAAATGGTTAGACCTGTCCCAATTAGGTTTATTAGGAGAGTGTGATATCCTAAAATTAGGCTGATAACGGGGCGCCTGGCTGGCTCAGTTGGTAGAGTGTGCAACTCTTGATCTCAGGGTCGTGAGTTTGAGCCCCATGTTGGGGTGGAGTTTACTTTAAAAAAAAAAAAATTAGGCTGATAATGATACAGGATAGATTGCCACAAGACATTTTTAAACAATTTGGTATGTTAACAGTGAATGGAAGGAATTCAGTAGTTACTCAGAGAAGGGGAAAAAAATGCCCTTTAAACATCAAAGTAAGTAAATTCCAGGTGGATTAAATTAGGAGTTGGCAAATTCTCAGCAGCACGCCGAATCCAGCCTGCTTTCTGTGTTTCTGGTTTGTTTTTGTTTTTCTGCACACTGTTCTTGTAAATAGAGTTTTATTGGATCATTGCTGCATTCATTCATTTACATATTGGGAGTACTTTTGCTCTACCAGGGCAGAGTTGAGTAGTTGTGGTAGTATGGCTTCCAGGCCTGAAAATATTTAGTATCTGGCCGTTTTCAGATAACGTTTGCTGACCTCTCATTTAAAGGACTACAACTTTATAAGAAATCAAAGGAGTCACAAAAGTAAAAATTAGATTTTTGGCATAGAAATGAAAACCCGTACATAAAAAATTTAAAAAGGAAATATCAAAAAAATGTTGATAACATGCTACACAAAGTTAATATTGGTACATTACAATGCTGTTTTTGTAAGTAGATATTACAAAAAGAATTGCAGATTGAGACAACAGTGGAGAAAGACTTTTAAATGGCTTTTTACACAAATTGCTAGCATAAATCTAATTAAAAGTTTAAAAAAACTACCATTGTGTATCAAGAACATTGACTGTGAACCTTTTTACCTATTAATTTCACTTCAAAAATCCTTTCTTTAGAATGTAATGCTAAGTATGAGAGTATGAGTATTCACAGAAATGTTCATCATGGTATTTCTGATTATACCGAATGTTGGGAAACAAGTGGACTGACATTGGGTTATGGTTATATTTTCTCAGTGTTATGTAGGACCATTAAATTGGAGACTGAGGCCAAAGGAAAAATCAGTAATACTGATCCTGTCTTTATTTATATAAGTTTTCTTGTTTTGTTCATCATGGATTGTACTTTTAAAAAATAATGCATTAAAATATTGATCGTGTTTCCTGAGATTTTTGGTACCTTAATTTTGTGCCTGAGGCCGGTTTCTCACTCCCCTAATCCCAGTCTCATCCCTGTGTAATCTGATATGTCTATTAATCTATCAGTATTTCTCAAATGTGAGTAATGCACCAGATACCTCTTACCACAAAAGAGGAGGTTATATTGGAGTTGTCTGAGAATTCCAAGAAAAAGAGGTCTGCTGGGGTTTTGCAAGTTTCAACGTGATAAACAATGAGTGAAAATAAAAGTTAAACCTGCCACTTAAAGATTTCACAGTGAAATAATATAATTGTAAAAACAAATAACAGCACTGAAAACTTGTAGTACAACTCAGTTATATGTGTTTATTCATGCTGAAAAATGTTTACATTCACCAAAAAAGTCATTGAAATAAATAACATTTTAAAAAAGTATTCTCAGAATTCTCAGACTCCCTAGAATACATCTGCAGACCACAGGGTCTTGGAATCCAGCTTAAAAAACACAGATGTGATAATAGCCAAATGTTCAGTTGACTCAAGTGATCAAGAAATCATTTTATTAGAATGATATATTCAGTTTAATTACTGAATATAGTATGATATATTCAGTTTAATTAATGAATCTACTATGTAGAAAAATAAAAGCCTCTGAATTACAGGAGGGGAAAAGACTGGAAAGAAATATACTAAAAGAATAACAGTGGTTGTTTTGGTGTAATGGAAATCTGAGTAGAATTTTTTCCTTATCTCTGCTTGTCTAAATTTTGTACAGTGTGTATTACTTTTATAATAGATAAATAGCATCTTAAAATACTGTAATAATAAGAATTTTCAAAAATAATTTAAATATCTGATAGTGCTACAGACTGTAGGCTTTCACTTTTTACCCCTTACTTTCTCAGCATATGCAAACTGATTATACCCTTATTGCAATTATAGTTTGCTTGCTATTATTTCTTACTAATGGTAATGTAGTTTGAACATTTTCTCCCCGCTGTGTAGCCAAAGAAAATGTGTTGAATGTCTGGATTTCTTTATATACAGTGTATTTCTTCTTTTCTCTAAGTATTTATTTATTTATTTTCTTTTTTTTGAAGGAGTATAGTCATGGCCAACAGCAAAAAACTCAAGAAGGGGAATTGAAAATTAGTGCTGTCTTTTCAGTCAGTGGCAGTCCTCTTGGTAAGAAACAGAACTGAGTAAAATGCATCATGTTTATTTATTCTGACCAGTATGATGAGAAGAAGTATCTACTTGATTAGTAAACTAGGCAGTTCTCTGCCCATTTAGAATGGCTTTAATTGTATATTACATAATTAGTTTTGGATTTCAACACTAGTTCTAGAAGAGAAAGAAAGGATATATATACTTAAAATTCATGGCAAAAAGTAAAACATTAAATTTTTTGTTTGTTTGTTTGTTTTAAGCTCCACAGTTGACTACTGGCTTTCAGCCTTCACTGGCGTCATCTGGCATGAATAAAATGCTTCCTTCAGTTCCAGCCACAGCTGTCCGAGTTTCCTGTTCTGGTTGTAAAAAAATCCTCCAGAAGGGGCAAACTGCTTATCAGAGGAAGGGGTCTACTCAGCTTTTCTGCTCCACGCTGTGCCTCACTGGATATACAGTTCCACCTGCCCGCCCACCACCTCCGCCCACCAAGAAAACTTGTTCAAGTTGCTCAAAGTATAGCAGAATTCTAAATTATCTCCTTTGTTTGTTTCCTTTTAAAGTACTTTGTTCTTATCTGTGTATTAATTTTCTACGTTTCCATGTTTATTGAGAATTCCCACAGCATGTTGCTGCTCTCAGTTCTGTTTTGTTTTTAAGATTTATTTATTTGAGATAGACCAAGCTGGGGGGGAGGGGAAGAGGGAGAGGAAGAGAGGCAGAATCTCAAGCAGACTTCCCACTGAGAGTGGAGCCTGATGTTGAGGGGCTTGCTCTCCCAACCCTGAGATCATGACCTGAGCCAAAATCAAGAGTTGTACGCGCAACTGACTGATCCACCCAGGCACCTCTCTCAGTTTTTCTGAATACTAAGTGCTCAGCTTATTTTAATTGCAAACAATGTGCCTTTTACATATTGAGATGTGTTTTTGAAATAAGCCTTCCCATCCTTGTTAATTGCGATGCTTTATAAAACAAAAACTATGCCATCATGTAATACCACAACATTTTATCTTACAGGTAATAGAAATCCACAGATATTTGAAGTTGTATATCTTGTTATCTTTTCTTATCTTTAAAAGGTCTTCAGTGTATATATTTTTTATCTTCTCTGAACTACCTCAGAGGTTGCATTTTAGTGTTTAATATCAAAAGAATATGACCTTAGTCCGTGATAACAGTCATCCTTGATATATTTGAAGAAAACGAATTCATTTTGGCTGATTTGGTAAGGTGATCGTTAGAAACCACTTAAATAAGCCAGAGAAAAATGAATAATGCTCTTGTTCTAAAACATTTTGGCCTCTATTTTTAAGCTACTCAAAACACAATTTGTTAATTTAGATATTTGTATTTATTGTTCCTGACATGGATTCTTCTTCCCTTTCTCTGTCTGGAAAGGGAACAAGATGCTCCCTCTTCTGGTTTGGTTGGAAAAAGGCATTTTATAGACTTGATAGAAATTTGAATGTGGTTCCAAGTCTTTCTCACAGTTAGTTATGTGGCTTCCTTTTATGTTTCATGTTTGATTTAGTTAAAACAGACTTCTTTATTTATACTGTTTGAATTATAAAACATACTTTTAAATGTGTGTACTTCATTTCTATATTCTCGTATACTTATTAGCAGGTTCTAAGATTAGATCAACTTGAAAATTATAATTTTTATAGGGTTTTTTTTTTTGTTTTGTTTTGCCATGAGATAATTGCAAATAATAACTTTCTCTTATGCTTCTTTATTTAATTCTACTTTAGTGATTGGCACTTTCTAAAATTTGTTTTATTTCTTCTTTCATAATAATAAGTATTTTCAGAGATATATCAGTGAATTTTAAAATGACCATAGAACACTCAGAGAAGTTTTAAAATGTATGCCCTCTTTCTGTCTGTGTTTTTAAATTCTTGTCCATACATATTAATTCTTTTCATCTAAATTTATTATATCCCTTTGGTTTGCCTAGTGTTATCTGGAGATAGGTCATTTTCACCTACTTATATCTTACCCATCTTGATCTTACATAGTTCAGTTATCTTTTAAAATTGCATTTATCTTTTGTTATGTTTGGTCTTATCCATAAATCTTCCATGTTTTCACCCTGTCATTCCTTGACTCTTTAACTGTTTTATCTCTTCATTCATTCACTTATTCTACTTAACTCTTCTACTTCCTCATTCATTCACTTAC
This sequence comes from Mustela erminea, assembly GCF_009829155.1. Classification (NCBI taxonomy): domain Eukaryota; kingdom Metazoa; phylum Chordata; class Mammalia; order Carnivora; family Mustelidae; genus Mustela; species Mustela erminea. Next base: position 83,017,741 of record NC_045623.1, on the reverse strand, counting down.
CTGTTACGCTTTTTTCACCCCTTGTTCTTTTCCATTTGCCTCTTACTGTTCTCCAGCAGGTACTCCTTAACGGCCTGTCACCTCTGCCTTTTCTTCCCATTTGCTTCCTGACTTTTCTCCCCTTCTCATTTTATAGGATATCTTTGCTGTTGCTGCTCTGCCCTCACACATGATTGGTCTTCATTTTCCTTGCATTCTGTTTTGCTTCCTGAACTACTCTTTCATTTCCTTTTTACCACTTTACCCTGCCTACCCTTGTTTTCCTCTTTTTTTCTTCTTCTTTTTTTTAAACCCCCTCAATGTTGGCTTGAATTCATGACCTTGAGATAGAATCTGACTTGAAATCAAGAACTGGATGCCTAGGGATGCTTGGGTGGCTTAGTTGGGTAAGATTCTACTCATCGAGTCCCACATCAGGCTCCTTGCTCAGTGGAGAGTCTGATTCTCCCTTTGCCTGCTGCTCCTCCCTGCTTGTGCTCTCTCTCTCTCTGACAAATAAAATCTTTAAAAAAAAAAAAAATTGGACGCTTAACTGACTGAGCCACCCAGGTGCGCCTGTTTTCCTCTTATTTACACAGTCATTACAGCAGTTTGGGATAGTCTGGTTTATCTGATTATAAAATTGTTCATTTGGATTATACCTTAAATATAAGGAAATTGGATTCAAAGAAGTTAAAAGATTTCCTCAGAGTCACATAGCTGGTTAATTTTACTAACTCTCTTCCACCTGCCGCCCTGCAGCTCCCCACCCCCCACAGTCTATATTTTCAAACAGGTTTAAATTGTAAGTTAATCCCCTGAAGGATCCCAAGAAGGATTTCAATTTAATTTGAATGGGTGGAGATAGAAAAAATTTCCTTCCTGATAGCCAATGCTATTTTTATAGACCAGTAGAAATATAGCAGCAGCACTTGGGTTGAAAGAAACTGATTAGCTATTTGAAGTAACAGTTTTGTTTTTCTTAACCTCTTAACCACATCTTTTACCATCTTGAATTTAACCTAAACTCTTGAGTATATTTTGGGTAATCATCATTTAATTTTCAGGTCTCCTTAGTAATAAGGACCTAGCACTGTTTTTAAAAATCTATTTCAGATCCTCCATAAAAGAGGTAGTTTGGAGGATAATTTTTTTAATATTGTTAGATCAGATTACTTGATGTAATGATACTCAAAGAAGTCACTATTTCAGGATTGTCTGTATCATTTCTGAATTTTTACTATTTGGAATCAGATAAAATCTACAGTAAGATATAATGTAGTTGGATGTTAGGCATAAGAGAAATAATACTTGCTTTTATTTTTCCTTGCCTTGATCCATGCTGCTCCCCAATCCTTATCTCCTTAACCTTCCAAAGCTCCTATTTTAGATATAGATAAAATGTCAGGTAGGGTAGCCTTTCATGTCACATATTGTCTGAAATAATTGTTTCTTCATTTTTGTTCCTATTATTGTACATTACGCTTTTTCATAATTATTTTACTTTTATATTTTTAAGGACACTTGTGTGATGGTATTTTATATGTCACTTGTCTTTTTGTCCCAGTATACTGTAAGCTTCTTGAGTACGTGCTTGTACCATATTGTGACACAGGGTGTAGATAGTGCGTGATTCAATAAAAGTACTCAATAAGTACCCCTGTAAATGTACTATATAAAAATCTAAGGGCACTTGGGTGGGTCAGTTGGCTCAGCGTCTGCCTTCAGCTCAGGTCGTGATCCCAGGGTCCTGGGATAGAACCTCATAATGGGGTCCCTGCTAAGTGGGGAGCCTGCTTCTTCCTTTTCCTCTGCCCCTCCCCCTGCTCATGTTCTTTCTCTCTCTCTGTCAAATAAATAAAATCTTTTAAAAAAAACTAATTAAAAAGTAATTGTGAAGGCAAAAACATGCAGAAAGTTAGAAGAGCCTACAGCTATTAAGTACAGAAGATGAGGTATGGAGTTATACACTCCATGAGTATATGCAAGGTATATATAGAAGGTATATATACAAGTATATACAACAAGGAGGTATTCCTTGTGATGATTCCATTATGTTTACTATTATCTTTTATTGAAGTTGTAATCTTTTGTAAAAAGTATTCTATTAGTAAAATCTAAGATGAAAGGTTGAATATAATCATTTATATACTATTAATGTGGGTGTATACTCATGGGAGAGAGATACCATTTAGAAAATTTCCATCAAGGCATTTTTTTCCCCCACTGGCTTTTTTTTTCTTCCTGAGAGAGTACAAGCATGAGCCAACAAGGGGCAGAGAGCGGGAGAGAGAATCTCAAGCAGGTTCCATGCTCCGCGCACAGCCCAACCTGGGGCTCGATCTCATGACCCTGAGTTCATGACCTGAACCGAAATAAAAAGTTGGTTGCTTAACTAACTGAGACACCCAGGAGCCCCTTCTATTGGCTTTTAAAATGGTTTGCACTTAATGTATTTAATAAACTGCTATGTGGGAACACTGGTTTGGGGTTAGAATAAGGTATGGAATGGTAGGGGGCCTTAGAAGTGTTTGAATCTTCATTAGCTTTGCTACTAATGCTTACGAATTAAATTATTATTATTATTTAAGATTTTATTTATTTATTTGACAGACAGAGATCACAGGTAGGCAGAGAGGCAGGCAGAGAGGGAGGAAGGGAAGCAGGCTCCCGGTGGAGCAGAGAGCCCGATGCAGGGCTTGATCCCAGCACCCTGAGATCATGACCTGAGCCGAAGGCAGAGGCCTTAACCCACTGAACCACTCAGGCACCCCTACAAATTAAATTATTTAAAAAGTACTCCGGGTGCCTGGGAGAGAGAGAGAAGCAGACTCCCACTGAGCACGGAGCTGGATGCAGGATTCCATCCCAGGCAGGACCCTGGGACCATGACCTGAGCCAAAGGCAGACACTTAACCAACTGAGCCACCCAGGCTCCCCTGTTTTATTTATTTTAACTGACAAAAAGGAAAAATACAAATGATACTGTGGCTTATCCTGTTTTTGTTATCATTTTTAGAGATATTTTAAATCCAAAGGATGTGATCAGTGCCCAATTTGAAAATAGCACCACTAGTAAAGATTTTTGCAGCCAGTCATGTCTGTCAACATATGAACTGAAAAGGAAACCTGTTGTCACCATAAATACGAACAGCATTTCAACCAAATGCAGCATGTGTCAGAAGAATGCTGTTGTAAGTCATCTTGCTTTTGGGCAGGGGTTCCAGAGAGATTAATGTTTGTGCTTAAGATCAGCTTTTGATGGTCTCCGCTTTTTGGTGGTGTATTGTTTTTTAATTCCTAGATTCGACATGAAGTTAATTACCAGAATGTGGTACATAAACTTTGCAGTGATGCCTGCTTCTCGAAGTTTCGTTCTGCCAACAACCTCACGATGAACTGTTGTGAGAACTGTGGGGGTTACTGTTACAGTGGCTCTGGGCAGTGCCACATGCTTCAGATAGAGGGCCAGTCCAAGAAGTTTTGTAGCTCAGCGTGTGTCACAGCATATAAGCAGGTACATGACTGTTGTTCCTTTTAGGAGGATCTATTTGTTTTGGTAGATCTTATTTATGAACATGTTGTCACAAAAATACTAAGATGTTATTATTAGCTTAATATTTTAACATATAAATAGAACCTGTCAAATGAATATGTATTAAAAATCCACTCACAGAGTTTTATAAGTAGCATATTTTTCTCTTCGTGCATTTGAAATACATGTTTTTAGGGCATGGCATTGGTATTTAAAATATGATTCATGTTTTTGAGCAATATTTTGAAAATGCACAAAGCAAAATAATGCATCTCCCAGAGAGACCCAGTCTCATCTTTTTGGTGAATAACTTTCTCTGAAATATATTTTTGGTTTGTGTATAAGTGTATACTTTATTATTTGACAAGGTAAGGTCCAAGTTAACATATATTCTTGCCATCAAATCCATATAGTTGAAATTGGAATTCAGAAAAAAAAAATCTTAGGATTGTTTTTAAAAGGTTTTTCCTTTTCTTCATGAAATAGGAAAAAATAAATGTACATCATATATTATTTTGTGAATTGATGAGGTTTATAGAAGATGAATTAGATGAATGCTGTATGACAAATGTCTGTTAGGTAGTTTCATTTTTACTGTATTTGTATTGTATTAGTAAATTTTGATCACGAATTAGATTTTAAAATTCATAAATCCAAAGGAATAGTAAAAACCTTTTAGATTTTAAATTTTACAGTGCCTTCCTGTTTCAGTGTATTAGCTGATCACTCTTTTTCTTAAAATAGTGAATTTTTATACAGTCTAACAAGATTCATGAATGTAATGTGTGAGAAATTTCTTTTAAATTAGTATTAATACTTTGCAGTGATTTTGTAATTTTCAGTGTTATACAGTGTTTCTGTCTATTCCTTATTATTATGGAGCACATTAAAGGGGCTTAGCTTTACTATTTATTTACTCCTCTAGAAACACCTTGGTTTTGCTTTCACAGGGGGAAAAAAGCAAGTATCTTCATGAGCTTATCCTTGTCCAAAGGACTATTTTCTTGGTATTGTTTCTTGGTATTGTTTAAAGTTACTTGGATTCAGTCCATTGAAAGATGGTTCATATTCCACAAAAGGAGAAATAGGTCGAATAATCTTAATTTTATTTTATTTATTTATTTAAAAAAAGATTTTATTTATTTATTTGACAGCGAGAAATCACAAGTAGGCAGAGAGGCAGAGAGAGAAGAGGAAGCAGGCTCCCTGCCAAGCAGAGAGGCTCATGGGGGACTCGATCCCTGGACCCTGAGATCATGACCTGAACCAAAGGCAGAGGCTTAATCCACTGAGCCACCCATGCACCTGAATCATCTTAATTTTAAATTAATTTATTATTTTTAATTTAGCCAATATCTATTAAATTTCTCACATATTAATATGTACTGTGATTTAGAGAAAGAATGTGAATTTAGAAGTAAAGCAGATCTCTATTTGATTACTTGACTTTCTATTCAAACAGAATTTTACCATGGGGAAAGCAGTCAAACTCCTGGGCCCATTTTCTTATCTGTGAATGGATGTTATACTACTATTGTTACTGAGATGTTGTTAGGATTATGTGAACTAAGAATGGGAAAGTACCTCGTATAGAACCTGGCGTATTGAAGATGGTCATATCTGCTGCTTTCTTTCCTTTTTCATATATAATTTTTTTCCTTCTTTATATGTAGTTGATTAAACAAACATTAGATGTGATTCCTGTTTTGAAGGTCTGCCTGTCTCTCCCGGGCAGATAGGCCTACTGCTGAGTAGAGATGGTATGATGGAAGTATTATGGTACAGGAGGGCACAGAGGAAACATGACCAGTTCTTCTTGATAGGACAAGATGAAACTATCAGCAGAAATTTCACAGAGATAATGAATACTGGATATACTTCATAAGTTACCCTGAATACATGATACATTAGTAGTATTTAGCATTGTTTGCTAAACAGACTCATTGATTGCTTATATGTAGACACTTTGATATCCAAAGTTTGCTCCCACTTCATTGCTTCCTTGCTTATTGCTTTGTGTGCTTTGTTGTTAATACTGGTAGAGTATTTGGTAATGAATTTTCTAATAAGTTTATTCTCTTGAATTCACATTTTATGGCCATGGATAGGACCTTTTGGAGGGGGGGTTTCTTCTGATCTTTAGTATAATGTAAGAGCATGAATTGCCTGTTGTGTACTTTTTTAAAATTCCATTTTTTAAACTATAGTTACAGTCAATTAATAGATCCCCAAATTAATTGCCAGGTTATGGTCAGCCTTATTTTTTTAATGAAATAAAATAGAATGTAAAATATAAACATGCATCACATGCCATCATGATTTATATTGTTTTATGAAACTTTTTCAGTTTTATATACATATATGTGTAATACACAAGTAAAACCTCAAAAGTATGTATTGGGTCACTTTGTCAAATTTATTTCTTACTGAGGATTGTAATCGTAAAAGTTTGAAAGCCACTAATTTAAAATATCTCAACCAGTGTTAAGTATAAACATTTCAAAGAATTATGCTTTTATTTATAATTTGGTAAAAATGAATGTTATTTTATTCTCTTAATAGAAATCAGCCAAAATTACACCATGTGCGCTTTGCAAATCATTGAGATCCTCAGCAGAAATGATTGAAAATACCAATAGCTTGGGAAAGACAGAGCTTTTCTGTTCTGTTAATTGCTTATCTGCTTACAGAGTTAAAATGGTTACTTCTGCAGGTAATACTGGTTTCATAAACTATATAATAGTTGACAAAAGTTATGGTTATTGCTCTTTTGTATGGTACAGATTTTTGTCTAAATTTAATTGATTTTTAAGGCATTTAAAATATTTCAGATCTGTTTTGTAAAATATCACCTCTTGCCACGATTTCTTAAGTTAGACGTTTATTTGCTTGCCTATTTGTGTATTCCCCTTTTCCAAAAGAATTTCATATGGCTTCTTTAATATATCTTTTTATCCGTACCTGATTTATTTCAGTATTCATTTATTTTGTAGTTTCAGGGTAGGCTGTTCCAACTTTAAATTAACAGAAATGTTATTAATGTTAAGTTAGTTTCTGTCTGTATGTGACATGATTTAGTTTCAGTTCCTGCAACTTGACCTGGCCCTTGAATTTTCATATGTTGGATAATAGTTACTTATTTTCTCAAACATTTGTATACATTTGTATATATTATTCATTAGTTTTTATTTTGATTTGCTAAGGTGTACAAGTGCAGTGTAACAGTTGTAAAACCTCAGCAATCCCTCAGTATCACCTCGCCATGTCAGATGGAAGTATACGCAACTTCTGCAGCTACAGCTGTGTTGTCGCGTTCCAGGTACGGCTTCAGAAATCTTCCTCTCCTCCAGTCAGTGAGGCGCCTGCTATGTAGTTTGTAAACTTGGTAGGTGTTTGCTCCTGCCCCAATTGCCTACACTTTCTCAGTGTTGTTAAACGTGGATTCTTTGACTTTTGGTGTGTTTGGAGGATTGTTGTTTAACTGCCTCCCATAACATTAAGTGGAATTGTTATTACCCATATTATCTATTGGGAGGATATTTTTTTTTTTTAAAGATTTTATTTATTTATTTGACAGAGAGAGACCACAAGTAGACAGAGAGGCAGGCAGAGAGAGAGAGAGAGGGAAGCAGGCTCCCCGCTGAGCAGAGAGCCCGATGCGGGACTCGATCCCAGGACCCTGAGATCATGACCCGAGCCGAAGGCAGCGGCTCAACCCACTGAGCCAACCAGGCGCCCCAAGGGAGGATATTATTATTATTTTTTTAAAGATTTTATTTATTTATTTGACAGAGAGAGATCACAAGTAGGCAGAGAGGCAGGCAGAGAGAGAGAGAGAAGGAAACAGGCTCCCTGCTGAGCAGAGAGGGGACTCGATCCCAGGACCCTGAGATCATGACCTGAGCCGAAGGCAGCGGCTTAACCCACTGAGCCACCCAGGCGCCCGGGAGGATATTATTTTTAAAGGAAGTTATTAGTTTGGGGCCATGGCTGGCTCAGTCAGTAGGGCAAACTGCTTTTCATCTCAGGATCAGGACTTCAAGGCCCATGTTGCACGTAGAGATTACTTTTTTAAAAAGTTGAAAAAATTAATGAGATTATTGGTTAAATTATTTTAGTTTTTGGATGTAAGTGAAACTGTGCCCATTCAGTTATAAGCTGCTCAAAGATAGTGAATTTTGCTTGTTTATTTGAACAAATGATTACATTGATCATCTTGTATGTTTCATTTTTCAGAATTTGTTCAATAAACCAGCAGGAATGAATTCTTCAGTAGTGCCCTTGTCTCAGGGCCAAGTAATTGTAAGCATCCCCACAGGTTCAACAGTGTCAGCAGGAGCGGGGAGCACCTCTGCCGTTTCTCCTACTTCTATCAGTAGCTCTGCTGCAGCTGGTCTCCAGCGACTTGCTGCGCAATCCCAGCATGTTGGGTTTGCACGAAGTGTTGTGAAACTCAAGTGTCAGCACTGTAACCGTCTTTTTGCCACAAAACCAGAACTTCTTGACTATAAGGTAAAGTATAGGATCCTGATAAAGGGTTTGAGTATAAGATGGCCTATATATAAAATCATTTCTGACTTTTTATCTCTCAGAATTACATTACATGTTTTGAAAGTAAGAGAGAATAGAATTTCCAAAAGATAAACCAAATGTTTAATTAGTACTTGATGATTATTTCTTTGCAGGGTAAAATGTTTCAGTTCTGTGGCAAGAATTGTTCTGATGAATATAAGAAAATAAATAATGTAATGGCAATGTGTGAATATTGTAAAATTGAGAAAATTGTAAAGGAGACTGTGCGATTCTCAGGTGCTGACAAGTCATTCTGTAGTGAAGGTAAAGGCAAGATCATCTTACTCCTGATCATGTTGGTCCTTTTAAAAGTAACTGATGGTTTAAGCTGTTACTGTTTAAGCATATCTAGTTTATCCTTTGTGTATAACAACAAAGCCTTTTGTTTACACTTGGTTTGCTTTTTTCTTCTGAGCTAGTCCTTCATATCATATAGATGTCAAAATGAAGGAAAAATCATTGAACTGTATTACAGAAGTTGGTGGTGATATGAAAAACATTTTCTGTTATTAGGTTGATAGGGATCTTGTAGTTATTGCACTTTAAAAAATCATTTATTTATTAGGTGGGGGAGGGGCAAAGGTAGAGGGAGAGAATCTTAAGCAGCCGCCCTGCTGAGCATGGAGCCTGAGTCAGGGCTCCACCCCAGGACCCTGAGATTGGTCATGACCCGAGCGGAAACCAGGAGTCAGACACTTAATCGACTGAGCCACCTGGGCACTCCTGTTACTCTTATTTCTAAAGAGAACTTCTTAAATTTTGGTAGCATCCTAAGATTATACTTCTTTTGTTTTAAATGGACATGTTTCTGAATAGGCAAATCAATGTCAGGTAGATTGTCTTCTTTATTTAGATTAGTATTTTCTATGTTTAAAATGTTTTATTTTAAAACTGTACACAATTGGCTTCCTAGATTAGTGGCTTTCAAACCTTTTGACCATAACACACAAGAAGAATACATTTTACATTGTGACCTAGTATGTTATCACCCACCCAAGTAAAATAAAACTTTTATGAAATAAAACTGGCTTTTATTATGTGTGATGCATAATAATGTTTTCTGTCCTATCTTACTTTGTTTAATAAAAGAAAATGATATTTCTTTAAATTGTTCTCTTAATCTACTAATTGGTGAGGATCCAAGTGTGAAAACATTTTCACAGGGCATTTAAGTTTAAAGATGTAGATACTTAGTATTTTTTTCTCACGTAAATTTTATTTTTCCTGTTTTTAGGTTGCAAATTGCTTTATAAACATGACTTGGCAAAACGCTGGGGAAATCACTGTAAAATGTGCAGTTATTGTTTACAGACATCTCCCAAATTGGTACAGAATAATTTGGGGGGAAAAGTAGAAGAGTTCTGTTGTGAAGAATGCATGTCCAAATACACAGTTCTGTTCTATCAGGTAAATATAATCCACATCCCTGGAGTTTTTCAAGTTAGGGCATATATTGCTTCCTTTTATTTTTTAACGTAGTACGAAGGGCAGTTTAGTGATTTAAAACTTGTAAGTGTTAACTGTATGGCATTAAAGAAAATAAATGTATTATGTCCTCTTCCAGTATTAATACAAGATTTAGGAAGACTTTAATGTCACTGAAGTTACATTCTTTTTTAAAAATTTCCTTATAGAAGATTTACCAGTCTTAAGATATTAAAGTATTTAAAATTAGCATTTTATTAATTTTTTATCTAAAATAAATTTGTCTTCTGATGATTTTGAAGGTGATTGTGTCTTATTTTGATTTCACTGTGTTTTTAAATTACCCTTTATTGGCATCTCTATAATGTGACTTTTAATGTTTATTTTAAAGATAGTTTAAAGTTTAGTTTAAAGATAAAAATGTTAAATACCATTTTAGGGTAGTTAACCTTCAGTTTTGTATTCTAGATTCTAAGTTAGTTTCCTCACTTGTCTTTTGTGTGCTGCTTTAATTCTGTCAGGCCACGGATAATTTGTTTTTTACTCCTTTACCATCTTCATTTTTAGATGGCCAAATGTGATGGTTGTAAGCGACAGGGTAAACTCAGTGAGTCCTTGAAATGGCGAGGAGAAATGAAGCATTTCTGTAACCTGCTTTGTATCTTGATGTTCTGTAATCAGCAGAGTATGTGTGACCCACCTTCACAAAACAATGCAGGTAAAATTAAACTTTACAGTCTTTGATCAGTGCCAGGAACAAATACTGTTCTACAGATTGGGAACTTTAAACACCTGTTAATAATTTCATAAAATGCAAATTTACAAATTTCATTCTGTTTGATGACATTAACATTTAAATCCCTGTTTTGTTTAACATCTTGGATTAAGGCTTTGTATGAGTTCATTGTGTTTTCTCTGAGCACATTGAATTAAATAAACTCTTTAAGAAGTATGGGAAAGAATGGCAGTTAATATTTATAATTGTGTATATATACCTTGACATCCTTAAAAAAGGATTTGAGAGTAAAACAAAGGACGTAGAGTCTAATCACATGCCTTTTAACTATACCACATGTATAGTTATGCAAGAGAAAGTACATGGAATACTTTTAAGTTTCTCTAATTAAAAAGGTAGACAAAAGCCCAATTAATCCTAAAGTGATTCTTAGAATTTAACCTTGCTAAAAGCATCATTTAACCTCCTTGAGATGTTGATTTCTTTGTTTGTGCATGTAAATTATAAGGTTTTTAAATTTTTGTTTATTAGCAAGTATTTCCATGGTGCCAGCTGCTTCAGCAGGGCCCCCATCTCTAAGAAAGGATTCAACTCCAGTTATAGCTAATGTAGTATCATTAGCCAGTGCTCCTGCTGCTCAGCCCACAGTGAATTCTAACAGTGTATTACAAGGTATGTCTGATTTGAAAGCATTTATCTAGCCTTTTGAAGTTGAATACAGTCAGTCTGTATCTTTTTTTTCCATCAGTGATCATTTTCCTATGTTTGACACACTTATGTTATGAGTGGCCCCTCCCTATGGGCTGCTGGGCTTTAAACAATGTCTTCATCACTTCCAGATATTTTTTTTTTCATGTGACACTTTACATGTGGTATTCCTGTGAATTAAGATAATTCTTGTTTTTGTTACGAGATTTTGTCATTACACCATCAGCTTTAAATGCTGCTGTTTAAATAATTGTGTAAGGTCCTAAGTATTTATTTTCATTTATATTAGGTGCAGTTCCAACAGTAACAGCAAAAATCATTGGTGATGTAAGTTTTATTCTTTTAACTGGTATTGCCACTATATTTATGTTCCAGCTTTATACATATGAATATGTCTATGCTAATTTTCCTTGCTTTATTCTTTCTTATATGAAATAAATTTTATAAGCTCATTTAATCTTTGGGAACAAGATATTCTGGTTATTTCATTAGGCCTTTTATGTACTTTGATTTCTTTGAATGCTTGTTCTGTATAGTTACTGAAGTTATTAACTATCTGTATAGTTACTGAAGGCTGTTTTTTTTGTTGAGTTGGTTTATGTTTTTGTTGGTTTTTTTTTGTTCGTTTGTTTTTTTAGTTTAGTTTTAGAGAATTAAATTTTACATAATCCAGGTGTAAAAGATATTTGAGGTGTTTTATAATGTAGTCAGATTATAGATGAAATATTTACAAAATGTACTTTGTTTTTCACCCAGGGCAGGTTATCCTTAAATAAGCATTGTTGGGTTTTTACTCAGTTTTTTTTTTTTTTTTTTTTTTTGGTCTCTTAAGAGAAGAAAAAAGTAAATATGATAAAAACTTATGACTAGAACAGGGGCATTTCTAAAGTGTTTTCTGGTCTCTGGGATAACTTTTGTATCTTTCTTTTACGTTACTTAAGTGACCCTAAGTGGTTCTGTTATTTCTAGTTATCTTGAAAACAAGGTCTTCTAAGACTCAACCCAGGAAATAATAGTTCTCATTTTAAACATAGCCAATATTGTTATTGACCAACAGAATCTTACAATAGAAATAGTGTTTTTCTTGGTAAATAGAACTATTAATTAGATATATTCAGAGTCCATATATAGTTATCAAACTATTTTATTACTCTTGCTATTTCAGGAACATTGTATTTCTTACATATTTAGTAAGTTCTCTGCCTTACATGTAAAACCAATATAGTATTTCCTTTGAAGTTATAATATTTCTTGTAATTAATCATAAGCTTTTGAAAACCTCTTTGGTTTCTGATTTTTTTTTTACTAGGCAAGTACACAAACAGATGCCCTGAAACTGCCACCTTCCCAGCCCCCAAGACTTTTGAAGAATAAAGCTTTATTGTGCAAACCCATTACACAGACTAAAGCCACCTCTTGCAAACCACATACCCAAAACAAAGAATGCCAGACAGGTATATTCCTTGCACTTTCTTCCTTTAAATTTTTTTTTAGGGGAAAGGAATATGAAAGCTGCTTACATTGATTGAGTGCCTACTGTTTCCTGCGTTATGTATTTGGTTGCTTATATACTTTACCCAGTTTTGTTCTCACAACAGTGAGTTAGGTATTTTCACCCTCTGAGAATTAAGAAATTATGGCAAAGAGAGCGTTTTAATTTATAATGCCATGCTTTGAATACTTCATTTTCTTTTGTTATTAGTAACAGTGTAATTTTATGAAATAAGCCTAGATTTTGGAATTATATAGACAGGGTCTTAATTAAGAGGAACTGTTGTTGTTGTTTAAGATTTTATTTATCTATTTGAGAGAGAGAATGATGGGGGAGGGGGAAGGAAGAGGGAGAAGGAGAAACACACTCCCCACTGAGTAGGGAGTCTGAAGCAGGGCTCCATCCCAGGACCCTGGTATCACAGCTTGAGCTAAAAGGCTAACGCTTAACCGACTGAGCCACCCAGGCGCCCTGAGGAACTATTGTTTTGTAGAGCATCCTTAGGTTTGAACTTTTCCACCCTCTGTTTCAAATAAAGTCAGATTTTTGTGCGAGAGGGCTTTCTTTTCTTATGAATCGCCTCTCCCCCAGTCAAAAGCTCTCAGCTACTTTTCTGGATTCTGGGTATGGTGCTATCCTTTGATTTTCTCAGCTTGCCTCTCTTGGCATAGAATCTCTGCCCTGCAAGTGATTAGGGCCGAGGGTGATTGGGACCCAGTATTCTTGGCCTGCCATTCCTGCAGTAGGGCCTCCACCCAGGTACCCAAAAAGTCTCAGAATTTTTTTTTTTTGGTAATATTTTATTTATTTGACAGAGATCACAAGTAGTCAGAGAGGCAGGCAGAGAGAGAAGGGGGAAGCAGGCTCCCTCCTGAGCGGAGAGCCCGATGCAGGCTCCATCCCAGGACCCTGGGATCATGACCTGAGCCAAAGGCAGAGGCTTTAACCCACTGAGCCACCCAGGTGCCTCAAGCCTCAGAATTCTTAAACCAGAAAGTAATCCTAGATCTGGAAGGTTATCCTGTAGGTCAGTGTTTGATAAAACATCAATATGCATATGCATTACTTAGGAATTTTATTAAGTATGTTGTAATTTAGTGGGGTCTGGGGCTTTGACTTTCTTAAAGCTCCCATGAACCACATTGACTAGTAATGCTACAGATGACATTAGCCTATATTTGTATTAAATTAATAATGACTTAGTATTATGTAGCTTGGTTATCAGACATTGCTAATCACGTGATTTGGGAGTTTTTGTTTTTGAGTATACTTAACACATAGTGTTATATTAGTTTCATGTGTACAATTTAGTGATTTGAAAAGTTCATACATTATGTTCAACTCAAGTATAGCTACCATCTGTCCCATCACATTGCTATTATGGTATCATTGACTGTATTACTTATACTCTACTCTTTATTCTTATGACTTACTCTTTCCATAACTGGAGGCCTGTATCTCCTTTTCCCCTTCACCCACTTTTCCCAGTCCCCTATCCATAAGTAATTTTTTTTAATATCCACTGGACCATGGTAAAATTGATCCCATATTATTTCCCAACTCTGACCCTACTCAGCTTGTCAGCTTTTCACTTCTTGTCACTAGCATCATCTTTCTTTAACGTTAATGGTTTTATAATCTTCTAAGGTATTTTTCTGGCACATAGAAAGGACTCTGTAGGATACCTACTAAATAATTTAATGAATTCTCCATCATACTCACTTTTTCCCTACTCATATTTAGGTTTCTATGTTCTATTTCATCTTCTAGTACCTCAGAACATCTGCTTGTATATATTCATTCTTTTTTATAGGTATCATAACCCTCCTGGTTGAGGTCCTCATCATCATAGCTCTACACATTGCAATTGTTGCCTACTTTTATACATGATATTCTTCTTATTCCATGCTAAGAGGGTCTCCAAATTAAACTTTTTAAAGCAAGGTTTTATTTATTTATTGAGAGAGAGTGTGTGTACATGTGCACATGAATGAGGGGAAGGCAGAGGGTGAAGGAGGGTGAAGGAGAGGGCGAGAGAATCCTCATGTAGATTCCATGCTACCGCAGAGCCCGATGTGGGGCTCCATCTTATGACCCTGCCATCATGACCTGAGCTGAAACCAAGAGTTGGATGCTCAATTGACTGTGGCACCCAGGCACCCCCAAATTAAGCTTGTAAAACAACATTTTCATCAGATTACTCTGTGCTAACCAATCTGTAGTAGTTCCAGGTTATCTACTGGAAAGATTTTTAAAAGTTCATTATAGCCTCCCAAAAATGGCTCTTCTGCCTACTTAATCTCAACATTCTGTTCTTATTCATGTTATCAGTTTTCTATTTATTTATTTATTTATTTATTTATTTATTTATTTATTTTTAATTTCCAGCATAACAGTATTCATTATTTTTGCACCACACCCCGTGCTCCATGCAATCCGTGCCCTCAGTTTTCTATTACTCTTTCTAAGATTACTGTTCCAGTTCTTTATATTCATTAATCCAAATTATATCCTTCCTTCACTGTATCTTCATATCAATCATTGTTGTGTTGACCACTTTTAATCACTGCTCTCTTCAATCCTTTCTTCTCTATTCATTTATTTCTACTTTTTTGGACTCAGAGTGTCAAAGATTACACTTACGTTGAACTATATATAAGTCTGTGTGCTTTACTTTTTATTTTTACTTTTTAAGATTTCTTTTATTTCTTTGAGAGAGAGAGCACAGGCTGGGGGGAGAGGCAGAGGGAGTGGGAGAAGCAGATTTCTGCTGAACAGGGAGCCTGATGTGGGACTCCATCCCAGAACCCTGGGATCATTGAGCCGAAAGCAGATGCTAAACCAACTGAACCACCCAGGCACCCCAAGTCTATGTGCTTTAAAAAGTTTTTTAATTATAATTCTTTTGGACTATACATCTTTGTTCCTTTAAAAGTTTTTTGTTATTGGAATGTTTCTAACTCTCTTTGTTTTTTGTAATTTTTTTTCCCCTTCATTAGAAGACACTCCAAGTCAGCCCCAGATCATCGTGGTACCAGTTCCCGTACCAGTGTTTGTGCCCATACCTCTTCATCTTTATACTCAGTATGCACCAGTCCCATTTGGCATTCCAGTTCCAGTGAGTAATCATTTAGAGATTAAGACTGATTTAGTGCACGTATTCCTCAACTAATATGTTAGAAGGCCATAAAAAAATTCTTCACTTGTTGGTAAAATATTCCTGACTATAGTTGGTTATTATCATATCACTATATTTTTTAATATGGAGTATGTGAAGGACTGCCTCTCTTTATAACCTGCCTTCTCAGAGAATGCTGTGATGTAGCCTGTTCATAATGTTTCATACACAATAAGACCACTCAAACAGAAAAAGAACAGAAACTGTGTGTATGTGCTAAAATTCTAGAGTCTAGCGGGGGTGAGAAAGTAAAAACTGTGATTTACATCATTCTTTTTCTTAGAAATGTATTCTTTTTTTATTGGAAACATATTTTTCCTTGGTGAATTCTTAAGGAAAATGGTTGTGTGAAACTGAAAATGTTAAGCAAGAATATAATCAGAAACAAAAATGTGTTAGATAATTACTCTTTTAGATGATTCAGAAACACATTTTTTTATTGATTGTCTAGAAAATTGAACTGAATTGAATTTTTATTCAGATGGCTCTAGTCTTATAAGAACAAACTAGCAGGACTGTTTTAATCCTTAGTAATAGAAATACCTGCATTTGTTCATTATTTTAGTACTTAAATCATCTCACAAATAATAGTTTTGTTGACAGACATACTCCCCAGAAACTGTTCTTGGTCTTTCAGATGCCTGTCCCTATGCTAATTCCATCCTCAATGGATAATGAAGATAAAGTCACTGAGAGTATTGAAGACATTAAGGAGAAGCTTCCTTCACATCCATTTGAAGCTGATCTTCTTGAGATGGCAGAAATGATTGCAGAAGACGAAGAGAAGGAGAAAACTCTATCCCAGGGAGGTTGGTATAATTTTAAAGTAAAGAAAGTAAAAAGTACACTTAAAAATATTTGGGTAATTCAAGTAATATTAAGTATTGGATAGTCAGGTGTTTCTAAATAGCAAGTATATGATTTGTTAAAATTGATAACTGAAAGTTCTATCCTTTTTATAAAACTAAGTATTAATATTCTATTTTTAGTTCTTAATTGTTCCAGAAAAATAATCTGTAAATCCATTTTCATGATTATGTTCTGGGTTTATTCCTATATTCCAAGCATGATACCTATTTAAGAAATTCCTGTTATATAATAGTAAGCATTTTGATAGAAGAGCCTTAGGATGGGAAAACTGTTTGGCTCAAAATAACCTATAGATAAATCCCATGATAGATAGATAGACCATCAATAAGAATAGTAGTTATGTGCTTACCATACCCTGGGCATGTCCTAAATGCACTCATTTAACCTTTACAGCCACCCTGTGGGGTGAATACTGTTTACTTGAAACTCCTCATTTGGAAAATAGGATATCATACTTGCCCTGGTTATGCAGTCAGGATGTGATGGAACCAGTTGAATTCCGTTTGACTCCAAAGCAAATGGCAGTAACAAGAAGTTGCAGTACATATCCAGAAAGGTTTCTAGCCTTAATTAGTACCTCCTTGATTTGTTAGGTATAAGAAGAGATAGAGAAAATGGTGTTTGGATAGTTGAAATACATGAAGGCCTTTTCCTGTATCACTGAGGTGTCAGGAAATTGTTTTTTCCTGACTTATGTTTTCTTTTTTTCAGTGACAGTTTTTACAAAGCTAGCCACCAGGTTTAGATTTTGCATAATAAATGCTAGATGATTTTCAGAACACTGTAGCATTTGAAAAAAATGTCAGCTTTCCTCTTGTGTTGACATTAAGTTTTAAAATCATATATATTCTCAGAGATGCATAAAAAGCCTATTTGTTATTATCTCAGTTTCTGGTCTCATTTTGCTCTCTAGTATATAATCTCGTAATTTGAGACCCATTTGTATGTGGAATTTAATGTCTTAGGGTATTTTATCTTCTAATTTCTGATAATTGGTTTAGAAGTTCGAGCAGTTCCTGATAATAAACTTCATTTTAGGTTGCCATCTCCATTCATATTAATAGTTAACATTTTCAGGTGCTTCCTCTGTATAAATATTGTAAGTTTGCCTTAACCTAAAAATTGAGTCAGACTGAAAAAACTTTCAAAACTAACCTTCAAGAAAGATAGTTGTAATCACTATAGTGTAAGTAAAATCAAATGGTTTAGAAACATGCAGGAGGGAGAAATGAATTCCATCTGAAGGGAACTGGCTAATTTATATATGATTTCAGAGAAAAAAAGCAATTTTCCTAGGCTTTAAAAAGCATTTTTCTTTTCTTCTTCTTCTTCTTCTTTTTCTTTTTTTTTTTTACTTTCAGTCCTTACACTTTTTATTTTTTAAGTAGTTAATTGGTAAAACTCTGTTCTTTTCAGTGCAGTGGTAAGGCATATTATATTTTGGGAGAAAAAAGCAATTCAAAGCATATTTTTCAATTTGTAAGTTGTGGGTGTGTGCGTATGTGTTTCATGATAAAAAAAAAAAAATTCAGAAAGCACAGGAGTGTAAAATCTAAAATAAAGGTCTCTCTTGACCTGACTTCTCTCATACTACTACCTAGAAATATAACTACTGTTACCAGTCATAATTTCTTTGACTTCATTTACCACTAATGCCTAGTTTTATTAATGAATCATTCTTTCTCCATATGAAGGCTATTTTAGCATTCCCTAGTACGATTTATTTAGGTAATGCAGTTATTTCATTTGAGATCCAGTTTACTTTATGTATATATGTAAGTTGTTAAATGTATACCTTTTTTTTCTTTCTTTAGGATCCCAAACTTCTGAACAGGAACTCTTTCTAGACACCAAGATTTTTGAAAAAGGTTTGTAATTCTACATATATTTCAGATCTTAGAATACAATCCTCAGGGCGCCTGGGTGGCTCAGTTGGTTAAGTGTCTGCCTTCAGCTCAAGTGATGATCCCAGGGTCCTGGGATAGAGCTGTTGCAAGTTTCCTGCTCAGCAGGGAGTCTGCTGCTTCGTCTTCCCTGCCCTCTCCCCGCTTGTGTTCTCTCTCTCATAAATATATATAATCTTTAAAAGAAAATATTTAGTAATATAAATAATAAAGTATTAGTATCCTTGGATTTAATATTTGCAATTTTATTTACTTGTAGGGTGCATCAGGTGTTTGTGTATGCTTATATGTAATGAGAATAATAAAAGGTACCTCAGATACTGGTTTTTTTCTTTCTGGGTTGTTGTTTTTATTTTTAAGATTTTATTTATTTATTGGACAGAGAGAGAAAGATAGAGAGTGAATACAAGAAGGGCGTCTGGGGGTAGGTGAAGCAGGCTTCCAACTGAGTGGGGAGCCCAACGTGGGGTTTAATCCCAGGACCGTGGGATCATGACCTGAGCCGAAGGCAGACACTTAATGACTGAGCCACTAGGCACCCCTCACATACTGGTTTTAAGGATTAATTGAGATAAAATCTAAAGTGTATACCAAGAATATGAAGCCAGTTTCGTGAGGCTGGTGAAGAAGTTTTCATTCTTTAGTGTACTTAGTTAAATCAGCAATCATATCTCAGTTTTGTTATTCTGGAGTTCAAGAAGGCTTCTCAGCTATATAGAGTCTGTCTTATTTTGAGTTTGTTTTCTGTCTGTTTCAGACCAAGGAAGTACATACAGTGGTGACCTTGAATCAGAGGCAGTATCTACTCCACATAGCTGGGAGGAAGAGTTGAATCATTATGCCTTAAAGTCAAATGCTGTGCAAGATGCTGATTCAGACTTGAAACCGCTCTCAAAAGGGGAAACTGAGCAGGATCTGGAAGCAGATTTTCCATCTGGTTTGTGTGACATAAAATACTCTTGATTTTAGAACATCTTGATTTGTTGACATTATGAAGCAGATATACTGTGTAATAATCTAGGACACAAATGATCCCTACCTTTGAAGGTTAAATGATAAATGGTTAATTTTTTTTAACCTTTCCATTGTAACCATGTAGGAGGTTTCCTTGATTTTTAAAGAAGTTTTTAAGTGCTATATTTTTTGTTTCTTTTAAGAATATAAGTAAGTTATTTTATCATGAACAAAATAATATAGAGATGATTACCTGATGTTTCCTCCCCCAGTCTGTCTTTATATAAATCTGTGAGTTATTTACCTCAAATTATGCTTTCTGCTAATTATTATAGAATCCTTTGACCCGCTGAATAAAGGACAGGGAATCCAGGCTCGTTCCCGAACAAGACGACGGCACAGAGATGGCTTCCCTCAGCCTAGACGAAGAGTAAGCAGTAGCTTAATTTTTTTACCATTTTCTTTCCTTGGTGTTTTTTAGTGTATTCCATATATTGTTTTACACAGTCTTGTAGTTTTGTGCCTTTATTTCTGTTTTGTATAATCAAGAACCATATCTTTTGAATATTTTAAAGGGATGTGTAAACCTTGATGTTTCGGTAATAGAGTTGGTAAGATAAGTTTTCTAGCGCAGCACATGGCATATGCTTAGTATGTGGTTATTATGTAGCTGCTCAGTGTTTGTTGCCATTGTCATCATCTGGATCATCATTAAAAGCCTTTTCCATCTGATAGAAGGGTTACCAGGAAAATTTGCAGTTTACTAGTGGATAGTTTGTTACTCTGTTCTGCTACTCACTTGTGTTACAGTAAGTCATTCTGGAATTACTGGGGTCTGATGAGCTAGGAGCATGTACTTACTCATGGTCCAGGCTTCAGCCATACAGACACAAGAAAGAGCAGCATTCTGCCACTCCACAATAGCATATGACACAACACCTTTGTATGTGCCACATAATCATTACATTTTAATGAATTTGTATTATAATTGATGAACTAAAAATATCGATAATATGACAGACAGCTGTTGTTAAAAAAAAGACCATTACTTTGTATTTCTTTTATCATGGTCTTTCTCTTTGGTTTTTATAATCAAGGGTGTTTTGTTCTATTTTACTTTAAAAAGTTTTTTATAATCTTCGTTGTATACTTTTTTTAAAGTCTCTAAATTCAGTTTTTTTTTCTTTTTTACATATTATAACAATGAAGTTATTATTTTTTATAATATAGTATAATAGTGAAATTCACATGGACTCTTTATTTTCCATACTAAAACTGAAAGACTAAATAGCCTTATTATTATTTTTTAAAGATTTTATTTATTCATTTTACAGAGATCACAAGTAGGCAGAGAGGAAGGGAAGCAGGCTCCCTGCTGAGCAGAGAGCCCAGTGCAGGGCTTGATCCCAGGACCCTGAGATCACAACCTGAGCCAAAGGCAGAGGCTTTAACCCACTGAGCCACCCATGCGCCCCACTAATAGCCTTATTTAAAAAAAATTATCTCTTTGGAGTTATAATTGGATTCAGAAATTTATAAATTTTAAGTGTAAAATTGATGACGTTCAACATACATATTTAGTATGTAATTACCACCATAACCATAGCTCTTCCACTGTCCCAAAAAGCTCCCTCATGACCTTTGGAATCAATTTTCTCTAGCTCCTGATAACCACCAATCTCCTTTGCAAATTGATGCAAAATGGTACTGCTTTGCCTTTTTTCAAAATGTCATATAAATGGAATTACACAATTCATAGTCTTCTCTGTTTGGCTTCTTTCACTTAGCATAATGTTTTGGAGATTCACTTATGTTGTTTCATGTATCAGAAGGCCATTCATTCCTTTTTATTTCTGAGTAGCATTTCATTGTATGGACAAACCAGAATTTGTTTAACGGTTGGAAATCCTGGGTTATTTCCAGGTTTGGGCAATTTCAAATACAGCTGCTATGATCATTCTAGATATAAATGTCTGTGTGAACATACAGTTTCATTTGAGGAAAAACACGCAGAAGTGGGATTGCTAGGTCTTACAGTATGTGTGTTTTTAACTTTGTAAGAAAGCTTATCAAATGGTTTTCCAAAGTAATAGCTGGTACCATTTTGAATTCCCATCAAGAATGTATGAGTTCCAATCAGCTCCATGACTTTGCTAATACTTGGTATTGTCAGTTAATTTTAGCCATTCTAGCCAGTGCGTAGTGGTATCTCACTGTGGCTTTAGTTTATGTTTTCCTAATGACTGATGATGTTGGACATCTTTTCATGTGCATATTTGTCATTATTATATCTTCTTTTGTAAAGTGTCTGTTTAGAACTATTGCTCATTTTTTAAACTGGGTTGTTTGTCATCTCACTGAGTTGTGTTCTTTATTATGGATGTATTTCTTTTCTCAGACATGACTTTTGTTCCTATTCTGCAATTTCAATTCTGTTTTCTTAATGGTGAAGAGCAGAACTTTTGTGATTTTGTAAAAGTCCTTTCAATTTTTTTCTTTTATGATTCATGCTTTTTAGTATTCCATGTAAAAGTCTTTGCTTAACCTGTGAGAACTAAGATACTCTTATGTTTTCTTCTAGTTTTATACTTTAGCTTATATGTGTCATTCCAAGATTATTTTTATGTATGAATTGAGTAAAATATCAAGGTTTCTTGTTTTCGTTTGTGATGTCCAGTTGGTTAGTACCAACTTGGAAAAGACTGTGCTTTCCCTCATTGAATTACATTGCACTTAATAAAAAAAAACAACAAAAAACATTTATTTATTTGAGAAAGAAAGCACAGGGGGAGAAGCAGAGGGAGGGGGGAGGGAGAGAATTCCAAGAAGACTCTGCACTAAGTACAGAGCCTGTTGTGGGTCTTGATCCCAGGACCCTGAGATAATGGCCTGAGCTGAAATCAAGAGTTGGATGCTTAACTGAGCCAGCCAGGTGCCCCTGTGTTGCACTTCTGTTAAAAATCAGCTGACTATGTATGTGTCGGTTTATTTCTGAATTTCTGATCTGTTCCCTTGAATAGGGAACTATGTCTATTTTAATATGTCTGTTTTGTATATTTTAATATAGTACCAAATGTCTTGATTATTGTAGCTTTATAATGAGTCTTGAAGTCAGGAGTGTAAGTCTTTGAACTTTGTTCTTTTTCAAAATCATCATTTGCATATCCATATAAATTTTAGAATCAACTTGCCAGTTTTTACAAAAAAGCGTGCTAGAACTTTGGTTGGGGTTGTTCTGAATCCATAGGTCAGTTTGCAGAGAATTGATATTTTTGCAATTTTGAGCTGTCCTATCTATGAAGATGGTATTTTTCTCCTTTGTCTTTAATTTCTCTCAGCAGTGTTTTAGGGACACCTGGGTGGTTCAGTTCATTAAGCGGCTGCTTTCGGCTCAAGTGTGTGATCCCAGGGTCCTGGGATCGAGTTCTGCATCTGGCTCCCTGCTCAGCAGAGAGCCTGTTTCTCCCTCTCACTCTATGTGCTGCTCTCCCTGCTTGTACTCTCTCTCTGTCAAATGAATAAATAAAATCTTTATAAAACAACAACGAGTGTTTATACTGTTCAAGTCTCATACTTGCTAAATTTATCTAGTAAGTTTTTGAAATTTATTTTGATCCTGTTTTAAGTAGTAGTATTTTTTATTTCATTTTCTGGTGTTCATTCTCATATAAAAATAGAGATTTTTTTCTTTTATTTTTAATTTGTTTCTTAATATATATATTTTTTGTTTCAAGTTTTTCTTTAAATTCCAGTTAACATGATACTTTTTCTTTTTTGAAAAATTTTATATATTTCAGAGAGAGAGTGAGAGAAGCTGGGGAAAGGGCAGAGGGAGAGGGAAAGAATCTCAAGCAGATACCCCTGCTGCGAGTATTGTCCACTGTGGGTGGGCCTTGATCTCATGACCCTGAGATCATGACCTGAGCCAAAATCAAGAGTTGGGTGCTTAACCCCAGCACCCCAAGATTTCTTTTTCTTTATCGATTATATGTACTATGATTTTGCTCGATTAAAGTCTAGGATATCGTACCTTAGACAATCCTGTTATTTGTGAATAAAGATTGTTTTACTTTTTCCTTTCCAATCTTAATGCACTTTCTTTTTTCTTTTCTTTTTCAATGTATTGTACTAGCTAGGATTTTTTAATATATTGTACTAACTTCAGTACAGTGTTGAAATATTCGTGATGAGAGCAGATTTTCATGCCTATTCTCTATCTTAGGGCAAGTGTTCAGTCTTGCCATAATAACTGTGATATTACTTGTAGGTTTCTTGTGGATAGCCCCTATCAGGCAGG
The DNA here is from genome assembly GCF_009829155.1 of Mustela erminea. NCBI lineage: Eukaryota > Metazoa > Chordata > Mammalia > Carnivora > Mustelidae > Mustela > Mustela erminea. The sequence goes on along the minus strand of NC_045623.1, from coordinate 82,994,091 downwards.
AAGTTCGCTTCTATTTTTAATTTGCTGAAAATTTTTATCATGATTTGTGTTAAATTTGTCAGGTGGCTCTCTTGAATCTATTGAGATACTTACCTAGTTTTTCCTTTCTGAGTCTATTAAATGATGACATACATTAATTCTTAAAACGGTCAACTAACTTTGCATTCATGGGATAAACCTTACTTTATTCTGATGTATTTATTCTTCTGTCTGTTGCTGGATTCAGGTTGCCAATATATTGTTAAGGTTTTATAAATGTTTCCATTGAAGAGAGAGATTGATCTGTAGTCTTTTTTTTTTCTTTTCAGAGATTTTATTTATTTGACAGAGAGAGATCACAAGTAGGCAGAGAGGCAAGAGAGAGAGAGAGAGAGAGGAGGAAGCAGGCTCCCTGCCGAGCAGAGAGCCTGATGCGGGACTCGATCCCAGAACCCTGATATCATGACCTGAGCTGAAGGTAGAGGCTTAACCCACTGAGCCACCCAGGTGCCCCTGATCTGTAGTCTTGTAATGATTCTTTGGCCTTGTTCTCAGCATAATGGTAGCATTGTACAGTGAGTTGGTGTTTACTCCTTTTCTGTTTTCTAAAATAAAATTGATAGAATTTAACTGGTGGGTCTACAGGGGTTTTGTAGGAAAGTTTTAAACTATGAATTAAATGTTTATGGCTGTTTAGGTTATCTCTTCTAGAGCAAGCTTTGTTAGTTTGTGTCTTTCAGGAAATTCCTTCATCTGCCTTATCAAGTTTATGGGCATGACTGCATTCTCTTAACTCCCCTTTTAATGTACCTAGGGTCAGGTATTGGTAATTTATGTTTTCTGTCTTTTTTTTCCTGATCATTCTAGCTAGAAATGTATTGATTTTTTTTTTAAATTTTTTGAAAGAACCAGCTTTTTAATTTTATTATTTTTATCCTCTGTCCCATTTTTATTGATTTTTTTTCCTTATTATTTCTTTAATATTCCTTACTTTGGGTTTTATCTTATTTATTTATTCATTTATTTTTAGTGTGTGGTAGAGACAGACAGAGAAAGGCAGACATAGGGAGAGGGAGGTGAGCAGGTGAGCAGGCTCCATGCCCAGTGTAGAGCCTGATGTGGGGCTTGATCTCATGACCCCAAAATCATGACCTGAGCTGAACTCAAGAGCCAGATGCTTAACTGACTGAGCCATCCAGATGCCCTCTTACTTTGGGTTTTAATGTGGTCTACTTTTTTCTAGTTTCATAAAGTAAAGCTTTGATTCTTGATTTTAGACTTTGATTTATTTTTCATAGAAACATTTTAATATTATAAATGTCATTGTAAGTTTTAGTACTGTGGGGGAAAAATTGATGTCTTCATTTTCACTGAAGTTCAGAATACTTTCTAATTGCATTTGTGGTTTCTTCTTTGACCATGGGTATTTATAAATGTGTTGTTTAATTTCTAATTCTCGAGGATTTTCTTAACATCATTTCTTTATTGGTTTCTAGTTTGATTTGATTGTAATTAGAGAATATATGGGGTCTTTTTTGTATCCCAGAATGGATCTGCTCATCTGTTCCATGAAGTAGACCTGAGTGGTAATAACGGTTATTCATACCTTATTGGGTGGGTTCAGTATCTGGAACATAGTGAGTACTTAATGTTAGAAATTATTAGAGTTCTGCATTTCAGCTCTCTCTTTTTTTCTTTCCTCATGTGGTTTTGATTAACCTCTAAAACTCTTTCTAGCTTGAAGAGCTTGAATCTTTAGTTAATTGTGTGTTCTGTAAATTTATTTTCTTCATTCATTGAGAACTGTGTTTCTTAAAGATTCATAACTAAATTTTATATTCTGTGAATTTTTGAAATTCTTACAGGGACGGAAGAAGTCTATAGTAGCTGTGGAGCCCAGAAGTCTTATTCAAGGAGCCTTTCAGGGGTGTTCAGTGTCTGGGATGACACTGAAATACATGTATGGGGTAAATGCCTGGAAGAACTGGGTTCAGTGGAAAAATGCCAAGGAAGAGCAGGGGGATCTGAAATGTGGCGGTAAATACACAGCATGAATTTGTGTCTTGATTGAGAGGGTTGGGGTTATATAATTCAAGTCATCAGTCTATACAAAAGGGATACCTACTAGGTCAAAAACTGCATAAAACTTTGGTTTTGGTGTTAAATTTTCCCATTTTTATTTAAACTTCTTATTTCTTTTTCTCTTCTTGTCAGGTATTGAACATGCTGCATCTAGCCCATGTTCTGACTCTTTAGGAAGTTCTCAAGACCATGCACTCTCTCAAGAATCCTCAGACCCAAGCTGTAGAGGTAAAATCATTTCTCTCTTTGTAGTCTGAATTCTCTGAATCACTTTTAATATTATTGCCAATTTTAAATTTGTAAATGGGAATATTTGAGATTGTTTAAAATTTGGAGTTTTATGGTAAAAGAGAAATTAATATCCTGTTCTCAATTATAAAGAGCTTGTTATAAAGGTAAGGTTGTATGGGCATGAATCTGTTACACAAATATGAGGAATTGTGTTCCTTTCTCTAACATTATGTGGGTGACTCAAATCTGTATTCTTGAGCCCTTATCTGTAAAATAACCCATATGGAACCCAGTGTAACACTTCTGCTTCTGGTGGTGGTGTTGAGAAAAATACCTGGAAAAGCCTTTTCTCTTCTGTGGGAATTTTTCCTAATAATAACCTCTGTGAGACTGGGTGCCAGGAAATTTGGGACCCAATAAACAATTCACATAGAGCAGCAGTGTTTAATTTTAGAGCCTACTTGAACTTTTTTCTTCCCTGGTATTGAAGTTCCTATTCTAAACTTTTGTTTTTAGTTTTTATTTTCTTTTTTATTATCTGTGTTTTATGTAAGATACTTGCTGTAATCTTTGTGGAATGAGATGGGCATGGCAGGAATGGATGAATATGTCTTTGTCACTAGATATTTTGCCTCTTTCCAACTATACCTTCTTTTTAACAACCAGGTAATTGCGTGCACTCTTGGCTTCATCTCAGTCCACCCTGCTGGCTTTTAGGTACATGTCACTCTCCTTATTGGAGCAGTTACTGGCTGCTGTGGTCTGTGACTGACTCACTGAGTTCCTGCAGATCATGTGTAATCTCTGCTGAGTGATAAAAGTATACTTCTGTGAGGGAGGTTTATTATGCCCTTTAACTCCCAGTTTGAACCACAACACTCTTTGTTTTAAAGAAGAAAGGGGTAGGGAGAATGAAGAGGTAATATTATATTAGACTATCAGGCCTAAATGCGATAACCATAGGAGATGCCTACTCATTTCTGCTATTCATTCATCCAAAAAGTACTGAATTTATGTACCAGGTATGTACCATGCATGGTAGTTAGTTACTTTGGTGAAAAGGTCAAACATGGTCCTTGCCCTTCTGAACCACCATTTACCTTTTGCAAAACCAAATCAGGGAAGCTCAGGTGCGTCTTTGAAAACATGCAAACTTGTCTAAATGCAGAATAGCAGTGACTAGAAAGAGTGCTTCCACTTTAATCCGAATTGAAGTAGAGTCTCTATTGGAGTAGTTTCTCTACATATCAAATTGTAGGATCTGCAATTTCTGTAGGATCTCTGCAAATCAAATTGGGTCACTCTCCTGGTAAAATTAATTCAGTTCCTAGTTGTCTTCAAAGCCTTAATATGCTAGGTTAGATTTATGACAGTCTACCCTGATCTACCCTTCTTGATTTTTTCCTGTACATCTGAGTCCCCTCAATCTTCATTTTTCTGTATTCAGCATTTCTAGGGGCATGAAGATGTTGTATGTTATTTGAAGTGTTCTCTATTCTAATCTGAGTTAGAGGAAGTTACACAGCATTTTTATACAGATACTCTCAGAACCTTTAATAAACCCCTTTTTATATATCTTTGAAAATTCTTTAGACACTGATATAATATGCTGCTGTTTTCTAAATTTATCAGATCTTAGAATCCCGGTTTTCTCCAGCTCTCATGTTACTAGTATTTTGTGGAATACTTTGGTGAATATTTTTATGTCCTTAGATTACCATTCTTTATTCATTTGTTTAACTCTTTTAAACCTTTCAGGGTCTGGCATTTGTGTCGCATCCTCCAGAATCTCACCTGACCCTTCCCTATCAGATAGATGGTCCTCATTTGCTTTCCTAGAATCCTTCTTAAATTCAACCCCTGTCATAGCACGTGGTACACATGGTGCACTGCATTGTTTTTCTTTCTTTAACTGAAAAAGCCTTGAGATCGGGTTTATCTGTAATCCATGTATTCACCAGTGTACACTACAGTGCCTGAGCCCACAGTAGTAGTCAGTAGTTTTTCAGTGAATAATGTTACTGTGTTTCTCATAAGTTAATGTTTTTTAATAAGTTAATATTTCAGATGTTTTCTACCTTTTCGTAGTCCGTTCTATCAAGCTGAAGGAAGATATTCTGTCCTGCACTTTCGCTGAGTTGAGTTTGGGTTTATGCCAGTTTATCCAAGAGGTGCGGAGACCAAATGGTGAAAAATATGATCCAGACAGTATCTTATACTTGTGCCTTGGAATTCAGCAGGTATCAGTTTCAGTAATTGTTCTAAAATATATTGCGTTTTTAATAATTTTGATAGCTCCTTTGATTCAAGTTGAAAAATTATAGTGTATGTGGTCCTTTGGTATTGCTTTTATACTCTGTTCTTAATGAACCACTTCCCTGGTTTAAAAGTCTCGATCATATCATAAGTCAAATTGAGACTGTTAGTAGAAGAACAGAAATTGAGGATAGTGCATTTTATTCAGTTATGGACAAAAAAGGCAAAAATAACAAAATTCACAAAAAGTGACATAGGTGACTGTATGTGTATATGTGTTTATGTAGATCATGTGGTTTCATTAAAAATTTTTTAAATGCATATTAAAATAACAGAGGTACCTGGGTGGCTCAGTCGGGTAAGCAGCTATCTTCAGCTTAGGTCATGATTCCAGGGTCCTGGGATCGAGCCCAATGTTGGATTCCCTACTAAGCAGGGAGTCTGCTTCTCCTCTGTCTTTTCATGTGCTCTTTCTCTCAAGTAAAGAAATAAAATCTTAAAACAAAATAAAAACATATACCATTATTTGTCTATCACATTAGCAAAAAAAAATTATAACAGTTTTTGTTGATATGAATTCTGTGAAGGGAATTTGCCTTCATAGCTGTTGGTAATTAGTACACACTTTCTAGAAAGCAGTTTTGAGCACATGTTTCAGGAATATTTTTGAATGTTCATACTCTTTCGCCAGTAATACTTTCTGGGAATCTGATAGGGCTAATACTCTGAAGTTCAGACATCGTTTGCACAAAATCAGAAATAACTTCAGTGCCCCCCAGAGATTTTATTTACTTATTTGACAGACAGAGATCACAGGTAGGCAGAGAGGCAGGCAGAGAGAGAGAGAGAGAGAAGGAAGCAGGCTCCCCTCTGAGCAGAGAACCTGATGCGGGGCTCGATCCCATGACACCGGGATCATGACCTGAGCTGAAGGCAGAGGCTTTAACCCAGTGAGCCACCCAGACACCCCGCCCCCCAGAGTATTATGTTTAAGTAAATTATGGTATATTTATAAAGTTGCATGTTATGTAGCCAAAAAAAATTGTTCACAGAGTAACTTCTGATAACATGTAAAAATATAATATTAAAGCATTAAATGAACAAAATGAGAGTATGAATTCTGTGTGCTTTGGTATATGTTAACATACAGTGATTTAAAAACCAGTCCTATAAATATGTAATAAAATGAAATGCACCAAAATAGGTTGATAGTGGTTATCATCTTGGGTGGTAAGACTCTGGATGTTGTTAAATTTTTTTTTTTTCTCTATTTGCCAGATTTTCTTCCATTTGTATGGTGGGGAGGATATTCTTTTATTTAGGCATTCATTCCTAAAGTTTTGTTTTTAAATTATAAAAGTAGTGTGTGCTCAGTGTAACTGTTAAAACAGTGAGTTGAACGCATATAAGGATAATTTTTTCTCTTTCATTCCCAGTCTCTGATAACCAGTGTTGCATCTGTCCTTCTGTGCCACACATTTATGAATGTGTATAGATATTTTAGATGTGTTTAGTTTTTAGCAAATGGGGTTGTTACCATACACATTCTTTTGCAGCTTACTTTTCTCAATCTGTGTGTCCCACCAGGTGAGTATAAATCAAATTGCTTCCTTTATAAAAGCAAGCAGCATAATACTGCAGAATATGAGTATACCAGTTATTCACCCTTTCTTCTTTTAAAGTATTCAGGTTACTCCCCCTTATTCTTAAAAACAGTGCTTTGGTAAATATTTTACTTGAATGCCTGATAAACTGGCGCTTTTATTTTTAGGTTAAAGCATATATAGGTTTTTCTTTCCTTCTTTCTTTCCTTTTTTTTAAAGAAGATTTTATTTATTTATTTATTTATTTGACAGATAGAAATCACAAGTAGGCAGTGAGGGAAGCAGGGAGGCAGTCTCCCTGCTGAGCAGAGAGCCCGATGTGGGGCTCAATCTCAGGACCCTGAGATCATGACCTGAGCTGAAGGCAGAGAGGCTTTAACCCACTGAGCCATTCAGGTGCCCCTCTTTCTTTTTCTTTTTCTTTTTTTTTTTAAGATTTCATTTATTTATTTAAGAGAGACACAGCATGGGCGCGGGGAGAGGCAGACGCTCCATTAAGCAGGAAGCCAGAGGTGGTAGGGCTTAATCCTGGGATCCTTGAATCATGACCGCACCTGAAGGCAGATGCTTAACCAACTGAGCCACCTAGGCACCCCCAAATACAGATTTTCATTTTACTACCCAGAATGGTTAATTTACAGCGTTACCAGCAGTGTTATGCATGCCCATTTCTTGAATTCTCTTCTTTTTAATGTTGTTATGGTCTAGGTTCCAGTTTGTATTTTCCAGTTTTATAAAGTAGAATCTTTTTATGCTGTTGGTCATTCAGATTTTTCCTTTCCGTCTCTAGGATCTCTTTTATGTTGGGGATAGGAACTCTGATGTAAATGCTTGAAACAGGTTTTTCCAGTATATTTTTGTCTTCCAGTTTTTGTTTGTATATTTGCCATTTAAAAATTTTTCATTTTTACATAGTTTAATAATCATTTATTTCCCTTTAAAATTCCTGGTTTTTCTGTGTTGCTTAATATGGACTTCCTACTTTTAAGTACTCAAATTCTCATTAATTTATTTCCAAAAAATAATTTTTTAAGATTATCTTTAATACATCTGAAATTCACTTTTGTACATGATACAAATCTATTTCTGATGAATAATGTTTGCAATGGTATCTAGTTATGCAAGCTGCATTCACTTCCCCTAGATTCAAAAGAGTGCTTTCGTTATTTAATTATTGCTCCCTTTATATTTTGGTTCAGTTTCTTGATTGTAAAAGATAATTTTTAAAATCAGCATACGAAAGGACTTTTGTAGGTTCTTTCAACCAATAAAATTTATTACCATGTGTGCATTTTGGTTAGGTAAAAATTGTGAAGACTCTAAACAGACTTCCTGTACTTATAGAGTTTATGATATTATGAATCTAAAGAACATTTTGTGGTTTTATCAGTGGAGATGTCAAGTGTGGTAGTGATCCCTGTTCTGATTTGAATATAATCAAAACGTTGTTGCTGTGATTTCAGTCAAAAACATTTGACTGCTTTGCATACCAAATACTCTGGTATCTATAAAATACTCTCTAATTTATGAGATAAGTCATAAACTTATGAAAGTTTTTTCTAGTGTATTTATCATGTTTATAGTTATAAATGAGTATAAAATACTAATAAAAAGATTATGTAAGTTAATAAATTGTCAGCTGATTGTTTTAGAAAATAAATATTATGAGCCTTTTACCAATTTTGACAAATAATAACTTTCCTGGAAAGATTTTTAAAGTTACTTATGTTGACATCTCAAATGTCTTGCTTTTTTTCTGATTATAAAAATAATTTTGCTTATTGTAAAGAATTTTGGAAATACATAAAAATGTAAAGAAATAAACTAAATTCAACTGAAATATCAACACCTGGGCCACCACTGTTAACATTAGCCAAGAAGGGGGATGATTGACAAAAGAAACAAATAGACAAGTAACAAGGAAAATCAACAGCCAACAGATGTAATATACAGGAATGCCTAACAATCATTTACTGTGTTTGCTATGTATTAATATAAGCTTATTTCATATTTTAACTCATTTATTTGTTAGTGTGCCCCTCTGATGTGTAAGGACTCTCATCATCACCATTTTCTGCTGAGGCACAGTGAGTTAAAACTTGCCTGAAGTTCCCAGGATATTAATTGGCAGGGCCAGGGTATGAATCCAGATGGTTTATTTTCAGAGTCTGACCTTACGATCACTTTGGTGGACCACCTCTCTAATATGAAGGGTGTTCAACTATAACCAAAGAAAAATTTCACCCATTAGGCTGATTAAAAATTGAAAGATTGAAAAGTTTGGTAATACCAAGTATTAGTGAAGATAGGTGTACATTTTTCTTGTGTGGGGGCCTTTTCAGAGGGCAAGTTGATGTGACTATTAAAACTTTAAATGGATGGAGGGGTGCGTGGCTGGTTCAGTGAGTGGAGTATGCAACTCTTGGTCTTGCGGTTATGAATTTGAGTCCCATGTTGAATATAGAGATTACTTCAAAATCTTAAAACAAAACAAAACTTTAAATGCATGTAGATTCTTCCATCTAGTAAATCCATTGATCAGTATTTTTCCCCAAAGAAATGCACACACTTGTACATAGACATGTACTGGTATTTTCATTGTAGCATTGTTTTTAACAGCAAAAAATTGGAAACCATCTTTATGTTCATCAAAATAATAATCGTTCAATCATCTATAATCTGTCTGTACTGTTGAATACTGTAGAGTAGTTAAAAAGCAGTGAATTACTTTTATATATATTTACATGGAAAACTCTTAGAGATATATTTTTAAAGTAGTGTAGTGCAATATTTATGTTATGATAAAATACACTATCATAAAACTTAACCATTTTAAAGTGTACAATTCAGTGGCATTTAGTACATTCAGGATGTTGTACAATCTCATCACTATGTTGCTCTAAACTTTAATACCCTAAATGGAAATATCATTCCCATTAAGTAGCTACTCCCTCTTACCTCCTCCGTTTCATCTCTGGCAACCTAAATCTGCTTTCTATCTCTATGGATTTGCCTATTCATTTGAATAGAATTACACAATTTTATTTGGCCTTTTGTGTCTGGCCTCTTGCAACATAGAGTTCACCTATGTTGTAGCGTGAATCAGTACTTCACTCCTTTGGTGTACAAATTATTTAATGCTTGGGTATACCACATTTTGTTTATTTACTCATCTGTTTATAGACATTTGAGCAGTTTCTATCTTTTGGCTATCACGAAAGGTGAATGATACTGTGAACGAACTGTGAACATTCATGTACAGGATTTTGTTTGAACGTCTGTTGTTAGTTCTTTTGAGTCTTATACCTACAGGTGGAATCGCATGGTCATGTGGTAACTCTATGATTAGCTTGTTGGAAAACCACCAAACCATTTTCTATAGTGGCTGTACCATTTTATGTTCTCAGCAACAGTGTATGAGGGTTCTATTTGTATTCCATAGCCTTGCCAACATTTGTTAATTTCCTTTTTTCTTAATAGTCATCTAATGGCTGTGAGGTGATATCTCATTGTAGTTTTGGTTTGCCTTTCCCTAATGACTAAATGCCATTGAGCATTTTTTCATGCGCTCATTGCCCATTTCTTTTTGTCCTCTTTGGATAAATATTTAAGTCTTTTGCTCCATTTCTGTATTGGGTCATTTGTCTTTTTGTTATTGAGTTGTAGGATTTCTTTTTATATTCTGAATATTAAACCCTTTATCAGATAATGTGATTTGCAAATATTTTTTCTTAGTCTCCAGGTTTTCTTTTCATTCTCTTGTTAGTATACATATGTATGCATAAAAATATACATAAAAGTTTTGTATTTTGATGTTCAGTTTTCCTGTTACTTGTGCTTTTGGTGTTTTATCTAAGAATCCATTGTCAAATTGAAATTCATGAAAATTTACCCCTCTGTCTCCTTTTAAGAGTTTTATGGTTTTAGTTCTTATATCATTGATTCATTTTGAGTTCTTTTTTAAATCTCATGCAGGGTAGGGATACGTGTTAGTTAGGGATAACTGGGTATGTAGATATCACCTTTTGTTGAAGAGACTGTTCTTTTTCCATTGAATGGTTTGTCTTAGCATCCTTGTTGAAAATCATTTGACATGTGTTCATTTTGGACTTCCAGTTCTAATACATTGGTCTGCATGGTTAATCATACGGCAATATACACTATTTTGATTACTGTTGCTTTGTACTAAATTTTGAAATAGAGAAGTGTGATTCTTCAAGGCTCCTTGCAATTCCATATGACTTTGAGGATTGGCTTTTCCCTTTCTACAAAAAAATAAAAAATTAAAAAATTGAGATTTTGATAAGATAGTACTGAATCTGTAGATTGCCTTTGGCAATATTGCCATTTTACTAGTATTCTCTTCAGATCCATGAATATGAGGTTTTTTTTTTTTTTAAAGAGTTTGTTTATTTATTTATTTATTTATTTATTTATTTATTTGACAGACAGAGATCACAAGTAGGCAGAGAAAGAAGGGGGGAGCAGTCTCCCTGCTGAGCAGAGAGCCCGATGGGGGGCTCAATCCCAGGAACCTGGGATCATGACCTGAGCCTAAGGCAGAGGCTTTAACCCACTGAGCCACCCAGGCACCCCATGAGATGTTTTTCTTAAGTATTCTTTAATTTCTTAACTTTTTTTTTTCCTTCTGGTAGTTTTAAGTGTGTCAGTCATGTACCTCCTTGGTTGTATTTATTCTAAAGTATTCTTTCTGATACAATTGTAAATTGAATTGTTTTCTTAATTTCCTTTTTGGATTGTTCTTTGCAAGTGATTTTTCTGTTGCTTGTATCCTGTTAACTGCTGAATTCATTTATTAACTCTAATAACAATTTCATGTGTGTGTATGTATGAGAATTTTCTGTATGTAGGCTTATGTCATTTATAAACAGGTAGTTTTACTCTTTAGAACCTTTCCTATTTGAATGCCTTTGTTTTTCCTGCCTGGTTACTCTGGCTAGGACTTCACGTACAATGTTAAATGGAAGTGGCAAGAACAGGCAATTTTGTCTTTTTCCTGGTCCAAGGGGGAAAGTGATTTTTAAAACTTTTATTTTATATGATTCATGCGTTTGAGTAAAGGTATAAAACTCAGCTCTGTATTTCTAATATGTGGTGAGTTGGAGTATGTCATTCTTCTACTTTCTCTGTATTTTAACTTTTTTCTGTAATGAGGATATATATTTTTAGGTTGTGAAAATTATTAAAAGAAGAAAAAGGTGAATACTTCTCAATAGTAAAACTGTAATCTGGCAATGTCATGAATTGCCTTTGAAGAGGCCTATTAAAAATGTATGTTGAAATGGCTTATAATTTTCACTAGCCAGAACAAATGTAACTAAAGTTTTTCTCCAGGTCACACATTGGATAGAAGAGCAGAAAACCAAAATAGCCATAGAAAAATAAGTCAAAAATACCGAATCTCAAAAACAGCAAAAGATTTTCGGCATGTAATTATACCTTGTGTTGTTCTGTAAATTCTCATATTATTTCTCTGAGTGATGTCATCTACCTGCCCTCTACCCTCAAGATGTTTTTTAGCAGTACTTTACCCACGTTGTTTCATGTTTCCCATTCTGTGAAATGATTCTTGGTTATAATTAGGATAGTATTATATCCTATAATTGGACTTGAACTTTTTGAAGGCTGGGTTGCAGGGCAGAGGCTGAGAGCTGTGGTTTAAAACTTGGGTATCTTTAGGTCCCCTGACACTAGCTAACTGAATTATTTCAAGAAGTGATCTAGTAACTAGGCTAAAAAACCAAAAACTTCTGAGAGTACATTTGCATTCAGATCCTGTTAGTTTGAAAAATGATTTGGAAAATACAAATTAGAACCAGTTTTTAGTATATCAGTTTCATGAACTGAGTAAAAGGTACTTGTAGTATTTATTATAATTATCCTGTATCATGCATGTTTTAAAAAGGAAATAGAAAATTTTACTTTGCAAGCTCAGTGGTTAGGATATTGATAGTTCATATGAAAAGGACCTTATAGTTTGCATCCTGGTATTTCAAGGTGTTTCCTTAAAATGGTTCACAATGTTAAGGGCAAAAATTAAGGGTAAACTTTATTCCTTCAAATAATCTTTTTTAAAAAGCTTGTGTTTTCTTTGTATCAACATATATGTTTCCATTTTTTCTCTTGTAGTACCTGTTTGAAAATGGTAGAATAGATAACATTTTTACTGAGCCCTATTCCAGATTTATGATTGAACTTACCAAACTCTTGAAAATATGGGAACCTACAATACTTCCTAATGGTAGGATGCTTATCTTTTATTTTGATTCTTTTCATGATATGCCTTCCTAAAGTGCTTAATTTTTATGATTATCTTTTTATAAATTGTTCAATTATACTTCTGTCTTGATTTATAGCATATTTGGACTTCTGAGGAGAAACTCTTTGGTTTATTATTGATTTTAGTAAAATTATAACTTCCATACAGTGTAACAAAAATAAAACTGGAAGTTGTATTTACTTTTTAGAAGCCATTTTTGGTTTGGTAGTGTCAGTGAAGTTGAACACTATACCAGCCGCTGACATATACTTTACTTCTAGACTGTAGAAGTAAGGCGGTGGACCTTCCTCAGTAGTTCGTTATCAGTACCCTGTACTGGTTGTTAGAGGAGTTAAGTCTTCATTGTTGAATTATCTTTGACCATACGTTGTTGGACAACTTCCTGATTTACTCCTGGTCTTAGGCTCCTTGGCTGTGAGCAGAGAGGTTGACCGTGACGTTTAGGATTTTGTGCCCCTTTTGGGCAGAGAGCACCTTTGAAACGTTCTGAGCAGGGTGGTGTCTTGATGCATTTAGCATCCAAAGAAGAGACAAGGGAGATAGAGTTGGAAGTAATAAATTCATGCTTGTGGTTATTCTCCCAAGAATAGAATGCATAAGCAGCAACAAAGAGGATTGGTGAGAACATGAGGAAGGACCTGCGTTTAAAGGCTGTCATGAGGAGTGTGCATTTAAAGGTGTACTCATCTTAACTCTTCTGTAGGACACCTGCTTTTCAAAAAGAATCCCATATATGTCATCACAGTAATCACTCTTAATGTAATTTAAAAATAAGAGGGTGTGTGAGGGAGGTAGCTGCCTTTTAATGATCTGAGTTAAAATGAAACTGAACCAGTTAATAGTAAGCATAATGATCTCAAACAGGAGTCTGCAAACTGCTTGATCTGGCATGCTTCCTCTTTCTGTATAGTCCTTGAGTTACAAATGGTTGGAGAAAATCTAAAGAAGAGTAATATTTTGTGAGAAATGAAAATTAAAATTGTATGAAATTTAAATTTCTGTGTATAAGTAAACTTTATTGGTACACACCACACCTGTTTATTTCCATATTGTCTGCTGCTCCCCATCTTCGGTAACAACAGAGTTGTTCAGAGCCTCCGTGTCCCACAGTACTTGAAATATTTACCATCTGGCCCTTTACAGAAAAAGTTAGCCAAACCCTGGTCTAAAATAACAATAGATTAAAACTGTTTCAGAGGATTGCTCATGGCGTCTGCTTCATTGGACTCATCTGCTCGCTCTTTGGGGTGCCTTTTCTGATTTTCCATAGAAGAGAGGAGGGGAGAGGGGAACAATGGGTCATTTCCTTTAATAGTCCTGTCTGAGAATTTATTACTTGGTCCTGTTTAGCGGGAGCTTAGTACTGTTACTGCTTTCCCCCTTCTTCGGTGCAGGTTACATGTTCTCTCGCATTGAAGAAGAGCATTTGTGGGAGTGCAAACAGCTGGGCGCCTACTCACCCATCGTCCTCTTGAACACCCTCCTTTTCTTCAATACCAAATACTTTCAACTCAAGAATGTGACTGAACACTTGAAGCTTTCCTTTGCCCATGTGATGAGACGGACTAGGACTCTGAAGTATAGCACCAAGATGACATATCTGAGGTTCTTTCCACCTTTACAAAAGCAGGAGTCAGAACCAGGTGTGTGGTGGAGTTTGTGAGATTTTTATTCGAAGTCTGGTTAGTATGTAAATAGAGACTTACCACAGAAGGATAACTAAAAATTCTAGACATGGAAGAGTATAGCTTTAGATGTAGCTTTAGAGTATAGATGCTTTTTTATTGCCACGGCTAGGTTAAAGACTTGCCACGATCACGTGCTTCACTGTACTTTTATTGGCTTTTAAATTAGAAATTCGGATTTAATGGTCAGAAGTAGAGCCCCAATAAATCTGTATTGTAAAACTTTCCAGAGAATTTAAACACACAGCTAAGAGTCAGAATCACTGATTTAGAGTTAATAGATCACCCAATCGCTAGTTTAAAGGAACCTAATTTTTAAACCTATTATTTTTAAATCTTGATTGATTGATTTTAGTTAATTTTTAGTTAAAAAAATAGTTAACTAAAACTCTTTATAGTTAATATTAACTGTCAATTTCTGAAGAAACTTAAAACCTGGCCTAGAGTATGCAGATGGTGTTTGACTTAATAATTTTCCAACTTTACAGTCGTGAAAAAGCGACATGCATGCATTCAGTAGAAACTGTACTTTGAATGTGGGTTTGGTATTTTCTTGGGCTAGTGGAATTCAATATGATCCTCACTTGTGATGCTGGGCGGCAACAGTCTGCAGCTCCCAGTCAGCCCAAGGACCACAAGGGTGGACAGTATGCTTATAGCCATTCTGTACCCAGTCAGCCCTTTCACTTTCTAGTATAGTATTTAATCAATGACATGAGGTAGTCAATACTTTATTATAAAATAGCCTTTGTGTTAGGGAATTTCTGCGGAGTTGTGGGCTATATAAGTGTTTCGAGCATGTTTTAGCTATGGTGTTTGAAAGGTTACATGTATTAAATACATTTTTGGTTCGGGGTGGGTTTATCAGGTTGTAACCCCATTGTATGTCAGGGAAGATCTGTATCAGTTTAGTACACAGAGGAGTAATGTCAGTGGTCAGAATTTTCTTCGAAGGTTTATGGTCTTACATTCCCAACACAGCCTACTCAGTAGTAGTTTGTTTTTAACATTTAAAAAAGCTAACATATTATGGAACTAGAAACTAAACATATTAATTCTAGCCAAAATTGTAAGTTCTAAAATTCCGAAAGTCAAGTTGTTACTTTCTTGGGATAAGAAAGTAATTAAAAATTACTGAAACTAAAGTCTGTAAAGAATAATTGTGATGTTCATGGTTGTGTTAACTTTTCTTTCAGTTGCTCCTTTCCTTTAGAAAATGTAACACCATTGTGCTTTTTCACCCCATGACTATGTCCTGTCTCCTTTATTTTGCTCATATATAGCCCACTTTATGCTCTTAATTGATATTGGGGGCGGGGAGAGGCAATCAGGTAACATTTCCCTGTTTTCTGATGAGGTGCTTTACAAGACTGGTAGTAAGTTCAGCTTCTTTTCTGAATGAATGAGTCTTTATATTTAGGTACCCTCTAAATAGAAAACTGGGGTGAATTTTAAGTAATAACTAATGCAGGAAGCTGGGGAAAGTTCTTTGCCACCTATTAAGAGCAGCTATAAGAAAAGAAGAAAACCTTTTTCTTCAGGTTTGCAGCAGATCCACCACCCACTAATATTCTCTTAAAGCCTGAATGGAGAAAGTAGGAAAGAAACAGCTCTACTTTCCATGTCTTCACCCTGGTTTCTTTTTGATAACCCTTCGTCTCTACAAAATTCTGTTGGGGAAAAGGGCTTGCCCTTTTCTTATCAAATGGTCAACTTGGAATTTCTTTTCCCAACAAAGATTCCATTTTTTATAATACTGTGACAGCTAGAAGAAACTTGATAATGCCCATTGGACTCTGATGCCCCACAGTAAAAATATTTTCAGGTGAAGAGGTGACAACTTCTCTCTTCATCTCTTCTGTAGAAGAGCACTTAGAACCCTTTTTTTCCCTTCTTTATCTTGCTGTGGCTTTAGATATACCTGATGAAATTTCATAGCAAAATCAGGTTCAGAATTAGGACCTAACTCTCTGTACCATGATTTTGCCATGCTAGACCCTTTTGATGAGCTGGAAAACATAAATTTTGCAGAATGGTGGCTTTGATTTGTTCAGTCCTATTAAGCAGTACTTAAAACACTGTCTAGGGCCTCCATAGGTGCTCAGTCAGTGCTCGTGGGAGGAGAAAGGACTGACAGTTCTGACTGGAAACAAAGCTCAGTGCCTGTCTTGAGACTGGAAGAAAAGATTCTTCTAATATTTTGATTATTATTTCCCATCTCAAGATAAACTAACTGTTGGCAAAAGGAAACGAAATGAAGATGATGAGGTTCCAGTGGGTGTGGAGATGGCAGAGAATACTGACAACCCATTACGATGTCCAGTCCGACTTTACGAGTTTTACCTGTCAAAATGGTAAGCAGCCTTCCTCCGGACTAGGTTCAGCACAGTTCAAAAAGTAGTTAACATGTCTTGGATTTAAGATACTTGAATATCAGAAATACAACTTTAGACAAGGTATATCTTTAATCTCCTTTTTGTCCCTTTTCTCATATCTGCCTGGATTTTGGACCCCAAAACAAACTGCTTTATCTTGATAATTGTTTTTCTAAAAATCTCTTCAAAAGCAAGAATCACAGCTATTGTTTGATCTTTACAA